>NW_022987739.1:14195493-14845516 GCF_902827165.1 Trematomus bernacchii
AAATGCCATTGCTTAACGCCAGATCAACATATTCATAAAGTCCTGGCTGTTATGTAGCTGAAGTATGAGCAGAGTTTGATTTGCACAGTGTCAACAGTCAGAGGATTTGTGTGTTTTGTTTGTTTTGATTTGTATTTGTGAAAGCTATAGATGTGTCATTGCAGTGAACCAGCCGTAGTCTTGCCATTTTGAAAAGTTTGCTAAAAATGTTATCACCTCTACAGTAAAACAGAGCTGCACAGGGCAAACAGTGACTCTGCCTTCAGTATTTCATGATGTGAGACAGGACATTTTCAGATTATAGGATGTTATTTTGTGGCTGCCGACTGTGGGGCTTGTGCAGTAACTTTTATTGTGAGTGTTCATTCAGAGCACAGTGAGACACGGTAGAGTCAGCTCTGCCAGCAGGAACAGGCCCAGAGGGAGGAGTGAAGACATCTGACCGCACTTACTTTCAAACTGCATTTTATAGTATTAGTGCTAATTTGAGGATGGATTAATTCACCCGTAAAATATCAGATGTCTTTGTGGCACAGATATGATAAATTAAGGACTGTCTGAAACCATCATTTATGTCCCTATGAAAAGATTTCTGCCACATAAAAAAAAAAACTACAGCCATCTTAAATTAGGGTGATAATAGGTGATTTCGTTTGACCACATGGGGGCAGCATAAGCAACATTGACATAGCAATTTTTAGGTTAATTGGTGAACATGTTAGCCACCAGTTGCTTATTAACACTTCATGCATTAACTGAACAATATGGTCATTTAGTTGTAGTTATTTCTGCCCACCAGACAAGTTTAAGACCAATATTGACTCTTTTTTAGTTCTGTTTTAGGTCTCCAACTCCGGAGGGAAATATCTGACCCTTTAGCTGCTCAATGATCCACTATGTTCACAAGCTACTCACTTACTGCGTTTTCTGCTGTTTAATGCTAAGATAGGACGTTCTCACTGGGGTTTTCCGAGCGTTTTCATTGAAAATAGCTACCTGCAGTAGAGACAAATATGCAATGAATGAACCAAGTCAAGCAAGACAGCTAACTGTGAAAACTCAAAGAAACCATTATCATCCTCATTTCATATATTGAAAAAAATCAGTTATAACTGATTATCGAATTACACTAACTGTATGAGCTGGATGCTAAAATATTAAAAGGAAACATGTCAGCTTGTCCTTCTAAAGATAGTATTGTGACCATTGCACCCTAAAGGTCACTGTTTTACTGCTGTTCTAAAGGAAACTAATCACCTGACCCACATTTTTGCTGCCCTCATTTTAATGACGTTTTTATTTTTTTAAATGCAGTTACAGCTGTTTCTTTATCCTTAAAACTGTAAAAAATGCTGTGTCATCACTGTGACGTCCACTGTGCTCTGAAAGCAGCTCTGTTTAACACCACATGTCTCATCATTTCATTATAGAATCTACAGTTTGTCTGTATGGGGATTTGCTGCGATGCTGTTCCTTTCCTTTTTTCTTGTGGTGCTTTGGTTTGGATTGGTGCTATGAGTTCACTGTTGTTGTCGTTTCTATCATTTTAACAATTGTGCTTTAAATGTTTTAGAAGTAAATGTAAGTGTTTTTGTAATAATACCAATATTCAGAGTTGTAATAGGTGGGTGCCACATTTGGCTTTTTGTTCATTTGTGTCGGAATATAAAAGTTTAATTTCCACTCCCTGACTTTGTTAAAGTGGCCAGTAATGCCTCAAAATCTCCAAATGTAGCTCACCAAGCAGATCATAAACTTATTTTAAATACTGTTACAATTTTTAAAGGGCCACTGTACAAGATATTGGCATTCCCAAGCTCTTAACAATTTGAGCCTTATAATAAAACCTATTTTGGCGGCATTTAAAAAAACATTTGTGTTTCAAACACCTAAAGAAATGTTGGTTTCTCAGATTGTGCCCCCCATAAATATTTGGTTCAGGAATGAACATAACCCGTTTGTAGCGATTTCTGTTGCTACCTGTGCCTAATATGAAGGTTCACACTGAGAAACGAGCCTGTTTTATTCGAGTTAATAAGAGGGACAATACCGGTATTTGTTGTTTTGTTTTGTCACATGCTAATTATACCATGACATGTACTGTACGTTGTTAAATACTATAGGTTGTGAATCCATTTGTCCTCCATGTACATCCTTTTAAAAGTAAATATTAAATTGATTAAACATGGTGCATTGTTCATTCAAAAAAAGAAGAAGAAATGTGGTCATTTGATATTTCTGCCCTCAATGTACTTGTACTTAAATGGCACATTACAGCATCCAGACAGAGGTTGAGATCATCAGTGATCTATTTCTGGGTCTGACAGACTTCATGGAAAAGATGAAGCAAGAACTTCTTCCTTTTGTCTGATGACACTGAGACATCCTCGTCCATCGGATGAAAAATAAAGGGGTGAGTTGATTGTGTGTGTATGAACCTATACTGCATGTGAACACGTGTGTCCCTGTAAAGTTTTTTAGATGTATGCTGTCTTCTATCCTCATTGACAAAGAGTATGAAAACAATATCGAAAAGACAGAAAATTGAAACAAAAGATACTTAAGGACCAAAGACGCAAAAGAAACTACAAGATATAAAAAGAAGAAAATTGTGTGTGTGGTGTGTGTGTGTGTGGTGTGTGTGTGTGTGTGTGTGTGTGTGTGTGTGTGTGTGTGGGTGTGTGGTGTGTGTGTGTGTGTGTGTGTGGTGTGTTGTGTGTGGTGGTGTGTGGTGTGTGTGTGTGTGTGTGTGTGTGTGTGTGTGTGTGTGTGTGTGTGTGTGTGTGTGTGTGTGTGTGTGTGTGTGTGTGTGTGTGTGTGTGTGTGTGTGGTGTGTGTGTGTGGTGTGTGTGTGTGTGTGTGTGTGTGTGTGTGTGTGTGTGTGTGTGTGTGTGTGTACTAGTGGGAGTTAGAAATAGCTATTGATATATATGGTTTTCATTTATTACTCTAAATAAAAAAAACATCTAACTATTAATAATGTACAGTTTATTATAATGAGGAAACAGTTCTTAAAATGCGTCCAAATATGGTCTGCCATTCAAGAGTTTCTCTCCCCTCCCTGAGTAGGACCAGATCCACATCGATCTACAGAAGGATTTGCACTCCCACACAAAAACATTCTCACGCAAAAAGACGTACAAAAACGTGAAAACCACATAGTTGACACCACCTCACACACACACACACACACACACACACACTCACACTCACACTCACACTCACACTCACACTCACACTCACACTCACACTCACACTCCTGTCAGCACGGTGCACTTTCCACCTCTGGGTGAAGCTGCTTTATGATGGGCGTTGGAAGCAGCAGCCTGTGTCTGAAGACACAATCACAACATGAAGAAACCACAGCCTGGGTGGAGTCGGCAGCTCACAACTGAAACACCATCATTTGGCAACAGATAATTATCACTTTAGGTTTGTTGATATCATCCACCATCGGCTGCTGCTGGCCAGATGAATTAGAGTTACTAATTGTTTTACCTTCAGACCTGCTGAAACAGACACAGTGAGGTCATTGTTTTATGTTGCTCAAATGACTTTATACAAGATAAAATAGAAATACAGAAGTAGCTGCTTCAGTCTGTGTGTGTGTGAGTGTGCAGTTCTTGTTTCACACACTGCATCTGTGGGAGTATGAGGAAGTAACTGTTTGATTCTTGCAGTGGATGTTTTGCAGGTCGCAGGCTGCTGTTGGCTCGGACCGTCTGCCTGCCTGTGGAGGCTGCAGTCTGAGGAGCTCAACCTGTGGATTATAACCACACAGACACACAAACTCTCAACGTTGAACACCTGAGGAGGAGAGGAGGCCCGCTGGAACAATGGTACAGTACCACACCTTCATTCATTTGCTTTGTCACACACACACACACACCTATAGGGAGCTGTATTATGTGTGTACGCTACAATAACCAGAACCTATGTATGTTATCTTAACATACATAGGTTGTTAAGATAACATACATATATCATTTCACTACAAATGCTTTTCTTTTTTAAGGCAAAAACGATTTTTTAAAATCTGTTTTCTGGCTTCATGACAGTTACCTGCATTTCATACATCACTTTATATCTGACAAGACATAAGAGGGTATTCACGCTCTAAGTTCAGTTGTGATATGATAAAGGGTAGTGTGTCTTAAAAGGTAATCTCTTCAGCGAAACATCAGCAGCTGAGTGAGTTTCCTCTTTTTCCCTTTCCTTTAAAACAAAAGACAGCTCAAATAGATAGAGATAGCTTATCATTTGTTCTCAAGAACCAATTTCCTTTCCACAGTAGGTGCATACAAAGCACAAACAAGCAAGACACACATCTAAAAGATACTAAATCAAATTTAAGATTTAAAATAATGTTGATTTTGATTAATTAGGAGCTATACAGAGAAGAAGTCAACATAACTGTAGGTGTTTGTGTTAAAGTTTTGAGAGAAAAATTACAATATACAGTGGAGTTATCGAGCTGTACTGTAATCTCAGTTTAGTAGATTTATCTCGCAGGGTGTTGCAAACAGCTTTGGCAGCCCCTCCTGTGAGCAGCAGGCCGTTGCAGGAAGAGAACCAGTAGCATGTACAAAGTTTGTCGAGTTTCACAAGAGGCAGAGATGAGGTGCGAGAGGAGGAAGTGGACTACAGGAGATGCCTGCAGTTTCTGTCACAATACTTCCTCCTGACACACAGAGCGGCCCTCAGACATCATAACTCACATAGCTCTATTGCTAATGTCATGACATGCTGCCAACTGTCTTTAAAATCTCAATGAGTAGTTTCAAAAGTGAAAATGTAGAGATACATTTTACTTCCTGTGTTTTCTCCAACTTTTACCACCTTCATGTTTTAAATTATTATCCTTTCAAAATAAGAGTCAGAATTAAATGCAGGTGCATAGAGCTGAGGAAGCCACATGTAATTACATCTGCTGCCAGGAAGTGTGACGGGTGTTAAAGGGTCAGCTCGCACGGCATTTACTTTTTAATTTTTTTACGACTATGCAGAAAGTTCCTGTTGCGGCGAGGTTTTTGAGATCAGGGCTGGTGTATCTTCTGCCAATCACCACAAAAAGACAAAGTTGACTGGCGTTTTGTCTGTGGTTCTCAATGCATCAGAATGTTGCCTCTCAACTCCACAGCTCTCTAGAAACTGTCCAATATCGAAAAAGCAGAAAAAGGTTTCTCAATGGAAACTGGTCACAGTGACGTCAGTGGTTCTTCGCATGTCATAAAAACGATACACCTTCCGCCCGCCAGCTACACAACTGTTCAATTTGGTGTATGCATCTTGTATGGTAGTGGTGGTGGGGACAACATCTGTACACAGACAGAAAAATAAACACCTGGCTAACAACTAAAAACCTCTTCTGTGTTAGTTCCTACAGTCGGTGTCTTGTAGTGGCTGGTAATTATCCACAATTCACACTGGCTATGTGAGACGTTGACACATGAGTATATCTTGAGTTTTTCCCACATACACTGGTTCATAGCATTTCTGCTTTTGGTTTCATAGGTTTTATTTAGATTAACACTCATGACTTCCGTCTGAATTTCCCTCGAGGATGTTTAAATTATAGAAATAAAAAACCCTCTTATAAGCTAAAGCTTTCTCTGACATATTTAGTATCTTAAAACCTCCATGCTTGCACAACTGTGTACCAACATTTCATATTTAGGATTTCTTCTTTTGTATGATAATTTCAGAAGTTAAAGTATTTTTATAGGCAGATTTGTGGGTTCATACTGTATAACTGTTCTTGAATTTTCTGTTAGTTATAAGACATGGAGGAAAAGGAAGTGAACAAAAACTTCTTTAGTGGGGATATATAGTCATTTTAATCCTATTGTGTGTCTGAATAAACACTAAAGAGAAGCAATTAGTTATGATTGGCAGCTCTGTCCTTTGTAATGTCACGTGACTGCCAGGCTGAGGTGCAACATTTGAAGGGTACCTGTATTCGTTTCCTGTGATCAGTAATATAGGTTGAAGCCGAGACCACAGCCCAACCACCAGATCAGAGACTAAACAGACTTCAGACTTCACACATCAAACAGCCCAAAATCTTTAGGGAAAACCTAAACAGGAAACATGTCTGGGGAAGCCTGATCAACACACAACAATTATTAACCCTAGCCTGTCCTTGTGATCAGGTATTAATACATGTTAACATATAGTCAGACACATCACAAAGTTTGGCAGTGCTTCTTTAAAAATGTCCATCTTAGTTAGCTCATCTCACCTGTAACCTGTTGCTTGGCAACAAGCACCAGCTTCCTGTAATGGCGACCACAGTTTGTTACGTTTTTAAAAGCCACTAACACGTCATCATTAACCTTCTTTATTACAGACGTTAAAGTGCCCTGTTTCTGTCTGTCTACCTTTCTTTCTTTCTTTTGTTTGTTCCTTATTTGTTTGTTTGTTTTTGGTTGTTCATGTGTTGTTTGCTTGTAAGTTCCTTTTTATTTTATTAATACATCTGTATTTTAATGTATTCTCTCTGTATTTCTTTATTTGATTTAGCTTGTTTCTGTTTTGTTTGTTCTAATTTGTTATTTATTTCATTTTCATTTCCTTTTCGTTTTGTTTTTTTACCTTTTTATTTTTTCCTTGGTTCCTTTTTTTCTTGTTACTTAAAGTTACTCCAACTTTAAGTAAGACATAGATTATAAAGCATCTAATGTCTCAAGTAGGTCAAGCCCGAAAAATAGTGGATTCACCCCAGCCTTTTCACTTTCTATAAAAACCATTGTCTCCAATCCCAAGCCAAGCTTTTTACAAACACTAGAATGCTAAAAAATAAGAATGAATTCACAATGAAAGTGGCACCTCAACAACATGATGAACGTGTGTATCTCTTTCTCTGGTGTGTTTCAGGCGAACTACCACTGGCAGAGTCAAAATGTGAAGCAAAGCGGCGTGGATGACATGGTGCTGCTGTCCAAAATCACTGAGGACGCCATCGTGGACAACCTCAAGAAAAGATACATGGACGACTACATATTTGTATCCTGCAAGCTCACGTTTACATTTTAGTTTTGTCATATTGTTCTATTTTGTTTTGAATTCTGGTCTGTCTTATAATAGCTAACTTATAATAGTGATAGCTGTCACAAATATTGATTTTGAATTTTAAATGTTTTAATACAGGGAAATTAGGAAGATTATCAGCAGCTACAGCCTGAGCTGGCGTCAGAATTTAAAAAACAAACAAACTCTTGGTGACATACAGTATCTGTAAGCGAGAAGTACTGATGTGACGTTAAGCCATTATGTGTCAATAATATAAATCAGATCCAGGCCCCATGCCTAGGATCACTTTTTATCTCTCAAAATCACCGGAAAAACAAATCCTAATATGGTGAAATGTGTGCAATCAAAACATCCATCTCCACTGGAATATGCTGACAAAACAAAAATACTCACTACTGTAGAAACTAACTACATGTATGTCTACATATAAATACACAAATACATAAACATATAAGGGCATAAATAAAATGAAACTCTTCCCCTTTTGCATTCACCAAATGACTCAACAGCTCACTTCCGTCTTCTTAAAGCACAGCTGAATTTCAAACCAATTTTTAGAGTCAGGAAACCAAATTCACATCAAATCCACAAGCAAGAGCAGCTGACATCACCTCAGATATGAATTCTCTGCAGCATTAAGTCATGATTACAAGGGATTACTAATGTTTTTAGAATGACTATTATTGAATCATCAATCATTAACTACCTATCGGCCATTTACATTTTAAATCAACATGTAACTCTTCTGTTGTAGCTCATATGTAGCAGCCGATAGCTGTTTGTGCTTATCATTAAATTGTATTTTAATTTATCTGAAAAGCTCTTTAGTCCACTGGTTTTGTTGGTAAATATACAGTATACAAGTTCCTGAACTTCGCTGCTCAGACATACATCGGCCCCGTGCTGATATCAATCAACCCGTTCAAACAGATGCCGTATTTCACTGACCGAGAGGTCGAACTCTACCAAGGAGCTGTGAGTAAAAGAGGCATTTCATCACCAATATCCTGTTAATACGGGTTGTTTTTGTTAATCTATTATCTTTCTGTCTGTGTGTGTCTGTAGGCCCAATATGAAAACCCCCCACACATCTACGCCTTGTCTGACTACATGTACAGAAACATGATGATCGATGCAGAGAATCAGTGTGTCATCATTAGGTGAGCAACTTTGCCTCTTAGGGTTTTTATTGGCTGTCTCAGTGTTGGTAGTTTGAGTAATATGTAGTTGATTTGTGTTGTGTGGCTTATTTTCTTATTTTGTGTTAGCGGTGAGAGTGGTGCAGGAAAGACGGTGGCAGCCAAATACATCATGGGTTACATTTCCAAAGTATCTGGAGGAGGACCAAAAGTTCAGGTAGAGACAGAAAGCAATGACTCTAGACCTCTTTAAATATCCATCTGCGCGAAGTAGAGGTATTTCTGTCGTGTCTCACACTGAGTCACTGTTTGTGTGTCTGTTTCAGCATGTAAAAGACATCATCCTACAGTCAAATCCTCTGCTGGAAGCCTTCGGTAACGCCAAGACCGTCCGCAACAACAACTCCAGTCGTTTTGTAAGTATGACCTTTAGTGGAACACCTACTGTAGACATTACCTATAGCTCTTGTAGGCAATTTATTTATAGAAGTATTGTATATTTACCCCACACATCACCGACAGTCTTGGCCAGTGGAATAATGTGTTTTGTTTGTCCGTCCTTATGTCCCATTCTCTAGAAACGCCCTGAAGGAACTTATTTCAATTTGGAAAAAAAGTTTAGCATCCTGTAATGAGATTTATATATGACAAATATTCAGTAGCCAATGTGTCAAAGCAAAAATGAATTTAGTTTCAGCTAACAGCCGCTGAGGTTTGGTGCTTACAAAAATACATTTCGTTGCAACCCCTATTTTCTCTCAGCAGTGGTCCTGATGCATCAATTTCACACCTATAAACCACATCAGTGTGCACGTGTGCAGCCTAAGGGGCATCAATTTGTAACGTTTCCTGTCACAGTTGAAGCAGCGGTGTTCAGGTCAATGCAGTTCGATGTATGCAGAATACTTTAAGTTTATGCAGATGTAGTAATGATGGAAGTCACAGTTTATATCTGAAAATAAATGCTGCATTTGTTGAGAACTGTCCCATTCTGACAGCAGTCGTTTAGGACATCTTAATTATATCTATGCTAAGTTTATTTGCTTGTATTTTTGTCTACAATAAAGTTTTGTGTCAGGATAGGTACACAATGAGTTGAAATAACTCTGCTTAACCTTTGCCCCTGTTCATTTGATCGGATTTCTCTGCTGACAGCCAGTTTGTTGCCTTCGTTTTTTGCATCCACCAGGGGAAATACTTTGAGATTCAGTTCAGCAGAGGAGGAGAGCCAGACGGCGGCAAAATCTCAAACTTCCTGCTGGAGAAGTCGAGGGTGGTGAACCAGAATGAAAACGAGAGGAACTTCCACATTTACTATCAGGTCAGGAGTCACAGCCACTTTAAAATGACTAAAGAAACCTCCTTCTTTTGAAACTCGTATTCCCCAAATGTTAGATGCATGATACCTTAGGTGTTCACATTTACCTGCTCTTCTTCCTGCACTGTTGTCCTGTAGATGATAGAGGGCGCAAACACTCAGCAGAAAGAGGGCCTGGGCATCATGACGCCAGACTATTACTACTATCTCAACCAGTCTGGGACCTACAAGGTGGACGGGACCAATGACAGCAAAGACTTCCAAGAGACTATGGTACGTATATTTATATACTGGAGAAACACAGCAGTGGTCGGGACCCTCTGAGGGGTCACAAGATAACAATGTTTTCTTACTTTTCTCTTATGGTTCTTTCTAATTTATAACTACATTGTTTACATCTTTTGGCATATACATGTGTATTCAAAAGAAGCAATCTGTGGCGTTTGGAGGGGAATATCCCCCTTTCATGTTGAGACTAATAGATCCTATGCTTGCTGTGACGCGGATTTGCATGCATTATTCTAAGGGACCAGATGCAAAAAGAAGTATGATAATGACCTTAATAAACAACGAATCATTTAGAAACTGAAATTATTAAGATCAAATTGCCTGATTTTGATCAATTAATAGCTCAGAGCCACTTTATGGCCCTCATGTTAGTATTGAGTATATCAAGTTCCCAAACAAAGCTTCAGTTGGCCATTACAATTAAAGCATAAGACTTTGTCATTGTGATTTACCCTGTAGTGTATGAAGGCATACAATTCCCCAATCAAAAATAAATATATATATTTTTAATCGTCAAATGAAACAGACTTTAAAGGGGACCTATCATGCAAAATGCACTTTTTAATGTCTTTTATACATAAATATGTGTCCCCGGTGTGTCAGGGAACTCACGCAGCGTCAGAAAATATAACCCTCTCTCTTTTTCTCCGTACCCAAATCTCTAAAAACGGGTGTACAACGGAGGTGATCCAGATTTGCGGCCGATATGACGTCAAATCGGCGGCGGACCCACAGCACTATCAGAAACGTTGCTATCAGAAACAATGCCCAACTGTTTTGGACGTAATATGGTCGGTGTTGACATTAGCATCGCTAACACTCAGAGCTAACCTGTACTGGATAGAGCATGTGTGTGAAGAAGCAGGAAATAAAAAGGAACTCACCTTGTGGTATAACCGGC
The DNA here is from genome assembly GCF_902827165.1 of Trematomus bernacchii. Classification (NCBI taxonomy): domain Eukaryota; kingdom Metazoa; phylum Chordata; class Actinopteri; order Perciformes; family Nototheniidae; genus Trematomus; species Trematomus bernacchii. Next base: position 14,206,172 of record NW_022987739.1, read on the forward strand.
AAGAGAGAAAACCTTTGAGCTCCATACTGTTTCAGAAATAATCCTTGATCTAATAATCCTTTTCCCAGTTTAGACAGTATCTGCCAGGTCCCGCATGAGCCGGCATAAGCTCCGCCCCCTCTTATTTGTATTTTTTCCAGTTTAAAAAAAAAAAAAGCTTTATTTTTATTTATTTTATTTAACCTTTATTTATACAGGTGCAATCTCATTGAGACACAGGGTCTCATTCTCATGAGACCTGTTTATACCCAGAATCAGCACTTTTGTAACAGGAAGTGAAATAGAGGGTATGAGGCATGGCTAGAATGGGTGATCTGTTTGTTTTTTGACCAAAACACTTCATAGACATGTTTTTTATATATTTTTATTTATCTGAGACCTATGCTATTGCCTAAAAATAGCATGATAGGTGACCTTTAATATAGTTTTGACAGTCAAATATTTCATCTTAATCTCATCCATACTTATAATAATAATATTAATACATTGGATTTTTCTAGCGCTTTTCCTAATGGTCAAAGACGCTTAATACTTGTTTGTAAATTGCGACAAACTGCTGCCTTCACTGTCTGTTTTGGTGTCTCTGGTTTCCAGGAGGCCATGCAGGTGATTGGGATACCAGGAGACATCCAGGCTCAGGTTCTGCAGATCGTCGCAGGCATCCTCCACCTGGGAAACATCAGCTTTATAGAGGCAGGCAACTATGGGCAGGTGGAGAGCACAGACTGTGAGTCACATGCATTTACTCATCCATGCAGCTGCACAAACATTCCCACCCGGCATATAAAATGTCCCATGTTCTCCCCGAGGGATATGAGCAAATTAGAGCTCACAATGAAAAATCAGTCCCATGGCGGACACCTGCTAATTAATAGAGTTGGTGAACATCAGTACGGCCTTGTTTATCTTCTCCTTTATTTGCTGCCTGGGGATTCCCTGCACAATAGATAATTGGTGTTTACGTCTGCTAGCAACGTGCAATTAAAGCTACTGCGGATTTAATTCATTCAGTTAGGTTTTACATTTACTGCGGAAAGATACAAGGCTGCACATAATTACCTATTTTTGTATTGAATATTGTGATAACGATATTACTTGCGAAAGAAATTAATTAAATAAACATAATAAATGGTATTCAGTTTTGCAATGCTTTCAGTATTCTGCTTACTGTAAATGCTACACTTTTTTAGAAATAAAAAAAGGAAGTTATATATCTAAAACATTTTTTATTGAAAATTGAACTGAAAAAAGGCACCAAGAAAGAAAAGAACAATACATTCACATTTTTAACTGCAGTTATCTACTGATTCGCCCCTTCAACTAACTACAAAAATATCTGACTTCAATATCGCATCTTTACCGATGTGTTTAATACACAAGAAAAACCATATACAGACAATACAGTCCCTCAATCTCAAAGCTGCCACATCTGCATTTTAATTATAAGCCATGTAGGCATAATTGATAAGCTTTGTTTATTAAAATCTTTGGCTATTCTTTGCTTCAGTGCTTGCATTCCCCGCCTATCTGCTTGGCATCGACCCCAACCGTCTGCAGGACAAGCTGATCAGCCGCAAGTGGGACGGGAAGGGAGAGTCCATCAAAGTGACTCTGAACCAGGAGCAGGCCACCTACACCCGAGACGCCCTCGCCAAAGCCCTCTACGCACGCCTCTTTGACTACCTGGTGGAGGTATTTAAACCTTTTATCTCAGTATCAACAGATGAAATGACAGGAGAAAACAATCCTCTTTTTACAGAGATACCAATGCAAGTTGAGATACTGTAAATGCATTTGAATTTAATATTTCCCTTCTGGCTTTACCCTGTCTGTTTTCTCCAGGCCGTAAATAAAGCCATTCAAAAACCATGTGAAGAATTCAGCACCGGAGTACTTGACATTTATGGCTTTGAGATATTCCAGGTTTGTCCTCTTACAGCTAACAGTTTCATAATATTGAAAGACAGCCACTGAAAAGAACAGATGTTAGTTTAACAGATGGTGCAGCACAGCAGGATTTGTTTTACTGTGGTGATAATCTCACATTGACGTGTTTTTCCCTCCTCGCAGAAAAACGGCTTTGAGCAGTTCTGTATCAACTTTGTCAACGAGAAACTGCAGCAGATCTTTATTGAACTGACTCTGAAGGCTGAGCAGGTAGCTGAACTGCTTTTGTTGCATTCCTAACCTCTGGCACATCTCTTAATTTGCCTTCTTGTCTCTTGACATATGCACTATGTATCAGGGTTGGGTTTAATTTAGTCTGAATATGGTAGTAAATTATTTAAATATAATCTCTTGAAAATATTTCAGTTTTCATTTAAACTTTTCTCTTTCTTATGTCTTATTTTCTCTCAGGAAGAGTACGTTCAGGAGGGCATCAAATGGACTGCCATCGAGTACTTCAACAACAAGATTGTGTGCGACCTGATTGAAAATAAATTGGTAAGCTCTTAACTGTATCCCCATAACAAAGTAATACTAATAAGTAATACATTTACTAATAAGCAAATATACAGTATACAGGCTTTACACAGATGAGAAAACATGCATTTCTTCTGCACTCAAGTGTTGTCTAAAAATAAAAATGGTGTCTATGACTCAGAAAGAAAAGCGGCAACCACAAGGTCTGAAACATAAAATACATTCATCTTCTGTAATATACTATGTTTAATCTGTATTTTTATTCAACTGCTTTTGGTACTTATAGACTTGCAACTGTATTTTGCATGTCTTTCATGGTTTTACCCATATTTTAAATGGGACATTGTCACAGTCTTCTTCTTTTATTATTTATTTAACATCAAATTATGACACTTTAAACTCTATGTTTGCATTAAGGATATTTATTTGTATTTTTCCCTTATTTCTCTAAGACACTTCCAAATGTGTAATATCAGTTGCAAGTGGTAGATTAATTTACACCATTCCCTCCTTGCAGAACCCTCCAGGCATAATGAGCGTTCTGGATGACGTGTGCGCCACCATGCACGCCAAAGGAGAGGGTGCAGACGGCACGCTGCTGCAGAAACTGCAGGCCGCCGTGGGGACGCACGAACATTTCAACAGCTGGAACTCTGGTTTCATCGTACATCACTACGCTGGCAAGGTAGGAGCCTGACTCTCCTGGAGCATAAATACTACATATTTTACTACTTACTAATTTAACTTAATTTCAGACACATAGGTCCATATCAGTATGGAAATAGTAATAAATACATATGCAAGGATAACAACAAACAGATACAATCATCAATCAGTCTGCTGTGCTTAAAACACATGCAGATACTTGTTCCAACTTTTCCAAACCCTCATGTTGAACTTAAGTCATTTTATATCCGTTAAAGCCATTCAAATGATATATTTTAAAGCAATTATTTGCACATACATTGTACATGAAATTCCAAAGCAAAGCATGAAAGATGGGCACTATTCACAAACATATAACTTGCACTTCTGAATGCATCATTAAACCTGAATAGACAAGATAATGTATTTTTTATATTTGAAACGGCACTATTGCTTGTGTAGTGGTTGGCAGATGTGTTGGTCATGTGTTGTACGACCCAATTAAACTGCAAGTACATCTGGATTCAAAGCTGTATAGGAAATAACCTAAGGATGTTCTCTACTAAATAATAATGGTTACCTACTTTATAAAGTCTACCCTGCAGTTCTAACGTTGTGTCCTCTCAGGTGTCGTACGATATCAAAGGCTTCTGTGAGAGGAACCGAGATGTGCTGTTCCCCGACCTCATCGAGCTCATGCAAAGCAGCGAATAGTAAGTCTCTCGCACTTTCTGGTGCTTCCACTCTTGGTTTGTTTAGTAAATGCATTAAAATAAAGAAATTGAATTTCTCTTTGCAGTCACTTCATCTGTAGCTTGTTCCCTGAAAAACTCAACACAGATAAGAAAAGCAGGCCGACCACAGCCAGCTCCAAGATCAAGGTGAGAGTTTAAGCTGAGAGTTTAACCTAAGAATGAACTTAAAGTTCAAATGTTTTGGGTGTAACATTGCATTTCTGTTGCTTTCGACAGAAACAAGCCAATGATCTGGTGAGCACGCTGATGAAATGTACTCCACACTATATCCGCTGCATCAAACCCAATGAGACAAAAAGACCAAAAGACTGGGAGGAGAGCAGGTCAGCACCCTCACTGTGACAAACATTAACCCCTTAAACTAAGGGTATTTTTCAGTTCTATGAATGGTGGCATTACTTTTGTTTTTCAGGGGGAGGCATCAGGTTGAATATCTCGGACTGCGGGAAAACATTCGTGTAAGAAGGGCTGGATTTGCGTACCGCAGACCCTTCAATAAGTTTCTGATGAGGTGAGTTTAATCCCTTTAAATAGGTACGACTGTTTCGGCATGTTTCTACTGAAAGAAGAACACAGCCCAAACACAAAGTCTCTCAAAATAAATGGGTTGGTGTTTGGGTGTAAAGTTCTTTCCGTGTCATGTATTTGAAATAGGGTTGCCAATTACAGGGTCTTTGCAGTCCGCTGTGAGCTAATAAAGGTGGTGTGGCAAATATGTGACATGACAGCATGACATGAGTAAAGTGTGTATATGAGTTTAGAGTTTCTACATATTGGAAATAAACTGATGCTATTATGGAAATACACAAAGGCAAAGCTAATTCAAAATGTAACATTTATCCATGATGAACTTGCACATACGTATAAGTTATACAACAAATGTAAATGCTGCCTGTTACATAAAAACAATATGACTTGCTTAGGTAAGCTGCATTTGATATTCTCAGAAACTATAACATTTATATTGTAAGAATGTAACTTTATAACAGCAAAAAAAATATCGTTTTTTCAAAAATCACACAAACTAGCTTGACACATTTGAACTTTGAGTGTTGGATGACAGCAGCAGCAATATCAATAAACACTTTCCCCCCTCCCCTTCAGTATTTGTGTTCATAATGCTGTGTGTGTGTGTGCGCAGGTATGCCATTCTGACAGCGGAGACGTGGCCATGTTGGAGGGGTCCGGAGCAGCAGGGGGTCCTTCACCTCCTCCGCTCCGTCAACATGGATACTGACCAATACCAGATGGGCCGCAACAAGGTCTTTGTGAAGAACCCTGAATCGGTAACAAATGGTTTATATATTTCAGTCTGGGTTGGGTTTTGCTTTTGTATTGATCAGTACATCTACTCTCGTACTGTACTTAGATGCACATCTTAATTCATGGGGAATTATTGTACTTCATGCTCCAATACATTTATTTGAGACTTTACTTACTTTACAAATCGACTCTGTTCTGAGTTTTTCACTAGGCGCTTAAAGGTTATTGTTAAGCTTTCAGGTCCTTATCTTTTCACTGTTGTGGTTCATTTGCACTGCTCTCATTGTGTTGTTGGGTTAGCAGCAGGGTGAGCAGACAGACACAATTGTAAACTATCTGGTTGACATAATGTAGGGTTTAGCAGCTTAGGTAGAGTCAACATATATCTCTGTTAAAGACCAAATACAGAGCTAAATAAAGTGGATAATGGACTAACATTCATCGCAATGACATAAATACAAATATGAATTAAGTTAATCTAGAAATATGGAGGTGTAAATAAGCAGATTGCTAACTAGTTTTCCACCTCATTTTATAAGGTGTATGTGTTTTGTTTCTGCTGCCAAAACATAGCCTTTTCAGGTATAAGTAAAGAATCGTAAAACGTTCTCATCCACGTATTGATCTGCATGTGTTGAAATAAAGCTCTTCAAAGGACCTGCTGATACATTTCTGTGAGCAGAATCAGGATCATAACGCCTTTATCCGTCCCACAAAGGGGACATTTGCATTGTTACAGCAGTATAAATAGAGACTTAAAATCAAAATAACACACTATTAGATAAAAAGGCATGCACATAGTATTTAAAATAAAAACGTACCGAAGTACATGTAAACATAAAGCAGACTCATTTTACAAATGGATCGTTCTAATTGATAGACACAACATTGCTTTAATCCAAATAGACACATCCTAAAATACATGATACATTTAACCTCCTTCCTCTTGCTGTATGCTCCACAGCTTTTCCTTCTAGAGGAGATGAGGGAGAGGAAGTTCGACACCTTTGCCAGGATCATTCAAAAATCCTGGAGGAGATTCATCGCCAGGAAGAAGTATGAGCAGATGAGAGAGGAGGGTAAGTGACAAATAAAACACCATTACTATGTTTTTACCAAACAGATGGAGCTGTGATTCTTAATGTTCTTCCCTTTCTTGCGACACAGCCTCAGACATCCTGTACAACTCGAAGGAGCGAAGGAGGAACAGCATCAACAGAAACTTTGTGGGAGACTACCTCGGCCTGGAGCAGAGGCCTGAGCTGCGGCAGTTCCTCGCCAAGAGGGAGCGCATCGACTTCGCCGACTCTGTCAACAAGTTTGATCGCAGATTCAAGGTGAAGCTCTATGACGCTTATGTGTTCAACTTGATCAACAAGAAAACTACTGATGTTAGAAACTTGCAAACATCTTCCCCTTTTTAGATTTAGGTAAGGGTTCTTTGGGGACTTCTCCTTCCTGACATTGCTCACAGTTCTCACTTCCCTTTTTCTCACCACCCAGTCTATCAAGAGAGACTTGATCTTGACCCCCAAGGGGATCTATCTGATTGGTCTAGAGAAAGTGAAGAAAGGACCCGAGAAGGGGCAGATAAAGGAGGTGCTGAAACGAAAGCTGGAGTTTGGGAACATCAGTGGCGTCTCTCTCAGGTGGGTGTCCAGTTCAAAACTAATACTTTAACTACACCTGGCGATGCTGACGTGTGGTGAAAACTGTGGTGGAAAATTCAAGAACTAAAATGCTGTCGTGTCGGTCAATAACCACATTATGAGAACTCACAGTTTGCAGCATGAGTAAATATAACAGATGAACATATTGAACTGAAAATTCTCAGAAGACGGGCTTCTTTTTTATCTCTTTATCAGCTGAGAGCGTGACATTTCAGGGCCAGTTTCACAAACAGAATGAAGAGAGTGTATTCAAATGTTGAGGTACTTGCAGTTCAAAAAAAAGACATTTCCTCATTAGACTGTTCGCATTGTTTCTGCTTAAGTAAGTGTTTAAGGATCAAATACATACATAAATCCAATATAAGATAAATACATTGTGGTTTTACTACTTGTACTTTAGTACAGACTCAAAATAATTGTTCCAATCCTTAGTTTATGCCACTTTACAGTTGTACCAACACTATATTTCAGTGGTAAAGTAAGATTTTAAAGGCAGGACTTTTACTGATATGGAGTATTTTCGCTCTGTGGTCTTGGTATTTTAACCTAAGATCTGAATATGTCTTACACTGCCTAATCCCTTAAACTGACCCTTTAATTGTAATCATTAAACTTAGTGAAATGTCAGTATCATTATTTGAACTTGTTAAAAACGTTTAAAGTGCTAGTTGTATTTTTGTGTGTGCTGAGAAGCTCTTAATGTTTTGTTTTTCCTCTTCAGTACGAGACAGGATGATTTCTTCATCCTACATGAGGCCCAGTACGACAGTCTGCTGGAGTCCAACTTTAAGACGGAGTTCCTCAGTCTGCTGTCCAAACGCTACGAGGACATCAACAAGAGAAAACTGACGATCTCCTTCACCGACAGGTGGACCAACACACACACACTCAGGCAGCCACACGTTCACATAGAAAACACAAACCACTGACACACTTTGTTCCCACTCAGGTTGGAGTTCAGAGTGAAGAAGGAGGGCTGGGGTGGAGGAGGCTCCAGGATGGTGGTGTTTCTGAGGGGGCAAGGGGACCTGGCTCAGATCAAACCCGGTGGGAAGACCCTCACCATCACAGTGGGTGACGGTCTGCCAAAGTCTTCCAGTAAGTCCTAAGAAATTATGAAAATGCATAGCCTTGATATAACAACGAGCAAGTCAAAAAGTTTGAGGAAATGTATTCTAAGAATTTGTTTTCAAAATGAATTCCTTGACAGCAATTCTTGTTAACACGAATGTTGCATGATCTTTCTTTAGAGCCAACGAGGAAGGGTGCCCCGCAGTCTCGGGGTGGTGGAGGGAGAAATAATGTTGGGAACAAAGGTAAAGTCTCAACTCTACCAGACTGTCATTGTTCAAAGCAAATTCCTCGTGTGTGTAAACCTACTCGCTAATTAAACCAAGCATTTTATGGTTCTAAACTTCATATTGAAAAATTCTAACATTTTACACCACTACAGTTACAACTTGCTTCAATATTAGGTTTAACATACAAAACTGATGTCAAAGATCTTGTAAAATATGACTTATTGTAGATAAACTACCCAACAGTATGTAAAGTAATAGAATCCACTTTACTTCAACCAATAGCGACAAAAGTGCTTCACACACATAGGCCTCTATGTGTGTGAAGCACTTTTGTATAAACATAAAAAAATCATTAAGTAAAATACTATAACATTTTTCCCACCACTGACCACAAACACATTATACATTTAAAAAACAGGATTTTTAAGTTAATAGCTTAAAAATCAGCAGTATTGTATATATTAATGTCTGCAGGTTGTTTGGGTTTTATCTTTATTCCACTTCCTCTCTCCTCAGGGCCCCAGAATGGAGCAGCAAGTTTTCCAGAGCCCCTCAGAGCCAACCATCAGAAATCACGTATTCTACCCCGAACAAACATGGCCGCCCTCCCAGCACAGCCCCACCCAAACTGGGCTCCCAGAGGGCCCCTCGAGTCCCAGTCCACAACCAGAACAGCCAGGGGAACATGGACTTCCTCAATGTGCCTGATCAGGGCATGTCAGGGTGAGAAAGACATTAAATAAAAGGGGAAGGCGGGATGATCACAGCATGTGTGGGTGGAGCTGATTAGTCACAAATAATCAGTGCACGTGAACTTTATGAGTCAAGGCATGTCAGGGTGAGGCTTAACACTCACTAAGGCCTCTAACTAGTGTATTAGTTTCATATTGAGGGAGATAAACCTGTTTATAGAGAGCTGAAGTCCTGATGCCAACCCCAGGCTGGCTGCTGCTACTCTGTAAAGGCCATGTTATGTTTAACGAAATCAGCATGGTCTCCTAAAAATGTTGTTCTCATACACCTACAACTGCGCTGTCAGACACGCTTTGACCCTCGTCAAAGCGTGTCTGACAGCGCAGCGCACAAGAAACCTCAACAAGGTTTCTTGTGCTCGCCAGCAGGTGAAATCCAACCCTTGATTTTGGAACAAGACTGCCTGGTATTTTGCTTCGCTATATTTGTATTTGTTTATGCTGTGTCCGCCATCTCTGTAGCTTCCTCTAGGAAAAAGAAAAGAGAAATCAACGGAGAGACAAATGTTTTTGCAGATGCAGACATCATTACATACTTCTTGTGGGTCACAAGCGACGATTGAGAGGGACGTTTTTTTATGAGTCTGTACAGTGTATTGTTAATATGAACTTTTGGAACAGAACTTGATACTTTGACTTAGAAATCAATGTGTTGTTCTTACAGTTTATTAATGGCTTGCTCAATTGAAGTAGACAAACCTGAAATAGCTCTCTGTCATTTAACCTCAAATAAAGTTTACAAGTCCCTCTCGTCGTCAGGTCTTTTCATCTAATTGTCACATTTCTCTCACAGGAAGCAGAGGAAGAGGAGCATCAGTAAACGACCTCCTCCTGCTCCTAAACCACAGCCGCGGCCCCAGGGGCCTCGCTGCCGGGCGATTTACCAGTACATCGGCCAGGACACAGACGAGATCAGCTTCGATGTCAATGACGTGTTCGACCTCGTCAAAGAAGGTAAGTGGATCAAAAGAAAGCAGGATGGACAAAGAAGAAATGTAAATAATTAAATCGTAGGCTCCTTATTTGCTGATCTGAATTGTACTCCTGTGGTAGAAAAGGAATGGATACCAAGCAGCCAGACATGTCCATATTTTAAATTGCTATACATTTTAATTTCATAGTTGTACTAGATAAATGCGCTGGTATTCATATGTTGATTACAATGGTCTCTAAGAACCTTCTCAGGGATGCAGATGGAAATTAAATAATAGCTAAATCTGGCATCTGCGAGGTGTAATAAGCTATAATAATGATAAAGCTGACAGATTTAAAAGGCCCCACAGTGATTCATGATATTTCTCTCCGCTCACTCATCTTCTCTGCAGATTCATCAGGGTGGTGGACGGGCAGGCATCAAGGAAGAGAAGGCCTTTTCCCTGGTAATTATGTGGAAAAGATCTGAAAAGGACTTGATCTGTCTTGGGAGAAATATGTGTATTTTGTTAAAAACAGCACATTCTGTTTGCTTTAAAAACTGCCTGGTTGCATGGCAGGCCGTCATCCATAAACTGTCTAAGGGTGGACCTCGCTGACATTCCACCAACATATAACTTGTTTGGCATCATTATGGTCAGAATAATCAAAAAACAGATCCACTGCAAATAGCTGCTCAGGTTTTATCCGTTGTTGTTCTGAATGACAAGAGTTTTTATTTCACCTGGTCTCCCACAACAGCTTTCTCTGAGCTCTTACTTCCCTGAAGTTAAAGTTACAGAAAAAGGACCTGAAAATAATGCATCGCTTTCTGGTGTCTACAGTGTTTTTGTATTTTTTTCCTGAAGCTTCTCCAACATCCATTACGACTCAGTATTTGTGATTAAGAAAGCAGCGTGAAATCAAGTAAAAGTAGATATTCAAAAATATAATTTGATTGTTGTGTTAAACATTTAACCAGATAATTCAGATCAATGAAATACCTTGAAAGCCGCAATACATTTGATCACAACTTTTAAAATAAATACATATATCACTGTTAGTATTTACTCCCATATTTTTTCAGCTAAATAAAAAACAAGAAATATATTTTCATATTTTGTACCTCAAGGAATTTTGCACTGGTTTTTGTGTTATCATCAGTAAGTTATAACATATGTCTAAATAACAAAAAGTAATGTCTAATTAACTTTACATTTTAAAGGTGTTTATTTCTGCTTTATTATTTTTGCTTTTTTTCATTTGTGGTTGATTTTGTAAAATAATGTAATTCTCTCACAGTCAATCAATATCTGTTTTTGTATGGAAAATAAAGAGTTTTAACCCTCTGAATCACTGATTTTTTCTTTTTTTTAACATAAATGTTTTTGCTTTAATCTCCAAATGGTAAAAGTCCTGTATTTATTTCATTGTAGATACAGCAACAAATATTTTTTATATTATTTTTAATAAGAGATAAAAACGAATTATTGAGGGGAACAATGCAGTTTTCGAAATACAAAATACAGAGCAAACAAACAACTCATAAAGGTGCATTTACCTGTACTGATGTACTACTGTACACATGCATACACATGAACTATGACATAGGCAACTAGGGGTCGTGGTATGTAACTTAGTATACAGTATTTACTCAAGTACTGTATGTGACAAAATTCTTGGAGCAAAGAACTGGAAACACAAGAACAGCTTTGAATGGATGTCAGACATGAAAATGTATTGGAAGTTTCGGCCGTATTGACAAAGATATTTTGCTGAGACACCTGTGCCCAAACCAGCTCTGAGGTTCTGAGGTGCTCCTTCTACTTCTACTAACAGACAGCTGGTAATCAAAACATTCCATCAGTAACCAGTTCAGTTTGTTCCCGATAAGCAGGCTCCAGAAGACCTCAGTCAGGTGAGGTTTACTCTCCGGCACATTGCATGTTTAGTCCTATCATTATCTGACGGACAGAATGTCTGCATATTCAAAAGTAAGGATGTACTGATAAACAGTACAAGAAAACAGGGGCCAGCTAGTCTTCATACAATAGGACGCCCTAAACCCAAGGCCAAATAACTGCTGTCTGTACAGACAGAGAAACATAAACTGATGCAAGGACAGAAGCATAGGTGGGAAGTAACTAAGTAGATTTACTCAAGTCAATTTTGAGATACTTGTACTTTACTTGAGTATTTTCAAAGTTCAAGGTTCAAGGCTTTTATCTGTCATATACGTACATAGCTACATGTTATGCTACTTAGTACTTCTACTCCACTACACCTTAGAGGTGAATTTTATACTTTTACTACACTGCAGTTATTTAATACCCTTAGTTGCTGATTTGGATTAATAATGTGAAATATAATCAACAATTAAATAAGACTTTATAATCAACTTAAATTAGACTTTAGTTACACCTGGGTAAATTCACAAACTACCCTGCAGTATATTAAGTGATTAAAACTAGCTGCAAATTTAGCAGCTTTGATAACACTTTAATGCATCAATATTTAAAATCAAAACAGATAATGTGTTATTCTGAAATGGACCAATTTGCATAATAAGTACAATAAGACAGAAGTGAAGAAGGTACTTGTATGTGAGTATTTCAATTTTTGCTACTTTATGCTGTCAGAGCTACTTGTAAGATTCTGATTATTTATGAATAAATCAATTAGTAAAATATTATGATTTGTTAAGCTATCCAAAATATATAATCAGTAATGTATTTTTGTTCATTCTAAAAGTAATAAATAGTTCTACCCAAATGATGATGATTATACAGCTATTAATTGAATGTCACACACACACACACACACACACCACACACACACACACACACACACACACACACACACACACACACACACACACCTCCTCTTCCGCCCACTCATTACGTTCATGCTTTTATTTTGGAATTTGCATAGCTGGTTTTGCCCACAGAGGAAGCAAAGCAGATGGACCGGTTGAACCTTCTTTACAGAGGAAACTCAAATCCAGCAGCTACTACCTGTAACACCTGAGGCCTGTACTACGAATCCAGTTCAACATACCCTGGATCAGTAGCGGTTCTAGACCAATTTGACTGGGGGGGCCAGGCTGGGTCCAGTTATTTTCTGAGGGGGGCACAATAAATGCAGGACGAAAAAGACAAAGACAGTATGAAGTAATTGCGCATAACCCAATGCGACAACCCAACCATCAAAAAGACAACATAGAATAGCGGACTATACGTTCAAATGCGCGTTCCTGTGTCAAGGGGTGCATTTCACGACGGGGGTGCATCATTTCACACAACAGTGTCAAAAAAGGATTGACTACCCTCACTATCACCACAATGAAACACGTCCAGAAGAATGTCATGCAAAGCTGCCTGCCTGCCTGCCTTCCTTCGATTCTCCCTGAACTGCCTGATCTTTTTAATGTTCAATGTCACCATTTGTGCAGATAGCATGAAGTAGAAAAGATCGCCGATGCTAATGTAGCGTTAGCGTTAGCATTTCTCCCCCGGGAGCATCCGGGCTTAAACGGTGTATTATAGAATGATCACACCGGTGTGAGGATCTACAGTACTTCCTCCTTCTTTTCCCCTTCTGTGTTTGTTTTGTCTGTTTGTCTGTGTGTCTGTCTTCCTGGCTGGGCGTGGCTGACCTACATTCTGATCCCGCCAACTCACCTCCGCTGCTGTTGTTCATCTCACTGATTGCCACTACTCACCTGCACCTGCTTAAAACCCTGGTTCCCATCCTCCGAACCGTCAGTTCGTTCCCGATGCTGCTCGCTCCAAGGTCCTACAGTGGGTCCACAGTTACCCGGTTTCTCCATCCATCCCGGAGTTAACCGCACACGCTCCTTTCTTAGAGACACTTCTGGTGGCCAACTGTCAACAAGGACACTCAGGAGTTTGTTTCTTCCTGTCCACACGTGTGCTAGGAGTAAGTCCTCCCACCAAACACCTGCAGGATTGCTCCAGCCTCTACCCATCCCTAGTCGTCCTGGTCACATATCGCCTTGGACTTTGTTACCGGCCTGCCTCCCTCCCAGGGTAACACCCACAATTTCACCATTGTTGACAGGTTCTCTAAAGGCCCTGACACACCAGGCAGTCACCAGAGAACTCGCCTGGTGGTCTCCAGGAGGCTCCCGTTGAGGGGGGGGGGGGGGGGTACTGTGAGGATCTACAGTACTTCCTCCTTCTTTTCCCCTTCTGTGTTGTTTTGTCTGTTTGTCTGTGTGTCTGTCTTCCTGGCTGGCGTGGCTGACCTACATTCTGATTCCCGCCAACTCACCGCCGCTGCTGTTGTTCATCTCACTGATTGCCACTACTCACCTGCACCTGCTTAAAACCCTGGTTCCCATCCTCAGACTTCGCCAGTTCTTCGTTTATTCTTCAGTGGTAAACTATCGTCCAGGCCTACTAGTATTTTTCCTAGTGATTTTTTGATACTCCTTGTGAAAGGATATTCTTTCCTAATCCTGCTTATTTTTCCTGTTCCAGATCCACATATACCTGCCGCTCTGCCTGCCACGTCCAGCCTCCCCTCCTGGTCAGTCCAGCTCCACGTCTCCCTTCTGTGCTCTTCGTCAACTCCTTGCCAGTGTCGTGGACAAAATAAAGCCCTTTTTTGACACTTCACCACTGTCTCAGTTTTAGTGCTTGCATAGCGGGTTCTCATCTCCAGTCACTTCTCGGGAAGCCTAACAACCAGTGTGACAGTACTCTTCAAAGGGTTCACGAAATATGACTACTACTCTTACTGTTTAACATTTTGGGTTACTTAATGTTACTTCATGTTAAGGCTAATAAAAATGACAAGGCTAAGGCTGGAATGCTAACTAACGTGCTTGCTACTAGCTAGGTAGCTAACTTGATCCAGCCACTCATGGTCCTTTCATCAGACGGGAAACGAAAGAACGAGCAAGACCCATTGCTGGTATGATGACAACCTGGTACTAAGCACACAGGCATAAAGTTATCTTATCTTAGCTATCTCTTATATTTAGTGGAGGAAAACAATTATGACATCACTTACGCAACTCTGGGATTTGTAGTATTTCTAGTTGTGTATTTTTCATAGTCTTATATTTCAACAGTTTTATGACAAACTGTGACTTTTTTTACATGGAAATTATTTTTTAAGATTGACAAACATCATATGTGTAATTCATGGCACAATTCAAACGGGATCGAAAGATACGTTTTCTCTCCCCATTGACTTCAATACATAATTCCGAAATAAGGTCCCATGGGTCGGAAGTAGATGGGCGGGACTTCGCCCCTATGGAGAGGCGAAGTCCCGCCCTTCCACAGGTTAGCCGTTCAGCATAAGTTACCATGGAGATCTAGCCCAAGCCCCCAGGAAGTGCGCCGGACTCTGATGAAAATATTCGTTGTGTTCGAACGGCTGTACTACAATTTCCGTATCAATCCGTGACGTCATTGGGCTCAGAAAGACTTTTCCCCATTGATTAACATTGGGAAAGAAACGTCTGTAAATCAGCGGATAATTTTTTTTAAACTAAATAAACTACCCATTATGAACTATTTTATAGCCCTTATTATAATCATTAGGTCCTTAAAGTTGTAAAATGCACTAAAAGCCGAATCTAGATTTATTTTCTGTCTCCATTCATTCTACTGAGCCGAGAGTGGGAGCTCGGGGGGCGGGGCTCTGTGAGCGCACATACAGGTTCTTCTGCTCTGACAGCCAAGCATGACGGGTAATCTGTGACGTTTCGCTCTCTCAAAAGTTGGGCCATTTTGTCATCATGCGCCAATGAGCAGCTCTCATAGGAAATAACGAGACCCCGCCTCCGACGCTGTATCCAGTTCTTATTATACATCCATGATCTAGCCCGGTAAGAAGAGAACCAGCGTCGTAGGACCGGAAACCCAGAGTTTTCCCTTGAAGTTAGGCTCGCTAAGCGAAAATCCGGCTTCGTAGTACAGGGCCTCTGTTGCTGTGATCAGTCTGTTCCATATCACTCCTTTATGTTTATGATATAAAAATATTAGATTCCTGACATGTAAACAATGAAGCCTAAAATGCTGCGAACAGTGGCAGTTCTAGACCAATTTTACTGGGGTGGCCAGGCTGGGGGCCAGTTATTTCATGAGAGGGGCACAATAAAGCGGATTAAAAAGACAATTGTAATGGTTGTAAAATAAACATAAAATACAGTAATTGGTATTTGTTTTTGTAAAGGTATTTGTTTTAGTACATTTAAGTTTACAGTCCTATGGTCAGTGTTACGGGGGCACTGGCCCCTGTTGGCCCCCCCTAGAACCGCCCCTGGCTGTTAAATCACTCGAATACTCGAGATTTCTTTAAAATACTTTTTACCTCACTTGATGAGAGCTATCAATCAATATTGTCATAGTTGTCATAATAACTGTTTTTTTCCATTAAATGCCAACATTTTAAATGAAGGTAACAATGCGAACCCATTCTAGACATATTCCCTCGGGGGCATCTTTGCCCAGCGATGTGAACCCGTTCAGCGTGCTTATCAGTGACGTCACGGTCTCGTGCAACAGGCTCGGGAGCGTTTCGATGCACCTGTTGATCCACCTGGAGCAGAGCAACCACGACGGACTGCAGGGTGAGACGGCAACATGGGAGGTAAGATCCATTACTCTCTGATAATTACGATATAAGTTAACTTTTTTTTTTGTAACTAAGAATGTACTTTTAACTAGCTGGTTATCACTAGAACAGGTGTGACAGTGCACCCTTCACAAGAAATCACTAGAATATTCCTGTTGTTGCTTTGCTTTGCTTTGTGCTCTGTTAATTAGGGACAGACCCTGTATACTATAATAAAATACAACAGCAAAGTTATATATTACAGAGTTTATAGTGACACTTTTCAGAATTTGGCAAATACATTGTTTATAATTAATTAATAATAGTTAGTTCTTTTTTTTCATGAACATTTAAAGGGACTATCATAAACGGTTATCTTAAACGTTCTGAGAAAGAGTACCATTGCCCATTTGAATACAAAATACAACTCTGGAAACTGATTTCCATAAACCACTATACAAACACTGACAAGCAGTCTCCCTGAGATAGGCTCCACTTTATCTGCTGAGGGAACAACTGACACTAACGTGTGTAACACTCCAAGCGCTCTAAATAAAAATGTAATGAATTATTATTATTATTATTATGGGTCTGTATTGTTCACATTCTCTCTGTCTGACAGGTTTTCTGCTCCAGCGAAAAGATGGCAGGAGTTTTCTCCTATGAAAGTTCAGAAATCGACTGGTGTGAAGACAACTACAAACACTCCGAACATATAGTGGAGTACTTCAACACTGTAAGTATACAGTATATCACAGAGATGCAGCATTTATGTCAATACATTGTTGAAGTTATCAGAAGAATATCTATAATCAAGCTAGTAATAATAATATAGTCATAATATTTGTCCTTTCTTAAATAGGAAATCAATGTCTGATATGAATGAGTTGGTTAGTTGATTCATTGTTTTTGCTGATTGATTCATTTTATATTTCCCCCTGCAGATTAGCAGCTTTTTCTTCTTCATTATATCTCCCATCATGCTCTATCTTCTGCACCCTTATGCCAAAGAGAGGAACCTGGCGATTCACATGGTCTGGACCATGATGATATTTGTAGGTCAGTCACTCTTCATTTTCCTTTATTTTATAAATGGTATATGTGTCTCTTTCTCCATTTGAGATACATTGTGTTAGCAACTCAGGGAATAGACTGTTGTTAGACAAACATTATACTTTGGGACAAAATGTAGAAAGGGGAGATTTTGTCATAGTGGCTTTTTGACAATTTTATGGAACAAACCAAACCGTTACTTATTGTTAATACAAATAAATGTTAGTTGCAACTCAACTGGCATGTGAAGTAAAATGACCAGTCATTACAAATAAACAATAGAAATGTCAGGATAGTTTGTAAGAATTGTTTGTACCTAAATGCAGTTTTTTGTTCTTTCCTGTCCTATTATTTTAAGACTTATCTTATGAAACAGTGGTTTCAAATGATCAAAGACTACTTTTGAAAATGTTTGACCATGTCATTATATGTCTCGGTTTCCCCCTTTAGTAATTTTTTATTCGTCTTTTCTGCAGGGCTCTTCTCGGCGTACTTCCACATGACTCTTAGTTTCGTTGGCCAGATGTTGGATGAGCTGTCCATCCTGTGGGTGTTGGCGATGGTATATGTAGTCTGGTTCCCCCGCAGACTCTTCCCTTCTTTTATTAAAGACAGGTAAAGCAACCGTACAGCAATTTCCAAACAACACACAAGTTGGTCAAAGGTCTTTGTTTCTGTCTTTATTCATCTCCATGTGTTACTATGGACTCACAGACACACAACGCTGAATAATCCTTTAATAAGACAAAAAACAAACAATGAGAGTTCGTTTATGAGGCACGCCACTGTGAAACACAACCTGTACTGTCGTGCAGCCTGTTTGACAGCATCAACTGGAGTCACAAAGAAACAATGTGGAGCTGCAGTCTGCACCTGAAAGTGACAGATAGGGGCTCTTGCTATTGTAGAGAAAAAAAGCTCCACCCAACCTGTGTAAATATTTCACAACAAGGTAGAGAAAGATGACTGAAATTTTGATGAGCATATGAAAAGAATCGCACAGACCTGTTTCGAGAATGTCATGTTGATATTCCAGTTTTTCAAAGTCATGGGTTGGTCCTCCTGAATGAAAGATAACTAAACAATCCCACCAGAAACAGTCACATAGATACCAGAGGTCAGAGGGCACCTTTTGCCACTTTCTCTGTAAAGCAGGCAGCTGTTTCAGTGACAAAGCTCTAAATACTCATTGTACACTACCTTCTCGACACCAAACAACAGATATGCAAAGCTAGCAACTAGCCGGTGAACAAAGTGGAAGATTGAGTGGCTGATGAACCAGATAGTTCCCTCAGGAGTTAGAAGAGACCAAAACAAAGCAAATATGGACTTACAAGTAAATGATAACCAGACCCTTAACTACTGGGTGTGTGTAAATAAGTAACAGTTTGTTAACAAGGTAACCAAACAAACTTTGAAATTGTTGATATGGCAAGTTTATGTTCACACCCCCTAACCCCAAAAATCACTTATTGCAGCTTTAAGGAAACAGAACTTTTTTAATTTTAAATATTTTTGGATAGTTGTGCAGAGGAATTTGAACATATTTCTGCTGTAAGTCATTTCTGAAGCTAAACTTCTGGTGTTTTTTTTTTTATCAACAGCAGCGCCTAAGAGTTGTCGTTTATGCAGAACTTCACTTGAAGATACGCTAAATGACTTAACCCTTAACCTTGACATGCAACTTATGTTTTTTGTCTTCTGTCTGTTCATTCACAGGTCCACCATTTTTCAAACCTTGTCCTGGTGATTACTATCGTCTCCACGCTGTCATCCTTTGTCAAACCTACAGCCAACGCCTACGTTTTTAAACTGCTTGGCATTCATATGGTTTACATGCTGGCTGTTGAGATGAAATGGTATGTAAACTCTGGTGCTTTTAAGCATCTGTCACTGGTTTGGGTGCAGCGTTGATTGTTATGATAACCAGTATTATCTCTCCCTCAGCTGCACTGACCAGAAGGCTTTGCGTCTCTGCAAGGTGTCGGTGGCTCTGTGGGTGCTCGCTGTCTCCTGCTGGATTAGTGACCGCTTTGGATGCAGCTTTTGGCAGAGTCTGAATTTCTGCTACCTGCACGGTATCTGGTAAGTCCTGGCTTACTTGTCTTCTTTTCTTGTGCTTTCCTTTCCTTTCCTTTCTTTTATTTTGAAACGTTTCCTTTGCAAATACATTCAGCAAAAAACTTACCACCACCTTAACATTTATGACTAAAAAAACATCTGCAAAAAACATACTGACAATATCTTTAATTAAACAAAAAAAAAGATGAACATTTGTATGGTTTTATTTACGCACTTATTCACAGTGAGGGTGAGATAATGGTTAAGGTTTAATATTTGAAAAAATCAACAGTGACTTAAAGCAGATGTACCTGTATTTCACATTTTATTAAGCCACCACCTTCCCTAAACCCTTCATAAATTTACAGTGTTACCTTAGATTTTGGACACAAAATGCACATGTCGCACATTCACTGCTAATTCATTGTTTGGTGTAAATGTAGCTAATTAAGTTTCATGAATACAATTAAGTAGTATGCCAACATTATTTCTAAGATACAGGATTGTTTCTTTTTTTCTTTTTCTTAATGCATGCTCGTGTGTATTGATCTTCATTATCTGTTTCCTGCAGCACATTCTGATAGTGATAGCAGTGGCCTATGGGCACCACCTGATAGCTTACCTTGATGCCAGCTATGAGATCCCGTACTCTCTGCCGGTACTGCAGTACTGGCCCTGTGATAGATGGGCTGTTGGAATACCTCACATTGTCCTGAAGGGCACGACCAAAACACAGAAACGGTGCTAACAAAGTCATGTGTAACGTCGGCAGCACATCTGCATTAGCACACTTCATGTGTTCATAGAGGCTTCTACCTTAAAGACACAATCTGTGAGGAAATAGTCGCATAGAATAATGATAACATAGGATTATGACTTGATCACATAAGATTGTTTTCTGATTCCGTTAAAAGATTGTTACACTAGCTGGATTACCAAATGGGCCTACTGGGGTCCGAGTTGGGTTGAGTTATGCAGGTTTTAACAGAACTCATTTGCACATTAACGTCTGAAAACAAAGATATTTATATACCATGCCAGTATAAGAAAGTGCTAAAAATATTTGTGTTGATAATGAAAAGGGGGAGCTTGAGATAAAAGTGAAAAATGATGCACTAAAAATGTGAGATCGAACTGTGTTTATGTCTTTGCCAAGAGGCCCATTGTTTAATATGCCCTCTATTTTTTACATTAATAATCATTGTCGACACAAGGCTATTGCAATTCTTAATCTATGAGACACACAAAGTATTTTTGTATAATCTACAGCATGTTTCAGAGTTTAAATAAATTGTATTGAAATAAAAACATTATTTATATGTATCTAATGATGAATAATTTTGATACTGAAGCACATTCGATAATTACTCCAATTGAAACATAAAAACTTTTTGGGGAAAATATAAAAACAAAAACTGTTGTGAACAGACCCTGGAGGATGTCTGGTGTTAAGAGTTTGACTGATATATAACTTATTGATAGACATTTAAGATGATGACTTAAAGATCATAAATTGTCTAATAAAGGAGAACATTTGAGAATTTGTATGTAAGTTTTGGAAGTTAAGAATCTTTGGCAGTTGAGCATTTTTGTTTTTTATATAAATCAATTGCTGTTATTTAATTTGAAGGAATTAATGCACATTTTATTCTTTACATGTTAACATTTTATTAACATGGATACTATTATTCTTAAGCATGTGGTATTTATGGTGGTTCCCAGAGGACAGACATACACTGTCTTTGGAGCAGCATAACCTGAACTGAGTTGTTCAGGTTATGCTGATTATCTTTATCTGTTTATCTTTATGACATTAATTTGATTATTACTAACATTCAAGTCACATCTGTTTCTTGTTTTCATTCAGGACCAATCGCTTGCAAATATATGTCATATTTGTTTACTGAATCATAACTGAACTGCCTTTTCTTCTCTCTCAAAAAGCTCTTGATTTTGGGTTGTTTGAGAATATTCAGGTACATCAGGCCTCTGTTCACATGATCCTTCCTGAAGGATACAAAAGATGCAACAATAGAAAATGCACTCAGGCATTCTCTGGACCTCAATGCTTAAAAGTGACCTCCTGTGAGTGATGAAGTATTCAAAAGCAGTCAGTGCTTTTTTATAAAAGTAATCCCTGGATGTAAATGGTGACAGGCAGATGATATACAAAGAGGGGGAAAAAAGCTGAATTTCATTTCATATGATAAGATCTTAGAATCCTATATTTGTAACTTTTTACTACCTTGTCTATAGATAATAAGTAATAGCCTTACAGTTTGGGATCTCTAGATCAAATGTATTCCAACCAAGGGGTTTGGAAATATATACATTTCTGGAATCACTAAAAATGTCAGTCAATTCACCACATAGTTGACATTCATGGTTGCCAGAGGAGGAATCCCCTGACTTTGAATATACCCCTGCCTGTTAAGGTTTTCACTTGTCACAACTGTGACATCAAAATCTAGTTAAGAGTCAGGCCGCCAGACAACAAATCCAAATTACTTTAATTTCCACGATCGCCTGACTTTTTTTCTACTGCCACAAGAAGGTTGATATTTGTGGTTATGGTGAAACATCTAAACAACGGTTTTGATGGATCTCCATTAAAGCTTTACAGACAACAAGCATTTGAATCACTCTGACGCCATCATCAGGTCAACATTTAAATTTGTCCAAAACTTTTTTGATGAATACGTTTCATGATAAATCAATCAACCTCCACTCATGCTTATGGCTAAAATGTTAGACAAAGTAACCTGGTCGCAAGTGTGAGCATAATGTTAATGGTGTCATTATCTCCCTGTCCACTCACACACTGCCAGCTGTGTGGAAGCAAGCTCTGGTATCACCCCCTCTTGAAAGCTGGTGATCCCACGTTGTTGAATAACTACGTCCTATCTCAAATCTTTCTGTGTTATCAAAGATCCTTGAGTCCCTAGTTTCTACTCAGCTAAAACTTTTTTTAAATTCACACAACATCCTTAACCCTATGCAATCTGGATTCAGATCAAAGCACAGTACTGTGACTGCCAGTCTGAAAGTCTTAGACGATATTAAGGCTGCTTTGGATAAAAAATCTGTTTGTGTTGCATTGTTTATTGACCAGCCAAAGCATTTGACACTGTAGATCACCACATTATGTCTAATGTTATGTTGGTGTCTCGTTTCGGTCATAATGCCATTTGCTGGTTTCAGAGTTATCTAACCGACCGTACTCAATGCGTCACGTTGGGTAGTACTGTCTCTGACCCTGTCACCTTGGAGAAGGGAGTTCCACAGGGCTCTATTTTGGGGGCCTTGCTCTTTTTATTATATGTAAACAATATTTGTAATCAGATGCATTTTTCTACCTATCATATGTATGCTGATGACACTATTGTATACTCATGTGCTCCTTCTCTGGATATGGCCGTTTCCAATTTAAAATCAGATTTTATCACGCTGCAACATGCACTTCTTGATTCCAAACTGCTATTGAATAGTAAGAAAACCAAAGCAATGCTTTTTGCTCCCAAGTCAGCGTCCTCTTGCCTCTCCATTGACACCCTTGATGGCGTCTCTGTTGAGTTTGTCAATACCTACACATATCTGGGCTTTTGGTTGGACAGTAATCTGAACTTCAAACATCATATTGAAATTCTAACAAAGAAATTGAAATTCACTCTTGGCTTCCTTTACAGACTTAAACGTTGTTTTTCAACTTCTTCCCGTAAAAGGTTGGTCTCTGGCTTATTCCTATCCCAGCTGGACTACGGTGATACCATTTATAGATTTGCCTGTCCCACTGTTTTGGCCAAACTTGACCCACTCTACCATGCTGCACTGCGTATATATCAAATGCTCCCTATAGGACTCATCATTGCAAACTGTATAGCCTAACTGGATGGTCCTCACTTACTATGCGTAGGATGCAGCATTGGCTTTTATTAATGTATAAAGCCATTTTAGGTAAGCTTCCACTGTACATATGTGCCGGATTTGCCCCAGTTTGTGACTCTTACAACCTCAGACCCAGTGCCTGGATACGGTTCCAGGTACCTGCTGTGCGGACTGAGGCTGGAAAAAGGAGTCTTTTTTATTATGGTCCTTGGTCTTGGAATGACCTTCAATCACGCCTCAAATTGACGCCACTTGTCTCAATAGCATGTTTTAAATTGAAGTTGTCTGAAGTCCTTACCACCAGCTGCTCTTGCAGTAATAAGTAGTGCACCTTTCTTACTGTCCTAATGTGCACAATGTAGTGACTGCTTTTTCGTCTTTTGTTTTCTTAGTTATGTTCTCTGTATTTTATACGTTTGTGTTATGTGTTATGTGTAACGTTGCTGCTTCTTGGCCAGGTCAGCATTGAAAATGAGATTTTATCTCAATGCTTTTATCTGGTTAAATAAAAATAAATTAAGAGCACTGATAAAGGATTTAGCTCAAAGTCTTAGTCTGACATTTTTCTCAGTTTTGTTTTTCTCAAAGGTTGGGAACCACTATATGTATTACTTCATTGATATGTTATGTGCACAATATTTGAGTTTTAATGAAGGCTTTGAAAGTCACAGGATGCAATTTTGGGAGATCTTGGTTGATCATGATTTGCATGGATTTACACATTACACAAGTTGGACTTGTTGATAACCATTTTTATGAATACTTACAATAAAACTGTTATGTGTGTGAAACCTGTGGGACATGGCTTTATTTTGTATTTCTCCATCTCTTACATTTTGAAAAGGAGGATTTAGAGGTTGATATCTCAATACCAGCGGTGGGACACCCTGGTGTCTGACGGCAAGGTGGGATTTCTTTAACTCACATTTGAGCCGCAGGGGAAGAAGAAGAAGCAGGAGAGAGCGATGACCTTCTGTCCCATAGCTGAGGCCTGATAATCTCACATCAAAGTCTGAGCACCACAGAGACCTGATTGCAATGGACCCTCGCTCCCTGATTAAGATTACACATTTTTTAAACAGACATCATAAAGCCATAATAAATGAATTTAGAGATACCAACTTTAAGAAAAAAGTTAACTCAAGGATGCACACAATGCATGATGCAATAAATGGCAATTGTTTTTATTTGTGTACAAGAAATATTACTTTTAGGGCACAAAAATTTAGCTTCTCCAGCAGGTTTCCATGTATCGCTGGTAAACATTAAATACACATACAGAAATGTGCATGGTTTTACTTACACTGAAATTCAAATATGTACTTTTGCCCAGTCATGAAAATAGTATGTAGATGATCAAGGCAAGGTCTAAAACCACAAAAAGGGCCTGCATTCAAAATACAGTCAAATAGTTTGCAAAAAACAAGAAAACCACTTGCTGCAACTAATTTAAATATAATTGATAAATAAAGCTATTCAAACATGGAAGACTTTGAGTCTCCCTCTGAAATTCAGTTGAGTACAACATTGCATTAAATGTAAAAAACTTCAGTCAAGTATCTGAAACTTGCAATTGAATACTATAATTGTGTAGTAATGAGCATTATGATTTTATAAGAACAGCATTGGCTGGAGATCAATGATACATTGTGAACTTTTAAGACAATTGTATATATTTTCCCATTAAAAAAGTATACTTATTATTTATGAACATATGAACTGCAATGCATAGTAGGCCATAGTGCAAACATATCTATGAGGTGCAATCCCAGAATATTCACATTGTACAAAAAAGGAATAAAGTTGTATGAGTAAGTTATAAGCGTCTTTGATAATTATATTGATTTTGCATTTGCCAGACTAATAGCAATAGCTAAAATGTCAAAGCCATGTAATCGAACCCCGATTAATCAATTAGCATCATGTGCATTTTACAATTGAAACAGAGCCGTAGCCATTGGGACAGGCTCGCTGTCACTCGAGAAAACCAGCAGAAAATGCTTTAATTGTATTTGCAGCTCAACGGCTGCCCCGCCTCCCGAGTGTAGTCATTGGTCTCTTTCAAGAGTGCTTCAATTTCCCGCTCCCTGATTGGCTGAGAGAGCTTTCTGTTTTGGTTGCCTGCCAGCAGCCGTCTGGAAGGGGAGGGGAGCCGTCTGCCTTCCGCTTCTGGGCTGGATTGACACACAATGAGGAGCAGAGGCTGGGGAGACGCTCCACAAACGCCGCTGTAAATAAATACAACAATCACTGAGGCCAGAGAAACATGGAGAACCAGGTACAGTGGCTTTTGTGTCTCCTTGTGGAATCTGAACTTTTCACGGAGGAAACGGCAGCAGGCTGTTTGCTGGCAGGGCAGGAATGAATCCTCTGTGCTGCTAGCCAGAAGAAAAAAATGCTCCTGCTGCTAATGAACTCGTAGTTGTTTGGCTCTGGAGCTATGCTAGCTGGCCACTCATACATCGGTATTTACCGCTAGCTAGCTTCAGTCTACCACACCATTCACCACCGCTGCATAGCTGTAGCCACAACCAGGCACACAAAGAGATTTACACCTGGGGTTTATTCTGCCCTGCTGTGTTTTTAAACACTCATGCACAGTGTTAAGCAGCATGCAGAGCAATGTGAGTCGAGGTTTTGTTGTAGCTAAGCTAAGCTAGTCTACCTATCAGAAGAGTGTCGGCCGTTGGCTAAAGGCTAAGGAGCCGCTAGAAGGCGCCGGGGAAAAGATTTGTCTCTCCAGGTTGGTCTGAGAGGCGGGGTGGTGTCTCCACTGCCAGCGGCCTGGAGCCTCACATGCAAGGTTAATAAAGCCAGCGACGACTATGCAACTAATGTTTTATCATTGCATTATTTGCCAACAGTTGGTTAATGTTTCCCACATTCTTGATTGTAGATGCATGCAGCATGGTGGAAAAGCTGATCTGTGTGCAGTCATGATGACCACCCATGATTACAAAGCAAAGAGTAAAACATAATTTTAAGGTCTCAGTGGTCTGCTTCTTTCACTGTAATACTATTGCATGCATGTTTAAACTTGCACAGTTAAGATTGATGTCATCCTAAAAAAAACGACATCATTTATTTTGCAGCAAACAGAAAAGTGGGTAAACCAAATTGCAAACTGTGAGGGAGATATTTCTTTAAAATAGGCCACTCTCTAAACGCCTGAGGTTATTCAGGACTATCTTTCAGAAGGTTAGGACACACACACACACACACACACCCACACACACACACACACACACACACACACACACACACACACACACACACACGGATGGACAGTGGCTCAGCTACTTTCTTGGAGCTAGTCACCATTCAGCTTTGGCCCCTTTGAAGTTTTAACTAGATCTGAGCGTGTTCAAGTCTTCTGCTACAAGTTGTAAGAATGGTGTAGTTGTACTGCTGTGGTGAATTTCTCTTTGTATCATGTGACACATTTGCATAATATTTAATTTGTATCATGTATATATATATACAGTTTCATTGTTTATTGGTACATATAGCTAAAAGCAATAACGGTTATACAGTTTTATTGGTTTTAACCTGTTTTAGTGAGGTGTTGATTTAACTTTATGGTCATTTTAGAGCCTGACGTTAGTATTGTATTGATTTGTATTAAAAGGTGTTTCTACTAACTGAGCACTTTAACAATGATACAATTATATTGCAGGGTCATTTTTTTACTGCATTAGTTATAGATAGGACAACTAACCTGCAGTTAAGTCAATCAAATGCAGAGTCAAGAGCGAGAGTCAAGTTCAGTCTGTAAATGTTGCATTTAATTAAATTATGCACATTACAGCATGACACAGCTAAAGTGCTAAATGCGTGTGAAGCAGGGTCATGACTTTATGTAAAAATCCGAAGATCTTCGCTATTAAATCATTGATATCTGCATTTATAAACACTGCGTTGAGATGACAGGCGGAGAGGTCATGCAGCTTTTTGTAATCCCCACACATTCACTCACACACCCTTTTTCCAATACTCGCTTGTTTTCCTTGGGAGCAGCAGATAGGCTATATGTGACTCCCTGTTGCTCTCTGGGATTGACCATTTTCCAATCGAGTAGCTGTTTCATCTCTTTTAGGAGTGAGGTTTGATGTGATGATGAAGGATTAAGCTGGAACCTGCAGCTTCATCAAAGAACAGCCGTTGTTGTGATTGTTTGTTTGCATGTGTGTCCTCTGAGGGAAACTTTCTGACTTTTTATTGTAATCGTTTATTAGCTGAAACAGATTAACATGGTCACGAGGGGTATTATTTACATGTCAGCTGGGAGTTCATTGTTTTCATGGGAGCCAGTGTGTCTGCCAAAATGTGTATTTCCCTAAATTCCCTTCAACCGGAGCTCTGTGTAGGAGAAAGAGAGATGCATGCTCCATATCAATGTTAGTGACTTTTTGTTGAGTGGTGTCGTTGCCTCTGATAGAGGAAAGCTAAATAAATATTGCAGCAAGTAGGTTTTTGAGATGTAGGTCACTGATGTTTCATATCTTCTGACAGTGTGCTGCTTGGTGATTACATGTCGCTCAAGGTTGTTGTTGCTTGTTGTTAGAAACTTTAATCAGCAGTATTTAGAAAATGGTCCTAATATTTTCAAACATATTTGAATTCATTCTGCAAATGTCTTTATCAATAGGGCTTCACAATATATTGCTTTTTTGCCATCGAAATATCAACTTGTGCGCTAAACGCATCACAAAAAAGGTATGGAACTACTGGGAGTTTTTGTTATTTAAAAAAAAAGTATCAACAGAGCTGATCTATCTAGCAATACTTTTCTTGATGAACACATTAATAATTTGCTCTATATTAAAGTGGACCAATTATGCTATATTGGAAAAAATATATTGTAGGGCCATACCTATACAAAACATGTCTGAAGTTTTTTGCTTAAAATACCAAACAGTTCACCCATTGTAGCCATGCCTCATACTGCTCATACCCCTCTTTTGCAGCCCTGTTAGAGAAACGCGGATTTTGGGTCCTTAGCTTGAAGAAGAAAAATAAGAGGAGGCGGAGCTAATGCCTGATCAGAATTCTACCGGAGATAAAGTTAAATTCTGCTGTGATAAAACGCCATCCTGTTTTAAACCACATCAAAGATTATTTCTGAAACAGTATGGAGCTCAAATGCTTTTTCTCTTGCGGGTATATCACAAGATGAGTTCTTTTTTTATTTCCTGCTTTTTAAACACATGTGCTCTTCAGTACAGGTTAGCTCTGAGTGTTAGCGAGGCTTGCTAATGTAAACAAAGACGAGATTACGTCCAAAACACGTCAGGCATTGTTTCTGATAGCAACTTTCTGTGGGTCCGCCGCCGATTTGACGTCAGATCGGCAGCAAATCTGTATCCGCTCGTTGTACCCCTGTTTTTAAAAGATTTGGGTACGGAGGAAAAGAGAGAGGGTTTTATTTTCTGACGCTGCGCGAGTTCCCCGACGCACCGGGGACACATATTTATGTATAAAAGACATCACAAAGTGCATTTTGCATGATAGGTCCCCTTTAAGTAAGAAGCCCAGGAAGTCCCATTAGGATGATTTCAAGTTGATGACAATTATTAAATGTTATGCTTATTGTTCCTGATTATTTATTCTGTTTATCAACTAATTATTTTATCAATTCAGTTCCAATATTCTCAGCCTCATAATCCCTCCTGGTCTCTTCATTTTTTGATTATTCTGAAAATGTCTGTTTTACCCGCCATGCTTACAATTTATTGTTCCCTTTTTTTTCTTACATAGTCACCGTCTTCCTGTTTGGCTCATTATCTTCCTGATTTTTGTGTTGTCATTATCACCGTTATGATTTCACAGATTTGTCCGGGGTGGGTGGGGGTTGTTGATGATTGAAGGGTCTCCGGGTTTGCTTTTGTGGGTGTGGTGGAGTCTGGAGTTTAAGGGCATTACTGCCACAGAATGACTGGGCAGAGTGCCAGGCAGGGGAGGGGTGTGTGTTTGTGTGTGTGTGTGAGAGAGAGAGAGAGAGAGAGAGAGAGAGAGTTAGCCAGGGAGTGCCAGACTAGCTCATCTCAATCCTGTCCCATCTAATCCCCCCACTCAGTCCCAGCTCACAAACTGCTCTGTGCCGGGGCCAAATCCCCACATTCTTCAGTCCTCCCCTGGACATAAAGTGCCTTTCTGTCCCCTCTCGTATCCCCCCCTACCTCCTTGTTCCCTTCTACACTCCCATCTCCATAGCCTCTTCACTTGCCATGCCAATCACCCAGTCACAGCAGCTCGGGTGTCATTAGCTTGGTCCCATCGCTGTCATTGTTCTTGGCAGAGAGAGCCCAAAAATGTGCCCCTCTTCTGCACAAACCTTTTGAGATGAGTCGGCCGGGCAGCTTATCGCTGCTGTGGTTCCTCAGGGAGCGTCCCGACACCGTCCAGCTTTGTGTTTGTCCAGAACAAGTGTTCAGTTTTGCTCTCTTTAGAAGAGAGTCCACACACTCCAAAATAGAGATTAAGAGGTTTTTTGTTCAAGGCGGAATCAGAAACTAATAAATAATGGCCTCTTGGTTTCATCTCAATACGTGCCATGCTTTGATTATTTCTGAAGAAACCTCAGCTAATGTCTTTTAGGCACTATAGAGCACTCGGTAGCAGAAAGCTGGGATAAAAAATATTTTCTTCTTTGATTAATCTGCCGATCATTTACTTGATTGCATTGTGTTAAGGTTAGTAATATCTTAAATTAAAACAATCTCAAATGACTTAAAAAAAGAAAGCAAAAGAGGTTTAAATGTTTAATTAACTTGCGGAAAAAAACAAGAAATCTAGATATTTCCTAAAGCTGAATTAACTGATCAATTAAGCAATGAATATGAAATTATTTTTACTTCAATCGTTTGACCTACTTACTTTTTGGACAAAGTGATTATTTTCTGATTGTCTTCTCTGTGAAATGTCAGAAAAAATAATCTGCATAATAATACATTATTTCAAATATTGGGGTTGCATTTATTTGACATATAAACCTCAGACCAGTTAAAGCTAGGGTAGGTAAGTTTGAGAAACCGGCTCGAGCACTTTTTGTTATATTCCATGGAATGCTCTTAACATCCCGATAGCAATGAATATCTTAAGTGCTTTGACAACAAATCCATAAAAAAATGTCATCTGTGGAAGCCGTAGTACTGTAAAAAGCACGACCAATCATTTTAGCCGGCCCGGCTAAAATAACTGGATGGCCTACCTGCCTGTCAGCCTTCCATCTGTGCACAAACTTATCTCGTGCCCTCATTGGTCATGTGCGCGTTCGTGTGTGTTGGAGGAGGGGCTCTGTAAGGAAGTAGCAGATTTTCTCCGGTTGTGTATTTTCAAATTCTAGCGATCTCGAGCCGGTTTCTCAAACTTACCTACCCTACCTTTAAGTTATATATTTTTCTAAGATGAGGAAACAGGAATCTACTTGCAGTTGAAACACTCACCAGAGGAAGAAAACCTCAAGGCATTTATTATTTCTATTTGACAATTTATTTGAAATTTCCTGCCGTTTGCTTATTTTTTCATCATTTCAATCAGCTTCTTGATCTGAAGAATTTTGCCTGTGTACATTGTCTGCTTGTATATATTTTCCTACGTCTACAGGTCCAGTGTAGTAGTAAACAGTATTTGACTCTGTTTGTATTTGTCTCTTTTCAGTGCACGGTGCAGGTGAAGCTGGAGTTGGGCCACAGAGCCCAGCTGAGGAAGAAGGTGACATCAGAAGGCTTCACCCACGACTGGATGGTGTTTGTCCGAGGGCCAGAAACCGGCGACATCCAGCACTTTGTAGAGAAGGTCGTGTTCCGCCTCCACGAGAGCTTCCCCAAACCCAAGAGAGGTGAGACTAGTGGATATCACATAGCCGGGAAAAAAATATCATATTTCTTGTCTTTGTTATTTCTAGCTTTTTTTATAAATGTGTCTTCACTGTCCATCCTGTAAATCCCTAAGCAAGTTAGATCCAATTAATGATTTATTTGTATGTTTCACAGGGTTTTGTGTTTAAGTAAACAAAATCTTAAACTGGGCGAAGTGGACAGCATTTTCATTATCATAATAATTATGAAAAAAGGTTCTGTTTTCAATCTTCAGGTTATTATTCCTCACATTGAATTCATGGTAGTTTATTGTTTGCCAAGACTGTTGTTCTCAAATTAATGTGACTTAACTTGTTTTCATTTTAGAGAGAGACTTTTATTAATTAATTCAGTTATTAGAGCTCAGTCTATTGATAAATGAAATGTGAGTAATCGAATTACTGCCGTTGGCATGCATGTGTCTGTCTGCAGTATGCAAGGAGCCGCCGTACAAAGTGGAGGAGTCGGGCTACGCAGGCTTCCTCATGCCTATTGAGGTTTACTTCAAGAACAAGGTGAGATAGACTGGACACTGATAGTAATCTGTGTAGTGACTGTCTTTGCATATATTTACAAAATATATAAGAAAGGATAAGTTAAATGAGTTTAATATGGTTTGTATTTGTACTAGGGATGCCAGAAACTGACCATGATCAAATTCGAAAATCGGACAGCCCTGGCGAATATTAATCGATTATTCTGGCCTCCTCCAAGTTTACAGTAAAAACAAACTGGCCATTTACAATTATTAATACTATTACTATTATTAGCATTAGTCTATATTTTGGTTGAAACTAAGCCAGAAAAAAAAGAAAAACATAAATAATAATAAAAAAATATATAAATAAAATCGAATTTTAAAAATAATTTTCGATTATGGAGACTGTAACGAATAATCACTGGCATCCCTAATTTGTACATTGATTTATACATGTTGTGGGTGGTACATGATGGAGTCTGCCATTATTATGGATGTAGTACTTGTGAAGTGCACTGAAACATTTACAAACTGAAGAAGGTTGAGCATAGACTGCCTGTTATATGCTGGAATCCAGTCATGTTAACCAGGTTAACTCGTTAACTTGGTTAAAGAAAACTGGTTGTTCCTTTTTACATGATGATTCTGAAATCAGGTTATTGTCCAAAGGCTAGAATAATCTGATTACTTTAAGTGCATGTAGATTGTATAAGTGCTGTGCAGCGATGGTCTAAAATCCTTCTTGGACCATTTGTTTTGTGAATGGCTTGATTCTGGAGGGCCGCACTAACACACTGTCCTGTAGCAGTTATTATACATGCACTTAGCCAATCAAAGAGCACCATTGTGTTGGTTAAACTTTTATGAGAGGAGCATTTCTCTCTTTAAGTGAGGGAAATAAAACAACCACATACTATTATGCCGGCACCTTTAAGTCTCCATGAGCCATTAAAATGAATGATGAAAGAAAGAAAGACCCACTTTACTCTCATTATAAGATAAGGATGGTGCTTAAGAGAAATGCGCACATTAGTGGACCTGTCTCATGCAGGTCTTTATAATATTAAACCCCTGGACTGCAGCCAAGAACGAAACATCCTCCTCCTACGTGCTAATACACATTGGACAAGTCTGTAAAAAGATCAAGGTAATACTTAAAAGACTAGAGAAGTTAATATCAGCAGCCATTAATCCATCTGATTTAATTAAGACGTTTTTGTTTCTCAAGCATGTTTCGATGCCTTTTCTGCAGCTGTAATTGCCGACTTCTCTCCAGCGTTTCTCAGGAATGTTAGTTGATTCTTATCAGCACGCCGGCTCCAGCTACGTCCGTCTGTTTTATTGACTTCCTGGGTGATAGTTAATTCATTCAGCCTTTATCTTTTGTTATGAAATGGATCAGTTTAATGCAGAAAGACAAACACAACATTAGTTTGTGTCACACTGGCTGCCAGAGTGGGTTAATAACACAGTGTTTCCCCTACCATTGTCTTGGAGGGGCGCGGGGCTCCCTGAAATTCAAGGTGTTTAAAAAAAAAAAAAAAAAAAAAACTATAATTTTATTTTTTATTTTACCAAATTGCAACTAATCTATATCTACTGTCACTTTTCACATTGAACATGTGCTCTTTTATTAAATAAACTAAACGCTTTCATTTTAAGTTGTGAGTTTAGTGTTTTTGACCCTAAACACTGATGCATTAATCAATAACAATAATCCACAGCCCCCCCCCCAAAGCAGTAAACCTAGGGGAAACACTGTAACATGTCTTGTTATACTGTTGTCTTACTTCAGGAGGAGCCAAAAAAGGTGTGTTTCAACTACGACCTATTTCTCAACTTGGAAGGCAACCCACCCGTCAACCACCTGCGCTGTGAGAAGCTCACCTTCAACAACCCCACCAAAGAATTCAGGAGAAAGCTGATCAAAGCTGGAGGGGTGAGGCTGCTGGTACACTTGACTGATGGCTTAATGAGTGACTAGAGTCAATAGCAAACCCTATTCTTGTTAATAGTACTACAGTTCCACGTGATGTATTTCATCATGAGTTGTGAAGCCGCCGCTTTATCCTCAATGTACGGTTTCTGCAGGCATGGAAAGCATTTCAGCATTTTCTTCTCCTGCCTGCCTAATGGTAATGTTAGTTTTGAAACGTTTTGGTTAGCAATTGCAGGTTGTTGGGAGATGTTATGCATTAAACAAACACTAAAAGTAGGAGTGTTGCGACATTCAATTCTGCATGTAGAGGGCTTTTAAACCCTCTATTAGACGGGTAGCAAACATTGTCACAAACCAGCGTCAACTTAAACAAAAACGTAATTTATTGTATTTAAATACTTAATACATCAATACATTTTCTATAACTTGTCCGTAATAATTTAATAAATAGTTTATCATGAGAAAATAATGTTATAGGCCTTTGTCTCCCTACTGGTTACTCATCATATTTAGGATGTGTCAATCCTAAATTTCACTTGTTGAGTCCCGCAGAGATTCTGTTAATGTAACTACTTGTAAGGAATCAGAGTGTAAGTAAACCACCACAAGACACACCTTGTCTTTTCAATTGAGAACAACAGTATTTGATAACGTTTCTGAAAAATTCCAAAATTGAATCCAAAGGTGAATTGATTTAAGTTGCAGTCCGTTTATCTCAAAGCCAGTCACAATTTCAAAAAAGATTTTGCACACCATAAAGTCTTAGTGACAGATCGGTAATGTTGGTGTTTATACATTTTGCTTTATGATGATCTGATGACTAAAATGTTATTAACAAGAGTACAAGTGATGGACAGTGTGCAGGATTCTCTGTTTCCTTTTGAAGTATGTTTTCTGACCACAATTATAGGATTTTATTATTATAGGCTCCCTGACACTACATGAGAGTTGACGGTGTATATACAATAGTACAGCTCCATAACTCTTGTCTCTTTATCTCCAGGTAATGGTGGTTCCAGAGGGGGCTGAAGCTGTGTCCCGGCCCAGTCCTGACTACCCCATGCTGCCCACCATCCCTCTCTCTGCCTTCTCAGACCCCAAGAAGACCAAGAACTCTCATGTGTCAAAGGTTGGTAATATCTTAATTAGTTCCCTAACATTATCAGCTTTCTCTTTTTTGGGGAGAACTTAAGCCAAACTGCCATATGACATATATTGAAAGATAAACGGCCAAATGTCTAAATGAACATTGACAAAAGCATTGAACTGGTCTTGAGATCAGAGAGACTGCGTCTTCTTATCATAACCATCTCTGTACGCAGAATTACTCAGAGAACTTATCTGCTAGGAGACGGGAGATATCAGAAAAAAAGAGGAAACTGATCCTGTTACATTTTCCACTCCTGACACAGTTTTGGTCTGAACCTTTCACAGACCAGTGAACAGTGGGCGGGTCTTATGATCTGATGAAATTCAATTGCCCTTCGTATTTTATTCGTAGCTTTGTATAGTTGTTTTAGTGTATTCGTTTTAGTGTATTGAAGATGTGATCTTCTTTCTTGACACAATCTTTTGGGTCATTTACAAAATGTTAGGACCCACATTGGTAAATTACTTTAGGTTGTGCTTATGACAAAACGTAATCGTGTAAACTAAATGCCCCATTTTGACATAGAAATGCATGTTTCTTCAGTCCACATTTTAATTTTACCATGAGTGGGTGTACGTCAAGCTTTGGCTTGGACTTGGTGTCGTCCAGCTGTGTCCATCTGCTGATTACAGAAAAGGTCATGACAGCCACCTCTAAAAATGTGCTCTGGTCTGTATTGAGTCTACAACCAGCGTTCATAAAGGGCCTTGAATTCACTAAATCTAAAATGAGGGCCTTGAGTTGGTCTACAAGTTTGGTCCCAGGCTAAAAATATCTCAACAACTATTGAAAGGATTTCCAGGACATTTGGTAAAGAAATTAATGGTTACCAAATAATTAATCCTACTGACTTTAATGATCCTCTGACTTCAGCCTTTTGTTTTTTTGCAAATTAGCAAACGTTAGCTTGTTAACAGACTAAACTATGATTTTGAACATGGTAAGCATTAAACCTGTCAAACATCATCATGTTAGCATGCTTACTTTAGCATTTAGCTCAAAACACAACTGTGCCAAAGTACAGTCTCAGCTGTAGCATCTTAGTCTTCTTATTGCACAGTGAAGATCATTTAATAAGCTGTTTTTAAGACAAATTACTTGAGATAATTAATAATAAGCAGATTGGCCTGACTTTGATGTGCAGCTGAGCCAGTTTCTGCCTATTTTGTGAGGCCTTTAGCTGAGTGTGTAATTATCCGTTGTTGATGACGCTGCTTATCTCTCTCTAGGAGCCCAGCAAAGAGGGGAGTGGCAGCAGCAAAGGACCCAAACCGCACAAACTGACCAAGGAGCACCGTGAACGGCCCCGAAAAGACTCTGAGAGCAAAGCCACGCCGAAAGGGGAGAGCGATCGAGACGGGAGCAGCAAGAGTGGCCGAGACCCTTCCTCTTCCTCGTCTTCTAAAAAGCCGTCAGATATCAAAGTAAAAGAAGAAGTTAAGGTCCTACCCAAGGCTGCCTTCAAAGAGCCTAAACTCACCCTGAAGGATTCAAAGATGGAGGGCATGTCCCCTAAAGGAGGGGGGGCGGGGAGTGGAGGGGGTGGTAGTGGTGGTGGAGGAGGAGTCGTCGTTGGTGGTGGAGGAGTCGTTGGTGGAGGAGTCGTCGTTGGTGGAGGAGGCGGCGGTGGAGGAGGCGGAGGAGGCGGTGGAGGCTCCTCAGAGTCTAAAGCCCCGGGGAAACGACCCTCTACTGTGGAGTCTCCCAAACCCAGTGCGAAGAAGAAGAAGGGCAGCTCAGAGGGGCCGAAGGGGCCGACCAGCGGGGCCTTCACAGGAACCTCTCCCCGAGTCTCCTCCTCGTCGGCAGCCAGTCAGCCGTACGCAGAGAAGAAACCCCCAAAGGAAAAAGGTCGCTGGCCCAAAGGCAAAAATGACACACAGGAACCGAAGGAGCCCAAGAAAGTTCCAGAATCTGAAGAGTCTAATTCAGAGGACGAAGCGTCGTCGAAATCAGAGGTCAGCCTCACAGGAGCTAAATATTTCAGACTGTTAGTCGGCTAACGCTCCCAAAAGAGAACATTTGAACGAGGCAATGTATTTGGCCATTAAATATTGTGTCAGTTGATTGATTAAGAATCTAGCTAATCATTTCCTTGAGAGGCATGAAAGTGTTTTGAGATTGGAGCTAATTAAATGCCATAATTGAAAATGACAACACTCCAGGGGCCTCATTTATAACGCCTTGCGTAGGATTCACGTGGGAAGGTTGCTTACGTAGTACAAAGCAAAACATTTTGTACAGAAATGTTCCGACATTTTCCGATTCTCAAAACATTGCGTACCGGCGAGGGAAGTGCGTACCATGGATGTATAATAAGAACTGGATACAGCGTGGGAGGCGGGATCTCGTTATTTCCTTTGAGAGCTGCTCATTGGCGCATGAGGACAAAATGGCCCAACTTTTGAGAGAGCGAAACGTCACAGATTACCCGTCATGCCTGGCTTTCAGAGCAGAAGTACCCGTATGTGCGCTCACAGAGCATGCGCCCCTTAAGCCCCGCCCCCCGAGCTCCCACTCTCAAATGCGCGTTCATAATGCAAGGAAAATAACTCGGAATAACGTTATTAGCACATTTTACAACTTGAGGACCGAATGTTTTTAATAAGGGCTATACAAATGTTCATACTGGGTAGTTTATTTAGTTTAAAAAAAATTATCCAACGATTTACAGACCACTCTTTCCCGATGTCCATATGTGCCTATAAATAGTCAAATAAATGCCCATTCATTCATTCATTTTGACTGACTGCATGAAGAAGATCGCAGGAAATGACGACAGAACAGCTAAAAAAGACATCTCACACCGTGTCAGATTTTGGTTATTTTGGGGAGGTCGAGATAAATCATTGTTTGGTGGATGCAGTTTGAACCAGAGTAGCAGCATGGAGGTCGGATCGTCACCAAAATAAATAAATAAGTGGTCCGAAGTGTGTTGTGTTATATTAGCTGTACAATTTACCACATAGCCTATGGTGTTCTTAGTTTCCATACCTCCTGTGTTTTACGAGCGACTTATCAAGTCTTGGCAAACGGCATAAAACACGATTAAACGTGATAGTATATAAAACCATGCTCGTATCTACAACCTATAGAAATGCTGAACGGCGTCAGTTTAGACGTAATTCTGTCCTCCTGCTTACCGCATCATTTATGAGAAAACATTTCATAACATTAACACAACATATTCGAGGTGGTTTTAAATAACATATCCGTATTTATTTATTTCTCCAAGTTATGTTTTTGTGTGCACTGAGGAGTCTCAAACAGGCGTTTGTTTAATCATTTTAAGATTGGCTTTAATCAATGTTCGAAAATGAATTCTTCATATTTGATAAATGAGAGGTAACATTTTATTTATGGTATTATTTCCACATATTTCTCTCCATTCTTCCTTCTGCCAACGGTGTCGCAGTTTCTCGTCTCTCCCGTTGTTGTGCTTAGTGCGTACGCATGGGTTAGAGTTTGCGTGGAGGACCGCACATTTTCTCGTCAAGTTAGCATTTTATAAATCGCAAACATTGCGTAGAAACTGGCGTACGCCATTTTTTGAGCGTATATCCCTTTATAAATGAGGCCCCTGATGTCAAAAATAATCACCTGTAGTCAGGATTTGTTCAGCACATTTACCTTTTTGAGCCCATCAACTTTTTTACCTATTCTGTCAATTACTTTCCTCACTTGTTATCCCTCTCATCATTTCTTCTTCTCCTCCTCTTACAGCAGTCGGCCCCTTCCAGTCCTTCCAACTCCAGTTCGAGTTCCGACTCCAGCTCAGATTCTGACTTTGAGCCGGGACAGAAACAAGGGCAAGGTAGGAAGTTCATTCCCTTTGATTCACAGCAGAGATTAGCATTAATCTGGGCATGTCAAAGTAGGTTGTAGATGTGTTCTATAACACAACTGTATTTCTCTCCCAGGCCCCCTGCGATCGATGGTAGAGGAGATCCAGTCAGAAGAGTCAGATGATGACGACAGCAGCTCAGAGGAGGAGACGCCCATCAAGACCAACCCCCCCAACCGTGACTCACGGTCAGTCTCTTAAAAAGTCCCATGACATCTTAGATCACACATGTCAAACTCAAGGCCCGGGGGCCAAATCAGGCCCTTGGTGGATTTAATTTCGGCCCGCAGGATAATTTCTAATCACTATTAGATCTGGCCCGCCGGTATATTGCACGCACACCTTCACTCAATCCTGAGGGTTTCCTCAGCTCAGAGCCTGACCCCAAACATTGATGAACTTGCACCCGAGATGAGATGCCAAGTATCTGGCTTGAACTAGCATCACAGAGCAGCACACTGAGTTTCAATGTTTCCTTCTGCACTTTTTCTCTCACAACAACAGGGCATGTTTGGGTTTTTCTTTGAGGGAAAGTGTTTTTTTGAAGCTGTTGTTGGCCTGTGGGAAAATGTAATCATAAGAAATGACTCGGGGAAAAGCTGCAGATAGAGCCATAAGAAATGAATGCAACTGATTATTTAATGTTTAATGTTGTTTTTATAGGCAATCATTTAAGCTTTGTTAGTTCCAGGTTTAATATGTGCAATAAGTTCATTTCAATAAGTTCTGCAATAAACATTGAACCAGTTCGGCCCTCGACTAGTACCGATTTTTTAATTTTGGCCCACAGTGTATTTGAGTTTGACACCCCTGTCTTAGATGATGAAAAAATAACACAGATGTAACCGCGCTCCTGATAAGAGGTCTGCGATGGGTCTACACCAGGGCTATTCAATTAGTTTGGAATGGGGGCCGGTTGATGAAAATGATCCAAAGCAAGGGGCCGGGAAAAAGATGGCTTGAAATATGAGCAATCATATTTAAGAGCTTCAGATACAGTAAATACTACAACAGCATAGTGGAGTGCATATATTGTGTTTAATTCAATCAAACAACATAGCCCCAAGGCCTTTATAGATCTAAATGGCAAGTTCAGAACTCAGTAGGCCTACATGTTTCATTTGATTTCATTTAGGTGAAATGATCTAATCATTCACGCAGAGATGCAATCAATGACAGGAGTTGTCACTACAGTATAGTAGGTGGGTTCGAAACCCGAGCCCGTCGAAGTTTTCAGGCATTGTCTACCCCTCTATCTCTCAATGTAACACCCTCTCTGGAATAAAGGCACAATGGCACAAAAAAAAAAAAAAAAAAGAATCTTAAAAAAAAAAATTTATTACTTTTTAAAATTATACTCAAAGGGCCAGTAAATATCACCCTGGGGCCGGATTTGGCCCGCGGGCCGCCAATTGAATAGCCCTGGTCTACACTTTCATCTTGTTTCCAGCATTATGATTACAATGTATCGTTTCGCTACATGAAATTAGTATGACTGCTTAAATGCATATCTTTTTTCTAAACCTTTCAACCCTTCACTACAATTTAATTGAATCTTTTCACATAATCTGACATATTTTGATAGAGGAACCTTCCCCAGTGAACTCACTGTCCCTAATTCAGTGTTTTGTCTCCTCAGTGTTGTTTACTCTTGTAGATGTCTGTTGTGTCTCCTTGACTGAATGATATCAGGCTCCATATTTGCAGCAAGTTAAGAAACATGAGTTGTGTTATGTCTGTCTTCTCTGTCTATGTGTGATTGACCTCTGACCCCTGACCCCTGTCAGACTCAGCCTGGACAGTGAGAGTGACAGCAGTGACGGCTCGCACAGCCCCAGTCGAGACTCCGCCCGGCCCCCCCAGAAACACAGCTCCTCCAACAACAAAGTGAGTCACACACTTCATTTACTCCCTGATTTCATTGATGTGATGACAGGGACGGAAATTGTTAGAGTAGAAAAGGAACTCCAGACAGGGTTCCTACTTATCTATTAAAATTGAATTAATTAATCTAAAATGATGGCAAATTGTGTTACATTTCCTTAATCAATCTTTACAAAGGTGAAAATGCAAAAAATGCTAAAAGAAAAATGCTAAAGAAATGCTAAAAATACAAATGCTAAGACAAGCAAAGTAGGATTTTGTGAGTCTTCTATTCTGATATTGTATTTAAAAATCAACAATATCAAAAGAACAGTCTCAGGCTTAATTAAGATGTAGACGTCTGACTACTGAATTTCATTAAATGGTTTATTTGTAACCCTCTTGACAGCCTCAGGCTTCCACTTACTGCTTTATCTCTCGTAAGTGTTCCAGCTCTGTGATGTGTCTCATAGCTCACATCACTTCCTCTGTCTCTCTTCTTTGTATCCCCTCTCTTTCTATAATTCCTCTCCTCCTCTTTCTCTTTTTTTCTTGCTCCTGTCTGCAGGTTTCAGGCAGAAAGAGTCCAGATTCATCGTTTCGTTCAGAAAAGGTGTTGAAGAAGGGATACGACAAGGTAGGAAGGGTAAATACAACTTTTTTTTTTTACACTTTACCTCACATACACATACATGCAGTGTTCTGCCACATTCAGCGAGTGCATAATGAATTCAAGATGGAGTATTGGACAGTGAATTGATCCAGATGTGCAAACAGACTCTGGCCTATGAACCCTAGCCTAGAAATCGCTTTTCCTCTTTGTAGCGAGATTATTCATGAAGTGATGATTTTAAATCTGGTAAACCGATCCTATATCGGTCTTTACGCATTAAAACGTTTCAATTCATTTTGTTGAGACATAAGAAAAGTTTAAATCCCATACTGATTGATTTCAAAGGATGCCTTCTTTATAGTAAACAAAAGAAAATAACAAGTCTTTAGTGCTTTTGACAATTTTAACTTTAAATTCACACCTCAATCTGGACTCTTTTTCATTTGACTTTATCATCAGTTTTTCCACCTATATTGTTACTGTATCTACAGTAATGCTCGTACAGAGGTTTACATTTCAATCAAGAATGAAAAGCTGTGACCTCTTTAGCTCCTGTTTGACTCTGAGCATGCTCACTCTGCAGGCGTACACGGAAGAGCTG
Organism: Trematomus bernacchii; assembly: GCF_902827165.1. NCBI lineage: Eukaryota > Metazoa > Chordata > Actinopteri > Perciformes > Nototheniidae > Trematomus > Trematomus bernacchii. Next base: position 14,247,831 of record NW_022987739.1, read on the forward strand.
GTGGACCTCCACCGCAGACTGATGGCTTTAAGGGAGCGGAACGTCCTGCAGCAGGTGTGTGTCTGAACTTCATGCTGTCCATCACAGGATAAACATCATGCTGTCCATCACAGGATAAACATCATGCTGTCCATCACAGGATAAACATCATGCTGTCCATCACAGGATAAACATCATGCCATACTTAATAAGTCAAGTTCTAGAAATTGCATTGGAACTACTTATCCAATATAATAGGAATAAATACAAAATGCATTTTTGAAAAGTGGAGAACATTGTATGTATATATGTTGTCTCCTTGCGGGACTTTCAACTTTAATCAATCTATCATTTTTATTTGGTTTATCCATTTGTCTATTTTATTTTGTCACCTTTTCCGGGTCCAGGCCACGTGAAATACATTAGCTTAAAAATGATATCAAAATAAGAAATGTTCTATGTCCCTTCTGATTTCAATCAGACTGTTATGATGACCGTGAAACAAGCATTTCATTGCTTTCTTTAGAAAGGTTTTTAAAGTTCTGAACTTTAATATGTTGTTGAGTTATTTTCAGCAATGATCTGAATGATCAGCTTATTTGAAGGTTATTAATGATAACTGATCACTTTCTGCTCTCAGATTGTGAACCTGATCGAGGAGACGGGCCACTTCAACGTGACCAACACCACCTTTGACTTTGACCTCTTTTCACTGGACGAGACCACCGTCCGCAAACTACAGAGCTACCTGGAGGCGACGGCCACGTGACAGGAAGTGGGAACTGGTGTGGATGGAGGCGGCGGAGGTAGACGTGCCACCATCTCCTCTTTTTAAGGAGAGGAGGAGCAACCACATCACGTCGCAGCTGTTTCACAGGCCTGACTGAACCACCGAACAACTACCACACAAACAGAAACACGCGAACAAACACAAGCACACATGAAGACACACCGCCTTCACGTGACGCTGGGGGGGGGGGGAACTGAAGGAGGAGGAGGAGGAGCGGAGCGGCTGAACTCCGTCTACAGTCAGGATATCAACTACTCTATATTACTGAGCCTGTGCAAAGCTGTGGTATGCACCCCACACCCCCTCCTGCACCCTCCTGCACTCCCGCCTCTGCAAACCCAATACTTCCCCTACTCCTCCTCCTCTTCCTCCCCCTTCACACGCACACTCCTTACTCGGCAGAACACTTCAGTCCCCTTCCCCCTGCCGTCAGCTGGAGCTCATTTCTCTCTCCACATACTCTTTAAGTCGTGTGTGTTGACTGTGCAGTGTGTGTGTGTGTGCGTGCGTGTGTGTGCGTGCATTCGATCGCTGCTGAGGGTTAGGAGGAGATATTGTCTTTGTGGTACCGACTTCTCTCTTTTTGGGAAGCTTGAGCACAAACAACAGTCAGTTTGCCGCTTTCACACCAGGCCAAACAAACACACATTCAGGTCATCTTTTACTTTAACCCTCCCCACCCGATAAGTTTTTTTAAAAAGTATATAAATTATGAATAAATACTATATTGTAGTTGAAAGCAGATATAGGTAAGTAAACTATAACTTTTGTATTTTGTTTTTAACTAATAATGAATGAGCACTATAGAAAAATACAAACACTTGACAGCTACTGTTTCTTAATGAACACTTTAAATGCTGCTTATAACCACATTGCAGGGCGTTATAAACCTTTTAATTCTTTGCAGTTATTATAAATCGTAAAGGGGGGGTTAAACTAAATTGGTACCCAGAATTTGTCTCTGTGTTCCTATCACTGTACACATAACACTGAGACGTGTGCTGTGTGTGAGTCTTTCCTGCATGAGGTTTCTGTTGTCTGAACACATGTTCTGTTGAGTTTCTCCTCTACTTCCTCACACTGAAAGCTGAGCCTTGACCTCCTACCAATGCCCCCCCCCCCCCCCCCCCCCCTCCTCCCTCTGAAGCCCCCTCACCTCATCCCTCCTCCCTGTTTCTCATATTGGCGTGCATGAAAGGGCTCGACTGCTCGCGGCCAGAGCAGTGGAGGATCACTCCTGAATTGCCTTCTAAGTGGTGGGTAGGGGAGGGTGGGAAGGGGGTTTAAAAAGCCGTGAAAAAGTAGCCATACTTGTCTCCCAGAATCCAAAAATAAGAAACAAATTAATAGGGGCCACGCCTTTTTACATTTTATTTTTCTACAAGTGCGTTTTGTGTATTTATTCCCAGACTGCGGTTAAGATAACCTGTGAGCTATGAATGTATATCGCTTTTACTTTTCTACGGCTAGCAACAGCCCCACTCTAGTGCCTTTTTCTGCGACTTGCCGTGTGAGGGGGGGTGTGCGCTCTGTTAGCCATGGTCACACAGATTGAAACCCCCCCGCCCCAAATACCCCCCTCGGGGAAACAAGTGTTAAAAGGGATGCCTGAAAATCCAGTATTGTCTTAACGGCTTCCATCCCTGCTTCTCCTTCTCCAGTGTCTTTATAGGCTGTTGTCCTTTTAGCACTGACTGCTATATCTCCCTGATGGCGGTCTTCATGTTTTCATCTTCCTGCTTTGTGAGATTAGGTTCAGTGTTTTGAAGAGGTCTGCGTGGTAGTTGATCACATTCATTAGCTCTAGTAACGGTTGCTTCAGCTTTGTCGTGTGTTTTGTGAGACGGTTGTCGTTGAATAGGGTCGGGGTTCCCTCTTCAAGCTGTTGGAAGAATTAGAACGACGGGTGAAGTGTTTGATACTAAGTTACCAGGAACTTGACGAGCATTCACAAAGGGTGTGGAGGCAGAAACATAAGCTAAAGAAAACCCTCCTTGTGTTTTCTTTCCCTAAATATCTGAAATGGATATCTCAGAGGCCTGAAACATGAAGTAAGTTCAGAGTTCTGGCTGATAACTTTAACCAAGCTGACAGTCTCACAAAGCTGGCTCACTGTAAACGATTAGTAATACAAAGCAACATGTTTACTCATCAGTAAACTCACTTAGCTTTATATGCTAACTAAAGAAGACATTTAAGGTATGACTAGCACAAACACAAATTAGTTTAAATGGACCCTGATCACTAGTCAAGAGAAAAACTCCCTAATGGTATCTTCATTTGAACAAATTGTATTCACAAATGGAAAATTATCTTCTAGAAGACTATGAACTTATGTTGAGTCTTTTATGACACATCGTTATCACACCTATGTGGCGGACGCTTTCCAAAGGAAGTAAAACTGGTGAGATCATCTTTTACATATTTAGTTTAGTTGCTGTGGATACGTAGATTTTAATATATCTCGTGCACTGATTTCAAACAATTTAAACTCAATTTGCACTGACAGGATCCAAGTTTCAGGTATCCATATGTTTAACCTCTTCAAATATACAGCTGACAGCCAACTCCTTGATTTACTGTGGCCGTAGAATCATGAGCAATCATTTGAGATAAATGTCATAGTACTCTTCAGCTTTTTGCATCAGACAGTGTTACTTATAAATTAGTTTTTCATCGACAAACACTGAAGCACAAATGACCATCATCAATTTCTTATCACTCTTGAACATGTTAATAATAGAGTTGATAAATCAAAGAGAATAAAGCCAATAAAAGAATGCCCACTTTTAGCCATGGTCTATTACTTTTAGTAGTTGATTATTGCATTATTTGAGCATTATTCTTTACTAATAATGTTATATATGTAAATATTGTTACATTTACTGTACATTTTTGTATTTTTTTTTTAACTCACTGAATATAACTTTTTGCTACTGCACTGACAACATTTCCAAAAAAGAGATCTCCACAGTTTGTGCTAAAATACTGACTTGTTGTTACACATAATGTGGGTGAACAGAGCCAGCTTTTTGAGACCGGTTTCCAGGATCCCCAGTGTTTTTGTGAAGCCAGAAAACACCCAAAGAAAGCCAATGAGGTGAACTTGCTTCTTGATTCAGGCCCCTGGTGTGTTAGTTCCTGTGGCCCCTTTAGGCTTCCTACACACACACATACACACACACTGTGGTACAAACCTTCACTGAGGGATTCCCTCCCTCCCCTCCTCTGTTTTCTCCTTGCCGACAGAGTTTTTATTCTGACGCTTCGATAGCTTTAATACTTCTCTCTCTTTTTCTGTTGCCTGCCTGGCTCATCATGCACACACTCCCTTACTGTAAACGCCGTCTGAACACAGAAAATGTCTCAAAAATGGAAAAATAACCTGGATTCCTGCCGCCTTATGTGCCCTGCAGTAACCCCCCTGCCCTCACTTCTTCCCCGGCTCCACTCTCCTTTTCTCTAGGTGTGCCTCTGACAACTGAACTTCCGTGAGGCCGTAATTACTGAGAATGAACTTTGCAACTTGTGTGAGTGCGTTTGCATCTGCGAGTGTGTTTGTCAGCGACGGGAGAGATTTTAAAAAGCGACCTTCCTGTCCTCTCCTCTGTGCATCGATGTGGGAACTTTAAAGTCCTCGTTCATGAACTCTGACCTTTGACCGGGCACTCTTTCAGTCCCCTGCGGTGGTTGAGAAGGGGAGGTAACGTGGGGACTCGAGAGAAGCCCCACTGTCTGCCCACAGTCAATGTTTTATTTATGGACCTCTGCACTTTTGGCTGTGATGACTTCAGTACTTACGTAGTTACCTGAACTGTATTTTTAAGGATTTTATACAATATTTACATGCAATACGATATGAATTGATTCTTTTTTTCATTTGCCAACCTTTTTTCGTTTGTTTCTTATTTAATTGTCTTTAATTTGGCATGATTTGTCACTATTATTCACAACCAAACATGCCTGTTGGATCTATTTTAGGCGTCAAACGTTATGGGGGAAGTCTCCGGTATGTTTTTGTGTGTCACGATTCTGATGACAGCTGAACACCAAGAAACAGGTGTAGGAAAACTTTTGCTGGATGAGCTCAACTTTATCACCTCTTCTTCCAGTAGGAAAAACTGAACCAGAACATGGACAAGAGGAGTAAAAACACTTTGGTTCAGGGAACTGAAAATGTATTTTTTCTGCCTCATGTCCTGTCAACTCATTCATTGTTTTTACCAGAAACGGTCACCTAATGTAGTTATGTTATGATAACTTGAAGCCTGAAGAAACACATCATAGGAAACAATAGTGTTGTGAAGTGGGGGGAGCTCTGTTTTGCTCTGCCTTTCACTTTTACCGCACAGTGTTGCTTTGTTTTAGCATTGAACTCTTCCGATTCAGTCATTTAGTCTAAAATCATGAACACTTTGGGACATATCTGGTTGATTAACTACAACTCCCAAGGAGCATTGAGGCAAGAATCATGTAATCACCAAGTTTCAAATCTGTCACATTCCTCGATTCTACATTCTGCTGTTTAACTCTGTTCACTATACATTGTGTGGTATCTAATACATACATTTGGCAAATATGGCGTGTGCTTCTGATTGGCTCCTTCTCCATGGCAAAGAGGCTCATGGGTGGAGTAGTTTTTAGGAACTTTCCGCCAAGCCATAGAGACTCCTTTTGTCTCAGACACTTCTAGAAATGGTAACATTTATGATCAGTACATGTTCCGGAAGAGTTCTATGTTGGGCAACACTGAGGGTATAAATAAAGAAAAAGGGGAAGCGAAACCCTTCAGGTCTCTCTCACTCAGCAACTCTGTGCAGGTCTGTGGGAGTGCGGCATCATTTCAGCTGAGACAATATTATATATAATACATGTATAATACAGCGAAGGTAGAATATCTACTGTGTGGATCTTTAAAGGTGGAGGACTTTTTTTTTTTGCAAATATGTGGAGGGGGTGTGGGAGGGGGCATGTGCAGACGGGATGTTTCCTGTGTCAGTGGTCGTCATGATGTGTCTGTGACAGGGGCACAGGGTTGCCTGTATTTATAAAGGTTTGATTTTTTTAACTGGGGGTAAAGGGGGGAGGGTGGAGTCCGAAATGTGTTCCATATATGTGGTCCAAGCAGAACAAATGAACTGGATGTGCAGAACAATTTGGTATTTTTTGAAAATAAAGACTTGGCATTACAATGCCACCATGTGGCCATATGATGCAAGTTGTTAACAAGGAAAAACATGTTATTTTAATGTTATTTTTTATTTCGAAATCATATTATTAATAAAGTCATTAAGTACTGTTGCTCCTGTGTGTGTCTGGTCCTCATTGACCGCTCAGTGACCCCGTCATGGCCGAGTGCAGGGGTCATGTAAAGGTCGTGTGGTGGTCACTGCAGTCTGCGGGGTGAAAAGGGCACGCAGTGGGCCGGGCGTAATGCCCATGATGCATTGCCCATCTATCGAGGAAGTGTCACTACAGGGAGGGAGGGTTGATCAATAAATTGTGCTCTGTGACGCAGCTCTGCACGGAGCAAAAGGAAAGTGAGTTTTTACCGCTCATACCGTGTCATCTGTCTCTTTAATGTCGTGTGATAGACCATGGGGAGCAAAGGTACAAATTCATATTTAGGATTTCTGAACAGATGTTTTGATGATATTTTGTTTTATTTAAATAGTGAATATCGAATCAAATCAAATGTATCAATACAAACATTAACTATATTCCAAAACATTAATGAAACAGCTTTTGAGTTATTTGATTAGTCCATTAGTAAATCAGCAACTCTTGTTTTAGTCTCTTTATTCAAAGAAAATGCCTAAAACTCACTGGAAAAACATAATGGATTTTTTACATTTGTTGACTTGTTATAATAAGATAAGATAAGATAAGATGGTACTTTATTGATCTCAATTTGGGAAATTGTTTTTGTTGCAGCAGCATAAAAGACAAGGCATTTTACAATAAAACAAAACTACAAAATAAACAATAGAAAGAAAAATAAAATAAAATAGAAAATATACATGTTGAAATAGAAAATATACATGCAGATATTATATATACAAATATATATATATTCAAAAATATGTGACATGGGGCCTAATTGATGAATAAAATCATTTGAAATTGCAATGTAACATTACATAGAGCTATATAGTATTTTAGTCTCCTGGTGAAATATCCCTTTATTTTTAACTTGAACATGTAACAAATATGTACAAATTAACTGGGAAGTGTTTTTGAATTTTCACTTTATTGGAATTGACTTGGACCCTTATTACCTAAAAATTAAATAGAGCCTTTTCAACCTGTTGTATGAATGTCGGCTGAACACACCTGCTTCTAATCAGGCACTAATTAATCCAAGCAGACATTTTGACTTGTAGCAGGAGAAGCACAATACTATACTTACTAATAACTTAACAGCTCCGTCCAGGAAGATGAACAGACCATAGGTTTTCATTAATTTTTTTTCATTTAGCTTGTAGCCGGCAGTATAAGTAAGTCACTTTTATTTTTCTGCAAATTCAAAGAAGTCTTGTCGAAGCAATTCCAGAAATGGTTTGTGTTTTGACAATATTTGACATATGTTCAGGCTGTGGGTTTGTGGTAGTGTTGTATTGTAGTAATAACTGCTTAATTTGTTTTTTACATTGTACTTGCTTCTTTTTACATGAAAGAATATAATAAAATAATCAGCTCAAATGGGAAACATTATAAAAGACGAACAGAAGAGCAACAAAGTTCAGCACATCAGCTCAATCAACTTTTATTCTGACACTCAAACACACAAACATTCACATGTCTGTAGACAGAAACAGGCCTGCATCCTTTTTTCTGTAGCTTCATGCAGATTTCCATCTTTTTCAACCCTGATATTAACAACAGCTCTTTCGGGTCAGGTAACTCAGACACACTGAATCACCGTCATTTCCTTAGTTTATTGTTTACCCTGAACTTCATGAGAACCATAACCTTCCTTTACCTTCACTAACTCGAGTGCTACCAATAACTTTGCTATGCTTATTATATACACAATTCATTTATATACAAGGTATTTTACTTTTGCTGTTGAAGGCGTACGTCTTCAAAGAGGCTGAAGATATGTGGTCAAAACATGTTGACGAGTGATGATGCATAAGGGATGGCACAGACAAGTTGATATATTGGCCATAAAGCTACATGTGATCTAATTTATGTACATTTAAGTCCAGGTGCACTTGTTTGAGTCCCAAAAACTATTCATGCGAGTTCTGCACTGCTGGAAAATCGACTGTAAACTCCAATCAAGTGATGGATGACGATGAAGGCAAAATATATTTACAATATTTCACAAAAAATCAAAGCAGGACTACACACAGAGGGACTGATGGAAAACATTTCCACAGGACCAGGCAGGTGTGTAACGATCTGCATCGAGTCAGCAAGCAGAACAACAGAATCTGACATCACAGTTACAAAAGGCAAGAGATATGGCTTCAATGACGTGTTTTCACAGCGCAAGAACATTTGGATACTTAGTTCTGAGATAGAGTTCAACACAACGTTTTGTTACTGCAGCTTCCTTTGCAGAAAACAAATTAAACATAAGATGCATAAATAAAACACCACGTGCATGTAGGCAAGTAAACATTTAGAGATGATTGTTGGATCACAAATGCTGTTCTTTCTAGACATGTCTTCATGTGAAGCTCATTTGGCAAAACCCAAAATAAATTAAGAAATATGCTGAAACACAATTTAAACTTCATTTTTTTGGATTCTGTCATTTCATCTAAAGTAACGCAGTGCAATAAACACATTTTCCTACATAAAGCCAATCCTCCATCTACTCTGTATTACTGTTCACCTCAGTAATAGACAAACAGTAGACGTCAGCTTATTGATACCGTCTTCAAAAATCATTCAGATATTTCACAATAGCTTCTCATGTCGGCTATTCTTTTTGTACAACACCCACAAATGTAAACAGAGACAGAACGACAACAATTTAAGGCAAACATTTTTTACAAGAGAACAATGGTTGGATAAAGGACGGGGGACTTAGACAGGTGGAGGAGCAGCAGCTCTATTTGGGGGGCAGCGGGTTGTCGGGGGTCGTTGGAGTCGCCAGCTCCTTGTAAAAGTTCTCAATCTGCTCCTTGTACATCTTCACCACCACCGGCCGCTTCAGCTTCATGGTCGGGCCTGTGGACGAAGGAATCTATTGTTAAAACACTTAAAAGAAGAGCATGTGGCTACTTAAAACTTTATTTTTTAACTGCATTCGTGTTTTAGTCTAAACCCAGCTGTAAGGATTCATGGTCAGAGTTGAGCACACAGAGATTTCAACACTCTTCTAAAATATTGGATGTAACATGTCAAATTAAAGTTTCCTCTGCAATTCTGATATAAAATAAACCTTTTGACTGTTGATTATAGATGCATAGATTAGTGACTAGAGCAAACCATATATAACAACAGTTTTTTTAAATGTGGTTTCCAACTTGGAAGCCATAAGATGATTATTGTGGTAGGAAAATAACAATACCTGAATAAAGACCACCTGTCCCCCCCGCCCCACTCACCCAGCTCTCCTCCTGGAAGTGAGAAATCCCGATCCAGAATGATCCACTTCTGAATGCGCTGAGCGTTGGAGCATGCTTTCTCGTTCACTCGGTTGATTCCCTCCTGAATGGCGGCGTGGACCAACCGGTCCCGCCCGCCTGAGACCTCAGAGACTCGCGTGGCGTTGCTGCCCAGCCGCCTGCAGAGCTCCACAGCCTGTGGAGTCAGCTCGTCCTCTGGCTCCCCCGAGTCTGCGTTCACCTGGCACTGGAGAGTCAAACATTTGAAAATGTTATTGCCGAACGTTTACATTACTTATCCATGCAGCTTAAAGTATTTTCACAATTGTTTAGCTACACAAGCATGCAGTTCTTTAATGCCCACTAGATGGCAGAATCTGAAAGGAAATCGATAATATGGCTGAGCTTCACTTTTAACAGATGATGCTTTGTTATCAGATAAGACTGATATATTGACTCTGATAAAAAAAAGGTGTAAAGATAGGATGTTTACGGGGCTTAGATACAGTGTTGCTGACTAGATACATCTTCAGTCTGTACCTGATACCTTTGACTGTGTTCAACAGCCTGTTACACCCTTTGTTATCTACAGGTTCTTTACTCACTACAGTGCCCTGCCGCCGTCTAGTTCAAATGTGATTAAAGCTCCAGAATCAGAATCAAGCTTGCTGTAAAGTCTACACCTGGAGCGAGATGTATAAAGCACACACATCCACAAAAAACATGTATTTGCCATTTCCCAAACATAAACGTATAAAAGTATGTGCACCTTACAGTAAAACATTGCTCAGGTTGTTTGAACAATAATTAAACCAATACAAATGGCTGTCCAAACAATGTTGTGTAAAAAGGAAAAAGTGCATTTGTAATTTGAACGGATATGATCATTTTATTTACACTTAAGCCATCAGTTCCCTGTCTATACGATCTTTTAAATTCATCCTTAAATATAAAGTCGTTTTTAAGGAGCTCTATAAAGTTTACATGATTAACTGTAGAGTTTAAAATAAGGATTGTGCACCCAGTTCCACAAATGATTAGGATTTAGAAAGAACCAGGCGTTTGGGTGGCTTCATAAATCAGTCTTTTACACATACAATGTTCTATGCATCGTGCCTCAGGTCTCAGTTTAAAGACTCACCTTAATGGTGAGCAGCATGGACAGAAACTTCTTCTTGTCTCCGATCAGCATGGCGTTACTAATGAGCGGCACAGCCTCTTTCACCGCATCCTCGATAGGAACCGGAGGGATGTTCTCGCCTCCTGCCGTGATGATCAGCTCTAAGAGTCAATACAAAGAAACACACAGGTTAAGTAACAGGCAGGTTTATTCATCAGAGACACATGAAAAATGTTCCTAAAGCTAACAGATATCACCATATGTAGTAAACAATACAAATACACTTGTTTGAGTGTTGTGAAGCTCTACAAGGAATATAGAATGTACCTTTGATTCTTCCAGTGATGAAGAGGAATCCGTTCTCGTCGTGCTTGCCCAGGTCACCTGAGTGCAGCCAGCCCTCTGCATCCAGAGCCTCCTCCGTCTTCTCGGCCATGTTGAGGTATCCCATGAAGACGTGACGGCCCCAGAAGCAGATCTCTCCGTTCCCCTCCTCGTCTTGGTTGTGCAGCTTCGTCTTGCACCCCGGGATCTCTTTACCACAGCTGCAACACATTCAACATTTTCATTTCACCACCATAGCATAACTTGTGGATTGGTTCTGTGTCAGATCTAGAAGTAAAACGTACCTGGTGATCTTGAAGGCCTCAGGGATGGAGATGGTGTGGGGCCCGGTGCTCTCACTCATGCCGTACAGCTCGAACAGAGGGATGTCCAGGCTGAGGAAGAACTCCAGGGTGTCTTTGGTGATGGGAGCAGCCCCCGTGTAGCACTTGGTGCAGCGGTCCAGGCCCAGAGCCTTACGCACCTTTTTGAACACTATCTTTTTGGCTAATTTATAGCTGAGCGGTGTGCGGCCAGCTGCTCCGCTTCTGAGGAGACAAAAAACACCAATGTGAGTGTTATGAGCCACGCCGACAGCATGTTTTTCCATCTATCACCATTATTGGGTCAAAAATACAGCTGTACTTGGCTCAGTACACCTGCTTAGCATCAGCATGTTAGCATTTAGCTCAAATCTCAGCCTCACAGAGTTTGTTTGTAGATGTTGTGTAATTACTTAAACAGGCTCACATTGTTATTCTCTATGGATGCCTAGATGCCCAAAAATGTCCTTTTACAATATTCTTATAATCACCATGTAGAGGGAAGCAATAACAACATATAAACGAAATACTTGACATAAGCTTGTTTAATAAAAGACTGTCATTTCATAACATGTACATACTGATTCATCTTGGTCAGATTAGTCTGCAGGCCGACATCTTTTGCCCAGACAGCAATTTTCCTGCGCACAGTGGAGGACTTGGCTCCCACAGACTTCATCTTCTCCTGCATCTTCTCCCAGACACGTGGGACCCCCATGAAGGCCGTGGGGCGCACTTCCTTCAAAGTATTTACCAGAGAGCCCTGCAACAAAAGAGAGTTTTACTCATAATGGCAAATGCAGTTCAAAGCTCACATCAAAATGAAAAAAGCATCATCAAATGAAATCAGCCACCACAACATTCTTTGGAGAACTACAATTATAATAATTATGAAAATATCATACACTAACACATATATACAGGGTTCCTGCAGGTTTCACCAACTCAAATTTAAGACTTTTTAAGACCTTTTTAAGACCACTTTGAATAGAATTTAAGACCTATTTCACGGCAAGAAAGTATGAAGGAAAATTGCTAGGAAAGAAGAAATACATCCCATAATTACTTACAAAGTAAATGTATTCATGTTCAACATAAGAACAATGACTGAACATAACAGCATACACAGAACTGTGTTAGCGTGTTAGACAAAAAGTGTGTATGTGTGTCTGTGTGCTTGTGTGTGTGTGTGAGAGAGCTTTTACTATAATGTTGCTTTTAAATACAGCTTTGAGGAGCAATACACTCTGAAAAAACGGATTTGAATATCACATTCTCTTCATTTAAACAAGCTTATTTCTTAAATTATACCAATTTATTATACTTGATATTACATTTTATACTGCTGTTTATACTATAAATTGTTATATTAAAGTATAAGCTTCCACTTTGTATAAATCCTATACCCTATATTATCTTATGTTAATGTCAAAATGTTGTTTTGCTCTAAATATAAGAAAACAGACAAACACTAAGGATCATTACATAATCATATATTATTTACTAAATGATGTATATAGAGATACTAGTGCTGTCAATTAATTAAAAAATTGAACCGTGTTCATCACTATAAAAATGTTTAAAAGTTTAATGTGTGAGAGAGTGACAAGAGCGATATTCAGAGCTTTCATCGTTGCTGTTGTATGATTGGTGTTTAACTACGGTATTTAGCGTCTACAGCACCTCCGCTTTTAGGGTTGACGTAGACCCAAACGTCGCCCGGAGGTCCCCCGGTGTTGTTGCGGGAGCTGCTGCACTAGCTAACACTGCACTAGCTAACGCTGCATTAGCAAAACAAATGCTAATTTTGTTTGCAAAAGGTGCAGCGGGCTTCAAACACGTTCCCTCTACTGGTTTCAACCAAGCACTAAATTCTTTTCCAACCAAATACGGTTGAACTTACACTTCCCCATATTTATTTGTAAGTAGATTCGAAGATACATGAGTTCCTGACTGCCGCTAGCTGAAGCTTGGTTGCTAGGTTACTAGCTGGGTGTTCTCCGATAAGGGGCCGGGGGAAACAAAGTTAGTTACGGGTTCCATGTTGATTTATTTCAATACAAATGGTTGGGGGGAACTGAAAGGCTCTTACCGTACTGGTTACTTTGCAGCCCGGACATTTCCCCAAAACACATTTAGACGCGATCGCAACCCAGAAGTACCTTTCAAATCCCATCATTTTTAAGACCTTTCTTATTTTTTTCGTCATATTTAAGACCTTTTTAAGGCCTTAAATTCAGATTATCAAATGTAAGACTTTTTAAGACTTTTTAAGACCCCGCGGGAACCCTGTACATAGGTCTACCCTCAGGATATGTTCATGAATTTGTAGAGGGGTTGATGATTTCATATTATGAAAATATCAACAACATACTGCATGTATGTTTTTGTATCAGCTGCTGATGCTTTCAAATACCCTGTTTTTCTTTATTAAAATATTGGTCTATATTCCAACAATTATCGTAAATCTCTGTGGTAAAAAACAAGCAATATATTTTGGCTTTTCATGCTTTTCACGTGCACTCTTCACCGTGTATAAACCCAAGTGATGTGTCTTACCTTTAGTGCATCTGGCTGAGCAAAATACGTGGCCCCCCCGACCCTCATGGTGACCCAGATGTCGACCATCTGAGCGGCGATGTGGCTGAGCGGCAGGTAGCTGACCACCACCTCCTGAGAGACGGTGGCGTCCTTCAGACGCACGTGGCGGCAGGTGGAGAGCGCCGTCCAGGTTATCTGAGGCAGGCAGAGAGGAAACAGTCCATATGAGGTTTGATATTGCTTTATGTATGGGAGGAAACATAGAGACACCGTTTCAATGAGATACAGATAGGTAAACAAAAACAACAGTGAATGTTTACGACCTATGTTTTACACCTTTTAGAAGTGAACTTTGGCAAGAATGAAATACGCGTATGAAACAAGTTTTAATTGGCAGTTGCCAAGCATCAAAATAAACTTAAACACTAAAATGTCCCTTTTTATAACGTTGTTCAATAAACAACTCAGTTATAACAGACGATGCAATAATGTATAAGCATCACTTTTGCAGCGGCTGGTTAGGATTTTTTTCGAACTACTTCCTAAAGTATAAATTGAAACATATTTTGTATTTAAATTGTAAAATAAATGTATTGGAGTAAAAACAACATTAAATGGAAATACTCAAAAGTACAACTCCCTTTAAAATGTGTCCTTAAGTAGAGCACTTGTGTAAATGTACTAAGGTTAAATTCCAACACTGGCTACAGCATGTAATCTGTTCACCTGGATTGTCTTGAACACACAGTACTAAACCTGACTAACGTGTAGTACTTGTAGTACTTTCATTTGTATGCGAATGTGTCAGCTGCGTCTGCACGGGTGTGTTTTTTCAAGTCGAAACACACTAGGCTCCTGTTACTCACGTTGTCGTGGCTCAGCATAACTCCTTTGGGCTGGCCGGTGGTGCCTGAGGTGTAGATGAGGGTGCAGCACTGGTTGGGCTTCTGGCTGGAGACGATGGCATCGAGGGGTGCGTCAGGCTCATCGCGGCCCAGCTCCATGAACTCGGCCCACTGCCGAACACAAACAGAATCACTTGGATGATGCTTCTTTAACCAAATAAATCTTTCCATGTTTGCCATGAGAAGATTCAGTGTTCTTACCGTGTACAGATTTGGTCTCTTCTCTTTAAGTGCATCTTTGTACTGGATAATGGCTTTCAAGTGTGGCAGCTTGTCTTCAATCTGTGAACAAATAGAATACAATCAAACACAGCCAGTAGTTTATTTATAATAACTGAGAGAAAATAGGAATAATAGTGCTACATTTTTCTAAAAAAAGTCAAATTAGGATGTAAAAGTAGTTGTGTCCTCCAAAGTGTATGCTGATTCTAAACAGGTTTACAGAAGGTAATATGTTGACAGGCAGATTCAAAACCCTTTGATGTTGAGTCAGATATAGATGTACAAAAAGTCATGCACAAAGGAAACTTGACTCAAAGAAATAACTTCATGGTTACAAAAACATTTAGCCATCTCTTAACTTGTCCTACATGACACATGGTTTGTACATCCGCATCTGACAGGTCGTTATACATTTTGTCACTCAATGTCTATACATTTGCAAAAGATGCTATCAACTCAAAATATTTTGTTATGGTTGACTCCAACAATGAATAGTGGCAGCAAAATGCCAATACCCCTACTGGAACAGGTACAACTACATTGTTGATATAAATATCCTGAATTGCTTTCTTTAATTCATAGTTCTCCACAGTATTGTATAGATAAGTTCTTCTGATCTCACCTGAAGGATCTTCTGCAGCTGTTTCTGGTTCTCCACCACTATGATATTGGCCTTGCAGTTTTCTGCTACATACTGGCATGCCTCAGGAGAGTTGGTGGTGTAGATGCCAACAGCGAACCCCCTGCAACAAACAAAAGGATTTTGTCAAATAAAATGTTACAGCACTCAATGGTTTAGGGCCAACATAGATTTATGATCTTCTGCTTCATTATAAACCTTGCAGATCTCTAAGTTTAATGCACCATATATCTGGAACAAACTCGCAGCAATGCTCGCTTTCTTAAAATTAAGCCTGAACGATTTTGTTTGCCGCTAAACAGGGATTCAACTAACTTTTATTTGTATTATCGATTTATTCGCAGACCATTTCAGATGGAGTCTTTCCAAGTTTTTCAGTGTCCAAATTGTTGTCTCTGAACGTCCCGTTTTCTCAGTTCAAAACCAAAAGATGATTAAGATATTTTCTGCCAAGTTTGCATGAAAAGAACGATCAACCGATTATTAAAATGCTTTTATAGTTGATTGACTAGTCAAATAATCATTGCATTTCTATACCGCACTGTAACTCTTATTCTAGGAAACGGCCTTAGGTTGTAGGTATTTGTCTCAAAGTGAGCCGTCTGGTTTCCTTTTTTGTTCTATTCTTAGTAAGACATTTAAAACAACCTGACCTTGCAGCATTTTTGTTGTTTTTTTAACCTGCAGCAAATGTGACTCGACTTCTCAGTTAGTAAAATTAACCTGGAATGTATGGCACTGGTTTGTCAAGTTAACTGCAGTTTCCATACATTCTTGTTACGCAGCAGCACTCAGCAGACGGTAGGCGTGGGAAACTGGAGAATAAACTCACAGTATCGGTTTGTGTATTGCATTTCTGCGTTCTTAGCACACAAGAGAAATGAAATGTACTCATCTGTTGTATAACCAGACCCATTTCATGCAATGAAATCTTATCTTAAATCGGGCAGCTGCCAGCATGACAACAACCCAATGTCCTGTCACAGATGTTTGGTGGTTTACCAGCTCAGCTGAGACTAATCTGCCCTTGACCAATTAATGTGTTCAGCTTTCCTAATTACTTGGAAATTATAGATTCTCAGATGGGAGTCAACATCCTAAATTGGGATCAATAAAGTACCATCTTATCTTATCTTATCTTATCTCCGGTTTAGCACGCTAAAGAAAGGCTTCTCTTTACTGTTGAGGCTGTTGATGCTGAATAATGACGCAATCACCACAGATAAGGTGTGTGTTATTACTTTTAGGTGGAAGAAGTACTGAAATCCTTATATATGGATGTTATATGTATATCACACATGTACAAACACACATGAGGATATGAGTATTTACAGCAAATAAACTGTCAAACTAAAGTTAAGTGAATGTATCTAGCTGCTGTCCAACAGTGCAGTCCATCAGCTTTCTGTTTGTTATTGTGCTGAAACCCATTAATAATGAATTGGTTGACATGTGAAGGCTCTGCTGAACTCACATTTCAAGTCTTGGATCACACCACTGTGTTTATGTGTGCATGTCCTCCATACCAGCGCTGAGTGAGGGAGCACTGCGCTCATCGCTTACACATTCAGAGTGAAGATGAAACTCACCCTGCCAGAATAGCTGCGATGTCAGAGATGAACCACTCGGCCGAGTTGAAGCCGAGGATTCCGACGCCGTGGTAGCGCTGCAAACCAAGCTGAACAAAAACAAACACTTTTTAAGTATAAATTAATGAATACATTGTTCTATATCCCTATAACTGTCTAGAGGGGGGGGAAGGCAATGTAAATATTGCTATTGTAAAATTATTTGTTCATGTTTTAGGATAAAACTTGACACTGTCCTGTGCAAGTTAAGAAGAAAACAATTATTTTCCTTAAACATTTAAAAAAGTAATAATACAATAAAATAGAAATGACTGATATCAGTCTAAACCGAACTTTGTTAAACTCTTGAAACCTTTGGACACAGTTTTGAGCTGCCAGTGGCAGATCAACTTTTCTCCAGACGGATCAGAGATCAGGAAGCACTTTGCAATGACAGGTGTTGCTATGGAAACAGATATACAGCCGAGTGTACACATGAGACTGCCAGAAATGGGAATCGATACCAAGGAGCTTTTTAAAATGACTCGTGTCTTTCACAACAGAGGGTACAATATGAGGCCTGACATCTGAAGCCCAACAGATCATGTTGCCATGTCACAGGGTCGGCATGTGTGGAGGTTCAGGTTCAGTTTAGTGTGTGTGCTTAAGTTCAGAGACAACGGTAGGTATGTCTGTGTCTGTGTGTGTGTCTGTGTGTCTGTGTGTGTGTGTGTGTGTGTCTGTGTGTGTGTGTGTGTGTACAATGCTGAGCCCGATTGCTAACAACTGTGTTGAGTCTCACGGTTAACAATAAAGCACTCTGTACTGTACGAAAACAGTCAAAGCTAATTTTCCCCCCCCCCCCGACTCCTTTGTGATGCGTCATGTGTTGCATAGACTGGCTGTACAAAACGAAATGTCGTCTGGTCTGATCGAAACAAAAGGGAGAATACACTTGCAGATACTACTGTGCTCACTTTAAAAAAGGTAGGGTAAAGGTTGTGCAATCGAGAATCACTCGATTGCACAATGAATTTTCTTTTGTTGAAATGAGACTTTGAGGAATTGCTCTAATTGAGCAACACCAATTTTTCCAGGATTGAACCTGACAGTGTAGACAACAAATCTAAAATAATAACCAAGAAAAGCAGAAATTCCTCCACTTTAAAAATCATTATGAGGAACAATGCTGTTGATTAACTAATCAATTAAATTGCTTTACTACCCAGAAAGCTGAATATATACATTCTTTGAGGCTAGGCAGTAAAATCAATAATGCTTCAGAACAGGAGTTGTTGGTGGTTTGTGCTGCTAATATTCTCCCAAAGATGATTGTAATGAAAACAAAAAAATGAATACGGTTCAGATGATTGTGTGACCCTCTCATATAAGACTATGATTTATATTAGATTCCTCAATGGTTACCTTAAGGAAGCTCTTGGCAGCGGTGCGGCAGGTCTGGTAGTATTCCTTGTAGTTCAGGCTCTTCTGCTGCTCGCCCTCCTTCCAGCTCAGAGCCTTATGGTCCCCAAAGCGCTCCACAGCTGAGGTGAACATCTGGTTGACGGTCAGAGGGGTCTCAGCAGCCAGGCCAGAGTCCCCCATCCTCAGTTTCACCTCAGCGTCGCCCTGAGACGTCCACAGGCCAGGCTCTCCTGCTGCGTGCACCTGCAGGGAGTTTGGGCGCTGGGTACTCACTGGATAAAAAACAAAAAAACAAAAGAATAAGCAAACAGTTGTCATGACATTTTCCCAGAAACGTACAGAACTGAATTCTCTGCTTTTCACCTAATATCCACGAGAGTTGTAACTGACACCCTGTGTAATACTTGTTGTGTTACAGTGGATGCCACACATCCTCTGGCTATCCTCAGGATACACAGCGATAAAAGATGGAAGCCATTACCTCTTGTTGGCTAGATAAAGATGTCTTAGAAACAGCGAGGTCAATAGTTCAGTATTTACCAACCGCAAAGGCTGTTAAGTGTTTTACAGAAAAACACTCTCTCAAATGAAAATGAAAATATTTTATTCAACTTTTCCTTTGACTTGTATTTGAGTGCCTTCATAAATTAAATGAATCATTATTATTAACAAAAACATGAATCAGATCATCATGCAGAATGTAAGCAGAGTCCATGTCAACCAAACTTTTTGAAAGAAAAGAAAGTCGATCACAGTTTGCAGAGGAACTTCCTGGTTCAACTCGCAGTCACATACAAGCCATGGTTGTTTGAACCCACAGTTTCCTGTGCACTGAGGGATTCTGAGAAACATCATAAGCGAGCTAACATTTTGTTGTACTTTGGTTTAGAGAATCCATTACACTTAAGTAAACACACTCTGAAAGAAAAGATAGTCAGTGACTGGACAGCGAGCAGGATGTTTTCAATAAACGATGGTGTGGCGACGGATGAACTAAATGATGGTGGATTTATGGCCAAACACACCCAGCTGTTATCAGTACAATTACTCTTTTCTTATGGACTCCACCAGCAGCACTGAAAATATGATTTTAGTGTATTACCCTGTAAACACCAACCACATTATAATCTATTCACCAGATGACCACAGACCCAAATTTGTCATGGTACAATTATGAAGCTTCTCGTAACTACACAACAAAGTCAAATATAAACTTAACAAATGTCATGGAATAAAAGGAACTAGTGCCAGGATTTTCCCTCAGTGACTTAGACAGAAAGGAATGTCAAAGTGCTAACAATGAAAAACTGGACAGGAAAAGGGAAGTGAAGTTTGTTGTGCCAAAGAATGTGCAGTTCGCTCACTTTGATTTGGCTCACTTCCTGAGGATAAAAGGTCAGAGGAGAATACACATCCACAAATGCTGACTTCAGCAACTAGAGCCAACACAGTGACTGAAGCCAAACTAGAAAATAGTAAGTTATTTATCTGTGTATAGCTTAACAAACTGCATTTGGCTGCACCACCCTCAGTTCATAGAGGGATGAAGAGTAAACACATTTAAGCTTCACTCATTAGCCCTCACCCGTTTGTGTGTTTGACGTCCGTCCAGCAGGGACCTCTGTCGTCTTGGTGCTGCTGGCGGCTTCATCATGTGCACTCATTTCCTCTTCCCTTTCCCCTGCGGACTCTTCCCCTGAAGACTCACTGAGGACAGGGAAAGGAAAATATATTAGCCACTTAGCACAGAGGGAGAGTTGATTGTCATACCCTGGGGGAAATCCAGAGACAGAAATCGAAACCTGCTCTGAGGCAAGCATCTGTGGCTCCAAACACAAACTGAAAATATATATTTAACCTTCATGTCACAATAATATTCTCAAAGTAAAATGATATCTCTATTGCATTACATTAAAGCTTCAAAAGCGGTAAAACCACCGTGATTACAGTGGCGGGACAGTAATCCTACACACAAGGAGACTGCACAATAACTAACATTATGTGCATTACTACTGAGAGCTGGAGCTCCACCCTGGGTGGTGTAATTAGCTCTTATCTGCATTTAAAATCTTAGTGAAAGGCAAGGATGCTTGTGCAAATAGAGAACAACGAGCTATTATGAAAGCATGCCAAACCTCCTCATTCATCCTTTACATGGGAGCACCTTCACACCATCACATATTTCTGTGAGCAGCTGAGCAAAAGCTGATATTAACATTTTGAACTTTTTCACTGAATAACTTTTAGAGGAAAGATAAACATCATTCAATTATGAAAAATAATGAATAGAGCAGAATCTGTTTGTTCTTCTTCCCATTTTTGTTCATCACGTGACCCCTTATATTTTCTTCTAACACCAAGTCAGAGAACCTAAGCTCATGATCAGGTAGTGTCAAGATGTGGACGTACTTTGCTGTATCCACAATGCCGTCGAGGGAGGCTGCACAGGAGGACTCGAGGAAACCGCCCGCTCTGTGAGGCTCCGTCACGGCTTCAGACATGGCGGGGGGCTCACACACTGTCACTGTGAGGAGAGAGGAGGGGCTGGTTAGCTGCTGTACTCTATATGAGACAGGCACAACATCAATTATGGCTGTTACAGGGGATAACTTCAGTACAAGCTACATACTGTATACAACAAGACAAAAACTAAATGTATGCTTTGGAAAGACATATCCAATTGGTTGCTGACTAGGTATTTTGACAATCCACTTCCAGCTTTAATTTAGTACAACTATGATAACCAAAGTTTGTTTATTTTTTGCACATTATTATTTAATGTGTTTGTTTTTATAATGGCGAGGCCTCTTTGTAGCATGCATCTAATTCATGTGACAAAACACACATGAACAGATTCATTATGTCACTATTTTCAGAGAATCAAATGACTAGGAACTAAATCGTTTGTTGTCAACTATTGACTAACATGTCTTAGAATGTGTTGAAATGACAAGTACATGTATTGACATAACTGATATAAGGACAAGAATCACAATATCAGGGTAAGTTTTCCTTTTTTTAACTTTAGGAAAACTAGACACACTCTTTTGAGAAGATACCTAATGACCGAAAAAATAAAATGACAACATTACTCCCCTAATTGCGAGACAGTCACGCCAATGTGTGGCAGCCGATAGCTTTTAGTTCACAGAAGACTCACACCTGAGTGATGTTGGCAGCAGGTCTTCTTGGGGAGGTTTCGTGTGTTTTGGTTATGAGACATAAAATACTTGTGTAAATATTGTGATGGTGACTGACTAGTGCCCTGTACTACGAAGCCGGATAACTCTGGGTTTCCGGTCCTACGATGCTGGTTCACTTCTTACCGGGGTAGATCTCCATGGTAACTAGTGCTGAACACCAAACCTGCTCCGTAGCAATTAATAGAATATCCCCTCCCATCTTCAGAGCAATCTGACTATTATAACATTAGCGTTAAGAAAGCTTACTTAAATATCTGCCACAACATAAGTAACCGGATCAAAGTAACATTATGTAGCCTACTACAGTCCCCGACACTGTGAGTGCAGACCTCGATGTGTCCCATTATCATTCATATCACATCATCAATCACAACATATCACATCATAATGTATCATATATTTCCTTATCTGTGTCAGCTGTTTGAGCCGTATCTGGCCGTGCAACACTTACATTGTCACATACTGTAGGCAGAAGCATTATTTAAAACACGTTAAGTTGACGAAACACTCGAGTCAAATGTAATTAAAGTCAGATCCACTCGTGTTTTAGATGGGGTGCTAGTGATATCATAAAACTGTTAATGTACGAATTCAAACACTTTTTATTTTTACCAGCTGTTCTGTATTCACCTTGCAGGTACAACTATGTTGCTTTTATCCAGGATAAAAGCGTTTAAGTCATGGATGTTTAAAGTTTAACTTCTTCATATTCGTCTAATATTATAGTTTACTTTTCATTCAGGAAGTATGACACTGCGCTGTCAGTACGCTTGTCCATGTTTGTGATTGTTCAAATGTTGCTAACCCCATCACTCTGATTGGCTGTTCAGCTAGCGAATCAGTGCATGAGAAGCGAAACGGAAGTGAGGGACCCAAACAAACTATTAAGAAGGCAAATCTGAGATTTCATTTAACTCCAGCTCTCGACACAGGTTCGGGAAAGCCCCATGAGCTTCTCGCTGTAGAGTGAAAATGGAACACACACACGCTATTTGTTGTTTGTTTATATCACGCAGTCTGTTCTTCTTCTCTCGGTTATCACGCAGTCTGTCTTCTGGTTGTTGCCTCTTTTGAATGACGAATACACACTACCGACGCCTGCTGGTAAGGAGAGTTATTGCCACTCACGCATGCGCAGTTCATACGTGCAACTTGGCCGTCGGCTGAAGTCTTTGCGGTGTGTTCCAGTGCGAAACATGGCCAAGACGCAGGAGACGCGAGGTGACACAACAGTCGGGTCCGTCTGTGTCAGTTCCTTGGTGTCAGCTTGGTGTGTCCCTGCCTTAACTGACACCAAAGAACACGTCCCGACGGACCCGACTGTTGTGTTGCCTCACGTCTCCTGCGTCTTGGCCAAAAAGTCGCACTGGAACCATAGACTGTATATATAAAGACTGGAACACACCGCAAAGACTTCAGCCGACGGCCAAGTAGCACGTACGCACGCACGCACTGTGCATGCGTGAGTGGCAATAACTCTCTTTACCAGCAGGCGGCGGTAGTGTGTATTCGTCATTCAAAAGAGGCAACCGGAAGACAGACTGCGTGATATATACAAACTTCAGCTCTCTGAAGCAGAAATAAACTATTTAAGCATTGTGGCTGGCAACCTTAAAGTACTGCTGCTACCACATTCCATGCATCAGTAATTATAATCCGAGATTATATTGTAACGTTCCACAATAGGAGTCGGAAACAGGCTTAATAGCTCCTTTGGTAGCATACAAATACAGGTTCATAGGTTAAAGGTTACAGGCCGCAGGTTCAAGTCACTCTAGGGCCCTTTCTCATTTCACTAATTTCCCCTCTTCGACTCCTCGAATCCTTGATCCTCCGGTAGTGACCCGGAAATGGATTTCAGCGCGCCATGTTGAAGGACATCCAATTTCTCTAAATGCACTTCGAAGACCGAGGAGGCTCTCTGGAGTAGCTATAATCGAGGATACACTGATGGGTCCTCCGGGCCAGTCCGCGGATCCTCCGCGGATGTATTTCCGGCAACAGAGATGTTTAAAAGAGTCGTGGCGCACGGCCGGACTTATCTCAGCCAATGACAACTGCATGCATCCCCTGGATATGATTTTATTAACTGCTTTCATCGCGACGCGATGTTTCCGGTGAGAACAGCTGTGAGGTCCGTGCAGAAAGCAGAGCAGTGTGTATAATATATATATCACTCAGTATAACAGGCCTACATTACTTTCTTTATTTGTATGCTTTAGTAGATATCTACAAACCATTTAGTTAGTAATAAAATACACAATGGCTGTATCCTGATATATATGATATGCTTTAGGAGCTGTAGGTGCGTGTGGTACAGTGTGTGTGTGTGCGTTAGGGCTGCACAATATTGGAAAAAACTGACATTGCGATTTCCCCCCCCCTGCGATATATATTGCGATAGGAAAACATACAGGAATTGAAGAAAAGACCGTTTTTTTTCCCGCAAACCATCCTTTCTTGAACTTTAATGCTATACAATTGGTATTTTTTTAACTATATTTAACCGGATGAAGGATTTTAGTCACGGTCGGACATCTGGATCTTACGTTATCAGAGCAACAAGCTTAGCTAGCTCGGTTAGCAGCGCCGAACTGCCCTGGAGAGACACATGAAAACTACTTTATTCAGTGTTTTTACCTTTAATCACCGGGTCCGTTTGCTTTGGAGATTTGATTGTGATTGGTGGTTTGCTGTGCATGCAGAGCCTGCATGTCACTCACTCAAGTACCCCTGACATGAGAGCCGCGCACGTTTTTCTTTTGTAGCAAGCAAAAATTAAATCGCACGTCCTGCGATTATCGTCACGACATGATATATCGTGCAGCCCTAGTGTGCGTAGATGCAGCGGACAGACAGGTCTCAGTTGGTTTGGTGTCCTATGCTTACTTTTAATACTTGTAAATAAAGCTTTTGGCCCGTAATTTCTCAGCCAATTGGAGTGATTTATTTTGCCGACAGCCTCTGCTACCGATTCACCATGTTCAATCGGGGGCGGAAGGTGTCGGCACGGCCGAAAAGACATGACGGTGCGGGACACACCAATCTGAGTAGGGAGACAGGACGCTCATCGACGGCCAGACATCTATCAACGGGCGAAATCGGCTTGGTGTGTCAGGGCCTTTAGGGTTAGTTAAGCCAGATAACTCAAACATATCCAGGGTATGTTGAACTGGATTCGTAGTACAGGGCACTGCTGAGATCATATAAAAATAAGGAAGAACTGTAATGCGCACAACTGCTGACATGTTTTCCACCTTTATAGCCGACTTTATGGGCTGCTAAACAAACATTGTATTTGCTTTTACTACGACTGCTCTGTTGACAGAATTTGGTTGTGTGGCAACAGTGTGGGAAACATATGGAGCTGTGGAAAGTGAAAAATCCTGCTACAGATAACATTGTCCTGCTGTCAACAATACACCCAATGTTTACATTGCTCCACCCTCTCAAAATCCAATGAAAGCTTTATATATATATGAAAATAAAAAATACATGAGGGTCAACAGTTTTTTTCCTATCAATCAACTTGCATTAATAAGGCTGCAACAGCATCTTGAAAGGGAATGGGTTCCATTTTAAGAAAGTAGTTTTCTGCATTGGCCATTACCTCATCACAGGACACATGTCAAAGCCTCCAAACAATAAAGCATCACCACTCGGCCACCATAAAACCCACACCTCCATGGCGCTCATTCAAGCCCCTCTGTTTGCTAACACAGGTCCGAGCTGCTGCTGTTATGTTTATTTTAGCAGTCTGAAAACACATACCAGCGGCTTCGTCTGCCTATTGTGACGGCAGCCTATCATGACTCTCCTGTCAGGGACAATTGGGCTCCAGAGAGGTCAGAGAGCAGGAACCAAAATATTTTCCATCACGCAACGACGCCTTCCGATACATAACTACAAAAACAGACCAACTCACCATGAGCGAATTGTGCCTAAAATGGCCGAAATACTACCGTTCCTGAAATTCTGGATCTTGATGGATCAGCAGGCCTCCACTCAAGCTGTCATCACTGTTGTAAAAGAAAATCAATCCTACTCAAGTCATGTGACAGTGGCCAGCTGACCCCGAAGAGGCTTTGTTAATGAGTCCTACATACGGAGGCCACAAGGTCTTTCGGCCCAGGGGACATATGTCACCGGGGGATCTCTCACCATCTATGCTATTTCTATTTGGCCTTCCAATGCAGCTGCAGATACCTCAAAGACACAGCTGTAATAGCAGTATTAAAGATAGTTTAGTTTAAGGTGGAGGCAGGCGGATATGTGACCTTGGGTGTGGTATGGGCAGAGAGATATCCAAAAAATCCCCTCCTCCTCCTCGTATGTCTTTAGGATGCGTCTGTTTTGTCTTCATGCATGGGGTTGAAGGAATGAGATGGGTGAGGGGCCAGACAATGATCTTAAGTAAAGGTTCAGTCACTTTAGACTACTTTAGCCTCAAACATCAGACCTGGAAAGGCCCCAAGGCTGTTTCTTATTTCCGCAAAACACTGTGTCCATTTTAGTCCAATGTGCCGTTGTTCACATAAACTCATCACGTTTAGATCACCAATTAGGCCGAGATGCATTCTTCTGATTTATCTACGGTGTGATCACCCCCTGCATCTTTTCAGGCAGTGACACATGCCTTACAACATTAATCATATGTCCTCAAGGGTTACTGAGCAACTTATCCAGGATTGCTCAAAAATAAACCTCATGCCTTGTGATGTAACTATCATTTTCAGAATTGTTGTAATCCATTTCTGGTAAAGATGTGGTTTACCGATAGAGAAACGTTTGTGGGCTTCCGCTAAACTTTCCTGCTTCCCAATTGACCTTGGTTTTGCTTAGACTTGTGGGTTTTTTTTCAGTAAAGTTTAATTTGCCAATCAACTGATATTTAGATTTTGAATATGCAATGACATAAAAGTTAAAGCACGTTACCATGGGGAAGCTGGAACAAGCAATATTTTGGGGACAAATGACACATTGGTTGTTTGTTTTTTTAGAGCCAAAATATCTGTCGTAAACATATCCATATTATTTGTTGCGTTTTATTAATTTTCAGCACAGTTAACGACCAGGATTAATTGTCTGAAAGATTAAGCCCTCTGTACACTGACATCATTAATGCAACCGCATTCATGCAATCGGGACAGGATTAGAAATGTAGAGCAGAGTCGTGCACAACAGCAGCTGTTGATTCAGAAAGAGAAAATGCAACAGTTTGAACACCACTTGTTTCATTATCGATTGGTGTAAAAGAGTGCCTTGTTAATTTAGAAATCAGACAACTATCACGACCCAGACTTAAGACTAAAACCTGAATGTTAAAAAAGGGTCTCTCCACAACACAATAACACCATGCCTGCAAACTTCAGTTTGGTTAATCCCCTGTCAAACACAACAGACACAAACCCACCCCTCCCTTTTGTTGTGTCTCTTTTCTCATGCATAGTCTCCCCTTGTTCAAGATAACAGCCATCTCCCCTTGACTGTCTTAACCTAATGTCACCCAAAACACAAGAGAGATGAACAGATTTCTGTCAATACATCCTCTGATCGATCTGCATCCTGGGCCAGCTGCTGCCTCTCAACAGACCCCAGCAGAGCACTTCAAGACTGGGCTTAATCTTCAGCATCCTCACTACACAGCTACCAGTCAACTTTTTTGATCCGGTTTCAAATATTTGTGAGCCAATGCAAACATTTTTATATAAAAAAATAAAGAAGGGAAAGGCTTTAAAGGCATCCCTTTAACAATAATGGTCATCTGGCAGATTTAAAACAGATCTGCAGGGTTACACCCTTTTACAGGAGACCATATGTTCACATGTTGCAGAGACACACAATTCACTTCTCATTTTCTATTAACATTACCAGATTACATATTGTATTAAATGGTGTATTAAGCTTTGACATTCATGCTCAAAAAAGGCAAAAAAAGTACCTCTTTCATTGAAACTGTTAAGGGAATACCACAGGCAATTACTAGGGGAAACCACACATATGGCATTAAAGCTAAATAAAATAAAAATAAATTAACTGATAATAATATATATACGCAATTGTAGTATCATGCATGAAACCTACATATTGGCAGGCTGTTAACTCAGGCATCATCACCAACCGGTTTCTAACCAAACCTGATCAGACTGAGTGAAAGCTGAGCTAAGGAGGGCTACTGCTACATCACATCTCCATTAAATAAAAACAAATACATAGAGCTACTCACATTGCATTGTTGGAAATATTGTTTTCCCCTGGTTTGTATTTCAGGTTTTCCCTGGAATGGTCCACTTTTCCCTTTAGATAAATGAGTTCTGGTCCTAAACAATCGCGCACACAAACACGGCGACAGACCACTGTTTCTACAACTCCAGCAGCATATCATTCATTTTCAAACACCAGCCGGCTTGTTTGACCCCACCCCCTGAAAACCCCACCCAGCCCAGAGTAGACGGCTTCCTCCAGACACACACCCCTCCCTCCTCCATCATCCCAAACCAACCTGATTGGCTGAAACTGCTCACCCCACACAAGATCCATTTTCCATATAAGGCCACGCAAGGCAAATGAAAAAGGTGGAGGGGGGGGGAGTGGAGGACTCTCTCGCACACACACTACACAGATGATGCTATGAAACTCTAACACCATCCCCCTATGGAGATACTCCCCGCACATACACACTTTCACATACTTAAACACGTTGCAGGCGCAGCTATGCTGGGTTACTCTCGGACAAGCTGTAACTCCGGTTTCTGAGGGCAGATTGCAGCTGTGCTACTTTTTCACTTTTTGACCTTTCATTGGTGGAAATCATTTCTGTGCACAATGCAAAGACGCCCACTCGTTGACCTACATTCATACACATATTACACATTTATCTCCCACCTCCTTTGCATAATTCCTCAATTTTAAGACATTTGTAATTGGTTTTGGCTGCAAATATGGATCATTTACGATTTATAATCATCAAGAGATTATGTTCTTGATTGATGGACTTGTTTTGTCTATCAAGATGTAAAATAAACGCTATAGTTACTTTACAAACTCAATATATGATGAACTCCAACTAGAATATGGAGCAAATAATGTTAAACATTATATTAACTTATATTACATGCTTAATCAATTAGTGGATTAACAGAACTTTTTAGCAAATCCTTCTCATCAATTCTAAAGCAAGAATGTCTAACGGCTTTTAAAATAAGGGGATATGCAACTACAAAATAATGTATGCATCAGCAGGGATAATCAATTGATTTTTAACAATGTAACAGTCACAGGGGCTTTTTTTTTTTACTATTGAGTACTTCTTATATTTTATGTTCTATTTACATTTGTATTTAGCTAATAATAATTGTATTAGTGACATTTCCAAAGCAGTACTTTTACTGCATGTTGTACTTGCTCCATTGCTGAAATATAGATCACACACCAGATGCCAAAGCTTCTTATCAAAATACAAACTGGGATCAATGCATTGCAGCAGTTTTCCATATACCTGAACCTCTTCTGACAGACTGACTTTCTCAACATTGTGACAACATTACTCTTAACAATGTTTGCAAACCGGATTTGAAACCTTTGGCTGAAAATCAAAGCTGTCAGCCCAATTACACTTAACAAGCCAATCGTGTTTGTCTAGTTATTTTGAGCAATGACCTGATATACAGGCTGCTTAACAAAGACAGCAGCTCAAGAGAGGAAACGACTGCAGCATGAGGAACATTAGTTTAAGGAACCCAATACCCACATCATAAATGGGTTTGCTGTAGGCAAACATTACTATTAAAAATAAATAAAGGAGTGACAACGTAAACATTACTACTTGCAAACGTGCTGGCCTCTGTGAAGTTTGGGTGGAGACTCACAGCCAATTAGACATCACATTTCAAATTCTTGTGTGTACTACCAAATTAAAGTAAGTTGCCATTTATAGCACAGTAAAAATCCTTTCAGAAATACACAAGCAACACTTACGGTAAACAAATAACCACTGTCATTGCTGGTGGATTAACCTAAAAGGAATTTCCTTTACAATATTTCCCCCCAACTCCCACCTCTAACGTTCAAAAGGTCAAATACGTGACAGAGAGCACGTTTCTGCTCAATCTTATTTCCTGATTGAGAAATAACTCCAATATGGCTTATGTGAAAGATGACTTTTTACATTTAACCTAACAACAAAATGTTTCTAATGACAGATGAAAGCTATTTCAATAGAAATAACTTGGTTGTATTTTATTGCCAGTCTTATTGTTTAAGTCTTATCTTGTTCTTTAAATATCTGTTTATACATTTTCTTTGTTTGTAGCATTGAGCAGCAGGTACAACTGCATTTCATATGCAATTCTGTATTGTATAATGACTATAGGGTGACACGACGTTAAAAAAAAAAATCCAGAAAAAAGGTAATTCACATAACACTCTGCAATAGGAATAAATTGCATCTGTATATGCACAAGACATCAATTGAAGCATGCTTCAGAATAAAAAGATTATCTTATTATTTTCTTGTGCCTACTTTTTATGATAAGTCTAAAAATATTCCACGTGTCTAGATGTTGTCATCACTGCTCTATAGAAAGATCAGTCTCAGCCAATTGCCATGAGAGACGAAAATGCAGATCCACCACACCACAGCATCACATGACATCCAGAGGCGGAGTACTCATGCGCAAGCGCTAAAATGCTGCAGGATGCGTTTAGTGCTGATGCACCCTGCACTGAGGTTACTGTCGGTCAGTGACATCCTCTCTCAGCCCTCACTCTGCAGAGGCACTGCTGTGAATAGACGCTATTTTATCAAATGTCAAAATCCAATGATGCAACATTAAACATTTACACTAGTAAGATCAAAAGTATTCTATTGCGCTAAGATTTCTTATCTTTGTTATATAAAAAGATAAGTCTGTCCTAATGTTAAGTGTTCAAAAAAAGACCTTTTAATTTATAGAAAACCACCACATTTTAACAGCAATTATTAGGCTTATAACCTTTAGCACTAAAGTAAAATGACAAGGGACATTTATGTTTGTTGTTATTTAGATGGATTCTTTCAGTGTTTTATTTACAAGTCCTTTATATCATTGGATAATCTCATTAGAGCATGTTATGAGTAGGTTAAGGTTGAAATTGGTTTTTAAGCATAGGCCTATTTGATAGAACGTATAATCCATAACGCAAACAATTGATCAGATGCAAAACATTGATCAGATGTTTGAATATACATTTAAACTAAGGTTTAAAATTACTAGTACATTTTATCTAAAATGTAGAGTAGAAGTATAAAGTAACAGAAGAATACTGCTAAAACCAAATGAATTTGCGTACACTTACTTACTGTAGTTCTCACCACTGGAGATGAAATGCAGTCTTTGTAAAACAATAGCAGGTGCGTTTATAAAACAATATAGCAAGACTGCATTAGTTTGATATCTGTAAAGATATTTCTAATGAATTACATTTAAAATGTATAAAACACACATCATGCAAGCAGGCAAATACTGCATGTGACATTTTGTAACACCAGAGAGGGACTCATTCTGTCTGTATGCATATCTCCAATACATATTTTACGACTTTTTTCTGATCAAGATAACAAAAGCCAGTTTGTACAGTACTGCAGTAGAGTTGTGTTGAGTATTGTCTGTCTGCATATTTATCTTGACATTTCACATTTTTTAAAACACGTGTCAATATTTATTTCAACAAATATAAATATCCAATTCACACTTGATAATCATCTTTAACAAATGTTTATATTAATTCTCTTCATACAAGAGTTTTAAATAAAGTTCAGATGAAAAGATTTGAAATGTATTGATAAAAATCAAGGATACAAATTACTACAAGGACAATCACACTTTAAAAGATTATATTCTAAAAGATCCAATAAAACTACAGCTCCCAGAAGTCTTTAATAGCTAAGACTCATGGCACATATAGTGCTAATCAAATTATTTATTTTTTTATCTTGAGAAAAATGGGATGTGTTCAAATGTAACCATCTAGTACAGTATTAAGAAAATACATAGCTTAGACGATTGGCAGAAACTTCAATAATATGTGTCAATGTTTGTGTTTTTAAAGATCTCTGAAGATGCTAGCGGAGCAGATGCTAACCTAGCTAGCCAAGGGGCGGGGATTACCTCCGTAGACCTGCCGTTGGTGCTGCACGCGGCTCCGCTATTGGTTGGGTATCGTTGAATACGCTTCCCGGAAAAATTGACAACATTTTGAGCATGGACGTATAAGGAAAAGTTACTTTTAAGTCAAGAAATATGAATAAAGTGTAAATATACCTTCGTTAACCTTGTAGTCATTCGCATGTTTTACGTTGAACTCCCGTGTGAGGATTTCCTTTTCAACTTATTCAAGTGAAGCGGTTTCGCGGCGTGGTAACGTTAGAAACTTAAACAGCTTTAATACACACAACACTAATTAGCTTGACATGAACTGCCTCATACAAACAATAGCGTATACAGACAACGTCACTTATGCCACGGATACTGATGTTAAAATAAATGAGGTTAATGGTATTGCCTTAAATCATACGGCATGACTTACCCACGAATATGTTCACAATGTTGACAGAATGTTGACAGTGCCTGTCCTTTCCTGCATGTGAGTGTCAGCAGCTTGTGAGCGCCTCTCTTCACTGGCAGAAAGTCACATTCAGGGCGAGCTGAGCTGCTGCTCGATGGCACCTGTTGGAGACAGCTGTCACTTTTATAGCTTCAGACAACAAACAGTGGACATTTCCCCTGCATTTCATGTGAAGTATAGCCTACCGGATACTGTGGGCGCTGTGTGGAGTCAAAGCTCTTGTAATATACAAAGTAAAAACAACGTGGGCATTCGGATATATGGGAAAACTATAGGCTGTGGTCAGGAATGTGTGAATACTCTCTCGTGGCTGCTTCAATTCACAACAAAGTTTTCTAAATGATTAACGTTTTAATTCTTCCCTGCTATGGAAATATTAATTGAACATTGTTTTTTCAAAAACATATTAAGGAAAAAGAGGTTTGTTTTCTTTCGAAAATATATTGCATTGATAGTATCCAGTGAAAATCAGAACAAGCTTTTTTCAAACTAAATATAAACTAGACTTGATACATTTTGTGTTTTTGTACGAGATGTGGTGATATTTGAGTTGATCTATTCTGTAGCCTGGTAATAATCCCTGATATTATACAGTTACTTCCAAGAAAAAGTGTAACTGTAGACAGAAAATATGTAATGTTTAAAATAGGATAGTCTTTGATATTTGATATGTTAAACCTGCTTTTGATATTTGGAATATTTCACATCGACAACAGGTAGCTCTAAAACATTATATTTTCCTCCTTTCCCGTATTGGTATAACAGAAGCCTTTTATCAACCTCAATTTTTAGCTCCAAAATGCATACAAATACAATTAAATACAATCAAACAATAAAAGGTCATAGACAATTTGACAGCTTTATCTCTTCACTCTAGTTTTGCCCTGTATGTACTGTATCTCAGTGAAGCATTTGTATTCCATCTATAAGAAGTCCTGATAAAGTTATCTATTCATCTGACACAATGTGACTATCTTGTGTCACACAATAGACATATGCTGCCACCATGTGATGAAGATCTGAAATGCAGTTAAAGAAAGCTTAATAACACCAAGAAAGTAAGTACCGGTACATTAAAATGAGTATAATAAAGAAGATTACATGTATTTTTAACTATAAAAATACTATCTTTACATACCTTAAGACGGTTTGAAGTGGTGTGCTGGATAGAATCATTCCTTTGTTAAATACACTTCTTATATGCATATATATGAACTACATCCCCTATTACATCTCTGCCTATACATATCCTACATATAATTCGCATTTCCATCATGCTGCAGATATTTTTTTCACTTTGTGAGATTGTCGCTTAGGCATGTCATCATGACAAATATGGCCCCGAAGACACCTATTTCAGAACTACTAGAGAAGAAGTGTTGAGGTCGAGCTTTGCCAGGTGTTAGTATATATCTTGTTTTTCTGTCTTTGTTAACTTTAAAGTGTTAAAACCATGCAAGGCAATTTTTTTCCTTTTTTTTTATCAAAGGATTACTAGTTTAAAGATGGGTGCACTGTACTCTGAGGGAGGGCGAGATATGTTATTTCCTTTTTCATTATTATATTATTTCTGGCTAATAATAAGCATTATTGAATGGAGCCTGAAGTTGAATATTTTTATCAAAAACACTGCTGCTTCTTTGTATTTATATGCTTATGACAATATATAACTTACATCTCAAAAAACATAATTTATTAATGAAATAAATTAATCTAAATGATGCACTTCCACAGGTTACCTAGCTAAGACTGCCCCCAAGTGGTAACATTAATATTTACAGTCTTATTGAACTGGGCGGGCCTCTTGTCCCTTTGGTCCCTCCCTTGCATAGTGAGGACCCTGACGTAGACATTCGAGGGTAGCAACAGTTGCCTCGAGACCCCGTCGCGCCACAGTGACTGTAGCCGTGGAGACAGTTACTTACCAACGGGCGCAACACTCAGCAACAGCAGCAGCAGCAGCATCTGGAAGTCACCGAGCGAGTGGGAGAGAGGGGAAAGAGAGCAGTGCCAGGGTATAACTTTTCACAAGGCAAAGGTGACTATTATCTTCACAGCAATCATGTGCTAAGTTTTTCTTAAATTTGGAAAAAATGCTCTGTGGTCAAGTGCTTTGCTAGCAGTCGTGGTTATTTTCCACAACTGAACTTTCCCTTCTTTGAACGGCGTTCCACTCTCCATTTAACTGACGTTCACCTATTGCTTGGCAACAGCTTTTTGTACCTGGTAAAATATCCGTTTCCGCCATTCTTTTTATTTTGCTACACTTTTCTTGAACGTTGTACTCGGCGTCAGCGTTACTCAAACTCAACATTGATTCACTTGTTGCTACGTTGTGGTGTGTGTGTGTGTGTTTCGAGCTGTGAACGCACTCAATCCCAGCAGGATGGATGGTAAGGCTACCAGGCAGTCAAGCTACAGCTAATGCTAACTCAGACAACTAGCAGCATAACTGCGAGTTCAGTCAGTTTAACCGTTTGTTGCGCAGTTAGCGTCCGCTCTGTCTTGTTTGTCACATTACGGAAAAACGTATTTTCTTGTTGTGTCTTTCTCGAGAACGTAATTTTCAAGCAGGTGGACATTTGGCTAGCTAGCGTTAGCATCGCTGGTCCTGCTGCCCAAACTGCAAACTAACGTCCGCTGCGAGCAAGCGTGAACCCAGCAGGAGGATAACTTTCCTTTCTGCTGGCAGTTTGCCAACACCGTTAGGCAGTCTTAACTCTCACATTATATTGTTACATTGATTTTAAACATTACGCTGTCGAGCACGGATATAAGAACTTTTACCGGCGAGTCGGCGACATATGAAGTTCGCCGTTTGACTACAACGTTATCAAAGTTGGTGCTTCCATTTGTCTCTATCTCAGGAGAGGAACTACTCTTTTTTTTTTAAATCTGTTAACGTATGTTACGATTTAAATGAGAAAAAGTGGGTACTTCGCAAAGTTTTAATGTTTCAGAAATTACTTGAATAACTGAATATGTAACAGCTAGGTGGTGCTACGATGGTTCTTTTACAGGCTACGGCTCTGTTTGGTTTGTACAGTCTCTTGGGTGAGATATTTAGTTTAAAGTACAGTTTTTTTTTTTTACATGTGCTTTCGAAACTTGCCATTAAAAATATACACTAGTACCCTTGACATTTCCGTAATGTGATTTCTGCCTTCATAAGGCAGAAATAATGAATGATTTTACCCGATTTGTCTCCTCTCTCACTCATTTCATCACAAGTAGTTTAGCTCCATCTACTAATCTTATGCCAAACTCGTTGAAAAGACCTAAAGGCAAATTGTTTGCTAATTGCCAAGTTGCACTGCTCCATTGTTTGGGTGGCAGGTTTCATTAGGTTTGATGTTTGATCTCTTTAAAGCTGAAGGCTCATATCAAACAGTGCCATAGCAATAATAAGAAACCAAGGAAATGCAGA
Organism: Trematomus bernacchii; assembly: GCF_902827165.1. Lineage (NCBI taxonomy): Eukaryota > Metazoa > Chordata > Actinopteri > Perciformes > Nototheniidae > Trematomus > Trematomus bernacchii. Next base: position 14,283,467 of record NW_022987739.1, read on the forward strand.
CCCCCAAATGATTTTAAATCCCCCTTTTCATTAGCTTTACATACCTCGTTTTTCTTCTCTTGGGACTTAGTCTTTTTTGTCCCCTGAGTTGAATTAATTCTAATGGACTATCATTTCAGACAGCAATCAGGTGCTCGGTCATTTGTAATGTTTGCTAGTGCTGCATCAAGAATCTCTGCAGCACTTCGATTCTCTAATTAAAACCCTCTCTGCTTTCCAATTAATTGACTTATTTCATTTATTTACATAAAGTATTTATCTTGTAAAAAAAGAGATCTGAATAATATAAGGTTTTATGCCATTGATTCAGCCAAATATTTATTTCCTTTAATGTTAAAAGGGGTCAGAATGCAGTACGAGTATGGTTAAGTTAATCATACTCATTATTTAGGCTGCATTATATTTTATAAAGACATTTTTGTGAAGCTTTCTACAGCTCTATTTGGGCTATTTGAGGAAGGTGTTGAATGTGCACTGACAGAAGACTTGGCTGGATTTGAGTGTTAGAGAAAGAAACTTCACTTTGATTGGTCTGACAACTCGCCGCAGCTAAAAAGAAAATAAAGAGATGACAGCGCTGCATATAACCCCCACCAGCATGACATTGTTATGTTTACATAGCAACTTGATATACAAATACACCCAAGTCATGGAAAGAAATGGGATAGAGTGGGCCAGGGGCTGAAATGTTATTCTTTTAAAAGTGAGTGTTTTTAATCTGGTTATTTTCATCTCTTTCTTAAGAGTTAATAGATTTGGCTTGCCTAGAGGTAGGTCAGAAAGAAACGCTGCTCAGAGAGGAGACAACGTGGAAAGTAGCTGGTAGTATGCCAGTTATTTGGGAAAATCTTATTTGCTGGTTGTATGGTACTTGTAATGTGTATCTATATGGGCCTTTTTTGGTCTAACCGGCAGCCTATGACCATGATCGCACAAGTACCATACTGATCTGTCATTTACAGAAATTGTGCTTGTTCTTTAGAACTAACCTCTATGGAAAACTGGAGTTTCTCGTATGGTTGTGCATAGAAGAGTCCACCGCTACCCGTGTGCCATTTTGAGTGTTAATGGACCCGTGTGTGCAGTACAGTTCAGCTATCAATAGGACAGCTGCAGTGGTCTCTTGGACAGCGGGTGACCTGACACAGCTTTTGGTCACATGTTTTGTGGGGGTGTGTCTGTGTGTGTGCACATACATGAGTATGCTGTGTGGATGTGCTTGTGTAGCCTATGTGTGTTTGCTCGTGCTGTATTTAGTTTGTCTTGATGAAGCCTTGTGGTGCCTCGGGGAGAAGTTCTCTATCCAATAGCCCGCCACACACAGATCCTTCATTGCCATTGGTTCTGTCGCTGCCGTTTATAGTTGATCACATTCTAGTTGCATATCCCTCCTGCTGCGCTAACTTGACTGCCTAGCTTTTACACATCATTTTATTGTCTGATATTAACGTATATTTAATGGGCTGTCCCATAACATCTCAGAAAATCACAAAGCAAAGCAGAACAACTGAGAGGAGAATCCCTTGTGGTGCTTGTTAAGTGGAAATTAATAGTGCCATTTTTTTCACATGAAATGATACAGTTTCATAATCTTTGTAATTTATTTATCCGTGAAGAGCTTTATATTTGACTTAATGTGCTGTTACCGTTTAACACAATTGGAAAGGTGTCCTGAGGACTCTCACATCACGTCTTCCACTTAAGAGTTTTTAGAAATCATTGTAGGTTTATGCTGCTAGGATACGGAGAAACAAATCTTGTCTATACCAAAACATTTTTGCCACTGATTGGCCCTCGCACAGTGGCAACAAGTTGAAACTCATTGTGAAATGAATTTTTTTTCAGTCTGTCTCTTCTATCTGTCTGTGTGTCATCACAACATTCTCAACATTCCACCTGTTTGTATCGTAGCTACACAACTGCTAATTAAATGTCCTGCCACAAACAGCAGACAAGGCAGTGACATTTGCATTACAAAAACTGACCCCCCTCTCTCTTTCAGTCAAATATAGTAGCAGCCCCCCATTCTCTCCTCACTTTTTCTTTCTTTTGTAGTGTTTTATGCTAGGTTGTTAAGAGATGTTTATTTGGCTTGAAAACAACTTCTGTCAGTATAACTTGCTACAAATTAAATGCCAAAGATTAAGTTCTAGGACAGGGAGATTTGACCAGATTTACAAATGAGTATTAGACCCAGACAGTAGTTTTGAATTTAATTAGCTGGGTCTTCAGCATTGCTTTTCAAAAGCTCTTTAATTAGGAGATTTGGTGCAGAGGACGCCATTGTCACATGTGGAAACAACCCAGTTTCAGCTAAATGGTGGAAGTCCTTTTAGTGCAGTCACCCCTTCCTGATCACTGAGAACCCTCTCTTCCCACTCACTAGCTTCAAAGGTGATGTTAATGTAGCAAGGTTCAATTTAAATGAAACATTGTATGCCATTTGTTTTCATGTTAAATGAATGGCGTAGGTGTTGCCTGACTAAAGAGTGTTACACATTGTAACCTATGTAGGTCTAAAAAGTGTTGACATTTTTAAATCAACAACTTGAAGAGCACCAATTTGCAGACAGGATGTCAACTGCATCCTGTCACCACCTTTTACTGTACGATCTATGAATGCCATCTTGATGCAAATTGCTCTGCAGGAACACTTGTTAGGTCTTTAAGTCATTTAATGCCTAATGTTATGGAAATGACACTGAATAGGCTTTGCTAAATTAGAGAGTAAATGCTGCTGATATTATATGTTGATGTCTGAAGCATGTCACTGTATAAGGCTGCAGAAAAAAATAGAGGTTTCTGTATGAAAGGTTAAATCACAATAGTTATATTGCATGCTAGTCTGATTATTCATATAACCCTAAATACTTAAATCCGAGTGATGCCAAGTATTCAGCATGGTGCATTATTTACTGCAAAAACAACAGACACTTGGATCTGTCTCATAATTCAAGCATGAACTGATGAGTCATTATTTGTGTCAAGTAGTGCCTGCAGGTGTACTGTACCTACAGTACGATGATTTTCCGAGTCATATCAGTGCCAAGTGAATGCTTGCCAAAAGGACAGACTCCTCCAGGGCAGCCAATCGCTTATCTCGGGTTCATGGGTCAAAATTCACACGGCTCACTGCCAGCATCTGAGGTCATCGTTGAAGAATGTGGTTCCCTATAAAAAGAAAACTCCACAGGTTGGAAACACTCATCTTTGAAAGAGTATAGGAAGGCAGATTACAACAATGTTTGGAGTGAAATAGTTATACTTCCACAGAATAGGCTTCAAGTCTGGGTTAGGCAAAAGCGTTAGAATACCTAACCATTCCAATTTGTCAGCCTCGGCCATTGGTTTTGAATTGATAACAACATATTGTTCTATCTATCTTTGCATTTTTATTTATTAGCCTGATAGTTCGTTTTATGAAATTGGGTTAAAGGTAGGCAGTGGCCATAGCAACAAGGGATTAGGTGGTAAAGAAGAACAACATCTAGGGTCCTTTTTAAAATGATAATGATTTGTTTAAATAAGAAAAAGAAGATTTTGAAGATGGTGCAGCCTTGGCAGGGGCATGTGCTCTCTGAGATTTTTTTCTGGATTTGTTATTATGTTCTGGGTTGTCATAGCTTTAAAAAGGGTCCTCATCCTATATGCTTTGGATCTGGCTATAACCATATTTCACTTGAGATTTTAGCTATTTTTAACATGTTGTGCAAAAACAAACGTCCTTGAAGTGAATTAAAAGATCAAAATGTAATTAAATGATCAACTGTTATGTGTTTTTGGGTATGCCGAACACTTATAAAGCAGTGAATAAAGCGTTAAAGCAAGAGTCCCAACTGTAGTATCCTGCAGTTTCTCCTTAGTCACCACCGTCTCCTAAAGCAGCCAGGTGACTTAAGTAAAGTCCTCTCCTTTGTGTCATCAGGCAGCCTTGGATCACATTAGATAAATAGCCGTGAAAGAGAAAGACGCCTACTCGTATGAGAATAAGCTGATTACATTTCCAGTGTTGACCATCCCTCCCCATCCCTTCCCTGCTCCTCTTGTGGTGGGTTTTCAAGTTTTACTCAATCTTTATCTAGAGATGTTAAATACTAAGGATGAAGGCTGGGGGTGGGTGGGGGGGCAGTGGAAATCTGGAAAGGGTTAGAAGAGGTTGGGTGTTGGGGGAGGAAGTTGCTAGTGTAGAGCTTGGGCGAACACACAATCTCCATGGCAACGGTTTGATCTTTCTCTCTGTGGCTGTCAGGCCTGCAGCACACATGGTGACGGAGTGGACAGGTTGTGCTGATGACCGGTGTGGGGAGGCGAGCTGGAGAGGGGAGGGGGGCACTTGGATCAGAGACAGTGGTCTGTGCCCCCTATTCCTCCTCTCATGCTTTCTCTTTTTCTCTCTTTCTCTCTCTCTTTTTCTCTCCCCCTTAAACTCTGCCATCTGCAGACCCCAAGAGCTGCTTTGATTGGATTAGCCATGAATTAATGAGACAGGCTTGAAGAACAGCCTCTGTTGTGGAAATCTCTTATCATATCTTAATTCCCTCTTTGTGTGAGCGCGTGTGCCTCTGTGATCTTGTAGTTTTTTTTAAATTAAAAAAACAAAAACCCCACCCCACATCTCAATGAGCTTGTTTTGCAACAAAACATGTAATTACCAAATTAGGGAACACATGTTAAAGCTTCATCAGACACCTGTTGCTCCTCTCTTTTATATTAAGTTTGACATATGCATTGTGCTGATTGCTTGTTCTTCACAAATGTCCTTTTAAAAGCTACAAGCCACTGTCTCTGCTTAATTAGTTTTGTAAAAAAAGCTGATTTACCATCTTTCCTGTCCAAATAACTTTAGAAAGACTCAACTTGCATTAGAAGTGTTGTTTTTGGGTAACAAGAGTGTAAAGCAACCTTGAAGAATAGACTGTTGTCTCCCTGATGACTTAAACATTCGCCTTCTTTCGAGCACTGAGTAGTTACAAAAACAGGGCACTTCACCCTGTCCTCTTCAATCAAGTCTAAACCAGCAGCATTAGTCTGTACATTTGTCTATAGCTGCAACACGGAGATAAGTCTACCTCCATGTCCCCATGTGTCGGAAATTATTAGCTTACATAGTATTTATTGTTGTAAGTTTCTTCTTAGCGTGAGATAGAGGGATCAGGTGGGGGGATGGCATTGTTTGGTTTGGGAAGTATTCTGTTGGTTGCATAGCAACAGGCTCCTGGAAACGGGAGTGGACGGTGTTGCCACTAGCAACCGTTGTTGCTCTGCAAACAATGTGGGCCAGTGCAAACATGAGCCAAGACTGTGGGCTCCTGCTTTTAATTGAACATCTGTATGTGTTTTTCTCTGATTGAGCCTTGTTGAAGTTAGATCTGTCAGTGACATATGTTTATATCTTGTGAACATTGTAGATTATAGCATTAGTTAGGTTTTGTGAGTCTTTGGGGTTCTTTAAATGTGTCTTTTCTTGTTTCCGTTTAGCTTTTGAAACTCAGGTAACTCTTGAAAGGAGGGGCAGTTGTTAATGTCGTAAAGCGCTCATCTGGGATTTGGCCTGAATGCAACCAGGCTTCCAGAGCAGACATGAAAACAGACTTGTGGCCCGAGACGCCAGCCCAGCCAGAGTAGCAGTTTTGCAGCAGTGTTCCATGTCTCCCACTGTGTCCTACCTTTGTGCTTTTCAGCGCTGCTGTGGGGAATTTGTGTGGCTTTGAACCTTTCCTTAACACTAAGCAGACTCCTGTTTACTTTACTCCTGTCTGTCCCCCTCCAACAAAAGGATTTAGTATAATTCACCATACATATTAAAGCCAGTACCTTTAGCTGAGCTTCAACGGCTGAAAACGTGCCAGTGAGTTCTCTAGTTCCTTATCCATCACCATCGAGCCATGCCACCCACTCCTTAATGGCACGAAGAAGCCTGCAGGCTTGTGTCACTTCCTCTGGTGAAAATGACAAGTCTGAAAATAAATGATGAGTTTGTTAGGTGCATGTATAACTCAAGTGACTCCCCATAGACAAATTCCATGCTTTAGCATCGCAGGGGCTTTTAAAATGAAATGTTGACTCCTTGTTAGAATCATTGTGATTATAGGCTTTTGGTACTTTAATAACATACAAGAAAGAAGTGTGAAGAACATTGTAATGTGAGAGTCTCTACATGTAAGTGCTAATTGTGCCCTGTGCTAACAAATACATTGAAGGCAACAGCTCAGATGGCTGCTCAGGGTAGACTGGATATGGTAGGACCATGTGTTTGTCTGTAGATTGACACATATCAGACATTTCAACATAGACCTCCTCCACTCAGGCTGTTAGTCATATAGACACAGCAGTGTCTTTGCCTGTGGCAAAATCTCCATCTATGGAAAATGCCAGTGGTGGCACACCCAAATCTGATGTTCTATTTATCTTAAAGGTACACTCTCTGTATCTATCTTAAAGGTATCTTGAGTTTGACAAAAGTTGTGCTGCATGATTCTGGATACAATGAGAATCATTATTTTATTGTTGAGATCTGAAGCAAAACCATTTTTTAGTTTAATATTTACCCTTTCAATCTCCTTTTTCCTGTGGGAACGGCTTGGTCATGTGTGGTAGATGTTGTGGTAGTGTCTGACAGCTTCTTCATGTTGTATTTGGCAACAATTAGTTGGTTGAATAAATGAATGGTGTTATCCTGTATAACAGTTTAACCTTAAAAATGTTCCACAACAGAAGATATCAACTTTTTTTTGTGTGAACATTTAGGTATTACTCTTCCTCTCTATCACCTGGGGGGTTTCTTGATAGTGACTCATTTTGCCCATATTGTTCTTATCTTCTCAAAGTCTAGGGCAATATACATCAGCGTGTGTTTAGGTGTTTTTACACAAAATATAAAGGTTTGATCACACTGAAGGAGAAGGGTGTTTTTAATTCTTATGGAAGTAGAAGTTTGATTTGAAAAAGTTTACTAGCTTCAGCTGTTTAGCCACATGATACATTTGAGTTTGGAGAGCCAACAGAGTGCGTTTCTGTTGCCTGTATATACAAGCTTAGCCTCCACGTTACTGCAGCCTAAGTGGTGTTTGTCAGATCTCTCTCAGTGAAATAAAACAACATTGTAGTGCATGTCTTGTGGTATGACCAATCACAGCATGTCTGGAGCTGGATTTGTCTTGCAGTCTTTCTCAGTAATGCTCCCAGAGAACACCATCCCACCGTTTACCTTCTGATGTATCCTGTTGCTCCTGGATTTCTACTAATCAATTCAACCCACCCCCCAACTGTGCCGTATCTCCCTCTCTCTTTTTATAATCCTCCTCCCCCTCTTCTCTTTGCGGTCGCGCTCGAAAGTTCCTGTGGAAGAGCTTTATAAAGGGGGGGAAAATAGAGGAGTGAACGGGGAGGGAGGAGGGAGTTGGGGGTGGTCGTCATGGATTCCTCACCATAGCAACCGACAAACGTTTACAAAGCATTGAGGAATTTCCTCATATCAGCTGGATTATTGAGGCCCTCAGAGAACAGCTCTCGTACCAAACTATCGCTGGATATCATCAGGCTGGAGCCCCACTGCCATTTTCATCTTTTTCCCCCTTAGTTTTTTCCTTGTTTGAGAGAGTGGGGAAGTTGTTTTTTATCCACTTACTCCCCCTTGCAGTTCCATTCGTCTCTTGACCCTGCCTTACTCTCGGTCTTTCCCTCTCTATCCTACAAAAAAAAGAAGGGGAAAAAAAAAAAAGAGAGCTTTTGTTGCACTCCATGTTTAGTTCCCCTTTGCTATGCTGTGCACATTGTCACCCAGTGGAAAGCCGAGTGGCGGAAGTCCCTTTGGTCCTAAGCAGGAAGTTCAGTCCTATTGGTAACTTCAACTACTGTACTGTAACTTTCCTGTCGATCTGTCAGCATGACTAGGAGTGTCTGTACAAAACTGTTGGGCTCTTTATATTGACTGTGATTAAGGCTAAAGGTGGGCAGCCTCTGAGAGTTTCACTGACTCAGCTTGACTGGTTAAAGCCAGAAACCCCCTGGGACACAATGGATGCCATGGAGGCTCCAAGAGAGAAGGGGTGGTGTCGAAGAGCATTTGTTTAGCATGGCTGTCCGTGTATAGCCAGTGTTACCAATATGAGGGTTTCTTCGGTCTGGAATTAAATCCCTCCTCCTGTTTTTTTTCTCTCGTCCACTTCTTCATGTCTCCTCAGCATGCAGAGCTCCGAGGGAGGGTCAGACACCACGACCAGCGTGGCAGCTCTGCGGACGTCATCATCAGCTCAGGCCCCTGTGGTACAGCCTGTCCCAGCCTCCCAGCAGGTAGGTTATTACCTCTACTCCACTGCAACATTAATTACAGGACAAATGTGGAAAGTCTGTTGTGAATTAAGTGTTCCATCTTTTTTATTTTCAAATATAACATGTAAAGTAGTTTTTATTTATAAGCCTAAACCTGCTTCTCACAAAAAAAGATCTTGTGCTTGGTGTCTGAAATGAAATGGCACTATCAATGGAATACACACACAAAAATGCACTGCCTGGCAGAGAGCGGTTTGTGCAGTCATTTATGTTTATTATATTGGCACAAATCTATCTGCACTAGCTTTAAATATTTGGGGGGGGGGGGGTGTTGTTGACATGTTTGCCTGTCTTGTGTCGACTGTCATATGTTACCAATGATGTGTGTATGTGATTGTACGTGGTGCATACCTATGTAATTGAGTTATGTCTTGTATCCACACAGAGGGTGCTGGTTCAAGCTACAGGCTCAGCTCAGAAAGGAGGACAAGCACAGCAGCTTTCAGTACCCAGGGTTCAACAAGTCTCTCAGCAGGTACACAGTGCTGTACATACTATACAGTGCTGTGAACAAATACTTGTACACCCCTTGAGGTTTTACTTTCTTCTCAGTTAAACCTATTTTGACTGAGCCTGAGACGTATAATGTTATCTTTTTATAATTACGATTTAAATAAGAAAAATAAACATATTGCCTGTTTCACCGGGACTTTTTCACTTGTCACTTAGAAATGTTTTGTCAACTTTTCAACTCATAGGGTTAGAATTGACATGAAAGCTAAATGATACAATATGACCGGGGTGATGCGGGTTTTGCTTTAGTAAACAAGTTAAACAGCAACCAAACCTTGCTTGTGCTTAACACTGAATGAAGATCCCAACACGGCAGCCCATTCATTCTTCCAAAAGCTGCTCTTCCCAAGCATGTGCCAAGCTGTTTCTCCTGCTTCCTGTGCTCCTCATGGGTGTGCCAAATTGTCTTTCTCTGGCTGAGCCTGGCCCACTGCCTGCGTACATGAATAACATGAAACTAACATCTTATACAACTCTTGTAGGCTTTCAAATAAACCTTAGCTCAAATGGTTGGTATATATTTTAAGTGTGAACATTTCTCTAAGCTTTACTGCTGCTGCGTTTGTGATGATGTTTATGGCTTCTCTGCATCCAAGTGTGTTTTGTTAACTTGCTGCAAAGCCTGCTGGTTCCTGGGCACTTGAACCAAATCCCAACACAAATTCTGTGTTTAGGATTGAATGTGAAATCCAGGTGAACTGACTGTCTACTATTAGCTGTTCATAGGTACCCGTCTTATATTTCAGGGTGAAATATAAGACGGTAAACCAATAGCAGATGGACAAGTCATTACCTGCCTTTCGTCAGTTGTATTCATCCTTGTATCGTTCTTCATGACACGTGAAGTTTGTAGAACCAAGTTTGTCTTTATTGAACCAAATGTAGGTCTTTATCAGTTCAAGCTTTCATTCTTTTGTTCAGTTTCAAATTATTTGTCTCCCCGTCGCCTTTTAAGTTAACACACTTATTTTGCTAATCAAGTATTATAGAACTTCTACAAAAATAACCTTGGTAGAACTAAATACAATAGGTATAGAATGTAATTGTAGGTGATAAGGTTGAGGCAGTTATTTTGATTATCATGCAAAAACCAAAGGTGTATCCAGAGCTTTTCACTGCACCACACACACACGCACGCATGCACACACGCAAACATGCAAAAGCCTACACTCACAAAAAAGTATTTTCATTTCACTGACTTTTATGATAAAAAAAATAGTCTGATTTTTTAATTATAGTCGCAGTTTGTTTTTCATTTGCACAAATAGGGAGTTGGGAAAGAAAATGTTATTCCTGATTTCAATTTCCTGTCTGTCTGTAGGTTCAGCAGGTGCAACATGTCTACCCATCCCAAGTCCAATATGTAGGAGAAAGCGGAGAGACTGTTTACACCAATGGAACTATGTAAGCAATGTTGTATTACCCTACAATTATTATTAGGGATATGAAATATGTTTTTCATTGTGTGGCCTTAAGAACAATACAAAATATAGTTGAATTCATCCCAGTGAAGCCAACATAATTACAAATAAATAACAGGGATGTTACCATGTCAGAATGTAAAACCATAACAAGTATTTTCTGTGCCGTTTATTAGTATTATAATGTAAATGATTTATTGTAAAACAAGACATTCTTCAAAGTGTCTTCAATTTGATTCTAGCATAGCCAAATATTTTAATATCAGTTATATTTTTGTCTGTATAATCGCAATGATGCACTGTATCAAATTCATCAATTCCTGCGCTCTTGTTTTTTTAATTAGAATTTGAAAAACCTGAAGACTGTAACTGCTCGTCATCTGCTTTCTAAAAATGTAATGTAGCATCATGATTGAAAGACATCGCTAAATGCTAACTGCAGTGATCTCTCCCCAGCCGGACAGCCTACTCCTACAACCCCGAGGCCCAGTTGTACGGGCAGGGCAGCGGGGGCCCCTACTTTGACTCGCAGGCGGGTGGAGCTCATGTCACCACGGTGGTCTCCTCTGCCAGTGGTGGGGTGGCCCCTCACGGCATGGTGGGCATCGCTATGGATGTGGGCAGCAGCCACATAATTTCCAGCGGAAGCACCTACCTGATTCATGGTGGAAGTATGGAGGGGAGCCGCAACCACATATCACACTCATCACGCTCATCCTCCGCTATGGTGAGCAACTCCCATACCAATGTTTTTGTTATTCTGATGCACTCTTTCAAATCTATTGGGATTACATGTGGGAGTGAAAACAACAGCCAAACTGTTTATCAGAGGTTTGCACCCGCCAAAGACTGCATGATTACTTTTTTCTTCTTCATCCTTAACTGCCATGTGGTGAAATTAAAGTTTTTATTCTTTTAAGTACGTAAATAAGTTGTTACTACTAACTCCTAGTACTACAAGGCTTACTGAGCAGAGATCCCCACTACCATATGGTGTTGTGAGATGTACACTGGTGATGACTGTTGTTACCTGAGTCCAGAGGGCCCAGGCTCCTGGACGAGAGCACACAGGGTTTACAGGAACCTGAGTTGGGGCCTCCTGGCTCTGCAGTAGCAGCACAGGGCAGAGAGCCTGTGGAACCAGGACACTGGCTTAAATAATTCAGCGCTGCCTTGTTTCAGAGGTTTTCACAGGCACTTGAGCGCCCTGCGAAACAAAGCAACCCCTGGGGCTCATTACCATTTGGCCATGAGCCCTCTGGAGCCTTCTTAAGGCTTGGAACGTTGCCTGCTTCTTTTTCCTTTTCTTCTATGTCTCCAGTTTGGCTGCAATAGCACATATCTTTTCATTTTGACTTTGGTTTTCTTCTACGGCTCAATAGAGGGTCCTTGGTTTTGTCATTCACTTTGCCCGCCAGTTGGACTGCATTCTTTTTTTTTTTTTTTGTGTCCAAAGAAAGAATAATATGCCTGTGTTTAATATCATGACACTCTCTCTCATGTTGTAGCAACAACTAACTCTCTGATTGTTAGATTTTCATTCACATTGTTTACATCTTGGGGGATGGGTCTGGTTAGGCATTGTTGACCTATTGTCCTCAAACTTGACGTGACCTGTGCCCCTGTTTGTGGTTCCTATTTGCATACATTAGAGTGTCTGACTGCAGACCTTCACTGAGCAGCTTAACCCCAAAGTCCCTTGATTTGCATGCTTTGGTCAGCCTATAATGGATCTGGCTGCTACACTGACTGATTTCATGGAAATGCAGAGATCTGGCTGCTTGCTAACAGTCTAATTTCCTTTATCTGTTTTAATTTGTTTTTGTGTTTTTCTTCATATACCCCTGCTTATTTCTGTCCCCTTCTCTTCTTCTATCACTCTCCCTCTCCTGCCTCCTCCCTCTTCTGTGTCCACTTTATTTCTTTTTTTTGCATGCTTCTTCTTTCTTTAGCTTGAAATGGCGATTGAAAACCTCCAAAAGTCTGAAGGAATTGCAAGTCACAAAAGCAGCCTGCTCAACAGCCATGTAAGTCAACCAGGAACTTTCTTTAAAAAGGACATGAGGATAAAGAAAAAACAACAAACAAAAGCTGAACATTGAGGCAGTGTGTTCGACTTGTGTACGCCACGTTAAACACACTACCTACTGCTAGCTTAACTTACTCTGCACTGTCCAACTGAAACGTAAATTGTCTCAACACATTTCCATCCTTCATCTGAACTTGCACTTGCTATCACTTTTTGCTTAATAATGCATCTTTTATATATTTCTTAACACCCTGCATGGACTTAAATTGATTTCTGTATGTTTCACTTCTAAGTACACCAAGACATGCACTCAGTGTCACACAAGCTTATTGCAATATAACTTTTCCCCTTGTTTGATAATTATAATGAAATTCAAATACAATAATTAAGTAGTAGTGTTTTATTACATCCATAGTTTTACTCACATGGATTACAATTATTTTCCAACATTTCCATCTTCCAACCTCATTTAAATTTTGAACAAGTTGTATAAATCATGTTTTAAGGATTTGCTTTGAATATTTATAATTTGAGCTTTTTATGTAAATTCTCTATGATTGGACCGTTACGACAGAGCAATGACAGAGCCCCTCTCAATATTGACTTGAGATTTATCCCCTTGAATGAAAAGCACTCTTCAGATGTTTGGAGTTTTCACTCAATCAGCCATTCTTTATTCTGTAGCCAAGGCAAGATTAGAAAAATAGATTATAAAGCATCGTCACAGCTGGAGTGCAATGGTCTCTTTGGTCTTTAACCTCCTAAAACTGGTGTTTTTGTGATGTGTGTGTTATCTGTCTTTTGATGTGTAAATAAGATGCCCAGCTCCTCTTAATTTCTGGCCAGGAGACTACCACAGAGCAGAGTGTGTCCCCTGAGGATCACTGATTATGCAACTGTGTTCCCTCTGTGTGTTTTTAGCTGCAGTGGCTGCTGGACAACTACGAGACAGCAGAGGGAGTGAGCCTGCCGCGCTGCTCCCTGTATAACCATTACCTGAGGCACTGTCAGGAGCAGAAGCTGGATCCGGTCAACGCTGCCTCCTTCGGAAAGCTCATCCGCTCGGTCTTCATGGGCCTGAGGACACGCCGCCTCGGCACCAGGTACACAGGAAGAGATGTGGCTGAAGCCGACCATGCTTATCACAGTAATCATTCATCATAATCCTATACAATCAACGATGTGAAGAGTATCATGATGCTCATTGGCAACGGAGACTTTTTGATGACCGAGGATAATAATAGTGATTGCACCTGTGACTCGCCATCTCCTCCTCACTGTTTTCTCTCTTTTCTCTCATGAATCTAACAGAGGCAACTCTAAGTATCATTACTATGGCATCCGGGTGAAGCCTGACTCACCGCTCAACCGGCTGCAGGAAGACACCCAGTACATGGCCATGAGGCAGCAGCCTGTCCACCAGAAACAAAGGTCAGCACTGTCTGCCATCTTGACCTTTCTTCACGCATTTCATTTCATTTTGTTGGTTATTTGTTCTCATGGCAACACATGTTTTGTTTTTTTCTTTATGATAATCATGTATGAAACAATCTAACTTTTTAAAACATTGACCATGTGACAGCTGCCTCACTGTCTCTGCTGTGTGCCATCTTTATTCTCAATCAGAGTTTTATTACCAAGTAGGTTTACACATAAGAGGAACTTGCTTCGGTATAAGTGGTTCATACAGAGACACAGGAAGAAGAATACGTAACCAAAAATAAAAATGGTACAATTATAAAAGCTAAGAATAGCACAAAACACACACATCTGTTATCTTCTCTAACAGTTTGTGATGTCTTTTGATTTGACATTTTCACTTCCTATTTTCTTCACCCATTTTCTAGTTTCTACCCAAACATTAGAGCTGCATTCAATACTGCATAATGTTTTCATTTATTCAATGAATTGACCAGTAGCAGCTATGTGGCAAATATGTGCACGTATGCATGTTCCTCTTTGAATACCAGCTGACCAGCTCTTGTTCTGAGTTCTCATTTTGATGGTTTATTGCACTTAATGTAAGTGGTTTTAAATAAAAGTGCCAGCTAAATGAAATCTAATATAGTAATGTAACAGATGTATGAAATAAAGAAACCACTCCTACTCTCCTCCTATCCCTCTCCTCCAGGGCATCTGTGACTTGCATTAAAGGTGACACACGACAAGAGAAGGGAAAAAAAGGCATTCTTGTCTACTGGCAATTGGGAAAAGATTCAATCACCTTTAAACACTTATGTTCTACTGCTTCTTCAGTAGGTTGTGTGTATACGTAGGTCACTGGGGCTGACATATATAAAGGTCACTGCTGCCATGTACACTAGTTATTGGATTTGAAACTAGACACACTCACAAAACTATCCCATCTCTAGGGATACAATTAAGCACCAATGGAAGGAAATATAACAATTAACCAAAACACTGTATGCAAATGTCATTTTCCTTAAAACACAAACTTGAAATTTGACTTCTTAGCTTTTTTATTGAAGGTGGTATCACCTGAGCGTTTTCTGTGTGGTTTTCATTGAAGTGAAAACCGGACACTTTGTGTTTGTAAGTCCTTCAAAGCCCAGCTAACATACATGTCTCCTCTTCTCCCGTGTGTGTAGGTTCAAACCTCTGCAGAAGGTGGACGGTATGTCTGACAGCCTGTGTGGGAGCTCTCAGAACTGTAGCAGCACTCCAGAGCAGTCCGTGGCTGCTCAGAGCCAACACCACCAGCAGTACATAGGTGAGCGACACGGCATGCCCACTAATGTGTAGCAATGCTTTGTTGATCATTCTTCTGACTTCTTTCTTTATGACTGCTTTCATAACAGTACTAGATTTGTGTTCCCTGATTTGGCCACATGTTGTCTTTACTTTACACATGTTATTACAGTCACACTGGTACAATGAATAGATAGGCATTGTGTTTGTAGAGAAGATTATAAAAACATATATTATTTCTTTCTGTTTGGACACTTGTGGTTTTATTTATTTATATTCTGTCTCTCGAATATATTTGCCTTTGATTCACACACATACACAAGTGCCAGTCTGGGCGTGAGAGTGTGTGTGAGTGATGAAATGATTGACACCTGTCTATCTTTTTTGTCATTCAGATACGTCCCACAACTTGCCTCCATTTCCCTCTCCTGACTTGGGCACCCAGCCTCTGCCTGAGCGCATCAACATGAATGATATCAAGAAGCTGCAGACGCTCTACAGAGAACACTGCGAGGTACAGCTCTACGAATATCTCACTGAGAATACATTGACCTGTCAATTTAAATGGCTTTAAGGGGAAACTGCTTCAATTCTGTTTACAGGTCTTTGGGCTGCCAATGTGAACATAGTTCCATAAAGCTTGTTGTGTAAAGCCGGCCTCAAGTAATGTCACATGTTCCTTCATTACCATGAACGCTGACACTGATTCAGAGAAGACCCTGCTGTTGTACACACTCACCAGAGCAGCAAATGTGTATTATTCCGCTCCTGAAAATAGTCCCCAACAAATGCACTCCTCTTTGAGTAACGATTTTCATAAAACTACATTGCCCTGCTGATTAAAAACCATAATCAACCTTTTGTAAAAACCTTACTCAATATCGTGACCCATTTTTAAACCGATCAAAGAAAGTACAGTAGGCAAAAGTATTGTAATCATTGTTAGTTTGAGACCATTTATGGAATCTGGTTTGATAAAGCGCATCCTGAAAAGGGTCCTACATTTTAAAGCAACTTGCAGCAGGTGAAGAACTGTATTAGGAAATCCTATGAGGAAAGAGCTATGAAGAAAGGGCATATTGCATAACGACATTTCACAGGTTGAAGGGCATACCTCCTGATCTCTGGGCAGGGACTTCAGTAGGCAGACGAACAACCCAAGGATGAAACGGAACAGGGGGGAGAATAGAAATAATATTGAACCCTAAACATTTTTGGAGGCTCCACAGGCCGGAGAGAGGCTATGATTAAAGCTGTGAAGCTCTGGCTTTATCATATTATCCCTGCCCTCCCCTTGTCCAGCCTCACC
Organism: Trematomus bernacchii; assembly: GCF_902827165.1. Taxonomy (NCBI): domain Eukaryota; kingdom Metazoa; phylum Chordata; class Actinopteri; order Perciformes; family Nototheniidae; genus Trematomus; species Trematomus bernacchii. Next base: position 14,299,779 of record NW_022987739.1, read on the forward strand.
ACGCTCCCTTTGTTCCAGCCGTCTTTTCATCTCCGTGCAGCTTTCAAGACATGCCAATTAACCTTTCAGCGCGCTGGGTGGACATCTTGGTGTCTTTGTGGTGGCCTCCCCTTGGGCCTTTGTGCTGCCTTGTCTGTGGACAGGCACATGGGCTCCTGCCTTTGTCTGCCAGCGCATTTCTGTCACTCTCACAGCTCTCATTGCCTCTGTGTGTTTAATGTTTATGCATTTCACTTTTTTCTTCTCTCCACTTTTTTGTTTTGGGCCAACAGTGACCTGTTAACACATTAGCCAAGGCTTAAATTGACACAATTAAAAGTTACAACACAAATAAAATAGTTTTCTTAAGCACAAACAAGATATTTGACTTTTTCTGTTTTTTTAACAGGGCTGTAAAGGAACTTGTATCAACTGTCAGCAATTTATTTGTTAATGTCATGGTAACAACAGCAACATATTAAGGGATCAGCAGTGTCATTAAATAAACATTTCAGCAAAAATGATTAGGTGTTTAATAAAACTCTGAGTAATAAATCACACTGTAAACCGCAGTAGTGTGTGTGTGCTCAGATCCCAGGGTAAGATTGGGGAATCTCTGCCGCAGGCGGCTTTCTGCGTTTTGAGCATGTGTTATTTCTCCTCCACACTTTTTCTTTTTTCTTTACGGCAAGTTGTTTTTCCAATGTGGCGCAAACTGTGGTGGCAAAACGCTCTTGTTCAGAGGGGATGGGGAATTCTTCTTTTTGTTTTGGAGTTCTGTGTTTGACCTGTTGCTCTAGGCAACCGTAAACAAGGTTGTCAAGGCAACGGCTGCAGAGGAAGCAAAAACATATCATGTGATTAAAGCCTACAACTGCTGTGTAACAAGATCTATCGGCAAGTGCATGTCCTGCCAGAGAGAGAGAGAGAGAGCGAACAGAATCTCTGGGCACAGATCATACGCTTTACTCTCTGCGTAGAAATGGAACTGAACAAAAGAGTCTGCCTCAACTTCTGCAGCACTTGTTCTTAACTTTTACTAATATGAGAGTTTATCCTTTAACTCTCTTTTTATAACCAGGTTTTCTCCGACCCAGCCCTAATACTGTTGTTTATCATTTAGGGTCCCCAGCCGGCTTCCTCTGCACTCTTCATTGTTCCTATGCGTGCAGTGCACTGTGCTTTCTAAGACACTCATGCATATGAACAGGAAAGAGGAAATCACATGGGTTAGTTTAGGTCATTGCCTCACCACTAAAAGGAGGCAAATGCATGCATACATCTACAAGACTAATCTGCTCTACAAAGGATTAAAAATAACTGGGGGGGGGGGGGGAAATCAAAAAGCTCCAGATGAACGTGGCCTTTAGGATCCTCGGGTGATTAATGTGTGGAGCTGTGTTTGAGCTGGCTCATTGTCTAACAGGAGGGCCTGCAGTGAAGGAGAGGCTGCTCGCCTGCCTGCAGAAACTTTGTTGTGTGTCTGGTTGCCATGGTTGAGCTCTGTGTGTTTTGTCCCCTCTTCCTCCCTCTCTTCTCCCTCCCCCCCTCCCTCGCTGCTCTCCTGCAGGCCACTCTGGATGTGGTGATGAACCTCCAGTTTCACTACATTGAGAAACTCTGGCAGACCTTTTGGTATTCAACACCGCCATCTAGTGACGGAAACACCTCCATCTCCAACAGGTCAGATCACAGGGAGAGCTGCACCATGAGAAGATAACCACCAAGAGAGAGGGAGAGAATCATGCATGTTTTTAGTGAAGTTGTGAAAGATAAATTAGTAATTAAGTTCATTTATTTTTGTATTCATTTATTATTATTATTTAATTAGTATTTATTCAAAACGGGTTGAAGAATATGTTTGTAAATGCAGTTTTGTAGGTGTTTGTGTCTGTAAGTTGGTAAAGAATATCCATTTATTTATAATGGGTTATGTTAAAAAAAATCTATAAGGTATGATCAGAGTAGTCCAAGCTCAATGCAGTTTTCTATTTTAATTGCAAGTCAAAGTTTTAAAGTGTTTAACCTTTCTGCTAGATGCTAATATGTTTCCCCCCCCCCCCCGTGTGCAGTGACGATGACCTGGACGGTGTGATCCCCAGAGAGAAGCTGCTGGCTCTGTGTAAATATGAACCAATCAGACTGTGGATGAGGAGCTGCGACCACATCCTGTACCAGGCTCTGGTGGAGATCCTCATCCCTGATGTGCTGCGTCCTGTTCCCAGTACGTACTATTCATAATAAATGTCATTCTACTGCAGTTTTTATTGAGGTGTACAAACATAAAACCAACAGGTAATCAAATAAAGAAACCTTAAATCGGAAAAACGATGCAGAACAAAGAGAAAGAGTGAACATTCTCATTGGTCTATGCATTCTCAGTTTGATCAATTGAAAGGTCAGCCATAGCATTTAATGATGTGTTGAGGCAGAAATCATGAGGTGTTTGAGGGTAACGGTTGATTTCTTTCAGTTTGTAATCCAGAATGTTCTGTACCTTCAGGCACTCTCACTCAAGCCATCCGCAACTTCGCCAAGAGTCTGGAGACCTGGCTGACCAACGCCATGACCAACTTCCCTCAGGAGATCATTCGCACCAAGGTAACTAGAAAGTTACAACGGGTCATTTAGTTCATCACCTTTCCTCACTCCTACAGCCTCAATAGTTACCGGTTATCACCTCATGAGGCTGCTTTATGATGTTACTTTCTATAGTAAACAGACTTATGTGCCTTCCTCTTTGTGCTGCAAATCATTTTTGAATACAGTGAACAGATTTGGGTTGAAGCTGAATATTTTGTTAGACTAAAACATTGCACCATTTTGGAAATTATTACATCGATCTCTTTTTAAATACATTGTTTTTTGAACCCCAAATAAAACTTTATAAAGAAATATTTAAATCTTCATACTATTCAGTGCAACCTTAAACAAAATGTAACTTCATCACAGAATCCCTAGAAACCTAAGCTTGTTGAAGTCTGGCATCATTTCATCATAAAACCTTGAGAGATACAACCGTTCAGGATGTGTCATGTCTCCATGGTGCAGGTGGCGGTGGTCAGTGCGTTCGCCCAGACCCTGAGGCGGTACACCAGTCTGAACCACCTGGCCCAGGCGGCCCGCGCCGTGCTGCAGAACACCTCCCAGATCAACCAGATGCTCTCCGACCTCAACCGGGTGGACTTCGCCAACGTCCAGGTATCATGTCTTCCCTGTTCATTTATCATGGAGACATCCTGTTTAAACTCCAGACGGTGCCCTGTAGACTCTCTGTATTTCCCGTGGGTTCTTGCTCACTGTGGTGGGGTGTGCTTGTTGTCTCTAACAGGAGCAGGCCTCATGGGTGTGTCAGTGTGACGAGAGTGTGGTCCAGCGCCTGGAGCAGGACTTCAAGGTGACGCTGCAGCAGCAGAGCTCTCTGGACCAGTGGGCCACCTGGCTGGACAACGTGGTGTCTCAGGTCCTGAAGCCCCACCAGGGCAGCCCCAGCTTCCCCAAGGCTGCACGCCAGTTCCTGCTCAAGTGGTCCTTCTACAGGTAGGAGGAGGGAGAGTGAGGCAGGTTATACAACAGAATAAAAAAAAACACAGAATGTAAAACATCCTTTCCCTTCCTGCAGCTCCATGGTGATCAGAGACCTGACCCTGCGGAGTGCAGCGAGTTTCGGCTCTTTCCACCTGATCCGCCTGCTTTATGACGAGTACATGTTCTATCTGGTGGAGCACCGTGTGGCGCAGGCAACCGGAGAGACTCCTATAGCCGTCATGGGAGAGGTAAGAAAGAAGATATTTAAAGCAGCTTTGGTTTTTCTATAAATACTGAAAGGGCCTTGAACAATATGGTTTAACAGTTGTTTTGTTCCGTTTCATCACAGTTCAGTGACTTGACCTCCATGATGCCCTCACTCATGGAAAAAGGTAAGCCTTTATTATTTACTATTATTTATGTGTAGTAACAGTACTTTACTAAATGGAGAACAATAATTGCTAGTTGTTGAACGTCTGCTTTAACTGAAATGATACATCTGCTCTCTAGGGTAGAGCCTCAACATTCTTTTGTTGCTGCTGGGATTAGTAACGGGTCAAAGACCTTTGTCTTCAGGAGGAACCGAGAGTTAAAGGGTTATTGCTGTTACAATCGCAGATGACAAACTGTTTCCACTAACCTATAACATGCACACTGTACATTTTATATTTAACTGAATATTCCATTCTATGCACACTTGATGTAAATAATATCCTGCTTATATTGCGTTAACAGAAAATTGGCCCTTCATAGTGTTTTTATTTGTCACAGTTTATAGATTTTTTTTTTTTTATCTTCACGGTCATCTGTATATTTGTCTTACTCTCTAATGCTGGTTTATTTCTATTTCTATTTTGAGATATTTATATTTTAGAATTGTTTATTTCTACTCTTTTAATGTATTATGTGCCTTGTTTTGTTTTATGCTGCTGCAACACATTTTATTTCCCATATTGGGATGAATAAAGTTCATCTGGGCTGAAGTCGAATAGTCCATTTAGCTTAGGAACCTCCCTAACGGAGTGAGATGACCCGGAAGTCCCTCAGTGGCAGCCATGATAAGTGCCGTTCGAATTCTCTAGATGAAAGGAAAGGAGGTTTCAAACTTCCTTTATAACCTCCTTTAGCTTAGGAACCACTGGACCTCCCTCACCGAGAGGAGAAAATGGGTTAGGGTTCACACAGAGGTCAAGGGATAGACGATAGGGATAGACGTTAGGATCTGATCTTTGGACTATTCGACTGCAACCCTGATCTTATCCTCCCTCTCCCTGTGCCCTTAGACGCGTCCTTCTCCGATGAGATGAGTGACCTGGGCAGTGATGCTGACGCGTCCAGAGGGCCGACTGAGCCGGCCGTAAAGAGAGAGAGGATCGAGCTGAGCCACCCTCTGCAGGAGATGTGAGTCCAGAGGGGCCGGACTGAGACAACAGGGACCAGCATCTCTGTCTGAGAGGGGGGGGGGCCTTTAGGGGCCCTTTGGGACGCAGCGGCACCCTGCGCTTCTGCAGTTAGTGTGCAATGTATATAAAGAAGAAAGTAGCAATTTCAGCCCCCCCCCCCCTTTACTAGCGTTTATAATAACGGTGGTCTTTCTACCCGGAAGCTCACCTTTTCTTTTCTGTTTGTTTTACTCACAGGGGTGTAACACAGGTCTGATTTTCTTTCCGTTTTTGTTGCAACTGTGAATGACTTTGTGCAGTACCTTTTTATCGGATGTGTAACTTTACGCGGTGGTGTTTGTGATTCTCCTTCTCTCTCTTTTTTAACCTTAAGTAGCTGTGCCATAGTGTCATTTGAGTGCCTTAGATCGCTAACCTTGAAACCACCACTACAGATGTCTATCTGTCCCTCAGCTGTGCCTCTACCGCAGTATGAATGTATCGTCTCCAAACCTCAGACATTCAAAGCACCTTTCACATTATTTAGGTGTGTATAATCCTTGTTGCCTCTGCTGCAGCTTGCAGCACACACACAGACACACACACACACACACACACAGACAAACATGCAACCTACTGACCCAAAGGACCTTCCCTAAGTCGCCCCCCCCCCCAGCTCGGCCACAGTCAGGCTCTGTAGGCCTCGTAGTGTCGCAGTAGTCAGGAAGGCAGGGAACTCAGTGTTACCTTGGCTGTGTAAGATGTTGGTTTGTTTACCTCAATAGATTTATATGCTGTTTGGCTCAGATGACATGAAGCAAGTATAAAAAAAAAAAGTAAAAAAATGTAGCCACTGTTGCAGTTTGTGTCTCCCACTTCTGTTTCCTTTCATGTAAATAGTTTAATCCTGTGATTGCTCCTGCGTGTTTTGTGAGGATGCATTCAGGGACTCATGTGTTCAGCAGACCTGTGGCGGGGCACTCACCCGCCGCAGAGTAGGGAAGAGATCCAGAGAGATCCACTCAATGGAGAAGGGATGTTAAAACCCAAACTGGAATCCGGTCTGTCTCGATGAGCCTCATTTTCTGATTTAAAAAAAAGTGGTTGTACATTTTATCTAAAGAAGATAAATCAATACAGGACGGACCTGTAAAACCAAAACTCCTACCCAGAAAGAGGATCTCTGCACACGCTCCCCCATTTCAGAAACTGACCTCATGCTGTTACTCAGATTAAAGTCTTATGTTCTGTTTTTATTAGATAGAGAAATACCGTGCGTTATTTGGGGAGTTTGTCCATAATAAATTATATAAATATATATATATATCTTTGTATGATGTAGAAAGTGTGTGCTCTGCGGCCTCGCTCTCTTCACACTGTGCTCGGTTGGTCACATTGTATCAAAAGAAAACGCTTTGATGTGTAATTGGCTAGAATGGCGTTTGTGATAAACTTGTTTCCAATCTCAGTTTTGCGCTACTAAACTGTCACGAGATACATTTCTATTTATGAGCTTTTTTGACATCAGCTTTGTGTTTCAATGGTTTTGGTTGATTTATTTCCCCCTTCGGATGATTTTGTTGTAGCGATGAGAATCCTTGAGCTTGAGTTTATTAAGGCTTTTTGTAACTTGTGCCTGTCACAGTAATTTGCCTTTAAGTGCTTTGGAGAAAAAGTAATTTCTGTGTGTACTTTGTAATGTTTTGTAAGGCTGTTTTAGATTTTTGGCGGAGGATTATTTTTTATTGAACTAGATTTGGTTCTTCTTACAAGTATACTGAACCCTTATTTTTGTGCATTTTTAAACCTGTTCTTGACTACACTTTAACTATCTAAGGACAGATGACGGTCTGTAATAAACTGCATAGTTCAGCTGTATTTTGTACTTGGTCACAATGTGTAATAAATTGGTGTAAACCAAAAAAGATTGAGCACATTTATTTTTTTATCAAACATCAACATCACAAAACTTCTATTCGAAACAAACAGCTGATTTACAAACATTTATTTTCTAAGGTTTGGTAGAAGATCTCTTGGGAAACTCCAGAGATTCCCTCCGTACAGTATAATTTAAAATTCTAGTTTCCATGGCAACTTATTATTCACATGTTTTTCTACAATTCAAGATGAGTTCTGACATCTAGCTCAGTTTGCAGTCTCAGAACAGGGAACAGGAGATTCAATACAAAAAGGCAGGACGACTGAGTACAACACACACAACTTAAGTTAGAGGGGAAGAAAAGGCTTGGTCCTCAGACAGCAGGACACCGTCAGAAGTAAGTGCACATCGTCCTTTAAGGCTGATCCGTTTTCAGTCATATCTTTCTGGCCTTCGATTTTGAAAAAGTGCAAAGTTCTGGTCCGCAGCGAGGGTCCTCACAAGGAGCAGCCGGCCAGGTACTTCCCTATGGAACAGCAGGAGATGAGCATTAACCCAGAGGAGACGTTCTGCATGTGCAAACTCTTTCAGCATCAAGTGAACTGAATGACCAACAGAATATTATATACATTATCATTTCTGTTCTCCCTGCAGTATACAAAGCACTTGAAGTGAACTTGCTTATGCTACAGTAAGCTACCTAATGAATTGCATGACTTTCTATATTTCATATACCTTACGTCTTTGTTTTTTAACATGCTCAAGTTATAGGAACTTATAAATATTAAAGTTATTTCAATTAAGGGCTAAAAAATGGATTAGTATCAGACAAGTTACTAAACTACAAACTGATTTTAGTGCTACAGCTAATGCTTATTTTCATGTCTTTAAAAGTAATGGTATAGTCTGGTACAATAACAAAGAATGTTTTTAGTACAATAGGTCGTAAAAAATATTTTAAACGAGTGTAGTAGTGTCTTTATGTCAGCATATAGTATTCATTAAATGTCAGAAAAATATTATACATATAGAAAAAGTAATATTATAGTATGTAATAAAAAGGTAAAAATATAAGGTATCTTGGTATAGTACCTCAAAAAATGTCATAGCATAGTATGTTAAAGTGTCAGTATAGTATGTCATTATAAATATAAAATATGTGACCGTGTACTATGTAATAAAACCTTAACCCACAAATTAAAAAAATGCCATCGAAAAGTATTTCATAAAAAATAAACAAAAAAATAAAGAATAGTATTTCATAAATAACAAATAACATGTGTGTGTGTGCGTTCAGTCACCTGTGGCGAATCTCTTCTTGACCAGCGACATGCGGTAGCGGCTGCCCACCAGCTCCACGTCCAGGCCCGCCAGCGAGGCCCCGGAGCCCACGAACTGAACAGCCAGGCTGGGTGGGGGGCCGCGAGGGGCCTCCAGGCACTGCCAGCTGGCACACAGGGTCCCTGAGCCTAGGGGACCACCCACAGGCAGAGAGAGACAGGAACATGAGAAACACCACTTTACAGCAAGATGAAGATCACATGCAAGAATTTCATTATTTTTAGTCTGTAATATTATTAACATTCATTATTATTATTATGGTCATAAGCTAAAGCTCCTTGTGCACTTGACACAAAATGAAGCAACAGCTCAGAGGGCAATGCAGGATAACTTTATGTTGTTTAAGAAAACATCCGTGTCCTCAGTCCTTTCTTTTTCCAGCACATTTAGCCCTTTCAACTGTTGCCCTCTTTGTAAATGTCACAAGCACTCAAGGTCATAAATGATGTTTTTAAGATTGTGTTTAAGGAAGAAATACTGAGCTTCTTCTTTTCAGCCATCACATTAAGCTGAGAAATGTCTTCAACTCAGTTACCGACTCAAACCAGCCGGACGTTACTCCTACACTTTCAACAGTGTGCAGGAAATGAGTGTTATCAGAAGTAACATGCAGAGCGATGGTGACCTTTCAGTGCTTTGTCGTTGGCTCATAAACCAGAGAAGTCTTATACTATAAACGTTTTAACCAGTGGTGGAGTGGGGATTTTTTTTACTGGGTGGACGGGGCGGGGGGGAGACACTATGGATGCGCTTGTGAACTGTCAAGGGGGGGGGGGGGGGGGGGTCACTGTGTGTGGACCTCTGTGTCGCCTGTCATCGCAACTTACATGATGCCGTTTAGACAATATAATAATAAAGGGCGGTGCCGGCCGTCAGCGAACCGATCCGGCCTTTCTGCGCCACTGTCACTCAAATGCGGGACATAATAAATAATTGAAATACTGTGTGTGCAGTCCCGTCTGGTCACCTGGTCACCACGCACGCACGCACGCACGCTTCAAATCAAGTTGCATAAATGCTTGAGCTACGTTTTTATTATAATTACTGTGAAATCTGCCTATTATGTTTTCGTCATTATTACAACAAATACACACTTGCAACTGACGGTCACTGGCAATGATTTTATATTTATTAGACTATTAAAAAAAATCATGCTTCAAATAAGTGGGGGTACGGCGTACCCCCGCGTCCAACGCCCACTACACCACTGGTTTTAACCTCCCATCTATCACTATTTTTCTCTGTTCCCCGAGCCGGCAGCTTCACATCGAGGTCATCATAAATCAAGAAATGTTGGAGTCTGATACAACGATGCAGGCAGGTGAAGGAAACCTTGAGATCAAGTTTGATATAATTTATAATATAAGACTCAACCATCTTGAAAGATTATTTTATACGCCGTCTCTTCTCTGTGCAACATTATAGTTATGAAAGATGATCAACAATCCATTCGACACAAAAATTAAAATTAAAAGTTAACGTTTGCCGTCATGTCAGGGGAGCAGAGCAGCTGCCACGTTCAAAAGCTAAAGCTGCTGTCAGAAGGTAATGATACGCTTCAGACTTTTAGAAAAGAGCAGGATATAGAGTGAAGAGATGTCATTTCTTATTTCTACATTTGTATAACACAATGTGGAGATGTGAACCTGACAAGAAGGCAATAAAGTAGAAAATCTGGCACTCATTTTATTAAGAAGCTGGCTGAGGATAGACACAAAACAGTCGGTCTATTAGAAGTCATGGAGTGTGTTGTATTGTGTGTATGTGCATCTTTCTGGAAACATTTTTCTCTTCTTGCTTCAACAACTTTCTTTGTAAACTACAATGTTCAATAAAAGATATAAAAAGTGAGCAGCAGAGCTCTGACCTTTGCTGTGATTGGTCGGGGAGAGGTTGGGGAGTTTCCACAGCAGCCGTCGTTCCTCAGCGTTCCTGCAGAGAAGCAGAGAGTCAGAGAGGCCTGAACTGATCCTGAGTCTGCCCTTTCTCCTGTCCATCAGCAGCCTCAGATTAATCGTGTCCCACCAGTGATATTCAGTGGGTACGCTTTTGTGTTAGAGCAGCAACCAACATTGTTTTTCTAATCAATTATTCAGTGTATTATTTTTGTATTTGATCACTTAGAGAAAAAAATAGATCTATTTAGTTTTTTTGGAATACATTCCCAGTTTACATGATAAAAGACAAAAACACAATTTCAAAGTTTCACTGGTTTGAATTGGGAAGATTTGCTATATTTTTCTTTTATATTATAATACAATAATTATTTGGGGTCATGGACAGTCAAACAAAACCAGACATGAAAATATCACCTTGGTGGGCATTTTTTTAACAACATTTCGATTTTATAAAGCAGGCGATTATTAAATAAAAATTAAAAGATTAAATGACGAAGGAAATAATTGCCCTGAAATGAATAATAAAATACCTGTAACTGATAAAGCTGCTTGGTTGAGTGGCTCATATAATATGATTTTATGGTTCATTTCTAATTGTATTTTTCCATTACAGATAATTGTGTTGATTATATTGATAAAGTAAATTACAGGACAGACCCCCCCCCCCTAATGGGCTAATGCTCCGGACAGATAACAGCTCTGTGTCACACCCCCCCCCCTCTCTCACCAGGAGGCGGGGGGCTGGCACTGCAGGTCCGTGGCGGTGTGGTCTAGCGGCAGCAGCACCTGGACCGCAGCCAGCTGGGTGGAGGGGGCCGTGGCGGGGCAGCAGTGGTAGTCCAGGGAGACCCGGGTCACCGTGCCGCTGCGCTGACACTCTGCAGAGAGGAGGAGGGGGGCCCGGCCCGGGTCCTGGGACGACACCTTGGGGGGGGGGGCAAAGGAGATTGTCAGTCTCAAAGCATGAGTCAACTAAGGGAATGGGGTCTAAAACCAAATCTAGTAATCCTGATATTTGCAAACCAATAAAAAAAGAAAACTCTAGTCCGAGCACAGCAGAAAGGTGAACAATATAATAACTTCAACAAATAAGGAGAATACAGAGTCCAATGATAAACACATAGTGAATGAAGCTTTACATAAGACTGTTAAACACCTGAACTTTTGAAAGAACATTCATAACATTCATCTATTTGCAACTTACTAATTATTTATCTAATATATCATATTCCAATTACTTGTATATAGACTCTCCTTGCACTATTTCTATTCTATTTTATTTGTATTTACTTGCACTATTTTAACTATTTTATCTGTTTCATTGTGTTGCACTGTTTGAGGAGCCTGTGACCTAAGATCTTCATTGATATATCTACGCTCATTGAAATGAACTTGAATGGTTTAAATGGATCTATTTTCTTTTCAGCATCTTTCAGATCATAAGGATATTATTCAGAAGTTAATAAATGGGGCGAAGCCTGCGAGCTAGTTCAGGCAGTCAACTCGAGCACTTATGCTGCATTCATACATAACGCCCCTTGCCACTCTACAACCAACCAAACAGAGTCTCCTTAATATGCCGCTCTATTTAACCTGCCAGATCTCTCTCCATGCATTGCTTGCTGCTGCTGCTGCGTTCGTGCCCTGCTATTGCGTTCACATTGCTACCGCTGCTGTGTTTCATGTTGCTGCTGCTTGCCTGCCCCACCACCACCCCAGCTTCCATCCCAGCATCCACCTGTAGGCTCGGGGGGTTAGTCATTTAATCATCACTCATCGTGCTATGTATATCTGTGGAGTGATGAGGCCCGAGCCTAGTCGCCAAACTCAACTATATGCTGCTTCTAATAAACATGTTAAAGAAACACGTGAGTTGTCTGACTGAACCACCATTGTACATTTAAGATGTGGAACTGATGGGGAGACATTTTAATTAAATGGCACATATAAGCAGAACATTTGAGTAAATTGAGGGTGAGCATCTGAAATCCTGACCTGATACTTGAGCAGGCCGACGTTGTAGTACGAGGCCTGCGGGTTGAGCTCGGCCTCCCTCTGCAGGTACAGCTGCAGAGCCTGCATGTTGAACCAGAAGTCTCGGGTGTCCGGGTCGCTCTGGGACGGATCGCTGCAGAGACAGAGGGACGATGAGCGTCTCATTACACTCACTAACAGAGTCACTAACAGAGTCTCAAACAGAGTCACTAACAGAGTCACTAACAGAGTCACTAACAGAGTCACTAACAGAGTCTCTAACAGAGTCTCTAACAGAGTCTCTAACAGGGGGTGTTTCTCAATCGCGAGTACGCTTGCTTGGTAGCACATGTCTGCCGAGCATCTTGCTTCAGAAGCGAGTCAAGAATACTTCCTGGCATTCGGAAAACGAAGAGTGGAACACGCTAGCAAGTGTGCAGGTGTGCGTCATATGAGAGGCCCCGCCTTACATCTTCCGCCACAGATTTGGGGAAATTGGTCCGTGCGCAAAGCATTGTGGGGATTTTAAGACCGCGAAGTCTACTCATGTGCACACTCGATATTTCTCCAAACGGAGTACGCCGGGCTCGGTAGATTTCCAAGTATGCTGGAGATTGGAACAGTACTTCGGCGGCACTCGATGACGTAGTATGCTTGAAATAGTGGCTCTGATGCAGCTTTACTCGCGATTGAGAAACACCCAGAGGCAGGAGGACGCTGACCTGTACAGCAGCTTCTGGTTCGGCAGGAAGTGATCGATCCTGGAGATGTTGACCAGTCTGAAGCTGAGGACAGGAACGTTGGGGTTGGCAGAGAAAATCCTGGTAATGCCAGCAGGGAAGGACATCGTCAGGTCGCCTGTGATCTTCACCAGACAGCTGGGGAGAGATGGAAACACACAAACAGAATTAAAATGAATCCCCTTTAATAACTCTGTGATTCTCTAAACAAGCAGACATTGGCATTGTAAATGTCATTAAAAAAAGGGACTCAAACAAACTCATTAAAAGCCAATTGACGTAACATGTGCAGTTGTACTCACACAACATTGAGTTCCCCTTGATGTGCAGTGAATGTGTAAGATTTGCTTTTCTGTCATTTCATTTAATAAGTATCCTCTTACTGACCGGTTGTGCTGTCCACCTTTGAAGTAGGCATTGATATATTCTGTGATGGCTGCTGCCACCGGCCAGGCCTCCTGTGTGCTGAGGGAAATGGGACTGGGCCCTCGGGACAGGTGCACTGCGGAGAACAGATGTGACAAGTGCCTTAAATATAGTGAGTTTTACATGGATAAATCACGTTAAAAGGAGTATTTGACATTTGTGTAATTGCTTTTCATGGCTTTGTTGCTAAGAGTTAGATAAGAGGGTCAATACCACTCTGATGTTTGTACAGTTAGTATTAAGCTTCAATTAGGAGATACATAAACAAGATCAGAGGAAAACAGCAAACTCGCCTTAACCAGAAAGGAAAGAAATCCACGTGCCAACACTTTTTTTAATTCATTTACTAACATGTAATATCTTGTTTGTTTGACTCGTACAAAAAACAAAGAGTTCAATCGTCAAATCAAAGTATCCCAGGAAGTTCAGGACGTACAGGCTAGCTGTTTCTCCCTGCCTCTTATCTTTATGCTAAGCTAGGCTAATGGCATCCTGGCTGAAGCTACATAATGTCAAACATGACTGTTAAAGGTGGGGTAGGTAATTTTGGAGAAACCAGCTCGAGTGCGCTAGAATTTGAAAATACACAACCGGAAAAATCTGCCCCTTCCTTCAGACTTCCTTACAGAGCCCCTCCTCCAACACACACGAACGCGCACATGACCAATGAGGGCACGAGATAAGTTTGTGCACAGATGGAAGGCTGACAGGCAGGTAGGCCATCCAGTTACTTTAGCCGGGCCGGCTCAAATGATTGGTCGTGCTTTTTACAGCACCACGGCTTCCACAGATGACATTTGTTTATGTGTTTATTGTCAAAGCATTTAAGATATTCATTGCTATCGGGATGTTAAGAGCATTCCATGGAATATAACAAAAAGTGTTTCTGAAATAAATTACATACCCCACCTTTAAATCCATCTTTTTATCTAGTTCCAAGAGAGTGAATAAGCTTATTTTTCAAAACTCTGACTTAGTTCCTTAAAGTAAATGTCTTGCTGTTTCTCCCATAAACAGAACTCATGCCATTCCTTTCAGACATCAGTCGTGTAGAGCAGCTTTACTCATGTTAGGAGGCTTACACTGTCTCTGAGGGAGGTCCTGGTGCTGGAAGGGCAGGGGGGAGGCCTGTCCCACCCGAGCAGGACTGGGCGCTCGGTTCTGACTCCCCCAGTCCATGTCCCTGGCCTGAGGGCCCCACTCACTGGGGCTGGAGGAGGAGGAGGAGGTGAGGGAGGGGCTGGGCTCCGGCAGGGGGGAGGAGCACAGAGACCGCGACTGAAACACAACAATTGGCTATTTAGGTTAGGCCTGTCCCAATAACTACTTCTGTTAGACCAAATACTGACCCAGGGGTAATTCAGATTGATCATCATATTGTGATTTTAGGACAATTTATGCCACGGATATAATGATAGTATAATTGATTGAGCTTAAATTCTTAGAAATATCAAGAAATTGGAATGTGAAACAAATATTGAAAAGGTCCTAAATTATTAAAAACAATAAAAATAAATTGAGCTTCAGAGTCGGTTGACAAAATCGGGGTTGAGTCAAAACAGCCATTATACTGCCAGAAATGGTCATGTCATATTAGTTTGGTCAGAAGATTATTGTATCGGTCAGATTGAATAAGGAGTATTATTTTCTTTTAACTCAGTAAGGTTTGAAGTTCTTCCTCTGCTGCCATGTTATGTCTCTAATTTAATTGAGAATGAACATAATTTAAGGGGTAAAGTTATAGTTCAATGAGTCTTGTAATGAAGTCAAGTTGTAATAAAGAAACCACAACATTATATTAAGAGAATATGAATAAATATCTCACTCTCTCACAGCCGCTGAGCCGGCCTGAAGTCCTCTTGGCCTGGGCCGCTCGAGGAGGGGCCGCTGAGACCCCTTCACTGTCCTGTCGGAAGTTCAGCTTGGACCCTTACACACGCACACAAAGTGACAAAAAGCCAATTTTCAAATCACACATTAAACACGATTACAAGAGACACACATCCTCTGAAATCAGGAGTGGTGTTCAGAACAGCCGGAGACGAGCTGAACGACGCGCTGCCAACACGAGCTGGCACCAAAAACAACATTTGATTTGTTTTGGATTAATTTAGGATTTAGCATCCTGTTGGTGTCTTTTCTTCACAGATATGTTCATCTCTGCTGAAAAAGAACAGCAACAACAATCCTGCTTCACTGCTACTTTAAGAGGGATGTCTTGTTTGAATTGTGATGATTTGACGTGAATTTGGCACAGTTTGGGATTCCTTTGGTTCTTTTCTTTTTTACAGACGGACAACAAGCATCTCAGAAGATGTCATCAGCCAGGAAAACATGCATAATTCTAACATTAGAAATTGCTGCTTATTAATCAACAAAAAGAGGTTTATCTGATTAAGCCCTTTAGAAACAGCGGAGCAGGCGGGCCCTGATGGAGAGATCAAGCTTCTTGTCGACTAATTAAAAAGGCTGTTGTGCTTTTGTTAGAAATCAAAATGAAACTGATGTAGTGCGTAAAAAATAGCTTAGAACCTCTTGTGATTTCATTTCATTATATTGCTGAGTATTTCACTTTTGTATTTACCTTGTTTTTATTGCCTGTGCCATGGAGGTAATATTTCAGCTTGGTATGTTAGTCTGTCTGCAGGATTACAGAAAAACTCCTGCTCTGAATTTTCATCAAACTTGGTATAAACGTGAAGCATGGGTCAAGTAAAAAAACATATTCGATTTTTGAGTGTATCTGACTCACTGGGGATTACACAAATTAAGTTTGACTTTTGTTTCCACTGCAAGATTTTTGCATTTGTGGAGGCCATGGCACAAGCACTGTGGATGCCATTCTAATATTTTCTAATAGTTTTTACACCACCAAGTGTCTACTCTTGTAATCCTGAAATGATGTGAAGATCGACATGCTGCCAAACAATAATAGTGTTAAAGAAATCAGTACCCTTGTGTGGAATGATACTGCACGTTATCTGAGTGTTCAGATCCAGGCAGTCCTGATCTTTGTCTGTGGAGAAACACAGATCCTCCTGGGGTCCTGAGTGCCTGGTGAGTGGGGGGGGCGTTCCTGCGTGGCTCGCTGTCTGATGATCGATGTTTCCTCCTCTCTCCTCCTCCCTCTCCTTTCCCTCCCTCCAGTGTTTTGGAGCCGCTCAGCGCTCCAGAGACACTCTCAGTGAACGGGTTGTGGACAGAGTTCCAGTGCATCAGCTCTTTCTTGGGCTGAGCCGTAGGCAGAGAACTTGAATTAACATCGAGTACCAGCCTGTTGCTGTTGGTGGAGCCACCCCCAGCCCCCCCCCTGCTGCTGTGTGGAGGGATCAGCCCGGCCTCTGCAGCAGCCAGCGTCGATTGGTGCGTCGGGCTGCCAATCATCGTGATGGCAAACGGGTCATCAGAAGTGACGGGAGGCGGGAGGCTCTGGTCCCGTTTCCTGTCTCTGTTTTTACGATTGGAGGAAGATGAAGAGGAGGAGGAGGAGGATGGGGCAGGGAGTGTCTTGGTGTCGGTGACGGCGATTGAGAATGAGTCCCCTCGCAGCTCCACCCCCCTCCCCTCCTGCGCTGGGCGGGGCGGGGGGCGCGACCATGCGTCAGACAGGTTCACAGTCTCCTGGGTGACGCTCCTCTCAAACGCAGCGAGGAAGGGGTCCTCGGCGGGGATGTGTTTACAGTTCCACACAGACGACTCCACCTCAGGCAGGGGGAGGGTCTGGGGGAACGCAGGGAACCGAATGGAGGAGGGGTCCTTGTCTCGGGGGGCCCGAGAGGGACGAGACGAGGCGACGGACCAGGCGCTGGCAGGGGCGTCCTGAGGGTGAGGTCTGCGACCTGGGGAGGGGTCCCGGAGCGCAGAGAGGAAAGGGTCCGCAGGCCGCTCCAGGGTTTGAGTCGGCTCTTTGCTCTGGGACACAGGAGGCCAAGCCGCCCAGCCCACCGGCTCTGGGGAGGGCCCAAGAGGCTGATGGGAAGGCGAGTCCAGGCCGGAGTCTTCAACGTTCTCTGGAGAGGAGGAGTCGGAGGAGAAGGCAGCGTCTGAAACAAAAGCAGTCAGAAAAACACCAAAGGGAAACAAAGGACTCATATTAATGTCATAAATTAAACTTTTAGTACAAAATAATAAAGGAAATAAAACAAAGAATAAATCAACCTAAATTCACCAAATATTACACAATATCTGTTTCTGAATACTTCATTTGGAAAAGTAGGGGTTGTGTTGAGGGAGTTCACATTTACATATTCATAGTGCTGTTAAAAATGATAGATTGTCTTCTATTTAAAGTGAACACACAAATACAATATTTATATTCATATATTTAACAGGTTTCTTACATTCAGAGGCACCGAAGGCGCTCTGCTCTCTGAGTTGATCCCGACCATCAAAGCTTTTGGACTTGAAGGCAGATTCCAGCGGCGGTCCGAACAGACTGTCTGAACTCAGCGGTGTAGAACTCAACCTGGTGAAGAAACAAAAAGGAAACAAAGAAGACAATCAGAAGAGGGCAGAGGAGGGATTGAGGGAGTCTTTGGATGAACTGGACGGCTTACTTCAAGTCAGACCTTATCAGTAATTTACTAATGCTATCGTAGCTGGGGGTGCTACATTTTTGCAGCTAGGTTTCATGTGCCTGTACAGTAGAGTCTGTTATTACAATACATTTAGATTTTGCATTAAGACCACACACATATATAGGTACAATGTTAAGGCTTTGGACCACATCATGTAACTTTTGTAAGGGTGGTCTGATATTTTTTGATTTTAGATTGAAATTAAAAGATTATAAAATAAAAAGAGAGTGATTGTTGAAAGACTGTGAGAAGAAAATGTGAAGAGCTTCATGCAGCTGTTAAGGCCACGGATGAAGTTAATGAACCGACAGATATGAGATATGAAGAGCAGAGCCGTCTCACCTGCTGTGATCCGGACTGGAGGTGGACCTGCAGAGGCCTTCCTGCTCTCCATCTGCAACGAGACCACACACACACACACACACATTGATTGAGATAGGAGGAGACGTGGGGAAAACCCATCAGCCATTACCTCCTCTGTGATAAATACCAGCAATTAGCCAGGTCTCACTGAGCTCCAGCCACTGCAGAGACCCGCTTTAATCAGAAACTAATCATTAATCCTGCTGCCTCCTGACTTTATAGAGAGACTCCCTGCTGCTGAGAAACCTTCAGCCTAACCTTCTGCCGCTAACGATCGTCTCTGTGATAAAACACGCTGTGGAGCACGAGCAGAGCCGGTGTGACTAATGGAGGCTGGCTGAGGCAAGGTCAGCCGGTGAAGAGATGTGCTGTGTAGAGGGCAACATGGGGCTGAACTGGCTGGAGGTAGAGAGATGCTGCTACTCATTTTAGTCCTACAGATGTGGTTCTGTCTGAAAATTTGTTTATTCTTAAATTACATTTAAATCTTTAATTATGTTATTGATAATCAGTTCATCTTTTGGTCAATAGAACATCAGAATATATATTAAAAAACCTGTTTTATGTCCACACCATAGTATTATATGATTTTTTGTTGGTTATGGCCTGTGTTGTTAATCTTTTCCTGTCATCCAATGTGTATTAGTTCTGATTTGTGTAGTGTCTCTTTACCAAATTAAAATGTAAATAAACAAAATGTACTCATTGCTTCAGGTTTGTACAAAAAGACATAGTAAGAAAAGGTTGACAGATCGTTAGAATTGATAGATAGATAAAGAAAAATGAGAGACTGAAATCCGACTCACCCCTGTGGGAGGCACCTTCGCCCTCTTCTGAGCGAAGTCCTGCAGTACTTGAGTTTCCTGCAGAGAAACATTAGCTTTCAGAAGTCTGTGTTATAACTTAAGGTACAAATACTAGAATGTTTTTGCACAGTAACAACGAAAACTTCTCCACAAACAAGGACATTTGGACACATTTGACTGAACTTACTGGAGAGTTGACGCTTCACTGTCACCTGAAATTCAAAAGTGAGGACATATTTGGTCAATACAGAGGACTCATGTAGAAGAAATGGATTATGTTATGCTATATTGTTCTTAAACTGTTTATTAAAAAAATGCTGTTTCTTTTAAAATTCTCAAAACAACAATAAATGAATTCATGGCAGTACTGTCTGAACCTTAAACAGCAGGAAACTTAAGATATGAGCTTGTCAAAAAGGAATAGGACTTGTTTCTAGTTATTTTCCGCTGCGAAGTAATGTGTTTTGGGGATTTAACGAGTATCTACAGCAGCAAAGCTATACAATAATCTACAGCTCTCATGTTCATCGTAATAAAGGAACATGTCACCCAGCTATATCCAAAACTCTTTTAGGAAATGGGTCTAGCTCAGGGAATAGGTGATTAAGGGAAAGCTGCGTTAACAATATTCTTTACTTAATTTAAGATTCCTGCATCTTGGGAAAAATGTTCTAGTCTTTAGAGGGATCCTGACAAACACACAGAACGTGACAGAAACATAAAAACAATCGCGACCTGCTGCCGGGCGCCTCTGTTGGGCGGCAGGGTGAGCGAGCCCACGGTGGCCTTCAGCTCTTTCTCCGTGGCAGCGGAGTTACTGCGACCGCTGCTGGTGACCGGTCTGATCTGGATGTGGAACTTTTTGGGTTCCTCGTCATCGAAGTCTGAGTCACTGGAGTAAAAGTTGTTCTCCTTGTCCTCAGAGCAGCGTACAGAGAGAGGAAGGTCAAGGAGAACAAGCTCAGGGTGTAAACAGGGAGGGAGAACTGATGTTGATTGGCTCGAGCTAATCAAGAAATGCAAGAGTTATGGCACAAAGAAAGGTCCTTTTTGGCTTACGTTACTGTACTTTACAATGAAAAAATTAACATTGACTTTAATTAAATGTATTGTGTCAACAGATTTCACACAACTGTATTAGGTTAGTTTAAAGCAATATTAAGTTGAACCTAGTATTTGTTATTGAAACTTAATATTATTGCTTTCAACAAATCTGTTGACATAATACATTTAATTAAAGTTCAGTTTTTTCAGTGTAGGACTGTTTTGTCTCAATTTTCAAAACAGAATGCAAAGCCAAAAATGTCCTAAATTCCTACCGACATTTAGATTAAGAGTTTTTTTTTCTGTAGAGAAGCAGAGCCTAAGAAATGGTAAAATACTGTAAATAAGGCTTCAGCTAAATCGATTACTCTCTGAGAACTCTGCTAAAAACTCTGCTGTTTACTTTACTATTTGGACACAGCTGTGACTTCCTTCAAGAGCGAAGAGTAGTTTTGATTCATTGTAAGATTGATTCAATCAGGGTGAAGCAGGCAGCCGAGCAGAGTGCAGTGCAACACTATGCAAAACACAAGCTACACACCTGCCAACTGCCACTTCCTGCTGCGCCATCTCCCCCAACGAAAGTCACCCCCCCTCTTCCTCTTGACTGCCCTCTGCTGCAGGCGGAAGCGTTGCATCACATCATGTGAAGTGTTTTTGGCTCGTGTTATTTAGAAGATTCAGACAAAGGGCATAATGCAGCAGGAGGCTGTGTATGACAAACAAAAACCATGTGTTCTGAGCAGGCGGGGGCCCGATGGGGAGAAGACAGTAAGAGTTTGTATTTTGGAGCGCTGAGGGTTGCTACTGATAAATGAACCAGGTCCGGAGAGATGAGAACAATTCATGCGTTTCCCATGCAGGCGTTTACCTGTCTGTATAAAACAAGGGGGAAGCACTTAGTAATTTGCTGCAACAAACAGAGTATTGACCTTTGTAATTGTCTAGAGCTCTGCACTTAATGAGGCGGTGAACGTGGTCGCTTGTGTGAACAAATTGTCTGAACCCGCCTCTCGCCCACCGACCTCCTGATTACACACTACACATAAACGCCTCCATCTTACCGAGGGGTCTGTTAAGAGTCTATTCAGCAGAATAACAAGGTTTTATTTGGTGCAAACTGCCTCCATCATGTGAGGGACTCAAGTTTGTGAAATCATTTAGATGGCTTTATGGACTTTGAAATATGTGTCGAACAGTAAGCTCATGTTGTTTTTAGAAAAAGAAGAAAGAAGAAGGCACTAATATAAAAAGTATTTTATCAGATAGATTTTTCATGGTGAAATTCTAACAACAGCAACAATGCGTGGGTTGTAAATCAGCTCTTTCTAAACATGTACAAGCATCATTGTTTTTTTATTTCACCACAAATATGTAATCTGTTTATAGTGGTGTGCATTTCATTGAAAAAAAGGGAAATATTTAGTTTTTTTTCCTAAGACTTAGATGAAGACAAGATGGCACCAACATCATTAAAAACCAACTCTGACGATATCAACCCGCAATTTTGTTGATGAAAAAATAAGAGACTAAAATGTAGTTCAAACGTATATATTTGTTAAGAATGATATTAATTTATTTAACAAACTCCAGTGTCTTGGTGAATCATTGCCCAGGAGCAACCTTATTTTTCCTTTCATTTATAAAATAGTTATCGCAGATCAAGCACCTGTTGACAGTAACACGATTCACCTACAATCTGGAACAATTAAGGATCGAGTAAAGAATGAAAAGTGTTATTATGATATTATGGTGAATATTCTTGTCTGTGAGCAGAAAAAAGGATATCATTGTGTGTGCTGTCGGCTCGGATGACAAATCCCTCGTCGTCTACTTCCAGGGGTGAATTCTATATCAACGGGAACACACACACACACACACATACACAGACACACACACACACACACACACACACACACACACACACACGAGAAAGAGAGGGGGTCAGACACCAGCTGGGTCAGCAACAGGCAGACAAATGGCACTTCAGGCACATATCGGACACACAGAAGTGCTTTGTCATACTGTGTAACTGCAGCCTACATGTACCACTGAGAGCCTTCTGTGAGAGTGTGTGAGAGGGTAAACAGACCCTAAAATTGCTGAAGGTGTGAGTCAGTGAGTCACTCCTACAAGTGTAATTACAAACAGGTCAAACTACGCAGCTGCAGGTCTGCTTTCAGTTGAATTTGAAACAATTTCTTAGGGTCGAGATGTCTGGAAAGATGTCAGCTGTGGTCATATGATCTTCAAAATAAGACATGAGGGAGGCCTTATTTACAATCCAGCCAACGAAAGAGCAGCTATTTTTAGACTGAGTGTGAACATATACAGATGGTGTCTGATTAGATCAGATTTCAGTCAACAGATCGCAGTAGGTAAAGTACAGTATAACTGTACCCATTTATATACCTTTTATCAGATAAAAGTGAAAGAAGATCCGATTTATGAACACTACGAACAATACTAACAGAATAGGATAGTTCTGGGATTAGAGTAGTAAGACTCACATTAGATTTAAGGCAGCAGTACTTTATATTAAAATGTTGTAAGATTTAAAAACAACGTAAAAGGGCTTGATGTGAGGAGCCTACAGAGAATTAGCACCGGATTGTGGCTTTTTTTTATTTATTTATTTTTTTTTATACAGAGCTTTTTGTGAGGTGCAGCTCATTATTAAGTTGTCGAACAAACAACTTAACGGTTTTGGTTCACTATTAATGCAAAAAGGCAGCTGTTTTCAGCAAAATAAAGTATTTCAATCTACCCATCCTGTTTACCAGCAACAGCAGAGAGACAAAGTTACTACTTGCTTAAACTATTGCAGCAGCTAAAGAGACAGATACTTAGCTCAGGAGTTGGTACTATCGAACCAAAAACAAATGTGAATATAATTGACTTTCTTGTCATTGAATATTAATCTAATAAACAGGAATACGACTTTATACATGACATTGCTATTAATACATTTACAATACAGTATGTCAATCGTGTTGGTTGTAGTATTTTGTTATGGTTATTCTGCCCCTAGTGGTCAGGAATCAATAAATGCAGCTTTGAGTAATACAGGCTGTCAACGTGTCTTAAACTTCTTTCTAAATGTTTTCCAGCAACTGATTCAATGAAGGGAACGCCCATTTGAAAGATTTAAACCATATTATGATTTCAAGACTGCAGATGAGCTAGTTTCCTGGGAGAATTGTTATTATAAAATAAGTAATTAACAGTATTAAAAGTCATTTTTCAGACTCTTTCTTTAAATAATAACTATTACAATGTGAAATCTGGAAGCTGAATGGACTGTGTTGCTTCATGTATACTCTTATGCAACATGTTTTAAAGTGACCTCTGCTTTTACTACCAGTGAGCGTCACACTATATTCAGAAACATTATGCCCTTGAAAGAGTCGAATAGCTGCAGCAATGATTCTGATCTGTTGTTTACTCTTATCCACATCAGGCTGTTAGATGGCAGCGTCCAAAGCCCTTTCACACACAAACACACACCACTTGTACGTAGGAAAGCACACACACTGTCCTACGCAGTTACACACTTCCCCTCTGGCTGCCAAGTATCTCAGAAACCTCTTCTCAGAAGTACCGGAATAAACCTGGGAAACCCCACACCATCAGTCACGTAATTATCACACACATGATTCCTGCTCACTTTCTTTCCACAAACACACACACACGTACATGATTATCCAACACAGTCTCACGGCATTTCGTGTTATAGTCACAAAATTAATCTATTGATTCGTGTTCACCAACACGATTTCGCCATTTTTTTCGTGTCACACAGAACGATTTTAAAAGCAATGTAAATAATAACAAATTAGAAGGAAAAAGACATTTAAAAAAATACAGATTTCAGTATTCTGACACAGAACGATTTTAGAAGCAATGTATTTCTATTGGTAGTATGTTTTGTGCCTGCACCAAATAATAACAAATTAGAAGGAAAAAAAGATGACATAAAATACAGATTTCAGTATTCTGAGGCTCTGAGCCCCATTTATTTTCCTCACTGACGGCAAAAAAACTCAGACATTATACAATTTCAAATAAAAGGGATAGGGTTAGGCTGAGGGTAAGATATTGAGTAAGAACATGTTTTTATGAACCACACAGCTTCTGGTCTTCCAAGACCCGACCGGACAAAAAGACGTGGTGCAGGCACGAAACATACTACCAATAGAAATACATTGCTTTTAAAATCGTTCTGTGTGACACGAAAAAAATGCGAAAATCGTGTTGGTGAACACGAATCAATAGATTAAATTAATTTCGTGACTAATAACACGAAATGGCGTGAGACTGGGTTGGATTATCTTTCCACCAGCTCTCTCTAAAAAAGGCATCCACACTTCTCAAAAGGCAAACATGCTCTAAATCACATTACTCTTCAGGGAACTGCAGATTTAGGAGTCGGACGGGACTGATAATTAAGTGAGTGGCTTTGGAGCTGCAGTGTGTGGATGTGTGTTATGTCTGATACTCACTGGTGTCTCTGGCGCTGCGGAGTCACTGCAAATACAAAAACAACACATAGAAGCATTTCATAGTAAGTCAGACTGAAGGCAGCAGCTAAAAAAGGAAGACTTAAGATTAATTTCAAGAAGATCAGAGCTTGTGGAGCACAGCACGTTTGTTTCTCTGTGTGTTTGTGCACACTCACGTGGAGTCCGGCTCCTTGTCCCTCTTGCCGAGGCCGGGGATCCTGAAAGCTTTTGCTCGACTCTTCTTCCCACCTTCTGGGGCCAAAGCTGTCATGTACTCCTCAAAACCAACCAGAGCTGCAAGAGACAGGCAGTTTGACAAGGATAAAAACATTAAAACAAACACACATCAACATAGGCTGTTAGGTGAACCACTTAATCACTGTTGTGTTTTCACTATGAATGAATCCACCTCCGCAATACTGTTTTGATTGTGGGTGTCTTCATATTTTAATTGTTTATTTCACTCCTACTAGACATGAGCCAGAAATAATCCTGGTGAGCTGAACTGTACCTGGCCTGTCTTTGCCCGTGCCCTTCTGCTCCGCACATTTCTGGATAAGGTTATCAATGCCGATGTTTTCCACATTCTGCTTGAACTCCTCATGGACCTGTAACAGAACAATCATTCTTATTTGGTACTAAAAACAAGCTTGTGATATTAACAATGGTGCAATGAAAATATTGTTTTGGTTATTAAAAACTTGTTGATTGATGATGAGATTTAAAGTAAATATTATTAAGAAAAAAACTACAATTGCAAATGCCATTGTTGTGCCTGTTATCCCACTGAGCTTTAAATAAACACTCCTGCAAAAGTTACTTGAGGAAAGTAAAGGAAAGTGTTGGTGATGCTGGTACATGATGGCTGCTCACTAGTCCTACATTCTAACATGATCAGGTGGATGCTATCCCATATATTTAAAAAAGTAAGAAAAAAAAAAGTATACATACATGCTTTAGGAGAGACCTTTGTTTAAATGTATCTGGTGAAGTCTGCAGGTATGTCAAACAGCAACAGTAGTCTATATTTCTATTTATGTTATCAAATATTATAATCATGATACATCACAAGACTAAGCAATTAAACAAAGAGGGGGTTTAGGGGGCACCTTTTGCCAACCTTCGTCTGAGTGGATGCCCACAGACTCAGGTTGAACATACCTGTCCCACTTGAACATGGGTGTCTTCTATGGAGTGAGAGTAAGCTTTGATCAGCTGTTTCATCTGTCGCAGGTGGGCCTCCTCGATTTCCTGAAACTTCTACAAACACACACATAGATAAGAAAAACAAGAACAAGTTGTTACAATGTGAAACCCTAATAATCCATTGTTGATGAAATCCTTTCAAAACCAACCCCATAACATCAAAGCTTAACTGACTTCTATGAATGAGAGACATTTTCGAACTTTTTTGATATTATAATGAGAGTTGGCACATTTCTTTTCAGTTTTAATTTATACTTATGTCTCCAGATAAAACCCCAAAAAGGAAACGTTCTAACTTCTCTTAGAGAGGTATAGTATAGTAAGAACCAAAACCAAATCCCTAACCTCGACATAGAAGTGAAATGATCTTTCCAAGGAGATATGCTCCATCAGGAGCCGCTGCAGAGGCGTTCAGCCAGCAGGAGAGGCCCTGGGTTGCCAGGTCAGTAAACCAGTGATCATGTGAGAGGATTTACTATTTAGGTTTGATCCTGCTTTTAATTCAGCCAGCTCATTTGTCGCTGTCTGGTTCAGGGCAATTGCCTTGATATAGTGCTATTGGCTTTTGTTTGAGAAGTGAGTTTGTGAACAGTGAGCTTTGCCAGTTTATTTTCTCCAATTAAGTGGGTAGAGAGCGAACATAAAACACTCCCCTCCCACTCCTCACAACTGAGTTCAGCCTTCAGCAGGGTACTTTATTTCCATCTGCCATGTGCCAGGTCTCTAGTGGCCAATTTCACAGATATATTTCAGACTGGTCTGTAGTTTAAGTCTTAAAGCATAACTTGTGTTCAGTCAGCATTTGAGTTCCCTATGTGGTTCCACGTTGCCAATATGTCCAGTGAATGAGTTCAACATCTTTCATTTTGACTATTTCTGGACCGAATGAACCAAACAAAAGAAGGTTTTTATTTGATAAAAACTCAGTGATTTGTTATAAATTAGGTTTTCATCCACTTCTCCTTTGATCTGTTGACTTGTTATCTTGCAGGAACCACATCAACCTTCACGCTAACGGCCGACTCTTCCCCCTCACAGCTATTACCAGAGATAATTGTTCACAAGGATTTCAGTCATCATTTAAAATGTAAAACACAGACGCTCTCATTTGGGGTTTTGTTAAGGATTTCCATGGAAACGGCAGCAGTAACCATGGAAGTGTGGAGGCAGTGATGAAAGGTAATGAGTGGGGGCCAGGATGTGCACGTTGTGCAGGTGGGTGGGTGTTTAGGAGTCGGGGGTTGAGGTTTCCATTTTTGGGAAGGCATTTTAGGATAATACATGAAAGGATAAGATGGAGTTCTTATGTTGGGGAGAGGTTACAGAGAGGGTGAGTCAGAAGATAAAGAGAGATAAAGCCTGAGAGACGGAGAAACACATCAAAACACCAAAGCAGGGGGAGAGAGAGAAAAAGTGGCCCCCCGGCCCAGCTGGTGTCAGAGCTGACCTGCGAAGACTCGCTCATCTTCTGCTCAAACTCTCCTCCCACGCGATTGTACTTTTCGATGCACAGCCCGAATGACTCAGCTGCTTTCTTAGACTTCAGCTCCGCCTAGTGAGGAAGGAAAGGAAAGGGTGAGGAAAACTATGGCCTTTAGCTAAAGAGTCTCATTCACAGACCTGACATAAAACTGAAAAGCTCAGTGAGTGACTGAGAACAATCTCTGCCTCACCATTTAACTACTTCATTCAGTATTCAGTTTGTACATCAAAAACAAAACAAGTAACAGCCATAAAACAGGAACTTTTGTCTCATAATTGGAAAACAAAAAACAAACGTAAGATGGATTTAGGGTCACAAGACAGACACTAATAACACGACGTCCCAGAGCCTACTAAGGAAAATCGATGCAGGACACTGAACATTTGGAGTAGCTTTTGGACTATGCACACAATATGTCACATCATCTCCTAATGTTCTAATTATTTCCTCAAATGTAAGCCTAGCTCACTTATACTGGTAGTAAAATGGTGTTGCATACCAAAGCAATAACATAGATTATAATTACGAATGAGGACCATAAGTAGACTGAGCACCAGAAAAGTTTACAAGAGAACCTTAAGTTGGGAGTGTTTTGCCAAACTACTTTTGCCAAGGCTTTTTTGAATAACATTTGAATTATAACGGGGCCATAGCTTGCACTAACAAATAACAGCAATCACTAATACAGGCCAGATTGAAATAAACCTTGAGTGCTCAAACTACGGCTCCAATGGTACATTTAATATACATTTATTTCCCATAGTTTCATCGGTACAACAAGAGAACTGAATACTCACTTAATACTCTGATTGATGTTAAATTATTGCCAAAAATCGGATTTTTTTCACTTTGTTTAATGAATCGGTCCACCCAAACTACAATATAATAGAGTCAAAAGATTTAGTAGGGACTATTTCTCAGTACTGAAAGTAAACTAACTCACACTCCTGCATTAGGACAAATGTTTGTGCTTGTTTTTGCTGCTTCACAAAGACTAAAGATACCACAATCTGAGCGTCAAAACACTGTTATAGTACAGAGTGCAAAGCAGCTGTCCTTCATCTGGGCACCGCAACACTTAGCTGATTTTAAAATAAAGAAGAGTAAGCATGGTGATTCCTCACAATTCTATTCTTAGACTTTTAAGTCTGATAATTATCCCGTGTAACTGCCACAAGCTTAGAGTTGCTGCTGTTAACTTGTTTTCAAATCACTTTCATTGCACCGGGGAGGTTGCGGAAAATCAGAGCCTGCTATTTTTAAGACCTAAACCAATACAACCCAAAATAACTGCATGTCTCTTGACACAAGTTAGTGAGATAATGTGTATTTTTTTCAACCAACCCTTTAATCTTCCTCTAAAGGACACTTCTATACCGTTAGAAATCTGAAAATATAGAGTGATGGCTAACTTTCTCCTGTTCTTTCTGTGGAGCTCCCTCCTTCCTGAGCCGGTCCAGCTCCAAACACTTGGCGTGGTAACCCTCCTTTGATTTCTGAAGGTGGCCGCTCTGAACCTGCAGCGCCTGCACCGCCTCCACTGTCCCCACCATCTCCTCCTTTGTCTGGTTGGCACACACACGCACACACAAAACAAAACAAATGGACATCCTGTACATATCATCATTGTACTTTTGGGAATATACAGCAATTACTGTGAAGGGAGGAGACAGTAATGAGATTTTCTGTTAGATTAATTAGATCAGGATGAGGGAGGCTCGATGAAGGGCACACAATGACAAAATATAGTCTATCTTCACAGAAACACACACAGGCACAACAAATAAAATCATCCAGTTTTCAGGATAGTGTTAAGCTATCCCAGGCCCATACCTTGCGGTGAATTTTGACCTGCTCATCTCCGTACTTGTTGATGTCCCGGATGAGATCATTCATCTTCTTCATCAGCTCGAGGTGGCAGAGGGCCAGTTTGTCTGAAGAGACCCTGAACACATCCCACATGGGAGCAAAAGTCCTAGGAAGAATGTACAGAAGCATCAATGACACTGCTAGGTCAAAACTCTCTTCATTTAAGATGAAGTGCCATACTCTGGTTACAAGAGAAGTGCTTCCCTCAATCAGAAATATCCTTACATGTATTTTTGCTCATACAATACAAATGTTTCAACATTATGATACAACTACAACTGCACGCAGTCATACAATATAACTTAGAAAACAGCTAAGGAAAAAAAACAATTCTATTAAACCTATTTTGATCAAAATTGAGCAATTTGCGAAGACATTTCGAGTCCAATTTAGTAGGAGGAAAATTCATGAGGTGTGATTTATTAAGAGTTTTAACATTTAAAAACTTTTCTTCATCGGTATTGTGAGGGGTGTGGACTGAGCACTGAAACTGAATTTTAATTACAGTACGATTACCAAAAACGTTCATATTGAGCTGTCAAAAACATGTTTGTGTTTATGCAGGACTCTCATCATTCAGCCAGGAGCAGTTGAATTAATTCATCAGCCTTTGATGTCTAAATGTGCTCTGATGGTTTATATGCCATCACCTTTGAATAAATTAGTTGGCGCTATTTGTTGTTTAATCCAAATACTCAGTACTAGATGTATACATTTACTTTTTATAAGGAAACCTGTCATAAAATAGAAAACATACTGTATGTATGAAACCATATAGGCTAAATAGCGGAGAGGGCATTATTTTACAGTATGAACATTTGGTGATGCAGATGGTACTCATTCATATCTCATATGCAGCCATATGACCATTACATTTATATTTACAGTAACGAACACTTTCCAACAGTATGAATTTAACCGTAGGGGATAAGGATGAGTTGCTGTAATATGTAATGAGTTTTTAAAGTGTTACTCACCCCAGTGGACTTCCGTTGCCGGCCATCTTGGCCAGTTTGCTCATAGATTTGGAATAAGTCTCCTCAATAGCAGTACTGCAATAACAAACACACAGATTATCATTAGAGGAAAAACTGATACAACAGCTTTTATATAAAACCTGTATGTTTCGGTTTGTGTGTGTCTGTTGCTTTTATGTATTTGTGTATCTCTACTAGAGTTGCAGGTAACACGACAGGAAGAGTAATGTTTTGTGTATTCTTTAAGATTTAAACTCTTCTAAATACCTTTTAGTCTGGTGAAAGTAATGTACTCAAATAGCACTTCCTCACTCTGCTAATGGCCTCATATATTATACTGTTATCTAGAGCTTCGTTCGGCCCAAACTCTGGGCAGCCACAATAAGAGGCAGCCAGATGAAGAATCATTTTCATCAGAGTTGGGTAAATGTTGTAATAAGCCACATCTAAATGATGAATGGACTCGTTTTGCAAGTGAAGGGCACACAATGACAATATAGTCTATCTTCACAGAATGTAATAACCATATGTAGACCCTGAGGAGAAAGAAGGAAGCAGCATTGATCCAAATATCCTGAGGGTGATCACAACAACCTGCTCCAGAGATTCACAAACAAACAGACTATAGATCTAGGGATGCAGACATTGTGTTAGAAACTCAAGTTGGACCAGATTGCTTATTAAAACAGGTAAATACATTATTTATTTGTCCATATAGAAAGGAACACCTGCACACTAACTCCAAACTTAAAATGTGTATTTAAAAGCAACTGTAACTAATGTTATCACTCGAACCTGTGGCTCTAGAAACGGCACACTTCCTGTTCTGTTAGAGAACAGCTGGTGAACACAGTAGATTATTTAGCAGCTAAAGAGCAAGATATTCAAATTCAATTCAAAGGTTTTATTGTCATATGCACAAAGCTACAGTGTAGAAATGGCAATGAAAATCTTATGACCTGAGCTCCTCCAACAATCCAACATATATAATAAAATACAAAAATACAAAATAAAAAGTAGTGCAAAAAGTCTATATACATGAATATGGGATATGTACAAGGACAGAATATGAAATTAAATAATGTAAATATGGTATGTAATAAGCATATTGTAATATGTAATTTAAGAGTTGGAAGAGATCAAAAACAGAGCTAAAAGAGAGGGACAATTTGACAAGACAAGTAAGACTCAAAATGACACAACAGAGGATACCCTAAAGCTGTGGTCACAACTTATTCTTGCAGCTCCCGTGAGACAGAAATCAGTTATCTTTTAATTGCAGGATTAAAAAGACAAAGTTGTGATCTCAATCAGATGATCAGTTAGTTTGACCTGTGCTTAGGGCTGCTCGATTATGGCAAAAATCATAATCACGATTATTTTGGTCAATAATTGATATCACGATTATTAAAAAACGATTATCCATTTACTTTGAAAACATCCATTTATTGAACAGTATGTTTTTAACAGTTGATTACCCTGAACTTTAAGTATAATTCAACTGAAAAACCAATAAAAAAAAGTATTAAAAAAAATTATAATATATATTTTTTTTTTAAATAAAAATAATTGTTTTATTTCGATTACGTTGTTTTCGTAATCGTTGCAAGCCAAAATCGTAATCGAGATTAAAATACGATTAATTGCACAGCCCTACCCGTGATAAAACCTTACTACACGCTGATTTTCTTAAGATAAGTATCATTATCTGTTATAAAACTGGTCTATTGGTACAACACCATTGACCCATTAATTGATTTAGGTCTGCAACTAACAAGTAGATATATTACCTTTATTTATTCATTAGAAATTGTCTGAAAATAGAACAAATGTATTATTAAAAAGGAAGAAAAAAGCTGTAACTAGAATAATTCATCGATTATCATGATACTGTAGTTACCGATTTATTTAGTTTTGGAGCACTTATTGATAAATATAATTGTTTCTACATTACTTGGAGCCTCATGTCTATTGTGCACCGAACATTATTGGTCCCCCCCATCAAGAAGCAGCAGTACATCTCATAAATAAACATAATACCAGAGTGAATGTAGTCTATATAACATGCAGTAAATGTGAAACCTTGACAATGTGGTTGCCCTCGTTGTTGTACTTTAGCTGAGTGTTTCATATGGTGTCCTATATCAAAATGACCTTTAAGACAAGTGGCGAAAGAGAAAGATGGAGGGAATGTATCAAAACAATTGCCTTCACTCCGTCCTGTGGGATAACACAGTACACTGGCCCTACTTCATTTCCTCACTGGTGATTTGTTGTCTGCTGCTGTCCGAGCAGATAAGTGAATTTCCCCCGCGAGGAATGTGAGCAGGCGCTCTGAATCAGGGTCAGGATCATTCCCCTGGTCTGATAGAGCAGTCTGTTAGCTTCCAGCTGTGAGAGCACAAACTCCTGTGGGAAGCTCATTACGACCCTCAATTCACTCACTGATAACTTCCTAATTAGAGGAGAGTACTTTATTTAACAAATTACCCACTTTGAGGGGACCATTTTAATTAGTAGATTGACTGCCCCCCGTAGGTATTGCTGGTTGAGCTGTCAGTTTTCGCTCAGCATTATATAATGATAACAGTGGCAGATTTTTACAACAATGGGTTCTTGCCAGCAGATTTCTCAGATAGCAAGCCCAGCAAACTCAGCTAATGTAAGCTTAATGTGTTAGTTTCAAAATATGTGTATGTATGACTTTTAAAAGTCTGCAGGCAACTCTTTTAAAAGGAAAATCTTGTAAAAGCGTCTGTAGTATGCACCTGAGGCAGCATACATGATATCACACTAAAAACTGGGGCAAAAGCTAACAGCAAAATGTAAGGATTGACATATTTATGATGTATTTCTAGACCATTTTTTATTTCTATCCCTATTGGTTTGATTTACAGAGCTAGTAAATTGGCTATTTTAAGGATAAGGATAAGAGGATAAGAGGTACTGTATTGATCCCAAATTGGGAAATGTTTGTATCGCAGCAGCATAAAAAACAAAACAAGGCATTGCACACAAGTAGAAATTAAAGAGTAGAAATCAAAGAAGTTGTTAGTTGTTTTCTCCAAGCCCTATGTTTTACTGTTAAACCTTAAAGTAAAAAAGGCCATGTTTTAATTTGGGGACTGATCAACATGATTAATAGTTGCAATGGAAAATAGAAAATAAACCTCTGAAGCTGGCAGATAATCCAACCTGTAAGGCTTGAATGTGTCAGTGTTTGAGAGATAGTGCTCTTCAAAAGTAGCACAGTAGTGAGGACAGGGGTCAGAGGTCAGAGCGCAGAGGGACGATTGAAGTGGTTTGTTTTTTTACAAAGAACGACTTGTTCAAGTTTCTCTAAAATACATTTAATCTCTGTATTCCACCCAACATTTGCACAGTCCCTCATCTTTCCTTTCAAATACAGAGTCAAGAAGGAAGAATTTCTCCACCCGAGTCCCGTCACTAACACCACCTCCCACACGCATATTCACAAATACACAAAAACATACCCCTCACGGACAAACTCGGCAAGCTCCTTGGTTGCCAGCTGGCCGTGCTTCATGTTGTGGTAGAGCACGTCAAAGCCGGCATTTTTCTCCCCCTGCCAAGGTAGAAAGAAAACAAACACACCGTCTGTTAGCACCCACACGAGGAACATCAGACCAACATTAGAAAATTAAAGAGACTGGTTCAGCCTCAGATCTCTGCCTCGCAGCGCCTTGCGTTGAAAGACAAAATAATACAAACGGAGACATTGTCAAGTGGAAAAATGGTTGGAAGAAGAAAGTGCATCTATGTAGGAACCCTTAAAAACGGACAAAAAGATGGCACGATTTCTCATTAGTATTTCTACAAAAGTACATCATTTGTTTATAAATTGACGCTGGTCATGTACGACTGATTTAAACATTAAGAAAGATTTTCAATGGTGGAGTTATCCATAGTATTTATTCAGTACTGTGTCAACATGATCGCTTTGTATCCATGCTAATATTAAAAAGTGTTGTTGTGATAAACATCACAAAACTAAAAAGGACCAATTGTGTCTCTTCTCACATTCATAAGAGCATTTGACTTAGAGCATTTGGGTATCTTGGAATGTTTGGACTTATCAACAGACATCACTTGGTCTTTCAGGAACTGGGATGGACATTTTTCCCAATGTTCCAGGCATTTTAAAGATCACCTAATTATTGGATTATTTAAGAAAAATAATAAACGTAATACATTGATGATGAAAAGAACTGTTAGCTGCAGCCATGATTGCTTTTAACGGCTTTAATGAACCCCAATACCATTTTTTTGTTTTTTTGCTGACAAGGTTCAATTACTGCACATGCTGCTGCTGCTCGGGAAATTACCTCACCGTTTGCTCTACATTTGTCGAGCAATGTGAGAGAACCACAGCGTTGGGTTGTTATTCAGGGAAGAGTTGCCTACTTTGCAGCAAAGCAGATTTAACACATTTAATACGACACCTCACACCCCATCATCATCATAATCACACAAACATACACCTGTGTTCACTTCAAACTTCATGATCCTTAAAAGAGCCTGAATTATGCAGCTCTGCTACTAATACACCGTGTCGTTTCTTGAGCCTCACATTTCTGAGTCAACAGACGGCCGGGCTGTCTGAGCAGACAGAGACACACACACAGCTGCTTCTCAGGACCTAAAAATACCATCGCAGGAGGAGAACAGACGAGTTCCCAGGTACCAGGGGAATGGCTGGAATGCCAAGTAAAGGGTCAGCCCAAACACACACAGACACACACACACATACCACACACACACACACTGAGTGATGGTCTACCTGCACAGTGAGCATGCAAAGCAAAGACACGGTCACTGGACTTTAGACACCCAGCGGTCAGGGAGAGAATTGGTTGTTTTTTGAGGCGTCTCAAGACAGGTTGACGACACATAACTGACAATACTTAGCCAGCTCAGCCACTCAAATCTTCACTTCAGCTTCAGTCATCAGACGTTCACTTTCCCTGAGCCTTTTCCCACAGTAGAGAGATCATATCAATCAGACAAAAGGCGGTGGAGAATTGGATTTTGAACAAACTGTTATCCATTTTGGTTATCATCTATTTATGCGATCAATTTTTTTTCATATTTTAACTTCATGTGCAGTAGCTGCTGTGCCAGTTTATCTAAATCCTTAATCGATACATATTTAAATAATTCATTAATCGCTTAAGTAATTTTTAAAGCAATGAAGGTAAATAATCTGTGGCTCTGGGTTGTAAACTGTGAAGATTTGCATCCTATCTTGTACTTTGGGGTACATTTCTTTTGAATTTGGTTTTTTGTCCGACAAATCAAACAATTCTTTTTTTTAAATGTCACTTTAGGCAGAATGTGGACACAACTTCCAGTCTGCGTCTTTTTTCCATAACAAATAGCAAATAACCAGGCTGAAGTAATGTTTGCATCTTCTGAGACAAATGTCAGATTTGCTGTAGAGTAAAGGCCAGCTTATTTGAACAACAAACACACGGTACGTTTTTATTGACAGACGTTGTGCTGGGCAATGATTCTGGCCGGACAACTCGGGGAGTTGAGTCATGTCATTTTTCAGTATTGAGTTAAATCTTATCATAAGTGTATCAATGTATTTTCCAAACTTAATTGTCTTTTTTTATAAAGCCCTTTTATGTTACTATATGCCATTATGTGAATAATACAGATAAGATGTTATTTCTGTCATTGTTGTATGGCATTTCTAAAAGTTATTTATGTAAACTACATTTATTTTTTCTAATAACTACTACCAATGTTGCAGCGTTATTGAGGCAAGTAACATAACCCTGCAAAAAAACATTGTGATTGAAAATGTAATATAATTGTAAATGAAAATGAATTCAAGTTAATGTATGGCTCAATAACACTGAATATAGCATTAAATCCCCATATCAGTGGGTTTTTATCTCATCCACTAAAATATGATATATTTAATTTGTTTAAGAATAGGGTTTGAGTTATTATACCATATTTTGACATGAGCTTGTTTTATAAACAATGGTCAGTCTTCAGTCAGTGTAGTGGTGTTCAGTGGCAGGGACAGTTGCCAGACGCCTTTTGTTGTAACTCTACCCTCGCCACAGAAAGGTGAGCTGCCAGTCTAAGCCTACAAAACACACACACGCACACACACACACACACACTTGTACGCCACTGCTCGCAGAATAGTCTGTTGGCTGTTTGAAAAGATAGCTTGACCAGATATTCACCATTATTATAGTGCACAAATTATTTCAAAAAAGGTCTTTGATAATGATACAAGGCAGTTACAATTCTTGTTTGATATGGTATCTCTGAGAGATATGTAGTCACTTTTCTCAAGGAGCATTTCAGGGGTTTAAATGTATGCTTACCGTTGCAAATGCTCTAATATTTACTCATAATCTTGTCAGGAAACTGCTCACTAAGACTCCATAATCATCATCATAATTTGACATAAAGTAGATACTTATTGTCCAAACACCACGGCCATTTTGTTCAACTTTCAATGTCTTTGTTTTGACGCCCCTAAGTATGCCAGAATTCTCCATCACAAGTGTTTGTCGGATGCTCAAATAGCTTCGTTCAGATCCTCTCCACCCACACCAACGTCAGATTGGGAGACGGGGGTCCAACATTCACACCTATTTCACACCGTCTCCTTTTCTCTCACATTTTGTTTGTACAGCCAAGTGCAAAACTATGAATTTCTTCCAGGAGGGAATATGTGCAGATATCCAAGAAGAGAGTCTCGTATGGCTCATTGAATGGGAACACATGCCTCAGACAGCAGGTGCAACAGAAATGAAATGAGTGTGACCACAGTGACAGGTCCTTCTTCTATAATACAGATCAAGATGAAGAGTACTGTTGATGTTATTGATGGATCAAACCGCTGTGAGATGGTACTTGTGGATTTTGGGTCATGCCAAACAATCTGAAGCACATTACATGAGAGCTGCCAACCCACGGAAAGTCTTCTTCAAGTGTCTTCAAGTGTCCTAATGTTTTCCTCAAGTCTTCAGTGAGTTAAATCCTTCATGTCTGATATATGCAAACCCCCTCTTGGAGATCTCTTTTTCCATCAATCAAGTTGACCGTTTTGGTCACGCATGATGGAGCACATTAGCATGACAATAAGGGGAATGATGGGAGAGGAGAAGAGAAGAAGGAGGGGGGGGGGGGGGTGGAGGCTGGGAGGTGTAAAAGCTGTACAGGGACAACTTTCTCATGAAGACTTTTGAAGACCACTGAGAGCTGAGGGGGATCTGCAGTAATGTGTGGAGGGGGGATGGTAAGCAGCAGGGAAATGATCATTTTATCTCAGTAAATCAGACGGCAACACTGCTCCCTTAAGTTTCCCCTCCCGTCTTCAATCTGTTTATTATTATGGTGTACGGGCCATTACACTTGATGAGGTTTAAAGAAAAGTGTGCTGACCTTCCTTTTTGTAAAAGGAAAAACTAATTGATGCATAACATTGGTGGTACATTTGACATTCAAGCAGTGTCGCTTCAAAACGCGTAAGAAATGTAATCAGAGGCCTGGTAAAGGTTTTTAAGGAAGAAAACACAAATGGGTCGACAACTAGTTTCAGCCCAGAGTCATGTTATATACTGTACCTACATTAAGACACTGAAAAGGTTGATTCTCTACGTTCGATCAGGTAATTCGGTTTTCTAATCTATTACTGTTAAAGACAGCAACTCCTTTATAGACATCACGTTGCTCTCAAAATATTGCAGAATGCTAAAGAATAAAACAGTTTGAAGGAACAGTTATTGTAGAAAAAGTATTTGTCCATGCAAAGCCACTGTTTTTTAAAGTGTTGCTATTCAAAAATATATAAAGTATGTATATAAAAAAATATATACTGTCATTTGTCTCTGGGATGCTGTTATCTTTTGGTTCATAAATCCTCAAAAACAAAGTTGTTAATTTGAAAGAAATGCATACTGTATGATTCAAATGAATAAATAAAGTTAGCATGTCGATACGATAGCATGATTTGATAGATTGCTACATTGCGCAAAAAAAATATTTTCATTCATTTTCAACAAGATATTCTCAATAGGATTTAACTGTCATTTAAAATGGTCATGATTGATTTGGATCAATGCCAATCTTGCCACCAAAATAAAAAAATGTGTTGATCTCCAGCATCACTTTCCTGCTCAAAGAATGTTTCTGAGGTTCAGGACTGTGTTTGTGACAAGACAAAGGATGTTCAAAGTTGTATTGTATGGATGTTTAAAAACCAACAAGGCCTACGATTAGATTTTTTGTTGTTGCTGTACAGCACTTATGTCACATCGTTTTTTGATAACTCAAAACTGATTTTATCTGAGCCAACTAGCACATTTTCCACCTCAGTCATCTTTAAAGTGTGTGCGTGTGTGTGTGTGTGTGTGTGTGTGTGTGTGTGCGTGCGTGTGCGTGTGCGTGTGCGTGTGTGTGTTTTATGTCTCTCCAGAGTTTTGCTGATCTAACTTGATTCTAAATTAGACTCATTTTCAGACTCCCCCTCAGGCTTGTACTAAACTAATTACAGAAAGTGAGAAACCTGGGCTGGACCAAACTGATCGCTGCAGGGTCTGCATCACAGCTGCTTCACTACGACATATAAAAAGACCTTCATCTGCATGTTTGCCTTAAATGTCTGGGTTGTGCAGAGCAAGGGATTTCAGTTGAAGTTCCGTCTTGAACTTAACATACTGTTGAAAAACATTTTATCCACAAAATCTGTCTCTGTTAAAGCTGAAGGTCTAGCACCAAGGAGGCCAACAACTGTCCACCATTTCATTTTTGTTTTCTTGTTGTGCTATGAACACAATAGCCATTTGCTGAATAATAGATGATTGACAGCTGTCTCTTTTACCCAGACATCAGCAGGAACTCCTCACACACTTGACTGGACGCACACATTTCTCCTCAATTATCCACCAAAAATCTGATTTTAAATACATTTGAGTCATAAAATGAACAGAATGTATGCTCTACCTCTGAGAACACACAGAGAGTGAGGTGCAGACCAGTGTGAAACAAGCACAAGCATATCAAAATCAAATTAGCAAACAGGCTTCACATCTCTTACCACATCTCCAGGGAATAAACGGTGGATTTCCAAGAAACCTGCTCGACAGGTTTACCCATTTGTTATTGAAGCACAGTGTGATTGTGCTACAGTAAATCGGCAGACTGCAGCAGAGAGGTTGGTGATGCTTGTGAATGTAACCGATTTATTTGGATGAAAAACTTGAATCTTTCATCCTCAGAAAATGACACTTTTGTCCCTGCGGTATTCTGGTGCTGCAGAATACATTGATCTCAGCAATACGACAAGTTCGTTTATCTAAACCCTCAAGTACATTCACTAAAGTACTCTTTTCAAGCACATTTGAAGTGTTTTGAGTATTTTCCATTTATGCTACTTTAATATTAAAGTAATGAAGAAGATTGAAGATTCAACTTATTGTCATTACGTAGTACAGGCACTATGTAACGAAAGGGTTTCTCTGCATTTGACCCATCCTAGTGTTAGGAGCAGTGGGCTGCCATCATGTCCGGCGCCCGGGGAGCAGTGTAGGGAATGGTGCCTTGCTCAGGGACACCTCGGTAGCACTTGGTCTTTCTGGGACTTGAACTGGTGACCTTCCAGTTGCCAAGCCAAGTCCCTATGGACTTCGCCACCACCGCCCTAATGAGCACATGCATGCATCAATTATTAAATATATGATCCTGAAATCTGCATAATGTAGTTATCTTGCTTTTGGTAGTTTAACTTCATTTTGAGGTAAACACTTTGCATTTTGTTTGGAAGACTTTTAGTTGTTACAGAGGATCTTAACACTTGTATCTGGCAAGCTTTACTGAAGTAAAAGATCTCCTTCTAACACTGCCCATTCATAGATACATTTGTATTTTTGAGACTTCTCCTTTCTGCTTTGTGGATTTCAACATATGTGTGACCAGGAAAAGTGTTGCTCAGGCTCACTGGCTCAGTCTTTATAATACAGCGCTTCATTCTCTGGCAATGTCTATAGCACTGCCTTTAGTTCTGGCCATTTGTCAAATCTGTCTGAGCCCGGATCCAGTGTCTGAGGACATTCCTGCTCTGTAATAAAGCCCCACAGTCATATGAAACTAAAAGGTACAGAACAAAAGACCGAAGACAGAGCTGGAATTATGCTTCACGTGGGCAAATGATCAGGGTGGTCGTTTTGAGATGCGTGTTTCTTTCATACTCGTTTACATACAACTCGGGCGAGACGTTTAATTTTTCTTTGTCTCCGTTTCAAATACAATCAGAATAGACTGAGACAGCTTGACCTGTTGGTCTGCATGACAAATTGAAAGGTTTGTGCGACAACTCCACAGACAAAACACTGCCAGCAAGTCCACCAGAGAGGGATTGCTGTTATAAACAACTACCAGAATAGAATAGAAGAAGAATTGGAGGGATGAAACCCTCTTTAATGGTCACATGCAGAGCACACAGCACACACAGTGAAATGTGGCCTCTGCATTTAACCCATCCTAGGAGCAGTGGGCAGCTATTGCACAGCGCCCGGGGAGCAATGGGAGTGAGGGGGGAAGGGGGGTGTCCAAGGGGCACCACGGCAGGGCAGACTGTCATATTAATTTAAAGGCGACAACTCTCCAAAACAATGCATGCATTAATCCTCTATTCTGGACTGAAGCTCAGAATTGTACCTTTTTAGTTTCAGATGACTGCTGTAGAAGTTCAGAACTAATTGCATATTTGACATTTGAATTTCTGCATAAGATAAGAACATTTTTTCATTCACTGTGTTTTGCAATTGGCTTCATCAGGTTTTCTCTGTTAAGTCTCTTACCTCCTGCAGGAATACATCTAATATTCAACAGCAGTTATTTATTCTGAACTTGTGTCAGAATACTTTTATGAATGAAGGTGTCCATATAATCTTTTAGCATTTTAGAGCATGATGAACAAACAGAAATGTTGCAACGACTTGAGCACTTAATTTTGTTTTCAAATGTTTACTTCTTTGCACACATTCCATTTGCTATATGTGACATGGCAATTTGACAGTTCTCAGGCATCTACCTATATACCCTAAACTACATTTGTATGTTATTCTTATGTTTGTATCTGGCTGAACTGGTTTCCATAGAGGCCAAAACCCAAAGGTAAAACCCAGGTTAATTCAATCTAATTTACTTTCGATTTTGACAGGCTACCAATCGATCACAATACAGATTCCGTATGTTTCAGCTCTGCACACCACACCACACAATGTAGCTGCAATAAATCAGGCAGATGCCAAAAGTAAACCTGAAAGCATTCCCGCCCGGCATCAGACGGTATATCACCGAGCCACCGGTCTGTCAGTGGTGCGGAGAGTTTTGCCGACTCATAGAAACGTTTTATGCTGACGCGGCAGGTCGAGCAGACGGAACAGTCCCTCAGCAGAGAGGTGTCAATAATCTCATGGCAGGTAGCAGCCACCTGACAGCAGTGACGGCTGCGGAGCAATCTGTGGTGCCCCGTTTGCTTTCTAAACTACTACTGTTTTGGGGAGGAGGAGAAATAGTTCCTGGAAAGATGCACCTATCTTCTGTCATGATACAGTACAGTGCTTTTTTTTCAAATGCTGCTTTTATGAATGATATTGGTATCATGATTAAGTTTAACTCATGATAAATCAAATGCGAAATGGTTCATAGATCAAACAACCGCATGTCCCTTTTGGCTGATCCAGTGAATAATACATTCTTTAAAAAGGGTTTTCATCACCCATAGCAAAATCTCTAAAGCTTAACAAATGTGTACCAACCCCAAGCTGTCCACAATCATTTCACACACTGCAACACAATGACAAATACAATAACTCTACTATCGATTTCTATCTTGGCTCTTAATCCAACTTACCACAGAACAGATAAGATGAAAGGGTGGACATAAAGAACAGAGGAGGAGGGGAGGAAAGATACAATTAGAGGAGAAGCATGGAAACATTGAAAGCGGAAAAAGTTTGACACTGTGTGTTTACTGTTCTTCATCCCAAGAGACAAACCCCATGACTTAAAGTGGTGGGAGGGCAACAACATTGGCATCATTAAACGTAGAAGCAGGCATAATAAAACCCCCCGGGGTGTTGTTTGTGTGTTTCTGTGCACACACTCTTGTGCTGAGTACGAGCTGCTTCTTAGAAATGAAGACAATACTGAATACTGTGCAGCCTCAAAACAGAACAGATTAAAGATCTTGACCGTAGTTCTTTCAAAAAGTTAAAGAAAATCTCCTTGGATTTCGTGTTAACATTTTCCAGTTGTGAGACGTTTCAACCAACAGAAATCCTCCCACAGCGAGGCTTCTTTCTGCAGTGAAGCAGACACAAATTCACAGCAGAGTATAAACTGAAAAGTATCGAGTTATTTCCTTTTTCTCATTTAAAAAGCAACATGACCCTAAAATCTAATTTAACTGAATTTCTGTGGGAACGCAAGCTCCATCTTCATGGTGTCTTTAGTGGTTTCCCAATTGCAAGATACATACTAATTCAAAAGTGTGCCATGTGCTATAAAGCCCACAGTGCAATGCAGAAAGAAATAGAGGAGCTGCTCACAACTGCAAAACATCTCAAATAATAGTAGAGGAAAGAAAATGTTTGTCAATTTATTAAATTAATGAAGGACATTATTCTTTACAATTAATGAAAAGAATAACTAATATTTTCATCTCTATCGAGGAGATTCTGATGTGTAGCATAAAGTCTTTCTGAAGATGTAAAAATGTAATTCCAAGAACAACTAAGCAGCAACGATCCTTCAGACTTAACTGTTCCTTAAATGACTAAGATGTACTTAATGATAACCGATGTTCCCCCTGTGGGCCATGACTGCAGCCCTTAATGGGAAGGACAGCGTGCCGCGTGTGAGGCGGCTCTGTGAGCAACGGGTAATGTTCTTGAATCAAACAGGACGAGGCTCTGTGTGTGCCGATGGTCCCCATGTGGCTGTGTCTCTAATTAACTGAAGGGCTGATTTGTATTACACAGCTATGTGTGTCTGCTGGGTAGGACACACAGATATGAATATGCAAAGACATACAAGCACACAAATAACACATACAAGCATAAATGGTAAATAAAATGGAGCTGTATTTGAGAGCAGTGTGACAAAGCTAAAAATCTTCTTTGCGAGACAGAAGCTCAGCAGTTCTGCGACCTGGCTGAAAGTCTGCTGCTTGACTCCCTGTCTGCTCGCTTCCCTCCCTGCCAGTTTGCTCTCATTTTTCCTGTTTTTCCACTAGACTCTGTGACTGCAGACCGGCCTGTCTGCTGCCTGCAGCACAAACTCTGCAATACCCATGGATCATAGATGGATGTTTAGCAGGCTGAAAAACAAACTAAACAGAGCACACTTATTTAAAGTGGACCTATCATGCTATATTTGAATAATATATTGTAGGGCCATACCTATATAAAACATGTCTGTGAATTTTTTTTTTTAAATACCAAACAGATTATGCATTTTAGCCATGCCTCATTTCGCTCTATTTGCTCTTTTCCAGCCCTGTTTTTGCAAGGGCTGATTCTGTGAGAAGTCTTCTTCGCTGCTTTTGTGGCAGACTACAGCGCCACTTACAGGCCTGGCATATGTACTACAGCGTCTCCAGCGCCACTTACAGGCCTGGCATATGTACTACAGCGTCTCCAGCGCTTTCGAGCGGCAATGGCCGTGGCCGTGGCCCAACCCCCCATTCCCCTGATAGGTGGAGAGTTGCCCATATAGGCGGAGCTCCCTGTTTCTGACGTCAGAACTATTTCAAATCTGTATCAGCTCCGTTGTAGCCCCGTTTTTAGAGATTTGGGTATGGAGGAAAAGAGAGAGGGTTGTGTTTTCTGACACATATTCATGTATAAAAGACGTACCTGCGGTACCAATGTACTGCAGGTCTACCAATGTACCACAGGTCTCCCTTGAAAAAGAGATCGTTGATCTCAATGGGATTTTTCATCTGGTTAAATAAAGGCTACAAATGCATATCCATAAAAATACGATTTTTGAGTACTATTGATTTTTGATGAATGGCCTTTAATTATAAACACTTATCTAATCAACTTGATTTTAAGATGCAGACGTTGATAAATGGATAGAGAATGGTCTGTATGCAACCACTCTGCCAGCCTGGATACAGATTCAATAAAGGGGAAATAATCTTATATAAAAGAACCTGACCTTTTTTTAAACCATGCTGATTAAATATGCTCCTCGTCCCACCTGAATCTCATGTCTGGTTCTGAGTGCCTCATTTTAGAGTTCAACTGGTAAAATATTACTGAGGACTTTTCTAAGAGTGATGAGGCAATGGAGAAGAAGTAGGGCGCACCTGAAATAGATGCAGGTGTGCGGGGGAAGAGAAGAGAGGAGAAAGTGAGGATGGAGAAGAAAAATGAGGAAGAGATAGAGACCTTGTAACAGCTGACAAGGGTGGAGTTGGGGGGATTAAAGACAGCTTTCCTTCCTCCATCTACACATCTGTGAAGTTGCTAATGACTCCATTAATTACTGCACACATTCATCTAAATACTGCCTCAGTGAATTTGTACTGCTATGTTCAATTACCAGATTATACTTGTAAAATCTAAA
The DNA here is from genome assembly GCF_902827165.1 of Trematomus bernacchii. NCBI lineage: Eukaryota > Metazoa > Chordata > Actinopteri > Perciformes > Nototheniidae > Trematomus > Trematomus bernacchii. Next base: position 14,344,387 of record NW_022987739.1, read on the forward strand.
GCATTCAATATTATAAATCCTATTGGAGGCCCTTAAGGCTTTTTGTGTTATCGGCTTTTTGTTGACACTGCATTCAAGAGTTTTTGATATCACTTTATGAGAATATTGGATTTTACCGTCAGAATATTAATACATAGGATATCTGTGGAGCGACATGGGAACACCTGAAGCAGTTTCAACTTTCTATCAAATTGTGTTTTTGATTTGACAAAACTTTCCTTCAGAGATTAAAGAATCAAACCAGAGTACTTGCTGAGCAAAATACATTTCCAAATGTCTCATGTATGTGTAAGTTGATAGAGTCAGTAAAATTAGCTGTCATTGAAATCAAGAAACACTCTAGTGTATTTTATTAAATTAGAAACTATTCAATAAAATAAAAACGATATTTCCACGATGCAATTTTTTGATTTCTCTGCAACTTTTCAATTGCATCTAACAGCCTTCATCTCCAGATAGCATTTGCTTGTACAACAAATTTATATTCCCCAATCTAAGGTTTATAAAAAAGCTTGATTATGGTATTGGTACAGAAACTCAGCTTTTGTAGTGCCCGAAAAAGTGGCATTATGTCTGATAACAAGAATGATATGAATGCCATTGCCATCCATGTAGCAGAATATCAACAGATTGATGAAAACATCCTTCTCTGGGCTTTTTGCTAATGATTGAAGGCAGAAGACAGCAGTGTGTATTTGATGATCAGCAGAAGACCAGAGGCGTAGCTAAACATATATAGGTGAAGTTTAAAGGCTCATGGTCGTGATGCGAATACAACAGGTTCCTTATTCATATGTGGCTCAAGGTATGAACATCAATATAACAATAACATCATATGGACTCATTTAAAGATGGAATCCAGACACTTACCCAGAAGTTGTTCTTAAATAAGGCCATCTTCACTCCGAGATTCACGGCGATCTGTGAAGGAGGTAGAGGGAAGAAGTGTTAGAGAAAGTGGCATTAAGAGTTTTCTTATGTGATCTGCTCGACATGCATTTTCTCTGCATCACAGTCTTGAGGGATTGGTGAAATAACCTTGAGAGATGCCTTTTGGATTCCTTATGACAATCTGTAAAAAGTTGATCTTCAGCCTTTTCTCTGCCCTCTGACTATAAACGGCAGCATTATAATCCTTCGGAATCACACATAAAAAAAGCTGACTTTACAAAACCTCCCAGGACACCTTTGATGCAGGAAGGGAAGTCCTAAGGGAGGGCAGAGGAGAGCCTAACAAATGATTTCAAAGGATATACTCAGAGGATGGAGGGAGCGGAGGAAGGAAGCAGGGAGGAGGGAGGAGGAGTGATGGGGGCGGGTGGTGAGGGAATACAGGGGAGGAGAGATACATCGATGCAGGGATTGTGCGGAGGAGATGATTACATCTTGTAAAACCGGAGGCTGTAGCACTCTGGCTGAGTCACCTTAAGACTCACATGCCTTACAGTTTTTGTGAATTAAATTGTCTTTTCTATACTATTTCACTCACTCACAAAAAAGTCGGCAGATCAAAGGCGTTATTCCAAACTAGAAAAAGAAAAACTAAGAGCAACAAAACAGGTATTTGTTGAAGTTTGAATTGTCAAGGCTGCAGTGTTTTTATGACTTTTTAATTTGATGATGTTAAGGAGGGATTATATTGATTATATCAGCAGCTGAATACACCTTCAGACCACATACACACACACACACACACACACATGCACTGGAATATGGTCATGCCCTTTCACAGAGAATCTATAATGCAAGTGTTTGCCCAGGGCTGCCCGCATACAGGCTCTCTGTTTTCTGTTAGACTGCTGACCCTGTGTATGTTGTTCTGTGTGCTGACAACAGCCCTTTCAACCTCTGCCCAGACCTGGTGACCTGGCAGCAGCAACACGCAGAAACACACAGCATGACCAACTGCAGAAACACACACACACACACACACACACACACACCTTGTTAATTAGCTCAGGTTGGGATGGAGGCCCCTGCAGACAGCTTCTGTTGGGCAGAGCGGGTTAGCTCGGCACAGGATTCATACAGAGCTACCACTGAATTAATTTTGACCTCTGGACTTTGTGGGATTCAGAAAAAGGAAATTAGAGAATCTGTAATATACTCATTATGTTAATAAATTCAATGTGTTGCTCAGCTGTAATTTGAGTATAATATCCTAAGGTTATTTTGGCAAAAACTATAATCATACTTTCTGTATAAATGATGAATATTTGAGATTTGGAAAACAAATATTAACACTGAAAGAAAAGTTAGAGAGAGTTCTTTAGATTTGATTACAAATTAAACCCCCGAATATGGCAAGATAGTAAACAGTATTTGCAGTAATGTAGATGAAAAAGGGGGAAATATAGACAAAACAACATTTACATATCAGAAGGCAAAAGATTTTACAACAAATTATGCTTGATGGATCTTTGACTTGGTGTATAGGGTTGCTTTCTACAGTAACAATATCTACATTATTTTATACAAAAAAACTTCATAAATCTTTGGTACGGTTACAGTTTCTTATACGGTAAAATTCTTGAAGGTTGAATGATTTTTGAAATGTTAAATATTAACTCCAACTGGTCGCGATATTGATATAAAAATCATGTCCATGTTCGCCAAGCTCTGCAGTAAAGGTATGCCTTAAATAAAACAAACCAGAGAGGAACATAAACACAGCCAATCAGTGAAGAGAGATTTCTAAAGGTCACCAGCATACTGCAAAATAATACAGAATACCCATGCAGGGAGAGAGATCCTGAACAAACCACCAGATGGTTTTCAGAGGAGCAGAGAGAGGGGACAAAGGGGGGCAAGAGATAAAAACGCTGTGATGGTGAGGGATGACAGAAGCCTGTTGTTCTCTTATTGAAACAGTCTGGTGTGGCATACTGAAACATACAGTAGATCTGAGCTAATTAGCCGTTTTGTTTTCATCTTTACTGTTTTGACTCAGCACGATCCAGAAACAAGAAGGCAGAGAGAGGTGTGCAGCGGGACCCCATGTGGGTAGCAGCCATGGTGGGATGTGTAGAAGAAGCTGACATCCAGCATTCTCCATCTGCTTCTCACTAAACGCTCAGCTGAAATCAGCTCTGAGGCTAACAAAGCCCCGAGAAGAAGTGGGACACACTGTGACCTTGATTCCTCATGCTCAAGATCATTTTTTATTCATAAAATTAAATGCCTGCACAAATGTTGGTCTTTCTGTGCCTGTCCCCATGTACATATTAATCACAGCAGCAAATCTCCACCACAGATACTTTACTGTGAGAAACATAAACAGAGAGTTAGAGGGGAAACGTCAATATATAAATAAATGTACATTTACTAGATATTTTGAGTTGCCTCTGTGTATTGATCTAAGTGTCTTTATAAACTGGTAGCTAATAATGGTGTTCTCAGATCAGGGGGAAAACAAATATTGTTATTATTCCAATAATTGAATATAAGAAGATGATTAAGTACAATGACGTGGACCATTTCTACAAGGACTGCAGGTCTGGAAATGCAAATTAACATTTCAAGTTATCAGGGCACAGACAGATACATTTATACGTTTCAATTCTGTCTGTTAGTTCTGAAAAAGGCAAGAAGTACAAAAAAAACCACAAAAGTGAAAAAACGAAGTGGTCAATACAAAACTTAGTGCTTCACACATTTGGTTTCTTCCAATATCAATTATTTCCGAATGCTAATGGTATGTAGCCATCGAAGTAAAATGTTGCCAAGTGAAACTGGATTCGTAAAAAGTCAGTGTGGTTATTGATGCATTGCAGACCTGGAGGAACAGACTCCTCCACAGAGGTCTGACCCACATTTATTTCCTATAATCTAGCCTTTTCTTTGAATTGGATTCTTACTTTTTAAATAGTTAAGGGACAGGTTTTTAAGAACAAAAAGGCAAGGACTGCTCCAAATAAAAAAATGAAGTAAAAGTGAAGATGTTAACTATTCTGATATACATACTATGCATGTCCTGTAATCCTGTTTCCCTGTCAATCTGTCTATATTCTCTCTCACAGGATCAGAGAGTGTGGAGCGAGAGAGAGCAGCACAGTCACACAGATAGGAGGGTAAGAAACGAAACACACGGTTTGAGGTGAGGATCATATCATCAGCAAACAGCCAGTAGAGATACAAGCAACCAGCCTCATCAATCGAGACACACCGACCCCTTCTTTTGCTCTCTGCCGTCCTCAAACTGCCTGACAACACACAGATGGCTGCCATGAAAAATTAGGACTTAAAGGAGAGGTGTCATGGCCATTTCCACTGATCATAATTCCATTGTTGAGGTATACTAAAATAGATTTATATTGTGCATTTTTCCAAACTCACATTGGTTTCTCATACAGCATCTCTGTAAACTACTTGTATTCACTGAATTTCACTATTTGCCTTTAACGGCTCGTTGTAGCTCCAATAGCTCCAGCCCCCACCCTCCCTGTGAGCACAGTGTGCTCTGATTGGTCGGGACGTTGTGAATCGCGCTGAGCTCCGTGGAGGTGTTGTTTCCTTGTTTAGGATACACAGCGAAACACAGCCAAACTCATCCTGAGCACACACAAACTCACATCCGAAGTAAAAACAATAAGTGTGGCTTGATATTGAGTAAGAAAAAGGTTGATAAACGCTGTGAGAATGGGTCTGCAGAGAGAATTTTGCCGCGATCCCAACTGTCTGTTATCAGCCTGCAGCCAGGGAGGAGAAATCAGCTGAGCTGCCTGCTCCCTGCACACAGATGTGTGTGTGAGGAAGTCCGTGGATCGGTCAATTTGGACCAATCAGCGGGGGCTTAACGTAACGGCTCCGCGGACGTAACGTAACGGCTCTTCGGGATTGGTCCATTTCGTTCCGGGTACCGCATGACATCAGGCGGTACCCGGAAGAATCAAATGGGCAGTGACGTATCTCCAACGAGGCGTTTTGGGGAGGTATTTTCTGTGTTAGAGTTTTACTCGCTACAGGGTGTACTTTGAGGGTTTTGACTCTGCACACCGTTTACATGCATAAAAACCTTCATAACACACAAGGGGACGGGTAATAACCGGAAAAGCATGACATGGGAGCTTTAAGAAAAGCAGATGGGGAGGAGTGAAATCAATTCTCTTACACAGAAAACACTGTCAACAACATAATTATTAATGGCTCATCCTTTCTGCCCACACAAGCATTTCTGTGTTTATTTCTCTTTCTTTTGCCAGAGAGCAATCTAATACCAGATGTCTCTCCTAAGGCTGGGAGGGAGGGTCAACAAAGTAATAAAGGCTTCCTCACCACCTCCACCTGCCTCTCCCTGCTTTGCGTGAGAGAGGAGATGAGAGAGGTTGGACAGGATTACTCCCCATGTCCCTCCTCACACTAGGTTAGAAAACCAGACACCAGAGGCCTGTACTACGAAGCCGGATTTTCGCTTAGCCGGCTGACTTCAGGGAAAACTCGGGCTTTCCGGTCCTACGACGCTGGTTCTCTTTTTAGCGGGCTAGATCTCCATGGTAACTTATGCTGAGCGGCTAACCTCCTCGGGAGGAGGTTAGGTTGCAGGCTAAGAGATCAACTCAGTGAAAGCACTGCCTGCTGACCAATCAGAGCTCCGTGTGCGGAGTTTAAAGCTATCAAGTCATATTACAGGATAGAGGAAATACAGAAAAACTGCCGTTGCAGGAAAGACGGCCGGCAAAAATCAACTGACTGTGTGAACGTGAAAATTAATAGAATATCCCCTCCCATCTTCAGAGCAATCTGACTATTATAACATTAGCGTTAAGAAAGCTTACTTAAATATCTGCCACGACATAAGTAACCGGATCAGAGTAACATTAAGTACAGTCCGCGGCACTGTGAGTGCAGACGTCGATGTGTCCCATTATCATTCATATCATATCACATCATAATGTATCATATATTTCCTTATTTGAGTCAGCTTCTTGAGCCGTATCTGGCCGTGCAACACTCACAGTGTCACATACTGTATGCAGAAATATTATTTTAAGCAACACATTAAGTTGACGAAACACTCGAGTCAAATGTAATTAAAGTCAGATCCACTCGTGTCTTGGACGGGGCAGTGATCTCATAAACCTGTTAATGTACGCATTCAAACACTTTTTCTTTTACCAGCTGTATTCACCTTGCAGGTGCAGCTATGTGGCTTTTATCCTGGATAAAGTGTTTAAGTCATGGATGTTTAAAGTTTAACTTCTTCATATTTGACTAATATTAAAGTTCACTTTTCATTCAGGAAGTATGACGCTGCGCTGTCAGTACGCTTGTCCATGTTTGAGATTGGTCGAATGCTCCAAATACCACCCCTTTCATGTGAACGCGCACCTAACTAGATAGGACACGGCTGGCTTAAGCGATCCACTTGATAACCAGCGTCGTAGTACAGCTTAGCCAGAGCGCGTATGTTTTGGATTGGGCCAACCGGCTAACTCAAACATATCCAGGTTAGGAAAATCCGGCTTCGTAGTACAGGCCTCAGCTTCCTCCTCAAACTCAAAATGCAAAAGAAAATTGAACTGCGTAAATGTAAGGACACAGCAAAGTCTGAACCAAAGAATGAAGGTTTATCTAACCTTTGAACACTAACACTTGTGACAAGTTCAGAGAAAAGAAAGAAAGAAATGACACAAAGAAATTGAACAAAAGGTTCGACAGGTGAATGTGATAAATAGAGAGGGTTGGGCTGATGGTGATCTCAAGAGAGATACAATCAGACAGGTAAACGTAAATAAGCCTCCAAACAGTGTTGAAGTGTGTGATGGAGCAATGATACAAACGTGTGAAGTGACATATTGGCTCTAGCATAAGTAACCTATTTGGTCGTATGAGTTGGAGGACTTGTTGATTCAAAGCCATGTTTGAGAAAAGTACGTTCAAATTAACAACACATCACAAAGGGATAGTTACAGTTTGGTTTGTTTTATTGGCTAAAACAGAAATCTACTTCAGCTTAAAAACTGTCATTTTTAATGTTGAACATTTAGTGGATTAATGATTCTCAGAAAATGATTAAGTATAAACTGCGATTCAATTTCCTGTTAGGCTTTACAGCAGTGCTTTAAACAGGATGCTAACATCAGAATACAAGCACACTTCTGATGTGCATGTGGCCCTGAGAGAGAGGACAAGGACAAACCGACTGAATTCACTGAGCAACTTCAGGCTCACAGTCTACTGCACTGCAGATCGACTCGTCTGTCCCTCAGTATTAGTTTTAAACCTGATTTGGCGAAGCGTGGAGGAGAGATCATTCTGTGTCAGGCCTAATGTCCCCCTTCACCGCCACCACACAGCCTTCTGCACTGCAATGCTACATCTACCAGCATGACTCACTGCGGCTGGTAATTTAGAGCAAGAATTCATCGTGGACTTTCCTTCCTGAATATAAAACCTATGTGGGTTGATATGATAAAAACAAGCTCTAATAAAAGTTTCCAGTTCATCTGTACTGTTGACATTCAATAGTTTTGACCTCCATTGTGAATTGTATTCTCTATAAGGATGTCTTTCCACAACTAGATGCCCCTGTCTGCATCATCGCTATTGTATTGACTGTCAGCGCAAACACATGAACTCCAGGGGGATCACCAGCAGTGAAATGCTTGACCTTTGTGGACAACATATGGTGAAGCTCAAAAGGTCAATTTACAATTGATTCAGAGCGTTCAATGCTTCTCCAGTCTTCATTCAGAGAACAGAGCTGCGCAGGAGTCATCACATGACCTTAATGTGAACCTTAAGTGGTCGTATGCTGAGAGATTATAAACCTTTGTCAAAAAATGAATCAAGTACAATTTCAGGGTTCAAACTAAGGATTATTTTCTATCATCTTTTGATTTGCAGATTATTATTATTATGTCAAAAAACTATAATATCACACGTTGGCATATTCAACTTTCTTTTTGTTTAGACTGTCAGTCAAAAATATTCATAAATATATGTATCTATATTGAATCCATATTTCATATATATCTGGACAGACCATGATCTTACACGATATGCAGTATCCGCATGGCGAGTCATTGCATGTCTAATATGAAGAGAAAGAGAATTGCTGCAATCGTATTGTCGGCACAGCCCACAAAGCCTAATGTGTCAACAACAGCACCAAAACAGTAAAACTGAAGCCTGCAGTTTAACGATGACACACTGGAACCAACATCACATCACCGCCAACTTAATGATAGCCTGTGTTTAATGACTAGAGTAGCTTCAGCAGCACTGCGCAGATTTATTCTCTCAAAGCTGTAAACAGGCTGCCGACTGAGCGTGTGCGGGAGCCCTCAGTGACTGAGACCGAACCAGAGATACAGTGAGACAGCAAACACAATAGACAGGAGGCAGAGAGAAACAGAGAGAAGCACAGTGGTACAACAACCCAGGCTGCCAGCGCCCCATTGTCCTGGCCTCAATGTGCTTTTGTCACTGCAGCATGCAGCATGCAGCCCTGGTCCAGTCCAGTCTATGACCTCGTGCCAGGCGGGCATCACCAAGCACTGGCATGACCAGCAAACACAATGCTCGGCAACATCTGTACACAGCTAGAGAGGAGCATGTTGGCAGCATACAGCTGTGAAATAACACAGCTCAGTCTAACACTAGTTTATTTTATCTGAGGAGCAGGGGTCTCAAACTCAAGGCCAGGGGGCCAAATCCAGCCCGCGACTTCATTTTATGTGGCCCCGCAAGAGCTTGCAAAGAATATAATACGTTTATTATACGGTTACATGCCACTTTACAGAAGCAGGTTGCCCATAAACTACATGTCCCACAATGCATCTCGTTTTGTGACATGCGCACTGAAGAGACTTGCAATTATTTGCCCTGGACTTCTGCTTTCAGACGTAGTTAATTACTAAGTTATTATCCTATCCGATAATAATCCAATTCAGAGGCAATAATGTAATATAATACATTATTTTATATATATATATATATATATATATATATATATATATATATATATATATATATATATTATATTTATATAGTTACAACCGGCCCTTATGTGAATGTGGCCCGCGATGAAATTGAGTTTGACACCCCTGCTATAGAGGAATTGACAGCTGTTAGTATTCTCTTCTAGTAACCCATAAAAGCTTAACTAAATAACTACTCAAATGTTAAACTTTTAAGAAACAGCAAATCCCTACATTCAAAAAAATGCAACTGGCAAATTTGCCACATTATAGTGTGAACATGAATTAAATCCATGGGTGGGTGGGGGTGTGTGTCTGTCCTTTGCATTACTCGAGAAGTGTTTAATATACTTCACACTTGCACGTATATTGCTGGGCGTTCAGCGACGGATTTGGTGCAATTTGGGCAGGCGACACATTGAATATTGATACGATTAATAAACAGGCGAACACGCTCTATGCAGCAGCAGGGCTCCAAGGCTCTGCTCATTTGAGCATGACGTCTGCAGTTCAGAACATTTGCTGCTGGATTCATAATAATTTATAACATGAATACCGTTACTGCCAGAGAAAAGCAGCCAGTACTTACATTTGAGAAGATGTACGCCGGCCAATGTCTGATACTTTTACTTGATAAATGACTTAATTAGTCCTTTGATTAACAGACTAATCATTTCAGCTTTGGAAATCTGATAACGGTTCTATGAATAATGAATAAGAACAAGACAGCACTTTAGAAGAAGAAATTACGAATTTAAAAAACGTGTATTGCCCAATAGGTAAGTCACATCATTATTTGGCCAAACTGAAAATGAACACACAGTTTAAACCTATCATTGTATCAGAGTGTTTTCCTCCTCATGGCTCTGGCCAATTCCTTTTATATTAAAATAATCTTGAATTGAAATCACCCTTCATGCTGCTTTAAGCAAATCAACTGAATACTTTTCTTTCACATCTCCTTATCACTTTTAGCCTTTGAGCACAGCAGATTATACAATAAACAGTAACCCAGAAATAGATCCAGGACTATTCTGCTCCAGGATCCTCCCATCTGCCATGAGGAGACCTCAGGCACAGGCCATGGTTTTACAGGATTTACTGTTACTGGTATTCCAATTTACTTTTAGACCTGTAATAATAACTGCACTCAACATGTATTACACTGTAAATTGAGAGCTTTGAATTGACAGAGCTATGAGTTTTGTTTGTGTTTTCATTGCATAACAGGTTAACTTCATCGTTTCCTGCCTCATATTTCCTGCCTCAGGGTCCTGCCCTGTTTGGCATAGCAGAGGCCTCGCAGCACTCTAGCCTACATATGAGAGGCTACGCATGTATAATTCATATTTGTCATTGGCACCATATAATGTGCTGTGGGAGAGCCAATAGGAGAGGAGGTGGGCAGTGTCCCAAAGTGTAAAAGAAAGAAGATACTTATGGGTCAAAGAGGAGGAAAGAGAGTGATCAAGTGAGGTGAAGAGTCCGGCTCATACATGGTTGCAACGGTGTAAATGTTGTCCCTTTATTCAAATATAAATGCCAAACAGGCAGCTCTTCTTATTCACCTGTTTCTTTTTCTCTAAGCACATTACCCCTTCTTTATGTGAGCCACAATTAATGTCTGTAGAGGTCAAACTGAGGCTTTAAAGAGCATCAGGCTTTGCAGAGGCGTTTGTGGTTTAGTAATTGGTTGTGTGCTGTGGCTGTGAGGAAACAGCCTGTCAACAAAAGCTGGTGTCACCTGATGTTTGGGAACTTGGTGCAGCCACCTCACTTTCTGTGATCCCATCAATTACAAAGTGTAACTACAATTATCAACTGGAGTGATGCCCAAGTGTCCTTTCATGGTTTCATTAGATTCATGTTGATGTGATAGCAGGGCTGTGCCATATCAAATTGTTCATGATACTGGTAATAGCTAATGTCTATGTGAAGCCTGAGAAAAAAGCACAATGATTGTTGTGGGGGAAACTTCTGTGTAGCAATGCATTGGGAGTCACCGACTCAGGAAGGAGACACGGTGAGAGTTGGAGCTTTTGATGTCAAACACTGATGGGTTTATTCAGAGTATCGGCCGGAGGATTCACATCACAAGTCAAAGAGTCAGAGGTTCTGACTTCACGGTAGAGTTGCCACGTCAATTCTGAGGAGCCTCTCTCTATGTTAGACCTTTTAACTGGTTCACAGAGAGAAATCAACATCTCTGAAGGAGTAGACTAAACAGCTGGGAACACTGAACCACCTGCGTCCGACACGCATGGCCTCAAAGATTTCACATCTTAGAGTCCACAAACACCGATAAAGAAGTGCCTCAGTGTTCTCACAACAATTACCCTTTGTGCCAGACAAGTTGACCGGTCACAAACTGGTGACAACAACACATATGGCACCAAGGCCTTTCCTTAAAGGAGATAACAGACGTCAGAGTAGATCATAAAACGTCACAGAGCAAAAGGTTAGATATCTAGAAGAATTATTCCCTAACAATTGTTAGTAATGTGTGAGAACAACCTGTCAAAGTTGCGTGTGTGTGTGTAGGGAGGGGGATTGTGTGTGCGTGTGTGTGTGTGTGTGTGTGTGGGGGGGGGGGGTATGTTGTTTGAATACAGTTAACATGTCACAGTGTGTGTGGTCACTGTTGAACCATTAAAACTATGCAAAATGGTACAATAAAGTACTCATCACTATCTTTGGTATACTGATAATGCTAGCATTTAGCCCAGAGCTTTCTCACTCAGCCAAAATAACTTGCAAGCTCCAACTGAGTATCCCCAAGACACTTACAGGAATAGTCCCAGTCGGTTTCTAAATGTAACTTCATGGTTAGATTTGAGATTTGTGGTGCCCTTGCCTGCAAGACATCCACCACAGTTGATGATCAGACTGTAAACAATGAGCAGCACACAGAAAAGTAAGTAAGTAGTTGGCTTGATATCTACTGGCTTGACTGTCTGTAGACAATTTCATCCAGGATTCTCCTGACATTGGTGCACTTTCCTTATTTAATGACAGTGAACTCCCTTTCTTCACTCTGTCTCTTCATCTCCAGCCCACTCATCCTGACTCACTTTGTGAGCAGTCAGCAAAGAGAAAGTCTATCTCCTGTTGAAGTCAAGGCACCAGGGAGAACGTTGTTTATGTCTCTGATATCGAAAGACCCAGCAGCACTCAACTCCTGACATTAGCTTGAGAGGCAGAGAGAGAAAAACAACACCGGCAGACAGACCATTGTGGCACAAGAAGACAGCTGTGATGCAAAGTAAAGATGCAAATACAGTGGTTTGTGCTAAAGCTGTTTGGAAATTAAACATCTTGGCGGCAGTTAAAGGGGAATTCCAGCTGGGTTTCTTTAGTGCCACCAGACGGTGGTTCCATCCCTTAAAAATTATGCAATAAAAGAGGGTGTCTACCTCAAAACCCTAAACCCGCCAAAATAAACCTGTCTTACTTTCGCTTTTAAAGATAAACAACATTGGTAGAATTACCAAAGTGGAATCATACTACTGGCTGACAAGTGACAGACTATTCGATTATTTTAACCACACTTTATTACATTTGATAGCATACAGTAGCGTGAAAGGAAATGTTGAAAAAAAGGGAAATCGGGGATATTGTGGTCATAGACAAGTAGTGTGCAGTAAAACTCCAATATGTATGGTTTTACCATAAAGTTGAAAGAATATTCACATTCATAATTCAATGTTTATGAACATAACTTTTGTTTTAATAATATAATTAACCAGTTAAGTTGTTGTTTCAATATTCAGTGTTGGCTGGCTCCCTTCCTGTGTTTCATTTTCAGGAGTTAGTCTATTGATTTTGCATTACAGATTATCATTTTAAAATAACAAAACAAAAAGGGGTCTATAATGATAGTGCCTGATATAAATGCACCAATGCAGTGTTGTCACAGCTAGATACTACATTTCCATTCAAGACAGTATCACTTATCATGTTAGGTCCCAAAGAGCTAAACAACCTGTTATCGAAAAGGCAGTTTAATCTGATCCTGAGTGGAAGTGTGTTTACATGGGCCAGTGTGTCTCAGTTGCAGGCATCAAAAGTTATCTCTCTCCATAACCTAGAAACCCAATAATGTGTCTCTGACCTCCAGCAAACCCACAACGCGATCACTTTTTCTGCTGAATAGTCAGTATTCACATGTTTTGTGTAATATTTATAATTACTACTCATAGGCTCTACCCAAGGCTGTTGGTGTCACAAGTGAGCCTGATGGTTACATCTGATATTATTCAGTTTATCACAGATAAATCAGTCAGATAAGCAGCAGAACATTGTGGTTCATGAATGCTCAAGATATATTTCAAGTAGACATATACCGTACAAAAGACAACATGTCTCAGGATGCAGGAGGTCAATTTAACCAGTGTTATTTAGTGGAAATGGCAGTGACAGACCAACATTCGACCATCCACATCACAAATGACTCAGAACTAGCATCAGATGACAGAAATATCCTATGACATGAAGCCAGTGTCAAATGAATGCATGTCAGTAGGACTCGTATTAAAATTGAGACATTTTGACATATTTGTTTAGAGTGAACCATACCTACTAAAGTTTAAATTCTGCATTTAAATTAGGCTATATTTGAAGTTGATACATTCAACTGTCTGATACTGATAACTTTTTAACTTGAGCTTAATTTCCCTCCATTCATGTGTCAAACAAACGTGTCTCCCGCTGCTGCAGACAGTAATTCAACAATGTCACAGCCATGCATGACCCACTCGATATGTTTAATAGCGTAGCATTAGCTGAGTCTTTCGAGACAATTTCTGAATTATATTCAAGTAACAGAAGGGGGTGAATAAAAAACAAGGAATACTTGTTTACCTCCGTAGACTTTCCCAACAGCGTTTATGGTATATTTTCCATCCCCAGTCTTTTTGGCAGCCACGGTCCAACACAAGCGTGCACCCTGAGCGGTCTGATCATAGTAGTAGAAATTCACCAGGCAGTTTTCAGTGTGCGCACAAACTCCCGCCCAGCGCGTAACCGATTGGCTTCTCTGTCCGTCATTCAGGGAGAAACCTGTTGTAGGCATAGCAACCACAAAAAGGCGGGTCTTAGAGAGGATACTAGCAGTCTATTGGTAAATTGTTTCCAGGGCAACGCCCACAAAATACAGAACGTATAAATAAAGTACAAGGGACCTGAAGGACGTGGCTTCTGTATTCTGCCTGTCTGCAACAAGATCAAATAAAGCCAAGTTTAGTTATTTAGTGAATAATGTAACACCATTTTAACATTACACTGCTGACAGTAACATTGTGCTATGTATAAGCATGTTTCAGCCCTGTAGTGAAGCTATTTGATGATGATTTGATGATTGAATGAAATGGATCTTCTCCCAAATACCCACACATACACTTCAATGCACACACCAATACAAAACGATTAAGTCAATGCAAACATAATCATGTACAATACATATACACATGCAGACTGTTTAATCTGTTTTGTGGTTTTTATCCTGAAACATAACTAACAAAGTTTTGTTCAGTTGTTTAATCATAATTCATTACAAACTTCAAAGAAACCCCAGTGTCCTATCACCATTGACAGAGCAAGACCAAATTAAGTGTACCAATCTCACACAATTCAGGTATTCCTTAAATCACTACTTTGAGCTACTACTCAGGTCAAAGGTACTGTCCCCATGTGCAAAGAAAAACACCTACAGACAACCATTTGTTTATTTTGCCAAGTAAGTAGCCAGCTTGCCCCCTTTGCACATTCATTTTATATTTATACATAGGCTTAATTCAGCGCTCACCAGTGTTTTTTAAAACGTATCCTCTCCGGATGTGATAGTATGTGTTTTATTTGACCTTTGTCAATAAAAGATTTGAAACATGCAAACCAAAAACACATGTGTGCCTTCTGTGTGCATAAAGTAGACTAAAGGAACATACTGTACATTTCCCATAGGCCTACATGTAGCCAGGTATATCAGATCTGGTTGCAAACTCTAAGATGTCCACTTGAAGTTTAAACAATGGTTGGCTGAACCTCATGAATTTGTAATCACTAAGTGTGGTTTTAGGGGTTAAAAAAAAGGCAAGCCTCAGGCGAATTTAAGGAACAGAGCTGTTTCTCCTCAATCAGTCCTTATCAATCATATTGACTTCTGCACATCTATACATTCAGGACTCTTGGGACACTAAATATACCCTGTTTCTTTTACCACCAATACAGAAAGGTGTGTATGTACATGGCCTTTTGAATACAGTCACAACAGGTGTAATTTATAACCACAACACAATCTCTTTGTTCAATTGTTTTGTGTCTTTGGAATAGGCTTGTCCTTTAGTCACTCTTAAAGCGTCAGGGCCCACTATACCAGTGTGATAACAAATACATGTTCCTTACTACATGGCCCTTAAAACTTTACCACAAAGCTGCAATTTTGAGTTCTCTTATAATGTCACTGTCAGTCAGAATAATCTTGGTACAGGTAATGAGTTGTGGGTTGATAGGGAATACAAGAAAGTGTTTCTAACTAGGAAATAAGCATCCTTCTTGATGGCCATGAATAAATGTATACATTTAACTCCAAGTCAAACTCCTTATCAAAATCAGATAAGATGGGTGAGATGCTGCCAGTCGTCAAGCACGAGGCTAGGGAGCAACACTGGTCAGGTGCATGTTGATTGATAGGAAGACAGTTATCTCTTTCTTGTCACATATATGGTGCAAAAGTAAAGATACTCTGCTGTGGATGATAAGAACGAGAAATGCAATCCTGGTGTTTCCCATATAGGACAGAAACTCTCAACAGAGTCTGTTTTGGGTCAGTCCTAAATTAGTCAGTACAAAGTTGTATATCGCCCTTATACACTGCTGCAGATTTAATCAGGTAAATGTTTGGCCTTAAATTATGAAAACAACTGAAGATTGATTATGGGTCCTTACGAGGAAACGGGTCAGTAAAGTTATTTAAACATCTGTGCATCATCATGTGCCGTGGAAGTAAAGTATCATTATAATTGGGTAAGGACTAATTGATTAATGCAAAAATAATTGAATAATTCAAGAAAAATAGCAAACGTTTGTGTGAAAGTATGAACAAATTGTTGTATTTGGTTAAACCAGCATCAAGGGAAGGGACTGGATTTAGATACAGTTGCTGATGCTGAGAATTCACAGATTAAGTATTTTTAGACTGAGGTTGCAGCTCACTAGTCATTGTATATATGTGGTCATTTTTTATCTCAGCAGCTGGTTCACACAGAGACACGCACAGATGCTATGACACGCTGCTTCAGCTTCTCGTGTCCTTTCAGGTGTTTTTACACATCAAAGAAGTGAGCAGTGAGAGGCCTCTGCTGGAGGAGATGATGCTTGATGTGATGCTAACTGATGCAATATTAAAATCAAGACAGGGTGCAACAGATCATAATGTGAAAGACAGAAAGGTTAGAATACATTTCCTGTTTAGTAAGATTAGATTATCATCACTTCACAGGAAGGAAACACTTTACCACAGTCACAAGGCAACATAAGAAATCTGAATCCTGTATAGTATTATTCATCCATATATTAAGTGTATACAAGAGTGTAAAATACAAGCTATGTGGTTATATACAAACTATATCTTACTGTAAACGGTCTAGTGGCAGTGTTCCCTTGCTAACAAATATAAAAAGCATAATAAGCTTTTAATCCATGGAAAAATCTTCTAAATAAAATGAAATGAGCTGTCGGATTTAATTATGTCTCATTAGTGCCTGTCACCTGTTGGTGCTCCTATTCTTGTCCTGTGTGAGTGTTGCTTCAAACAGCCGCTGATATGCTCTCATTTGTCTCCCTCTAAAGGTCCTTTGTGATCATGTTCTATTCATCACATCAATACT
Source organism: Trematomus bernacchii (assembly GCF_902827165.1). Lineage (NCBI taxonomy): Eukaryota > Metazoa > Chordata > Actinopteri > Perciformes > Nototheniidae > Trematomus > Trematomus bernacchii. Next base: position 14,361,191 of record NW_022987739.1, read on the forward strand.
CTGCTTGAATTTCTGTGACAAGCATTTTCATTATTTTATCTATATTTTGCAGATGTCAGATGAAAGGCTTTCAATGGCTGGATCATTTCATAGATGTGTGTCTAATAACTTAGTCTTCTTTAGCCTGCCTAATCAAGCATAGTAAGTACATATTTATATTAAACTGAACAGAAGTCAAACTGAAAAAGAGTTGCTTTGTGCTTGTCCTTTGATAATAGAAGTGTAAGATTGTTGTGTTATTTCCTTTTTTAAATAACTTTGCCAAAAACGCAGCCAGGAAGTTACCAAGTCTCTTTTCATTTTGGAAGAAGGCAAGAGCAAAATGAATCTACTGAATGAACCCCAATGTTTACAACCACATGCTGTGCATCACCTCTTCTCCTGTATTTCTCCGTGTTTCTGCCTCTCATGCAGCTCTGAACAGCCTGACGGATGCAGCCAACACTGAAAACGACCTCCACTGCTGACAAAGCACACAGTTTTGGATCCAGAAAAAGAAGCTGGCTCTCCCCTCAGGGCTCCTCTCCCCTCCCCAGGAGATCCAGTGTGTTGGACCTCTATTTGTGATAATCAGTGCTTTGTGCCTCATCTCAGTGATAATCAGTGCTTTGCTGACCTTCCCTCTCTGTCAGGTGTCCGCTGGCCTGCAGGGAGGTGAACAGGAATACTGCAGCTCATGTCTATGAACTAATATTATTTAATGATCATTTTGTATTTCATGCATGATTGCCAGAAATCCATAACATTCCATATATCTAACTTAGTATTAAAGCCTTTTTTGAGGACTTGCTGCTGGACTATTAGTGTATGCCCTGTTTAGAATCCATATTCAAGCGGAATACTCTGTGTGCTGCTATTCTTGCCTCATTAGACTGAATTTCTCCAGTGCTTCACTATACTGGAAATCGTCTGGTTAAGTAATACGTTAATAGAGCTTTTAGAGACTCACAGTATAATGCAAAAATTGAATATTAGCAAAATGTTTGTACACATTAGCTCACAAAATGATTCTAGTGCAACAAAAGTGACAGGACAGATCAATACATCAATAAGCAAGTAGCTATTATATTACCCAAACATTTTAAATAAGACTCAGATTTAGAAAAATAAACTGAAATATGATGAGAGATAAAGTGGCAGAACATATGGTGTTTATATATGTTGGATAAATATTAAGAATTAAAAAAAAAGATAATACACTCCGCATTAAAATGGACCCCAAGTTCATTTCTGTAATCTTCAGCCTGCCATGTCACCCTCACAGCAGATTCACTTTTAAATTGTCTAGAGTACAGTTTCTTCACACACTGAAGTCCAGAATAGGTGCAGGAGACCAAAGAGACAATAGTCTAAAAGACGACAGCTTCCAAAAACGTTTTGTAATGTGAACATGTGCAGTTAGCTGTCAAACCATTGCAGAGCAGAAATAAAACGAAGACAACTTTAAACACAAGGGGGCGTACAGATCATACTTTCTAAACCTTCAACTTGACCCAGTCAACTCCTCAGTGGCAGAGTTGTATCTGGGCCGGTGTTTTTAATCCAACTTGTCAAGGGCTTGATACTTCCTATTTCTATGGTACTGTAGTGGTGGAATTGTTGACCCGTGGTGTCTGTGTTTGCCTGTTTGGTTGGCACGGTCCTTTACACCAGAATGTGTTATCATTATTGTCTTGACACAAGTGCACTAATGAGCGCTTTTCCTCTAATTGGACCGTGACATGATAGGAAAATACCACAGGCATCAGCACTTCCAACCACAGAATACCCACAGTGAACAAGCCCTTAATTATAAAAATACATCAACATGGTGTTCAGTCTTGTACAGTAAGTGGGTTTGTTGTCACTTTATATATAACAGTCTTTGGTTGTCACCCTGTAATGAAAACAAACGAGAGAAGAACTAAGAAAAACTGTAAATCTGTTCACATTAGAGCAAAACACAGTTAACAAGTCTAGTGAAATTTAAGTGAAATATTCGATACATAGATTTTCAGGGATAAATAAGGTAATCATACAGACTGTAAGGTAATTGTGGTCATACTGTTAGAGGGTAACTGCATTAAGTCAACATTAACCAGGATGCTTTGGTTCATGTAAAATAATTGACTATAAACCATGTAGGAATATTTGTATTTATTTAAAATATATATAGAGTAAAAGCCCCAAATTGTGCTATATTAGACTCAATGCCCCTTTCAGCAGTGAAAAATAACCAAGATACTTTTTGAAGTATTGGGCTTGAGAACAACAAGTGCTTTACTTATTTACATATTTTGCTACTTTAAACTACTACTCTGCCACATCTAAAGTGCATTTTTTTAACTTAACAATATTTATTTAATAGTTAGAATTTAACATTTAAAAAAACATATCATGGATTTATAAATAACACACACTTTATTGAAACTGTTCAAAGCATATAAAGCTGAAAAGATTAGTTCTACTTCATAAGCCATAACATTAACGTTATATATAGAGAAAAACAACTTTATTTAGAAGTGGTTCATATGTTCTTTAGTGATAGACCTTTACTGTTTGCTTGTTTTTGAAGTAGTGTGGTATTGCTACTTCTATTCAAGAAAATACTACTTTTTTTTTACTTTTCTTTTTTTAAAGACAATAACCCTGCTGATCGTCGTCATTACTTGACTTATAATATGATATTGATTTCACAAGCCAAGTCTGTGAAAATGTCCAGTTTACCAATTTGTGACTGGAAACCGTTTTTTTCCCTCATGTTGCTCAGAAGTGTGTGGAGTCATAGGTCTGTCTGGCACAGATGTGTGTTGATGTGCTTCCAGCTGTTTGTGTGGATTCATGATGTCTGAACCTATAGTCTGGTCTGCAGTGGAGGATCCTCCCTACAGCCTGTGAGATCATCACACTTTTAATTAGACCGGATCCGCCAATTAACAGGAAGTCAGCCGGCCCCTCTCAGCCTTTTAAAAGCAGCCGAGTCCAACCTCCAGCAGGACTCTGACAGAGGCTCACACAAGGTAGGTTACCTCTCCCTTCATTCAGGATTTTCAGTCATGAGCGTGAATACACTCTGATTTATTTATTCTTTATGTGTCTTATGCTTGGTTTCAGATTTACTGAAGGATGTCTTCTCCTGTACTTTGTGCTGTTACTCTGCTGGCATGTGCTTTGACATTTGGCGCAGCTCAGAGTGAGTACAGTTACTGTGACATTTGTTTTGCATCGTGAAACCTTTAACTGAAATGTATCATTCACATGATTTGAAGTTTTTGATTGAAAGAAATGTGCTTTTATGAAGCACTTTCCTGAAATTAACTGTGTGTTTTCTGATGTTGTACTTGTTCATGTTTACTTTGTTATTAATTATTTTCTAGAGAGGGGTCAAACTGTTTTTATTTGTCACCTATTCAAAAATCAATTTCTGGCACAGCTTTATTATTTACACAGATGTCGTCAGACATTATTAGACCGAAGTTGATGAAAATCTTTAAAGGCACAGATGCCTTATTGTCCCTCTGATATTCTTTTCTTTTTCCATGTGCTCTTTCTCATAAACAGCAAGCTGTAAAGGTCGCTGTGGTGCTGAGTACTACAGGGGTAACATGTGCCAGTGTGATTATGGCTGCCTGGAGTATGAAGAGTGCTGCAGAGACTATGAATCCCAATGCACCACAAGTGAGAGCTTTTCCTTCTGATTTACATATATAAATACCAAAAACTACTCTGGTTTCATTGTACAGTCTTTGATAAAGATTTTTGTTACTGAAAAGGTTTTCATGAAAATGTATTACCTATTCCCCAAGTTTGCTAAAACCAAAATTCTAATATAATCAGCATATGTAGTCTCTTTGTACAAGTCTGTTGTGTTTGTGTGCTACAGAAAGCTCCTGTAAAGGACGGTGTGGCGAAGGCTTCAAAAGAGGCCGTCTGTGTAGCTGCGACTCTGACTGTGTTAAATTCAAACAGTGTTGTCCTGATCGTAATCTGCACTGTGATGCAGACGGTAAGCCTTGTCAGCATGATTGTGTGTGTGTTTGTGTGTGCTTGTGTGTTATTTTTTTGTTAATCGTGACTTTTTTTTAGTTTTACAGTTTCACACTCAGTAACATTATTATTATAGTTCCTCCGTGTAAAGGTAGCCCTCACCTTTTTTTCAGTTGTCATGCAATCATTTTCATTTGAGATTAGTACATCTGCATGAAGCGCATAGAAGCCAGGATTAATGTTGAATGGCATGTCCACCAGCATGTGAAATAGCATGCAATGCATGCAGTAATCTGCACCGATGCATTTGACATTATTTTCTGTTTTGGATAATTACCACAGAGAAAATCAGTGGAGCAGCCAGTACATCAGCACCAGTGAAGGCTAATTCATGTGATAGCATAAATGATAACAAGCCAAAAGGTATTTTCAACTTGGCAGTACGGCGAATCTTTGTCATTAAGGATTGAGAAAACTGTTTATTACAGGGTTCACTTTTTTTTTTTAACCTTTATACATTTTCTCACAGAGCCGACATTGAATGATGCAAGTGATCCTTCTACATTCAGTGAGGAAAACCATGCAGGTGACTTGTGGAAATTAACTTTATAAATAACCCATAATCATAAAGCTATTTGTTTAAGATTGCTTAAATATGATAATGATTATAAGCTGAACTCAGTGGAATTTAAAAGGCATATGTCAGGAAGACGGCAGGAAGATGTTTACGCTGGACTGCCACACTGTGGCTCTGTTGCTGTGGTTTGCTTTGAGGGCCAAGTCTCACCAGAACAAGCCAAGAGCACAAGCTGCAGGGGCCAAAAGAAACACAAGGAAGCAGTGTGGTCATGAGAGTGTGTAGGAGGGTAACGGGCACAGGCTCAGTCACAAGAGAGGAAAGCACAAAATGAATCCAAGAAAGGATCACAGAACATTTTCTTCAGGTTTTAATTCAGGGGTTCGTTGGAATTGATTGGTGGGTGGAGATACTCTTGCATCCATTGAGAGATTTCCGTCTGGAATTTCAAGACATTCAGTCAGTGATGTTCAAAAAAACGAATGCAGGGAAAATATAGGTAGTGAGGATTAAATGACTGTGTCAGCAATGGCAAACAACGACATTTATATTTAATGTTGCCTCATTTGTCCACAGATGACAATTCTATTCCACTGGTCAGTCCAACATCAAATCCACAAGATGATCTTGGTGATGGTGAGCAATGATGTAATAAATCTATCTATTTTTCCACCAGTAAACTTTCACTAGTATGACATCCAGGTGTGCCATTCTCCCACATTCCTCTAGATATGTACAACCAGATTTTTCCCACTGATGAGTTTTCCAACAATGGAGTTGAGGACCCGGAGGCAGGTCCAGTCCCACAGAGCACCAGCGGCTATGAGTTGTCCACAGCTGGCGTGTTGGATCAAATATCTACTGAACCCACCCAGGATCCAGACCCTGCTGATCCGCTTGATGTTACCCCAGACCCTACTGTCAATCAGCTTGATGTTACCCCAGACCCCACTGCTGATCTGCTTGATGTTACCCCAGACCCTACTGACGATCTGCCTAATGTCACCCCAGACCCCACTGCAGATCTTCCTAATGCTACCCCTGACCCTAATGCCGATCTTCCTAATGCTACCCCTGACCCTAATGCCGATCTTCCTAATGCTACCCCAGACCCTACTGACGATCTGCCTAATGTCACCCCAGACCCCACTGCAGATCTTCCTAATGCTACCCCTGACCCTAATGCCGATCTTCCTAATGCTACCCCTGACCCTAATGCCGATCTTCCTAATGCTACCCCTGACCCTAATGCCGATCTTCCTAATGCTACCCCAGATCCTAATGCCGATCTTCCTAATTCTACCCCAGACCCAACTGCCGATCAACTTAATGTAACCCCAGACCCCACTGCCGATCAGCTTAATATCACCCCAGACCCTAATGCCGATCTTCCTAATGCTACCCCAGACCCTACTGCCGATCTTCCTAATGCTACCCCAGACCCTACTGCCGATCAGCTTGATGTCACCCCAGACCCTATTGCCGATCAGCTTAATGTAACCCCAGACCCTACTGCCGATCAGCTTGATGTCACCCCAGACCCAACTGCCGATCAACTTAATGTAACCCCAGACCCCACTGCCGATCAGCTTGTTGTCACCCCAGACCCAACTGCCGATCAACTTAATGTAACCCCAGACCCCACTGCCGATCAGCTTGTTGTCACCCCAGACCCAACTGCCGATCAACTTAATGTAACCCCAGACCCCACTGCCGATCAGCTTAATATCACCCCAGACCCTAATGCCGATCTTCCTAATGCTACCCCAGACCCTACTGCCGATCTTCCTAATGCTACCCCAGACCCTACTGCCGATCTTCCTAATGCTACCCCAGACCCTACTGCCGATCAGCTTGATGTCACCCCAGACTCCACCAAAAACACTCCACTTGAAGCCACCCCGAAACCCCAAGACAAACCAGCTCCAAACAAGCCATCACAAACTAAACCAACGACACCTAAACCCAGCTCCAATTCTGAGACTAAGCCTCTGATCCCCACGCAAACCCTCACCATAGACAATCCTAAAGACTACCAAGCAGGTTAGAAACCTTTCTTATTTCTGGTTCACATTCTCAACAAAACACCCAAGAAAAACAAATTGCCTTAAAGATGGTTTATGTGACTCTGAGAAGAGAATTTTCACTGTAAGTATTGAAATGTTGTTCCATAGGCTCTGCAGCCTCTATATTCTGGGTATTTCTTTTACTGATCTCAGCCAGCTTTATGAGCTTGGTTGTTTTGACATTATCCCTCTGGGTGAATAAAGCATGCTTCAAAGCAGGGCAACATTATATTAAGTGACGGAGGTGGTTGTTAACCTACTCTGCAAATTAATCAAACACTCTTTTGAAATTGGCAAGCTCGGATACTTTAAAGTGCCCAGAGCTCCTGGAGCACAACACGATATATTTAGCACCTAGTAAACTCAGTTATTGCACAATTCTTTGTATTATTGCTTTTTTTATCCAAAGAGATGTTTATTCTCACATAGTTTGTCCTTTTTCTCAGATGACAGCAATGATACAAATCTGTGCAGCGGACGTCCGGTTGGCGCAGTCACTACACTGAGGAACGGCACCATGGTCGTTTTCAGAGGTGAGGGTCTGCCATCTGAACATTATATAAAAGCTTGTAATACTTTTACGTTTTTTGATGCAGAAAAGAAAACAAAAAAAGTACAGCTAAACATGAATAAAGAATGTACTCTGTGTATAACGTTGACAGTAACAACAATTAAGATACAAATGACTTATCTGCTATTTTACTTTCCAGGACACTACTTCTGGCTTGTTGACAGATACATGGTGCCTAGTCCGGCTCAGAGCATCACACAGGTGTGGGGGGTCCCTTCCCCCATCGACACTGCGTTCACCCGCTGCAACTGCCAGGGCAAAACATACATTTTTAAGGTACATTTTCTTATCTTGACACCAGTGACTGCATTTTAAAGATTTCATGGATGAGCCTATTTGCACTATATCAGGATTTTAATTAGGCTCTCTTTTTTTCGCCTGGGGTTTAATGTTTTTGTGTTTTTGCAGGGACCCCAGTACTGGCGATATGAAAATGGTTTGTTGGACCCTCATTATCCAAAGGTTGTTCAAGTGGGCTTTGATGGGCTCCGTGGCCAAATCACAGCGGCTCTATCTGTCCCTCAGTACCAGAGCAGGAGAGAGTCTGTTTACTTCTTCAAAAGAGGTAAAAAAACTGCTGTTACAAGCTACTTGATATATGTCTAGTCTATGTATTGCTTATGTTACTGTCATTTTCTAATGACCTTAATGAATGGTAATGCCTGTGACCTAAGATTTTCATCGTCATAACTACACTGTAGCTATGTACGTATGACTAATAAAAGCCTTGAACCTTGAATTAATATATTTTGAAATTTGACTGTTACTTTCAGGGGGAACTGTGCAGAAATATTCCTACCAGTTGGGCACCAGTCCAACATGTGGCAGGAAAGTCCACAATGCTGTTTACACAGTCCGCAGCAGAGTGGTCCGACGAGCAGGTATTCTAAGAATTATACAAAATGGTGTTACATAAATTCTTCTTAACAATGTCATCAATTCCCTTATTGTTGTCATCTGTACGCGACATGATTTTGTGTTGGGTGAATATTGTCCAAGATTTACTTAGCTCACGTAAACATGTTTTATTTGAGTTGCAACACATGACATTCTCTGAAAAAGTGAGTCATGCCTTTGTGGAGGTGAAAGGTGCAGCGAGGTCTACCTTATAAATACTTTGCAAGTGGAAATAAGTTGGCTGTGGGATGTTTATGGGACTGCAACTGTTAAGCAGAAGAATGGAAAAACGAATACATAAATATGCAGCAACCATTGAACAAATCATCTAATTTTCCTCTCAACTCTTGATTTCAGTGTCTCTTTTAGGGCCTTCCATCAACATCCGGACATCATGGAGAGGTTTCCCTTCGACCATCACAGCTGCTGTGTCTGTCCCCAGCCGCACAGAACGGGATGGATACAAATACCATGTCTTCTCCAGATGTAAATACTTTAATATATATCTCCTTTAAACAGATTAAGGGTAAAGTTTCAGTTTTATTTCAGGATATTTGCTCTAGGATCAGTCTAGTAAGAAAGAAGGTATAGTATAGTTTTAGGCAGTGTTCCACACAAAGCCTACATTTATATGAATTAGTAAAGACAGGGCTCCTTGCCTTATTTTGGATTAGCTCCTAACACAGCCTGTTAAATAAAATAGGATGAAGTAGTTTTTAAGTAGTAATTGTGGACAAAACGTCAGTCTGTTGTCTGACTTTTTGTTGTTAGCCTCATTCAGGTCAGACATGCCTAATGAGGACCATGTGTGTCTGGGTGTGTGTCAGGGTGGGGTGGGATATTAGGCAGATGTGAAGGCCATTGAGGGTGGTGGCTATTCACCTACAGCTCAAGTTTGTTATAAAGTAACCACAGTAAAAGATTTAAAGGCGATGCATACTGTACAAAGAATACTGTAATCCCTGTCTGAGTGAAAAACAGACTCAGTTTAAGCCTGCGTGATGCATCAAGACAGGAGGGGTTTACAGTCTAGTCGTTTGTCATTTAAGGAAACCTTCAGCTATTAAGATTTATGTCCAACTGTGGCCAAAAGCTATCCAATTTAATGTTGTTTAAAACTCAAGACTGTTATCAGATGCATGAGATTCTTTTCATGCCAAATTCATGCTGACTAAAATGGAAACTGGCATGTAGATGGGTATAAAAGGCCATCCTGTACAAGATGTATTAACGAAAATGCCTAATGTTTCTTTCTGTTTCTTTTGCAGCCACGTCCTACAACGTGAGGATCGGCGGGGCACGTCCCGTCATTCCTGCGCCGACAGCCAACGAGTCACCTCAGAGTAGAGATTTCTTCAAATGCCAAAAGAAAGTCTGATGAAAGATTTTGTTTTCCTATAGTTTTATTACATTCTTCATAAACCACACCGCTCCAGCATGGACTGATTACAAAAAGGTACTTTAAAGTAGTAAAGCAAAACTAAAAACAACAGGCTTCAGAACAAGTAAACACCATCAAAGCTGAATACAGAATCTGAGCACGCCGATTGGAAAATGTGTAATGTGTTTCTAAAAGGGAATGACATCTACTCCAGTCACGTCCGTCTCGAAGTCCTCTGATTAGTGCTTCATCTCGCAAATCGTCTTCCGTGTAAACCCCGAGAAGGAAATCCCTGACCTGTAACGATAAAATATTTTGTTCAAATTAAGCCTGCTATACTGATGTAAAGATTCTGTACAGTGGCTGTATAAAACGTGTATAACATGTAATGTTTCATCTGTTATTCTCATTAACATGCATTTTAACACACAAACATGAATTAAATGCCATGAATGAAACAAATGCTTTGTGTGTGAATTTATATGTATAGCCGTCATAAAAAATGTTGCACTGCTAATAATGTGCATTTTAAATAAGTCAATAATATTCAACAAATTACAATAATATTTTAATGTAATACATTAGTAAGTAATTATACTATATTTAGTTTGTTTTTCATGTCGGTAACAGTCTGGAAATCTGTTATTTTATATCTGATTGACGTTAAATAAGGTAATTCTGTTTGAGACATTCATATAAAACTCTCGTATATAAACAAGTAACGGGTTAACGCTGCCCATTATAATATTTGTTTTTTCTAAAACTGGAGAGAGATGAAAATGAAAATGAGACATGTTGTATGTAGTGTAAGGAAGGTCCCAGACCAGAAAAATGGTGGTTGTGGTTCATGGACAGCCTTGAGCCCCTAGGCCACCTTGGCACCTCACAGGCTGCTGATTTTGATGTGAGAAGACAAACATGTTGTGAAACAGCATCACATTCGGCTGCTTGGAACCAGACTTAATTGGCATCGTAAAAACAAAACTAGTGTGGTATGACCAGCCAAATAACATTTCTGGACATCAAAGTATGGAGAGCGCACAGCCACACAACTTTGCAGGACGCTTATTAAAAACTGTGCTAAAACTGTAGTGTCTCTCAGGAAGAAACAGGATATTCCTCCATTGATTCAGCCGCTTATCTTGTTACGAATACTTTGATCAGTCATGATTATCCTGTGGTACACATGTTTTAAACATAATTTTCTTCTGCTGCTGTTATTCACAATATTAAATCATGTGCAAATATCTAAAATACATTTGTGATAATTGATTTGAGTTTGAGACATTTCTTTTTTCTTCCCTGATGTAGCATCTTGCAAAAACGCAATGGACTTAATAAGCCCAAAGCCACTATGGGCCTGGTATAGTTTTATGCTCAAAAGCAGTATTTGCTCCATCACCCCCCCAACCTGTGAGTGTGCTCTCATTGTTACCCCCTCTCTTCATGCGGCCCCCACGGTGCTCGGGCCAGCGCTGCAGCTGTCTGCTGGATCCAGGTCTGGAGGGTCGAGGTGTAGCACTCCTTGTATCTAGAATAATTAAACAACATAGCAATCAGAACTGAACACTCATTAGGATCCATAAAGTGATTTTTAAATCGGCCCAGTCAGCAGGCTGCAGTGTACCTGTGGAGCTGGAGGGGGGCTCCTGGCTGGTGGAGGGGAGACTGGCCTTGTCAGACTGCTGACCTGACTCCTCCACATCCCCCTGAGAGACCACTGAATCTCCTGACAGATCTCCACTGGGCCTGCAATAAACACAACACACAGTTGAGTTGGGCGATAGATACGGAAACTTGTTTGAGTTAGAAAGCCAAGTTATAAAATATCAGTTCCTATTCTTGCAAAACATGTATAAAGATTCAAGCATTATCAAAGACTGTCAATTTTCAAAAACGTTTGGGGTCCTAGTTTCCCCCCAAAAATGTCCAGTTACCTATGGGAAAAAGGGATAACTTTGAAAGATTTGTCTTTTACGTCTTTTAAATACTAACACTGAAAAGATACAAAGATTTTCAGTAAAAGAAGATTTGCTGATAAAAGGGCAGGGGGAATCTTGCCGACTGCGAGGTCTGATTTCCAGCAGCAGTCAAAAAAAAGAAATGAAATGATTGACAAACAGCAGAGAGGAGTGAGCCTCACCGATCAGAGTCTGGCTCCAGGAGGGCGTCGTCTCTGTCCTCCCCCGAGCCGGCGCCTCCTGGCGTGGACATGCTCACTATGGGAACCGACTGAGAGGCGTGCTCAGTGGAGTCGGACTGAGCCTCTGAGAAGATATTTACTGGAACAGAAGCACACAAACACAAGATAAAGTTGCTGATTTTGTTAGCACTCTTAAATCTGTGAATTCCGGCTTCCTGGAAACTGTGTTGAGTACGTGGAAGAAAAGGGTGTGTCGGTAGAGAGACAGAACAGACAGAGGCGGATACCTGGTGCTGTAACTTGTAATGGTGTGGTGGGAACGCTGCGTCCACCCGACTCCTCTTCATGAGGTGCTAGGAACAAGGGACTTTCAAACATCCCAAGACCTGAAGACAAGAAAAAAAAGTTTTACGCTCTGTGAAAAAAAACCACATGTCGGCATTTGATTGCTTTAGCTGTTAATTACAAATTACAGTACATGTGCCCCTGTTAAATGTATATATTTAAAATAAGAAATTAAATGTTTTTTTTTTCCATTCTGCATTTTCTTTTGTTTCCTTGGGGTGTTAAATGCTGTTGTACACAATCTGTATCTCTGCATGCGGTGGTGCTGTACCTCCTTGTGATGCGAGCTGTCCCAGGTCAGAGTGTGAGGACAAGCTGGTCTGAGGGCTGTCGTCTGAAAAACCAAACCTGAAGCGAGGCACACCAGCCACTTGGGAAGAACTAACAAAAATAAATAAAACATATTTTACGTTTTAGTTATAGCTCAAATTATAAACTAAAGTAGTACATATTTAAATAGAAACAGTGTAAGAGGCAACCAACAACATTATTTATGCAGTATCTAATTACCCTGCAATTATAATATCTGATCAAGTAGCAATGGTTTTGTAACCAATAAACAACATTACAGGCGTTTATCCTGAGCGTTGTGACGTGCTTGTCTCCGTCTATGTGTGTGAGACTTACTTGTCAAGTCCTTCTGAGCGGTGCGGCACCACCAGAGTGGGGGTGCAGGGCACTATACTGTCATCATCAACAAAGAAATGCTGCTGCAACGGGAGAGATGGAAGAAAGCGTTAGATACAAAACACGCACTGAACAGAGTGAAGGTTTCATGTATAATGTAATGGATGTAAATTCTCTGATGTTTTAGAGGACTTACAGAAGTGCCCTGCACCCCGGGGGTGAGCTGAGGCACTCTTCCCACTGACTGACGACGGACAGGGTTACGCTGTGAGGTTACATTTTAAACATGTGATTAACAGAGCTTTGCTTTTGATTTACACAGAGATGACCCAAGATAAATACTGTGAAAACTAACTTTTGAAAGAGTAACTTAAATATCTTAGTAACAATGTTTTCTATTTAAATTTAGTTTTCTTCTTTTCCCTACGAGGAAAGTTATATTTATTTATTAGGAAAGATTAGTCTTCCTTCTTACCTGAGCATGTGGTCCCAGGTCTGATGTCAGGGCGATGCTCATTCGAGAGGGCAGCTGTTGTGTTGGTCTCCGTGGAGATTGGGGCATCCGAGAACCAGAGCTTGTGATAGGTTGATCAGTAGAGAAGGCCTCCATTGCAGTGCTCTCAACTAAAACAACAAAAATGCTCAAATAAAACAGAAATCCATTTTGTTTGAAACAAAATACATTTGATCAGAGCTGTAAGAATTCAGAACAAGCCTCCTTCAGAAAACCCAACCATTGCATTTATTGTTCAATTATAGACACTCAAATTCAGAGTTGGAAAAGACACATTTTGTTAAAATAAAAAAAAAGTGTTTACTTTACAATCTAAAGCTGTATAAGGGAACGTCAATATGATTTGAGGGGATTATGCATTCTCAAGAAAAAAGTGGTCGGTTATATTAGTATATCAGTTAAAGGAGTGGATTTATGAAATAGTTAAAATAAAAAAAACACTTCATCTTGCTGGTTCCCTTATTTAATCAATCTTAAAAGTTGTACTACAGTGACTTTGGGCCCCTTATTGGTCTATTGCAGGGGTTTTCAAAGTGTGGGAAGGTGAGCCTCCCCTCAGAGAACACAACAGCTGCGCCCCCCCCCTCCCAATTATTATTGCTATTATTATTATTATTATTATTATTATTATTGTTGTTGTTGTTGTTGTTGCTATAATGCAGGGGTATTATTATCCAGTGGAAAGTCCTTACCTACTGGCCTAGTTAAATCAAAGTGGTTACTTTTTTTTGGCTGGGCAGTGTAGTTTTACACACCGTCTTATTTGACTTTCTCAGGACTTAAACGTTTTTTGGGGGCAGACCCCCACAAAGAAAAAAATATATTTACACACGTAAGGTCATCATCTTAACCGTTTGTTATGCTCATCGAGTCATCCGTGAGCAGAGCATCAAGTTGGCATGCCTATAACAGCTGAATGCGACGATTACCATCTTGTTCAGCAAAACGCCTCACAAACTGATTAAGATCCAAAGCTTTAGTGCGTTTTGAATCAATGCTGAGTACAGCCAAACTTGACAGTCTCTTCTCTGTCATTGTAGACCGCAAATACCTCATTCCTTCCGTCTAATTGGGTCCGAATGCTTCTCGTTTTGCGCCGTCCCGTTCAAATGAAATCGCAGACAATCAATTTCCAAGCTCGCGCCAGGGCCGGGGGAGGGGTTACAAGCCTATGGTTACAAGGCTCGCGTCTTGTGCTGCATTCACTTTCACTCAGACATTAGGGATTTTCTCTCATAAATGTCCGATGAGCCACAACTTTTATTTCAAAAACAAAGCTGCCAACTGGGGTGGCGAGGCTATTTTTAGGGTGGCAGTTGCCACCCCATGCCACCCCGGTAGATCCGCTACTTGCTTTTAATCAAAGTCAATGCGGAAAACCCGCATTCACACAGGTAGGTGGAGGTGAAGGGAATGAGCACTTTTACAGTCTTTTTGACGAGGTGGGGGAACTCGGTCTCCACAGACAGCCAAAAGTGTGCAAGTGACGTTTTCTGCCAGACGCTGTCTCCTCTCACACTTTAGGTAACTTCGCTAAAAATCGATCCATGTTGCCGCTCGCATAAAGTTAGCTGAAGTTAACTAGCTAGATTTCACTGTTTCTCGTTATTTTCCTCTCACGCTGCGCCTCCCCTGAAGCTCTCTGGCGCCCCCCCGGGGAGGCGCGCCTCACACTTGAAAACCGCTGGTCTATTGTATTTCGGTAGAGTATTAGTTGAATTTATTTGCTAACACATGAAGCACTCTTCCCTTCAGACAAACAACATATTACATCTTTCATAGTCATCGTCAAGTGTCAGATAACTAATTGAATGGCGGGACAGTTTGTGAGAGCATGCAGTGAGTCTGAGGTGGATGTGCGTTTGAAAGGGTTTCCTGGATCTTACAGCTGGCTGTCTGGGAATCTGCCGGCCTCTGGGTGGAGTCAGACGCCCCCAAACTTTCCTCTGTCTCCGTGCCCGGGTCCGTTACATCAGCTCCCTGAGAGAGGAGAGATCAAAAGGAAAACATTAAGAGAAAGGGTGGTCAGTGAAAAGGAGAACCACAAGAAGAGTTTTAAAAGTTTAAATGGGGTAAATAAATAAAAAAGTGGGAAGGAGATGAAGATGTGTGTAAAAAAGAACAAATTAGAGGAAGCAGGTTATGGGATGGTTTTCACACACTATGCTGGCAACACAGCACATACAGATGATGATTCATTTTGTCCCTATATGGAACAAAATGCCCTTCAGAAAGGGCCAGAAATTATGAAAACACTCCTTCATATACATTTATTTAAAATGTTACAAACCTAAGCCAGGCAGCAGGCAAACTTTGATTCACAATTTAAAAAAGGCAGCCCTACAAAGACTTGTTAACGAGACAGGTACGTTGGATCAAGAAAATCACGAAATTCGCCAGCAAGGGCTAACAAGTCCACATGCTGAGAAGTGTAAAAAATATGTTTTGTTCATTGTAAAACTGTGGCAGTTCCCCAAAGTATGGGTAATACTGGAATAACAAACTGTACACCACACAAATACATATTTGGCAGGCCCATCACCGATCATAGCCTTATGCATTATTGTTAATGCTCGAAATGGGAATTGAATTGTTCACACATCTAGATTTCAAGTGAAAGACTGTTAGCGGTCCCTTTGCAGACACTGTCTCATCCCACTGAACATGCACAACCAAGACAAGAGTAAAAGGCTAAACAACCAAAGTCAACACACACGCACAGCTTTAACACAGACAGAGTTACGAAACAGCGGCATAATGAAGTGACCGTGAAATGACAGTGTGGAAAAACTGAGTATGAGAGCTGGAAAAGGTACGTAAAGGTTTGACTGAAAGTGTGAGAAGGGGGTTAACACGGTGTACTGGATGTGAGAGTGTGTGTGGGAGTGAGTGTGTGAAAGGTCAGAGCTGTTGCTGTGAGTTAGCATGTGTCACGGCTAATCAGACCTCTGTGTCGTCTCCTTCGTACGCCTCGTTGCCGTCTCCGCTGCCCTCGTTACTGTCCTCTCCTTCCTCCACCATCTCTCCGTCGTCTTCCTCCTCGTCTTCCTCCTCGTCCTCTTCATCTTCCTCCTCCTCTTCTTCCTCCTCTTCGTAATCCTGCAGTTAGTTGGGTGCATTCATTAGTGGCATGAAACAGAGTCCTTTTAAAATTCTGATTGCAGTCTAATGTCACTTTGCATACTGTACTTTAAAATGCTCAACAGAAACTCCCTACCTGCTCTTCTTCCTCTTCTTCCTCATCTTCCTGTTCTTCCTCACTTTCTGTGTCTGTTACTATGACGATTACTTCGTGCAGCAGCGGTTCAGGGGTGCCACGCTGGGACAGGGTGACCTCTTGCTCCATCATGACGGACTGGGAGCCAGCACCCTCGTCTCCTTCGTCCAGTTCTTGAAACTCCTCCGTCTGCAGGGCGGAACAATGGACACTATGAACAACATGCATTCCACTCATTTAAAACTGTACGTTAAAAAAACAACTCTTGCATACAAAATTATACATTAAATATCAACATGTATTAATCATCATTTCATTCTGCTTGAACTACTCCTGCATGTTACACTGAGTTTACCGGAACATGGTTTCCCAGAGATACGATTTCATTGTAAGACTAGAGCTAAAAATAATAAACATGCTGCAGGCCATAACCACTCCAATGGCAGGAAGTGTTAAACACGTGCGGAAAAGAAAAAGAAAAAATGTTTCCAACTGAGAGAAGATGCTCCGTCCACCAGAAACAATGTTAAAATAACATTAGGACATACTAACAACATTATTACTATGAGATATTATTAAGGATGTCTTTGGGATGTGTTACTACGCCTACCTGGCTTGCTTCTGCACCGTCTTGACTGTCTGTTGGCACCTCAGCCTCAGCACTGTCCCCGGCCAGCACCTCCTCCTGTGGGGAACACAAAACACTTCATGAGGGCCATGACATCACTGTGCTAGTTTTCAGATGAATAAAAACAAAGAAAACACGCATTAAGATCTCTATATTTGACCCCTCCTTCTCACCTCTGGACCCACTATCTGGATGATGCGTAGCTTCTTAGGTATAGGAGCCCGGGAGGTATCTTCCTGGGTGGAGTCTGTGTCAGTGAGCATGGTGGTGCTCTCCTCCTCCTCCCGAGGCCTCTTTGACATGGAGCTCCCGGGCGTTGCTGAAACTAGAGATAAGGCATGGATTTTGTTTAGATTTATCTCCACTGAGAATACAACTTTTTTTCTTTTCAAAAGCAGTAAAAAAAAAACGTTAACTCGGTGTGGCTCAGACTGGATTGCTGTACCAGAAATGTGGGCCTGCAATCTATTTTATTCTGTTATCTGTAGCAATTATGAAAAATGGAATTAGTTTCCCATATTGTATGACAGTTCCAAAAAAGTGCATTTTCATAAACTTAATCAACACCACATTGAACTCTTGTCTCTCTTTTGTTTCTCATCAAAATGTGTTTTTTCCCATCCTACTATCTACATGAAATACGTCAAATTATAAATACTATTCCAAATCAAGCTACAATCATCATAATTTAAAAGAAAGTACGGTTTCTCACCAGTCCCAAACACAGAGGAGCTGGAGGACGTTGAAGGCCATTCCACCTGCGGGCTAGGTGTTGCCTCGATGACCACGGGTGGTGGCTCCTGATTGGCTGGCTCTGCATGGCTCACGCTTTGTTGTTGAGTTGGTTGGACAAAGGCTGTGGCCTGTGTCTGGGTCTGCTGCACATTCAGCATGGGGCTCGCTAAGGTGGTCTGAACGTTGGGGCTGGAGGAGCGCACCGAGCCGCTGGCGCTGCCGTACACAGTCACATGCTCCACCGGGGGGCCCTCGCTACTCTGCATGGCTGTAGAGGAATTACATTAGTGGGAAACATAATTTACTTTTCAAATTGGACTAAACAAACTCACAGGGAAAAGTCCTTTATTAAGTTATATATTTACAATTGTTGATTCCTACATTGGAAGCTTATGTCTTACCTTCCTGGTTCTCCACCTGTGTGGTTGGCATGACAGTAGCCGTGGGTGTTGGCGTGGGCACAGTGGCTGGGGTAATCATGGGCCGGATGCTAGCTCTCGGAGTGGGTTTGTTCCCAGGATTGACAGGCTGCTTGCTGCCTGTCGCCACAGGTGTGGGCTTAATGTTGGCTGTTGGAGGCTCGGATGTGCTGGCACTGACAGACGCAAAGATAAGGACATCAATTATGACTTCACTAATGTATGCATTTACATTTAAAAATAACAATTAAAAGCAGGTGCACTTCAGAGCATCCCAGAACTCCAACTGTGTTAATTTCTATACACTCATGTGGCACTGCAGGGGAAACGTATCATCAATTATCGGTTTTAAATGGTCATATCTTACCTGCCCCTGTCTGCCGCTGGGGTGGTCTTCAGACTGATCTGTCTCTGTTCTGTGCTCCTCTGCTGTTCCTGGGTCTAAATAATCAGAACAGAAGGGCAAAAGTAATGATGGAAACCAACAAGGAGCAGATGTACAATACAGTATTTTCACAAAATGTGCAACAAACGTCACTTGATATGCTGCCCTGGTAAAAAAAGAAAATACACTACTGGTTCCACTTCTATTCTTGACAACCTGTTTTTAGCATTGGCCTGCATTTGTCAAGAGAAATGCTGTTATAAGTAACATATGTTTGTTTGTAGGAACCTGCATTAAATCATGACTGAATGTTTCCCAAACACTAATGAGTAAAACATTTACCAACAGCAAGATTGGCTCAACAGTATCTGCTCTGCTGTTTTAGTACTTCCGGTTAAATCAAAAGAAATTGTGAGAGCGTACCTTGCTGGGCCCCGCCTCGGCCGGCTCGTCTCTCTGCTCCTGTCTCTCCTGTTGGCCTCGCAGGTCTCTCAGCTCTCTCTCCTGTCGACTCAGACGGCCCTCGTATTGAGACTTGAGAGCGCTCACTCGCACCTCCAGCTCCTCACGCTGTTGCTTCAGTTCCTCATTTTCCTTCTGAAGCTGGTCTTTGGAGTCTGGACGTAAATCATTTGGGTCTTAGATTCAAAGTAACTAAACAAGCAACACTAGAATAGTGGCAAACATAAAGAGGAATCTATAAAAGAAGGACATGTTCATGGTTGTAATAAGAGGAACACCCTCTCACTTGTGAGATTGTTGATCTTCTGCTTGGCATAAACGATGGCCTTCCTGGTCTTGTCCTCCTTCTCAGTCATCTGCTGCCTCAGCGTTTCCTCCTGAGTGGATTTATCCTGCAGCTCCTGCCTCAGCCTGGTCAGCTCTGCCTGCTGCCTGGAGGCCTGTTCCTGGGCGTTTCGCCCATCAGTCTCACGCTCCGTAACCACCTGAGGCCGGACAGAAAGACAAGATACTAATTAATGTGTGCATGTTGAAAAGACAAGCCTATCGGGGGGTGTCTACGACCAAAATGTTATCAAGAAGGCCGAAACCAATTTACATTTGCAGTAAAATTGAAAAAGAGACCAAAAACTCCAACACAAAAATTAGTTTGAGCAGATGTTTAAAGCTGCAGAAGACTTTTACAGCATTGCACTTTTTTTTTTTACTTCAACAGAAAAATAGCAACTTGGATAATAATTAAATTTGACAACTGATTTTTGTTCGATCCTAAGTACTTTGTTAATTATGTTAAATATACCAGCTATAAGCAGTCAGCTAACAGTGAATGATAAGCATGGCCTCCATCTCTGACAGTTGTCTTCTTTAGTCTTTAAACTTCAGAATGGACAGTTCTTTTAAAAAGGTATGCTGAAACTTCTGGGTTAACCTTGTTGATGTTCTCCAGCTGCCCCTCTAGCTCTTTGGTCTTTGCTTCAGCCTGGCTCAGAGAGTCTCTGAGGCTCTGCAGCTCCTGAACCGAGGCCTGACGAGCCTCCTCTTCTTGGGATGGGCCTGCTGCCGCCTCAGCCACCAACTAGAGAAAACACAGTATGAAAGATAAATTAGTATGCTCACATAAGGGTGTGTTTTAGACAAAAATGGGTTGAAACAAACGGTACAACCATGTCCTTTTTGTTTAAACCTTTGGATTACAGATAGAGGCAGTGAGATTAAGAAATACCGAGTGCTCACCTTGTCATGTTCCACCTTGAGTTCATCATACTGAGTCTTGTAGCGACGTCCAATTTTCTTGACCTGAGTGATAGTTCGCACTTTCTCCTGGAGTTCCTGGTGCTTGGCCTCCACTTCTTTCTTCAGTGTATTCCTATCTTCATTTATTTTACTCATATTGTCACGCAGATTCTGCATCTGGCTTTGCAGAGACACTGTGAGAGTATTCGTCCTATAAAGAGAAATTGCAACAACAAATTGTAAAGTGGCAAAAAAATGACTGGTAGGGTTTGGACAAGGTAAACACTTAGTTCAATAGCTGCATCGTGATACAGTGTCTTACCTGGCAACCTCTACTTTGAGTCGGATACTCTCCTCAGTGAGCTGCTGAATGCGTTTCAGATGTACCTCCTTCTCCGAGTGCAGACGCTTGTACTCTTCTGGATCTGAATCCTTTTGCTGGCTCACCAAATGCTAAGAGAACGATTGACAAGATAGTCATTAGAAGAGAATCTACTCTCCAAAGAAGGATATATTTCTCCCCTTCTTACATGCATCATTTACAGGCTTTCTCCTTCTTGTCTTTTCACTGACCTGGGTCCGAGCTTTCCAGCGCTTGATGTCCTCTTCCAGTATCTTTTTCTCCGCCTGCAGCATGCCACTCTTCTCGCTCAGCTCAGAGTTGGCCTGCTGTAGTGGCATGATGTCTGACTGCAGCTTTTGTAACTGAAACACAGAAAGATCAGTTGAAACAGTCTGCAGTTGGAGTTTCACTCAGGTGTTCAAAAGTTTGCAAAAACCATGAGTATATCCTCCCACATAACTGAATAAAGCGGAGTATACTAAAAGGAATTACTATAAGTACATTTAATACAAAATGTAAACAATACTTTTGCTTGGGTTTGTTGAAGTTCCAGCTCCATCTTGTTTTTCTCCTCTCTCAGCATCTTGTTGGTCTCCATCAAGATGCTCATAGTTTCAGTTTTCTTCATCAGCTCATCGTGCTGCGCCAGGGTCTTCGCTGTGACCTGAGTAAGATTAGAGTTGGGTTTAAGATACACGTTGTATTTCTATTTCTATCTCACATTTGAGTGGCCAGGTTAGATACAGGTCTTGTGTATTTTAAAGAAAACAGACCAATACAATGTGCTAAAAGAGATATTCTCATTCTTGCAATTCAAAATATGAATTGTCTGGCAAAGAAAAGTAAAACAAGATATTTTAGGGGAAAGGAGTGTCAGTGAGATCACAAACAGACCTGCATCCTCTCCTTTGCGGCACTCAAGCTGTCCTGCATCTCCTTCAGCTCTCGTTCCAGGTGCTCCACCCTCAGGCGGTGACGCAAGGTCTCCCCTTGGGCGACCTCAAAACGAGACTCTGCAATCTCCTTCTCCCGACGCACAAACCTGGGAGAGCGCACAAATTGAGAAAAAAGTGAAGAACAACATCAGAATAATAGCCTTTGCATGGCATATTAGCAATGTCCGAACTCTATGCTTTATTTATTTTTATGTTGATTCTAAAATCAAAACACAGATTCGCGAGGTGCGTTACCTGAGAATCTCGAGGACTTGGTCTTGAGATTTGCCCTCCTCAGTCAGAGAGATGTTCATGGGACTCTCATTGATAGCACGTTGCAGAGTGTCGGCCATCTTCCTGCTCATGGTCTGGATCTGCTCATGCAGGAGAGTGTTCTGCTTCTGCAACTCATCGTGACGGCTCTCCGTCTTCGCCATCTCCTCCTGTAATAAGCGCAAAGAAATGAAGAATGAAAATGTAATGGCCAATTTATAATACTAATATGTGGTGGAGCAAAAAGCATGGCCCCTAAAACTATGATGAAATCAAACTGCCCTGAAATAAATGTTTTAGGAGGGCTTATTACATTTAAAAAAATTGGAGACTATGCAACAGATGTCCCTTTGATTTTGTCTTATCCGGTCTGGTCGTCACCTTGATGATCTTTTCCTGCTCCTCCCAGGAGACCCTGGCCTCCAGCAGCTCAGCACCGACCCTCTGGGATCTCTCGTCCAGCTGCAGGCGGAGCTCCACGGCCTGCAGGGCCTGAGCCTTAGCGGTCTGCAGGGCCTCCACGTCGGCCGCATGCAGCAACATCTCCTGCTCATACTTATCTTGGGCTTCGGCTGCCAGCTTAGCCTTGGAAATGGGGAAGAGGATTTGAGTTCATCATTGCATGTTATATCATCTTGTTGCAGTTGTAATTGCTGTGCATTAGAAAATGTAGATGCACTATCAGGTGGAAAAAGCTCAAATCGCTTCAAAACTCAATAGGTGGTGCTGCAACTTGCTGAACCAAAAAGGCTCTTCCCTAACAGACGCAGAAAAATAAGTCCAATACAGATTTAAAGGTTTGAGGGAATACAACATGATGTAAAGAATTCCTGATTTTAAATTATAGTTGTACAAAGTTTAAGAAATCCTCTTATGTCAAATGTATGGGTCAAATGTAGGCATGAGAAGATGTGGTTGATTAAAGGCAGTTTCTAAACATATTTGAGAAAAGAAAGTCTCATATTGGTCATATTCCTTCCTGTTCATCTTCCAATTGCTTCTTACCTGCTCCAGGCTGTCTTGCAGAGCTTGTTGCTGCTGAGCTTCGGCTACAGCCACGCGCTGCAGCACCGCCTGGTGCTCAGCCTGGGCACTGCTGAGACTCCTCCTGAGACTCTCCATCTAACAGACACAAAGAAAAACAGAAAATGAACGGTGTTCTTTGCATAATGTGAATATAACTGATCACCAAAAAGTGCCAGGAGGATCAAACGTAGTGACGGAAGACTTGATGTGAACAGATGTTTTTTTTAAATCTGTAGCATTGAGACTTAGTAAGTGTCAAATGTGCTAATGATATGAGATTGTGTATACCTGTTCCTCCAGAGAGGCCAGGGCTCTTCTCTTCTGCTCCTCTGAATTTTGTTTCTCTTTCTCCGCCTCCAGAAGTTGCTCCTCCAGCTTTTGGTGCTGCTTCTCAGCCTCCTTCAAACGGGATTCGATGGACGAGCGTGCCTGCTCTGTCACCTGGTCATTAGGCATGCGCACATTTTAAATGTTAGAAAGCCAGCAATCATCTTTTGATCAAAGATACATGAATATCTGCTTGTCAACACATTTTTAAACAAACTGAGTGCGTACAGTGTGCAGAAATGTTGTCTTTATATATAAATTATTTTTATATTTGTGCCAGAGCATTACCTATAGATTTGCTTCCCATGAAATTGCCCTCACAATTATTTATACATACATTATATTTAAATCTTCAAAGTATTTTTGCTGTGGGTGTGGTCAATGGTTTGAGGAGATGTGGACCACTGACAGGCTCTTGTGTTTATCGTGTACCTTTTTCTCTTTGTCCAGGGATTCCTCCATGCTCTGAGCCATGGCTCTGTACTGCTCCATGCTGGAGGTGGCGGCCCTGAGGCTCTCTGCCAGCTCCTCTGCTTGGGTTTCAGCCAGCCGCAGGCGGCCCTGTAGCTCCTCTCGGTCTTGATCTGAACCTGGCAAGCCTGAAGTCAGCAAGGATCAGAGACAGACGTGTTTGACCGCAGCATCACGAGAAACAGCACAATAAGGGTAAGGATTGTGGACCCATTCAATTAAAAGGGTTTGTGCCTTAAACACACTAACGGCAACAACAAAAAAAGTGTGGCTCAGATGTTTTATAATGACTAAAGATGTGTCTCTTATTTTTGTACTGGATCCCATCTAAACAATAGTGAGACCATACCATCCTTGCATTAAAAAAAAAAGGAGGTCAAGTTTAAAACTTGGTAATTTCACTACAACAATCAACAGTGCCTTTAAATGCAAAAACTAACATGTAAAAGATGATTGTAAAGCACAATAATTACACAAAAAGTGACTTAATGCGAAGCCATTAACAATTAGGCTTCCAATGATGTTGACATTTGGCTTAAATCTTACTGGTCATGGGATTTTATTACAACCGTATTGATTCCCCTGTGTATTGTGCTGTTGTGTTGCGCAAATATTCCTGTATGCGTGTGTTTGTGCCAACCTCTGAGAACAGGCGTGGATGGGGAGCTCAGGGAGTGACGTGCTTCGCCGCTGCCGAGTTGCATTCTGAGGGTTTTGAGCTCAAACTCTGCAGCATTCAGCAGCTCTTTGGTCTTCTGGTGTAACGGAGCCTGTATCTCCAGCTGCCTCTTTGTGTCCATCAGATGGATCTGTGCATGAGGGACGAGCGACATTGAGAAGTAAGTAAACTATTTAATTTTGCTATTTGTATCTGGTTTGACAGTTGTTGGTTTTTTATTTGTAAAGGGTGTGTGTTCAAGATTAAAACAGGCTGTAAGTTGTTCCTTAAACACAGTAACAATACTCATTTATCAGTACACCTTAAAACGTCTAAATTACTAAGGCAGACATTGTTAGTTCGTATTTCAGCAGAAAACAGCCTTTCAATGGAATCCTTACCTCCTGGTTTCTGCTGAGCAGGTGGCGCTGTTCCACCTCGTTCTCCAGCCTCTTCTGCAGCTGGGAGATCTCTCGTTCCTGCTTCTCCAACTGGTCACTCAAACGCTGACGTGTATCAGTCTCTGAACGC
Source organism: Trematomus bernacchii (assembly GCF_902827165.1). NCBI lineage: Eukaryota > Metazoa > Chordata > Actinopteri > Perciformes > Nototheniidae > Trematomus > Trematomus bernacchii. The sequence goes on from NW_022987739.1 coordinate 14,385,921, forward strand.
TCAAGAGTGGCCTGGAAGCACACAGAACTTTACATTTTGGACTGTTTGTGTGTGTTTGAGACAATAAGTGACATTTCATACTTCTATAATACCTGTATGGCATGGAGGTTGGTCATCAGCATGTTCTGGCTCTGTTGTTGGCTCTGCAGTGACTCCTTCTCCTGATTCAGCCTGGACTCCACCAGTTTCAGCATGTCTCTCTCCTTACGCATGCTCTGAACATGGCCCTGAAATTAGAGGGAGAGAATTCTCGATAGTTTTATAATTCCCCCAATAATGCTGAACACATAAAAGGTTGCTGGAAAAAAGACAAACCTCAGCCATGGATAGTTTCTCTTTGGCAGCTCTCAAATCCTCATTCAAAGAGTGTATGGTCTGCTCGTGCTTCTGTGCGGCAGCAGCAGTCTTCTGTTCTTTCTCTCTGAGGGAAGCAATCTCTTTCCTGTAGCGCTCAACATTGTCCTGCAGCATCTCATACCTGATATATTGAGAAATACATTGTTTTTAGTGCTGTCTTTTGCATTATTTATACAAAATTATTGTTAAGTAAAATAGATTTTTTTTGTTCAAACTAACTTACCTCTTGGAGGCAAACTCCAGCTGAGTGGATATCTTGGCATTCTGGGAGTGGAGGTTTGAGAGCTGCTCCTGGAGCTTCTCGCCCTGCCCAGTCACTGCCTTGTCACTCTCCATGCGCTCCTTCTTATAGGTGGAGAACACCTCCTGCAACTACAGAGCCAACCAGACACCTTTACTTTAAGTCAGCATAGTGTAGTAGTAAAAAAAAGCACGTTACACCGGCCTTTAACCTATTCATATAGGACTGCTAGCAAAGACAAATTGCAACAGCAAAAGGAAATCGGGGTCTGCAACTGTGGTTTTATAACACATCACTGCTAATCTACTGAATTACATTATCTGATGATTTGCTTTCTTAACATCAGTGCAATACGTGCAGTGGGTGCTTGCAGTAGCTGACAATGTCCATAAATGCTGATCCACAAATAGCTTTGCTATGTTCAATGATAAAGATACAGCAGAAGCTAGCTGTGTAAAGAATGTTGCATTGTTAACATTATAAAAAATAGGGATGTGTTTGCTCACCTGTCGCAAAGCTGCCTTGGCTTCTAAGGCTTCAGTAGAATCTGTTGTCATGGAGACAAGTGCAGTGGGTGTTCCTGAGGTGGGAATGGCTGCTGGTGAGCGTCCGGGGGTGGAGGTCAGGGAGAAATCCTCAGGTGGTGTACCTTTAGGAAAACACTCAGAAGTTCAGCAAAATAGAAAAACATCTTCACAACACTTTATCAGCCATTGCCATCTGACCAAAAACGCTACTTTTATTAGCCTTGAACCAACATTGTAACAGTAAATTGCTATGTACAGGATGTATCGTCAAGTATGTCAAGTATGTCACTTGGTGTATCTCTGACCTTGCTGAGGGAAGCTGACTCCTGTTGCCTGAGCCAGCAGCACACGGTACATGTCCCTCTGCCTCACGATGGACTCAGTCATCTTTATCTGTTGGCCGCGTTGCTCCCTCAGAGACTCCAGCTCTACCTGGGCTTTACCCAAACTCTGCTCCAGTTCACCACGCCTGTAACAGATCATCTTTCTTAGCTTTAGCCCAGTCCTAAGCACTCTTGATCTTAAGCATTCCTTTTCCCCAAATTTGATCAGTAGCAAGAAATTACCCAAAACATTCAGTTACCTAACCCTCACTTCTGTGAGTTGATTGCAAGAAACAAAGATAAATCAGCACAGTGTTACGTACTTGCTGCCAGAGGTCTCAATCTCCTCTTTCTCCTGGGCCTCACTGAGCTCCCTGAGGGCCACTAGAAGACGCTGGTTTTGCTTCTGCAGCTCCTCCACACCGCGGAAGGTCACCAAGTGTTGGCTGATCACTTCTGATGTGCTGCTGACATCAGCTGAGCTCCCATCGTCCTCATGAGGCACATAGTTTCCACGAGCCTCTTCCAGCTCGATGAGCAGCACACGCACCTAGAAGAAAAGACCAAGACAGGCAAGACAATAAGATATTGGGGAAATATTATATTATAAAATGCATGCAAAATAACTGGGAGAAGAGAGTAAGAACCCACTTGCTGAGCCATGTCTCCTAGCTGCAGTTCAGATCTCTGGTTGTCCCTTTCCAGAACAGACGAGCGTTTGTTAGCTTCATCAGCTTCCTTCTGAAGACGGTGAACTTCCTGTAAAACAAAAAAAATATATCGTGTTATGGGCAGAAGGTATAATGTGAGGCAGTCACAGTGTATCATTTACTTTACTCACCATAACAGCGTGCTCCAGCTTAGCAGAAAGGCTTGTCACCGACTTTTGCATGCGCTCATGTTCATCCCTCTGCCGTTTGAGGATAGGGGCTTTGGCTTCCACTTCCTGCACAATGTCATCCAGGTACTTGTTGACCCGCTTGTTCTCCAATCGCTCCAGCTGCAGATGCTCCTGGCTCTCCAAATATGCTGTATACAACTGAAAATGCAGATGCCATCGAAGTAAGTACAAATGACCAGTAAATACAAATAAGCTCAACGCTTTCATCGTAAAAATAATCTATAGAATGAACAACATGCATTAGTATTTGAAATCTATTGTGGTAGTATATTGTACCTAAATTGATATAAAAACACATTTTCATCAGGAATTCCCAGACATATTTCCAAATTCTAATGTTAATAAAATAAGGTGGTATTTGAATTTAGTATCACATACCTCTGTCAGCCTCATGCCAGGCTTGATTTTAGACACAGCAGCTGCTGTTGGAGACATTGTTGTCAGTTGTTCTTCTGATATCACAGATGCTGAACTAATAGGACCTGGACAATCAAAAAGTAGAGGAGAGATCACAGGTCATTTAAAGAAATCCCCTACAAGGCGTGATTTTTGCTTATTTTAAATTCAACCAAGTACAGCAATCAACCCAACAAACCTCTAAGTGTGGAACTTGATAGCAGCTCGTTGGTATTGTCCAGCTCTTTCTCGAGAACCTGGATCCTCTCCTTTAGCTCAGCAACACTCTTGTCTGTGGCACCATTCATATCCTGCAACTTCTCCTCAAGAGCCTTGTTGGCTGTGGCAGAAAGTGAACAGTGAGTCAATGTCAGGGAATACCAACTGGAAGTTAAATTAAAAGATAAACCATTAAGCTTAACAAAAAATGTAAACTCGCTCCATCTCAGTAGAAGGCAAATCCTAAATAATGTGATAATTATTTTAAAGCTTTGCACCTTCTCCAGCATCCTTCAGGAGTTTATGCAGTTCCTCCACTGCCAGAGTCAGCTCGTCACTTTTTGCCTCAGAATCCGCTGCTGCTCCCTGTCACCACAACAAGACGGTAAGAGTTGGCAAAATAATGCTAAAGTGTAAACCATATTGTTCATGGTTAATATAAAGCCTGCTAATATAACCACAGGTGAAAGAAATATGCAACCTTTTTTGTTTAAAGCACTTTGTTTCATGTGAAAAAATAAGCAATGTTTTGTACAAACAAATCAGCAAGAAGACATGTGTGCTGAATGAATCTGGAAATTAGAAATAGTGACACTCCATGGACATTAATTGAAGTTAATCACTGATAGTAAAGGCCTTGGTGTTACAAAAGCCCAAGCCAGATCAGCTTGCTGTCATGCGTATACATACCTTGTATAGATTGGAAAGCTTAATGTTGGCATTCAGCTCATTTCTGTACTTTTCCTCCATGGTGGCTTGTTGTTCCTTGGCCTAGAAAAAGCAAAGATCCAGTCAAACAATTAAACATGATTAAAGAGCGCAACAATACTGGTCAGTTTGTCGCAAAATATACAGAATGACAAAAACTGAATTCCTGTTTCTCTGTAAATACAAGACAGGATGAAATCTAGGCTGTAGGAAATACCCTACACATACTTCTCTTAGTTTGCTGATCATGTCCTCGTTCTGTTTCTGAAGTTGTTCATTTGAAGACTTCAAACTGGCCACTTGGTCTTTGAGTCTATTCAACTGAAAGCCACAAGCAAAACAATGTATTTAGTAATGACCATAAGAGTTAAAATGCTTAAATTAACACAGGGGCAGTAGCGTTAGGGATGCAGCTATAACAACTTTGTTACATATTTTTTTTAATGTAGGTGCACAACTATTGGTCAATAGTTGGTAAATCACACCCAGATCTATGTGTAATGTGTTGTGATTTGGAACAAATGCCAAACTATCATGCCAACTTTATCATTGTATTTGTTGCTTCTCATGTCTCTCTTCATGTCATTCAGCTTTATAAACATTTCATGTAAATAGAAAGAGACATGCCTCATCTTCCTTGTTCTCCAGGTTGCACTTCAGCTCCAGGATGTCGTTTCCCTTCTGTCGGGATAGGGACAGCAGTTCCTCACTCTTAGCCTTCAATTCCCCATTCAGCCAAGATGTTTGGCCATTCAGCAGCACCTTCTCTTGTTCCATACGCTTCTCCTTGTACTGTCATGACAAAACACCACAACATTTTTCACTTATAGGTTTTGTTTAAACTAATAGATGTTCAAAAAGCCACTTCTTCAGACAAATTTGATGTGAAGATATTATTTACACAAAGCAAATAACTTACTTTGATGTTGACTTCAGCCGATTCAAGTTCATCCAACTTCATCTGCAGCGCCATCTTGGAGGTGTTGACCTCAGCCAACTTATCATTGAGTTGCCTGAAGTCATCTGATGGGCACATTTGGTACAATGTTAAAGTGAAGGTTAGTATTTACGGACATAAATGAAAGTTTTGACAAGTGTCTCTAGACTAATTCATCTGTCAAACCACACCATTTAAATGCTCCACTTGTAAGGATCTCTTCTCCAGTGTCCTCAAAAGCTCTCGCTTTTCTGCCTCCAATTCCTCTTTGGCTTTTGACAGCAAAGTCTAAGAAACAAGAAGCATTTTTCAACCACAGTGTGTCACTTAAAATGTATATCTGGAGTTTTGGTGACATTGAATGAGAAAAGTGTAGACAAACAATGACTTTACCACAAAACTAATTCTAACAAGCAAGCATCACAACATTTGTTGTAGTTTGAGTTTATGAGAGAAATAAAAGTAAAAAATTAAGAAACATATTATAACCAACCAGGTATGTGAGAAAAACATGGCTGTGTTTGTTTGGCTTACCTGCTCTGATGACAGCCTCTCTTGCGAGGATTCATATTCCCTGTTCTTCTCACGCAAGCTTTTAACATCTTCCACTAAAAGTGGAGATTTGAAAAAAAAACAAATTATAAAGTCATTCAAAAGAAACAGGACAAGTTCAATCTGTATTGCAATAAGAAGAGGTGGAGGAAGTACTCAGATGATTTACTTTATTAAAAGCAGCAATACTGCAGGTGTACAAATACTCAAGTAAAAGTCTTGCATTAAAAATTGTACTAAAGTAAAAGTAGCAAGATATTAGCATTCAAAATGACTTAAAGTACCAAAAGGAAAAGTACCCGTTATGCAAACTAGATATTTTAAGCACCAGATATTTTAAAAGTATTTACTTTATACACTACTGGGTAGCTTAACCTATAATAACATAATATAATGTGTGTCAAGTTACTTTTTGTACCAATAACCCTAAATATGCGAAGTAACAAGTAACTAAAGTAAAGATAAGTAAAAGTATAAAGTAGTATGATGTGGAAATACACAAGTAAAGTAGAAACCTAAATTTCTTACTTAAGTGCAGTACTTGTACTCAGTAAATGTGCTCAGTTACATTACTGTACACCACTGGCCATAAGTTCACTCTTACCTTGCTTGGCAAACTCATCTTTGAGTTTAAGATGTTCTTGAGTCGTGGATAAACATTTTTCTTGGCACTGAGCAAGTTGTTTCACTTTTTCGAAGAAGTGTTGCTCTATAATGAGGGAGCAAAAGCACGAAACGTTATTTACTGTTCTATGTCATGTTGACGTTAGCTAAGTAGGTTAGCCAACGCTAGCATTAGCATCTAATTGTAGTAACTGATAACTGATCGTATTGCATTTGCATAGCGTTGTTTATATATTCCCAAAGCCGTTGATAAACATACAAGTAAACGGCATGGTGTCAATGTGTTAGTAGGCTAAGTTCAAACCAATAACTTCAACTTTCATCAGACCAGGTAAAGATATGTGTGCATGATGAGCACACTACAGAACACTCGCACCGCTAGCTAACACCAGGCAAACCCTTACCGCTGTCAACTCGAAACTGTTCTTGTTGCGCTTTCAAAGAATCGATTTCATACTGCTGATCCGAAAAAACCTTCTCGAGTTTGTTTTGAACCGTTTTTGGTAGCTTTGAAATCTCAGAGGGTTCCAACTCCTGCAGCAGCAGTGCCGCCATTTTTCCTACAACAACAGTACGACCAGCCGCAGTGTGCGAGTTCAGTTTGACTTCTCCTTCTTCTCCTTCTTCCTGCTTTTCGGTTTTATGCCGGTGGGCATTAGCGCCACCTACTGTGTTGGAGTGTGCACCACAATTATATATCCCCTTTATAAATAATAACAAAATAAGATATCACTTAACATTACATTATTTTGATGAGCTTAGATTCTTTCAAATATTGTAATAGACACTAGACAATGTTCATACACTTTAAGACTCAGTTATTCGAGCCAAAGCTCCCTGATTGCTCTTTCCCTTTAATCTTTCCTTTTATAATTTCTTTTGGCAGGGAAAAATGACATGCTCCACTGATTTATCGCCTGTACATAATACCCTCTATTAAGATGCTCTCTTCTTTAGTGCACCTTTTAGCTTTCATCACTCGGCCAACTTCTCGCTGTAATGCATTAACATCCTGTGTTTCCAGTAGCCTATCCCAAATGTGTGGCCACTCCTAATGACATTTCTTTTGATTATTCCTTTTGCTTCAGATTTAGGCCTACTTAGTTTAATGTCCATTATCTTCTAATCTTTTAGAGTCTGTTAGTTGATGCATCCACTATTTATTGTCCTCCATCCCTTTGTGAGATTAATCCATTTGTTTGTCCACACAAATGTTCTCAACATATGAATATTTCTATATCTGTACAGTTTCCTACATTAACAATACCCATCCTACTACGAGATGTACATGATTTTGATTACATCAATACAGAACATAGATCCATTCAAAGAATAATCGTTTTAATTATTATAACTCTTCTGTCCACTGTAATGCTGTTGCTTATGTCATCATCTCAACTGCATATGATCTGATGTTTTTCTTTCAACCAAAACATGTAAGGCTGGTATTCTATCAAAATCTGCGCTCACTCTATCCTCTACTGGAGCATTTTGTATTTTTATTTTTGTAGCCTACGCTCAATAGAAATTCGCATAGCCCTTTTTCAGATACCTTGCAAAGGTACTTCTGTTAAGTTGTGTTGTAACTTACACAATTGTATAGTTGTCAATAGCAACAATTGAATATAATGGAGGATTATTTGTCCTGTTTATTGCTCTTTGGTGCTGAATGCTCTCTTAGTCAAATATGGTCACCAGATGGCACCCACGCTCTTTATGTGCAGGCCTGTATTGGCCAGTATCAGTATGTGCATGCCTGTGTGTCACAGAAGGATGTAATGCAGCATATTTCTTTTGGAGAACTTGTGCACTTCTGGAAAGTCCATGGATGACCAAGAAGTTTGACCTCTAACAGATTGCAGTTAGTAATAACAAGGTGCCAAATATTATAATACAAAACAGCCCAGAGCAAAACACAGTGACAAACTTCTCACAAACCAGAGCATTGTTATTAAATGACATGCTTAAATCCATTTTCCATTCGTGGAGCATTCCCTAAAATGCAATCAAAAAGGTCAAGATGGTGATGTTGTTGATGATGAAGATTTTAGAAATCGGGCAGTATAGTTGCCATTGGAACACAGAGCTCGTGTCCTTGGGATTTTTAATTACACAAAGAAAAGTTTACATTTGATAATCACACACACTATAATGGAGGCTGTTCTTTTAAAAAATATATATAAGAATGTTAAATCAGAGAATTATTTAAAAAAAAATGTAAGGGGTTTTTGAAGAGTGAATGTTTACATTTCATCAAATATGTTTTTCCTTTATGTGAACAGCTACATTACATGTAATGTCATATAACTGTGTCTCTGGTGACTTATATCTGGAAGGTATGGAGTCCCTGTCTGGACCAGTTTTGACAAATACCTCAGTGGTTTATCAGTTCATAAACACTTCTAAGAAAACAAAAGACTGATGGCACGAACACATGAACTGTTAAAGCGAATGTTTGCTCCAGGCAGAAGAACTATTTTTATTACACTTAACTGTCACGCCCGGATACCGAGATGTACAGTAACCTATAGCAACATCGCTCTCCAAACTTCTTAATCTGAGTTGATCATGTTGGTGGTTGTCAGTACTTGTCATGAGAGGGAAACCCAGCAGTATGGACACAGGCCCCCTTCAATCTGTGTCTCATGCAGTTAAGGTGTGAATCATGCTGACAAGTGTCTCAAACATTGACAAACAAATGCAGTGACCTCTGACCTACGATACTGTGTAACACAAATTCAAGTAAAATGTGTCAAGTGTCATGATTTAGACTGATTTTGAGATTTGGAACTTCCCCTTTATCCTTCCCCCATCCCTTCATTAACCCATGTAACTATTTCATTCATTCAAACAATTCGTAAAGCCTAGCGTGACAAACAGCGGAAGGACCAGCCCAAAGGTGGACTGTGGTGTGGGGGTGGCATGTTTATGTGTAATTTATTCTCTGAGACAGTTACAGCATGTCCTCCTCTAACCCTGATTCTTATCTCCTGTATTCTTCCTCACGTTATTTTTAACTTCTTACTCACTACCCATTTATTGAAAGAATAACATGATAGTGTTCTGTGTTGATGTGTAGTGGTTGCATTGTATCAACTAGTTTCACTCAAGTTGATGTTTGTTTCTTTAAAATACGTCCAAGTTGAATCTCATCAGGAGTAAATTAGTCATAGGATAACATTTACATCATCACTTTATCATTGAAAATAATGAGTCACAGGGAACTTAAAAAGATCTAAACAAAGTTATTTAAAATAGGTTTACATTTAGGATGACAGCCAGTGAGCACCGTTTGTGGTTATGTCATCACGCCCACATCCGTTGTCCAAATTTGGTCTCAGGGGAACCAACACGCCACAAACAAGGTCTCCACTGCTGTGTCATTTCATCTCTCAGTAAAATTGTGTTTTATGTGGGTGAACTAGAGCGTAGCAGCCTGGCTTTCCAAGAGTCCAAACAAAAAATAACAAAAGTTGTCTAATTAGCGGATCAGTGTAAACAAAGGGGGGATCAACACGTCAGAAATGGGGGCGGATCATGTGCTCATTTCAGGGGTAAACATTTGGGTAAAATTAGTTTGAGGGGAGAGATGAGTCAATTCATGCTCTTTGGCCTCTTCCAAGAAGCAATTCACTTGGTAAATATTGCGTTGAACATCAAAGAACCTAAAACCTGGATAATGCAAAAACTGTTGTGAATTTTGATTTACAAAGCTTCCCAGATAACTCAGTGAACCTGCATGGTATAAGAGGCCAATGCAAATGTATATTCTTCAAAATATTGACGCAAGTAAGCCTACTCACCTTAATGGTTTATTGTTTATTCTGAGTTTACAGATGAGTAATCTTGTTTTGAAGTGCATCTTCTCTCAACCCTTGCTTGGACTCTCGTGGCTTTTGTTGCACTCACTGAACTGTAATCCTGTTGGAAGATTACCAGACATACAGTAATGTACAACTCTGCGAAGTCAACATTGTGGGCCAGTGGCAGCACACAAAGTTGTTTTGGCTAGTTGGCTGCAACTCTTGCATGTGGTTTGGTCAGCAGCACCCAGTCTAGCTGACATGTTTGGGCACCTCTGGAAAATCTTTCTTTCCTCAAAAAGTTCCTGAGGGAGGTATCCAAAAGGTTTTGATAAATGTTAGGCACGCTACTGTAAGAAAATTAGGTCTTACCAGCTAGAGGCTATGCTTTCTGTGCCAGATGCGTGGCTGTGGAAACACAGACATAGGTATATCCTCAGAGAAATATGTGTTAGCGTGTCACAGTTCAAGCTCTTGCATCTGGAGTAATTAGAACTCAAGAGCTTCTTTGCAGGCAATACTGTATGTTAGAGATGATAAGAATACTTACATAAAACCACATAAAAGTAGACACTTAAGAATTTGCTTTGAGGTGTTTTGCAAAGGTATAAAGCTGTCACACGCTTAATATTATAAAACTGCAAATTATGGAATTTAACAGGAGGACTGAGATAACTTTTACCCTGTTTTGTATTTGAAATGAAAAGAGATGAATAATAGTCATAAACATAGACCTCTATTAATGTAGGTTTTTACAAAGATTTAATATAGTACTTTTCCAAGTCTTCTGATCACTCAAAGTGTGTTAACATTACCTGCCAACAATCAAACACTGATGGCAAAACAAGGTGCCAAAATCATCTTCCAATCAAATGCTCATTCACACATGCACTCACGCATCTGTGTTGTACATTTCTTGCCCAACGACACTTCAACATGCAGACTGGATTGAACCGCTAGTCTTCTGATTGGTGGATAACCCACTCTACCTGAGCCTGGCGCAAAGTCGCCCCAAACTGGTATACCACTACTAGTAAAGGTACAACCTTAATCCTCTAAAAGGATTAGCCTGATTACCTCAGCATAGATCTCTGCCCTACGCATCAAATGACACTCTTTGATGGAAGCATCACATGATCCTTTTCCTACAGTATCAGTGAATGTGTTTGTGTGGCATGGTGTGTGGCAGATTCAGTCCAGACATGAGCAAACTTAATTTAATTCCTAACATATTAGGTTGTGGGCAAGCCTTTACTTCAAAATCAAAACCTGCTTTATGTTGTGGTTAAGACATGCCTTCAGCCCGTTGGGGTCATAGGGGAGTCAACTCTATGCTGCAAAAATAACTGATGAGGTTATTTAACATGTGACAGCCTGCTTTAACAGGAGAGGAGTCTCCCGCAGTGGTATGTACCCCTGCATGCATATCGCCGGTGTCTTTGCTTGTGGCCTCTGGTTTTGAATGCACTGCAGTTGTATAATTTTTGTTAAAATTCTTCATTTTTTGAAAGTAAAGATATGAAATAATTATTTTTGTTGTACAGTCCTATTGTGAAGGAAAATACTCCAAAGGGACGCACAGCAGGCCCTTAAAGCCAGAGGGGTTATGTAAGGACCCCCCCCCTCCCCGGAGCAGTTAGATGATTGAGCCCTATTCTGAGTAGTTTAGTTTGTTTATCCAGTGCAAGTTTAAAAATGACACTTCCTAATCTCTTTCAGTCACTATGAAGTTGCCAGTATCATAAATCAAAAATGTACAAAGCAAAACTTTACAATTGTATGTAATTTTGTTAATGTTTTTATTCTTGACAACACACACTGTACATTGGGCTATGTTTCAAATATTACGGAACACAGTTTAGTAACGTACCCAAATCGTTAGCAAAATCCAATATGATAAAGATGATATTGACAAGTGCCAAGTCATATTTCACATGTATATAATACAGTAATAAAGTAAGATACAGTCATGTGCAAACTCCTCACTGATGATGGTAAATCAGAGTTTTATTCATGTTTATTCCAGAAAACAATATACACCTGGAAGACATGTTAACACAAAGACATTTTCACATTCAGAGTGCCTTTGCCTCTTAAAAATCCCTGTCCTATTTAGCCCTGCAAAGTTATTTTTGAAATCTTGGCAAAATACCACAAGTATACAGTATATGTTTCAATATTGTATCACATCTGAAGATGTCACTTTGTACAAACCCTGGATATATAAATAACTTGTGTACAGATCAAACCAAAAAAGTGCTAAAAAAAAAGTACTTAAATGAATACATTCGTACATGTTAATACAGCATGCATAAGTGTCTATTGTTACAAAATGATTGAGAGCACCCGTATCTTGGACATCAGGGTTCTTTCACCAACTGGATGTTACATTATTTAACAATCCTCAAACAATACTGATCTAATAAAGATGTCTTGTTCATTTGCCATGGCCCAGAAGAATAACTTTAACAATAACATATTGTCTTTTGTTGCTCTCCATCCAACCCTCCAAGAACCTTCCTTTCTTCTTCAGCAGCCAAACTCTGTGGTTATTCTACGTCATTTTCCTCTTCATCTTCCACACCAGCCAGCACTTTCTCTGGCAGCAGGCCATAGCTGTTGAGGAAAGCTTCGACATCAGTGGCGAAGAACTCCCCGGTGAGGTGCTGTGTGCAGGCCAGGAAGTTCCCTAGTAGGTCTCCAGCTTTGTACACCAGCAGTGTAGGCAAAACCTCATCTGAGAAACGCTCGGCTGCGCCGGAGGAGACAGCATCAATCCTGCAGAACTTAACACTGGGGTATTCAAGTGCCAGGCAGTCAAGGCAGTTGTTGAGCTCCTCACATCCTTTGACTCCAACCTTATAGATGTGGACCACCACCACTGTGCTGTAATGCTCCTTCTCGATGACTTCTAGAAAGGCCTCTCCACTGTCCAACTCATGCACACCTTCAAACCGAGGCCCAAAGCTGAGTTTATCATGCATCTCCTGCATGCAGCGTTTCCTGTATTTCTTTAGACATCCCTCATCCTCCTCCTTAAGCAACTCATACTCTTGGACACTCATCTAAAAAAAAGGGAAAAAAAGTGTTAGAATTGATATTGGCTACATTTCTTATCACAATTACATGTATTATATTACATTATGTTGGCTGGCGTTTTCAAAATAAACACTAAGAAGCTTTCAAGACTATTTCTGCCATAAATCTGAACCAATGCTTTACTGGAGATCCATTCACACAATTGTAGCTGTATCCACAGCATCCAAAGACCATAACCAAAAGCAAAGTAAAAGTCTGCCTTCTGTCGTTTGTCTGGTTGTACCTTGCGGTTTAGGGCTGATTTGCCGTCTTCTTTTGGCTTGCCTGGGGTTGACATTTGTCTCAGCAGTTCCTTTTTTGCAGGCGGCAAGTTCTCCTGGTCCATACTTTCCAACTTAAACCTCCTCCAGTCATTGATGACTCCTTTAGGACCTTTGGAGAAGACACATTACATGTTGTTGTTAGTTATGAAAGAGTCTATTGCATGTTTTAAATTACTTCTTAAAACGTACTTATTTCTGAATAAACTTCTAAAAATAAATGACTTTAATTATTCAGTTTAACAATCAATAAATTGGCTAATGGAGAAATGTTTTCGAAGCAGACACAATTCAATCAGAAGGAACTTCCTATATAAAACATAATCCACTTTACTCTCAAGACCCACATAATTAATAGTACGTGGGATTTCTAGCTGGATAACTGGTTCATTCATCTGTAAAAATACTTTGTGCAGATAAAGTTTGAGTCATGAGTCATTGTTGGGTATGGTGCTTCAATTTTGGGATTAAAGCGTCATCTCAGATGTAGTGCACTATTGCTCCACCGTTGCGTAACAAAAAGAAGATTAGAGCCGTGGTTAAACTGCCAAAGCTCTACAGGTCTGTAGTCTGCTTTGGTCTTCCTGCCAGGTGTTTAGAGTCAATTGCACAGTAGTCATTGCTTATGACCTTCTGGCTGTAAGGTTGTTTCTAGTGAAAGCTTCTTAATGATCAATTAATGAAATTCGTTTTTGCAAAGATACATTGTTTATTACTGAATTTCCCCACGGGTATTAATAAAGGTCCATCTTATCTTGTACTTAGATACATGGTTTGACGAGACCCATTCCCCCGGCAGATAAGCACAAAGAGAGGTCACCAAGTTCTAAAAATATCCACAGGCTTACAGTATGTTTGAAAACACTGCTTCCACTCACCTGTTTTGGTTGCGAACTCTTCCATTTCAAGCAGTCTGTCTGACATTTTTCTGGTGAGTTAGCTGTAAGATAAAAACTTGAGAATCAGACAACAGGAGGTAATTCATATGATGTGGTTGGTTTATACATGATGGGGGCTTTGGATGTTTGGATGAATAATTATTTTAATTTAAGTTTAATAGCCTGCATCAATAATTGTTCTCCATAAGGCTATTGTTTTTCTACTGATTTAAATTGCAATGTGACAAAGTGAGTGCCATGATATTTAATTAAATGAATGCAGTCTAAGAGGATTACTGAGCTGCAACAAATCTGTCTCCTGCTTGCTTTAAGCCCCTTAGGGACACTGTTTGAAGTTGGAAAACATTGAATTGGCAATAAAGAAACCTGGAACAACAACGATGACAACAACAATAACAATGATGTAATAATTTAATTCAAATAATATGTTTGTGTGTATGTAAAACTTTAAGATAATTTGTTTCTACATTGCAGAAAAAAAAGATTATTGAAAATAAATAAAATATAGGATCCTATTATATCGGATTAGTATATGAATACTTATAATTATGTTACATTTGTATGACTTTTAATTTGCAATAACTGCTAAAGATTTAAAACTACAGTCACTCTGGGTCCTACACTGCTTTGTAATGAGGTTAGTTTGGACCAGTTGTTCGTGACGTATGCAGAGCTAATATCTAATTGGATAAAAGGACCGATCCACAGCGTTCCCATTAGCTTCATTCTCCCTGCATGCAGTCACGGTGCTGATCTGGCCAGGTGATCTTTGTGGCCATCTTTGCAATCCCCAAATCCTGTGTAATCGATTTGCCGAGATTGACATGAGCAAATGAAGTCCCATATAATGGTTTGAACTTATGAATGTATGTGTGTGTGTGCAAGAGTTGCACAATAAACTCTTTTATAACAGCTGACTTTCAAGTAGACGAAGACCCATGACTATTCAGTAACGAAGAAAGAATCTTCTGTTCTCATTCTGTGCAAAAGGATTGACTTTGAAATGAAAAAATAAGCGCATGTGGTTCAAACCTTTTTAAAACCTAGTGTTGTTACACTGTACTTGGCAAATAATATAATGACCATAAAAACTCAAGACGACTCCTAAACTCAATCTCAAATCAATACATTTATGTTTGTAAAAACATATAGACCGAAAAACGTATGTCCTATTTCATCCAATCACATATTAACACATTTCAATATTTAGTTCTAGATGAATCCACTTTACAATCTTTCAGAAATAAGAGATGTAAATTGAGTTTTTCTTACCTTCAACCGTGGCAGTGAAGTCCTCCCTTTGTGTCAGTAGTTAACCTTGCACTGGTCCTCACTCGATCACTGAGATATCTCTTAGTGGATGGTGCGCGTGTGTGTGTCTTATCCAGCCAATGAGCTTGGTCTAATGAAGATTTTAAAGAAGTCCCTATAGACCCAACAGAAATAGAGCATAGATCCTAAGAGGATTTGACTTCAGGAATTAGAAGGCTTGACTACACACAAGGAAGAGAGAGAGAGGAACACTTTCATTCAAAACTTTGAGAGTTTCTTCTTTTTTTTTTAAGATTATCTTATAAATCACTTGATTAGGCAGCTGGTAGCCTTGTATACTACTCTATTCAAGAGCAGTACAGAAGAGCTGTTGTGTTGCATTTCACAATTATAAACAGATCATTAAGAGTTAATTCAAACAATATATCCCTGAGATGAACTCTCAAATAAAGGGTTCTTGTCTAGAAGGAAGGGTCTTCTAGGCACATGAAAATGACCACATGACACACACACACACACACACACACACACACACACACACACACACACACACACACACACACACACACACACACACACACACACACACACACACACACACACACACACACACACACACACACACACACACACACACACACACACACACACACACACACACACACACACACACACACACACACACACACACACACAAAACACTGCTAGCTATGGGTGGAGGAAATCTTGTGATGTTTTATCATGTGCTTCTTGATTAGTGTTAACACAGAGAGTGTGTGTAGTGTCTCCTTCTCCCTAATTATCCTTTTACATTTCCTCACTTCCGCCAACATTTCTACAAAGACAGATAAGACATAGATAAGAGCATCTGTGCATCTTGTTGGTTGTGATAAATTGAAAAGTACTACAAATAACAAGAGCAAAGATAACGTGTTATGGTTGGGGAAGTTTGAAGCCTGATTTATACAAAAACGTTTCAGCTAAATGTGTTTCAAGAAGAAAGTTTACAGAAAAAGTAAAAAAAGAAAATTGCCCTTTTTAGAGTGTTATATCATTACATTCATGAATACATAATTGGAGTATCATTACTCTTCATGTACATGTAAACAGCATACTATTGTTGACTGATGTCAAAATGTGTAGTTTAATCAATAAAAAAACATGTTTTGTAAGCTGTTTTCCATCTTGATCTGCAAAGTAAGTGTCAACTAACTGTAGTTGGTTTGGGGTATATCCCATGGAAATGTAGTGAGGTAGTAAGAAAAGATTTACCTGTTTTTCTGGATTACAGTAGATACCATAACATCCCAAGGGAACTTTACTCGAGGGTTTGATTTCAAAATAAACATGTCCCACATGTTTCAGTTTAATCCAGTTTGTTATTGGTTTGGGTTTAAGACAATGAAAGAAAGTGTTTTTTGCAATGCAGATGGTATTGTAACACATTTCTCAACTTTGTGCAGGCACCTCCACACTTTGCAGTTGAATCAGCTGAAATGCATTCAGGCTGTTTACGTGGTGATGCCAGGGACAATCAGTTTCACTCACGTCATTGATTGGTCTCTCAGAGCAAGATAAGCCTAAACTAAACTGGTGGGACAAGTTTGCTTCCATGTAATCAAGCTCTCAAGGAGACAAAACTAGAACCTTTTAGAACAATATACACTCATTGTATACATTCAGCCTTTGTGTTTTTCACAAGCTACAGCTGCAGTGTGTAAGGAAATGCTTTCACTCCTAATAATTTGTGTTTTCCAACGGGCCTCCGTGTAAGATTGCCTTTTGCTGCGTGCTGAAGCACTGGTGTGCAAATAGGGACCTTAAATGCTCCTCACAGCCATGCAATCTTTTTTTGGACAGCTAATGTAACCTTGTTGGACTTCTGTTCCTTCGTCTCTGTGGCTGTCCTGTATTTATTGGCTTAAAGGATTACTAGACTTTTTATACAGGCACACAGAGTATGACGTCGGGTTGAGTTTCACTATTCCAAATCACCCAGTTAGCATGGGTTGCTTAAAATGGAACTCAGCAGATTATTTAGTGCCTTCTGCGCTATAAATGTCCCTCAACAACAACTTCGAGTCCAATATTAGCCTCTCCAAGTCACTGAACTCACATGATAAGAGGTTCAATCAACAAATGACTGATGCATTTGTTAAGCCATACATCACAGACTTTAATGTGCAGTCCCACATACAAAAAAATATAAGGCCGAGAGCAATCTTACTGAGAATAAATATTTCTTAAAGGGAGTCTTGCCTGGGAAATGTCAGTGTCGATCAGGATGTGTGAATGTGCCTCATTCAGAAACTGTTACATAACCACAGATCATTAGGTCTCTTCTGGACAACAGGGCAAAACCAGCTTACTCATACCTTTGTTGAAAGCTAAAGGTCTTAGGCCTGAAGACTAATGCTGTTCCATAAAAGTTTTTTTAAATGTTGTGGTCTTTTTACCAAAACAACACATTTAAAAATATAGAGTTTCTATTGTGCCCAATAATATATTGTTTGTTAATTCTTCTGCAATGAATAGAATGAAGAATTCACTTCTTGTTGTTGTTCGTTACCCTAAGAAACGGTGACGTGTTGTTACCGGCTATATCTGTTTATGTCCCCTTTTAAAAGAATATTTGACTTATTGTGACCTCTTTAAATAAAACATCTAGAAAAACAACAGTTTAGCAGACCATTGAGACTGAGCTAAATATGCAAAGTAAAAAGAAAAGAAAAGAAAGAAAAGTTTAACTCAGCGACTGTTGGGGTAGAAAATTCCTTGAAGAAAATGCTCATTATAAGAAAATAATAGGGAATAATAAGTATTCAGTATAATAACATAATACTTGGTACAATAGAGTATAATAAGATAGTGTAATGTTAGGGTGTGTACAGTGTCAGAACAGTGTTTCCATCAGAATGAGTGTGCAACTTCATGAAGGAGAGGAGGGGTCTTCTGCTAAGGCTAGTATGCATGTCTGTGTACAGGTCCCACTCTCTCTCTGAGTGTGTATGTGTATGTGTGAGTGTGTGTGTGTGTGTGTCAGGTTGAACGAAAAGTCCACTTTGAGGTTCAGGTTAATTATTCTTCACATTGCCTGAAGCTAATGGGGTACGAGGTTACGACTGGGAAAGGACCTGCAGTAAAACTCCCTTCTCACTTGATGGTGAACCATGGTGAAGGTCAAGAAGCGGTCAATGTCACGGAATTCGTCCAGGACACGTGTGCGGGAGTGTAAATAAATGCAGAAAAGGTTGCAGACAAAGAAACTGGGAGGTGGTTTGTCGTCCTTCACCAAGGAAAACCAATAAGGAACAAGAAGGCTTAACTATAAAAGTGCTAGAACAACGTTTTTTTAGCAGTACAATCCGGGGGTCTGCCTGGACTTTATGCCTTTGACGTAATAAAAGTTATTTTAAACTCTGTCTGCCTCCAGCCACTTCTTCTGAACCTGTTAGAATGTGTTGGTATAGTGTTGAGGAGGTCTGGATCTTAAACTGGCCCAAACAGAGATTTCCTCCAACAAGACCCCAGATATCTTTATGACACACTCACACCAGTGTGTCTCTGTTTGGTTTATAAATATGCATTTACGTCCACCAGCATATGCCATAGGGGCTGAAGAGGACAGAGACAATAACCTTCAGGAAACCATGGTAACAATCTAAAAAAGCTCATGGAAAGATAGGAAGAGAAGAAACTTAGAGTAAATGAGGTGTGTGTGAATAGGTGTGTGTCAGCTTCTCTTATACTCATAGGTGGATTACACATGTACGTGAGCCATACACTCTATGAGGTCTTTGTATGTGCAACTAAAGGGTAACGGGGTACGTCATTTCACAAAGTCATGCTATTACAATAAGTCACTACTTCCCAGACATTAATTTAATAATGAGGTTTGTGAATGTTATGCTTTTGAGTCACACAATGTAAATCTTCAGAACTGCAGTAATACATACTGTACATCAGAGTGTTTCAGTTTCTCCATACTGTTCTGCAGGCGAGTCATTGTTTCTCATGACATTTAGTTGACTCAGTTGTGTGTGCATACCATAGAAAAGGGAAAGGTTTTGGTAGTAGCTAAATAAGGCAATGGCATTCCTCCAGGCTATTAATCATTGAATTAGTAATGTTACTGGAGGAAACCACAGGTGGTCTGTTCATACAAATCGTATCAGGCACCAGCCATGTGGGGCAACATTTCATAATGTTCTTGACAAAATTGTACTTCAGGTTCTTTATTTGGATTAAAATAAGTATTTCTATAAGGTTCTTTCTTTTTACACCTGCAATGAATTGAATGCAACGGTCAGGGTGAAGAATGGCAAAAACCAAAAGAGGAAATCACTGTCATTTCTTATAACAAGGAACTCCTGCAGTAGCTACTACACCTCTCCATGAGTGTCAGACAGACATGACTTTCGTGAGCCAGCTCTTTTGGACTGTACAAAGGAAAACTTTTAGAGTTCTGTAATTTTCCTCTGGACAAACTCACACTGAGATGTGGTTTCCCTTCTGACATTTTAATCATCCTTATTACCAGGTATCGAGAGTATTCCAATGTTATGACAGCAGTAGGCCATTACAGTCAGTCTGAAAATTCCAGGCTTGCTTTCAGTTGAGGTCAGTGGCCAAAACTCTGTGCTGCTCTGACTCAGGAGTTTTCTCTTTCAGTTCAATGACTGGCAGTGATGAAGACGTCACACATCTCTCACTGTAGCACCTGGGGTACAAAGCAGCCAGGTTGACACATAACTTCCTCACATCACTTCTTTGGCATAGTCATTTCTTTGTTTGAATGTACATGACATCAAATGTGTATCATACATTATATCACCTATACATCATTAAAATGTCTTACTTGGCATAAGAAACAGATTTTGTTTTTTATTTGAACAAAATTCACATTGACTTGGAGAACTATTTGACAGAAGATCAGTTGCTGCAGATGTATTATTTGTTAATGTTTTGAGCACATCAAAGGATATTAAAAAAATGTCTGAGATGGTGGGAGAAATTTTAGACACAGCTCTCAAAATCTGGTCAAGTTAAACAAAAACTACCTGCATTACTAGCTATCATAAAAAAAAAAAAAAAACAACCCTGTAAGGCAGCTGTAAGGCAGTGTAGAACCTGATACATGACTTTCCATTGCCTTCACTTACAGTAAAAGTACAGTAAATGCCAAAAGCATTGAGAGCATGTTAACTCCGAAGCAAACACATGGAAATTGTGATGAAGTGCAAACAGATTCAGGGCAGGATTAAAATTGATAAACTGAGACAGGCAATGCCAACTAGGATGAATCAATGGCATGGCAGATGGTTTCCAAAAGAGAGTCTTTGTATAAATGTTATGTCTCTATGCGTGCTTGTCTGCCTCAGTGTCTGGTGCGAGCACTGGAAATGCACAGATACTCGTCTGATCCTACGGAGAAAATGCGTAAATAACCTAAGTTTCTATAGTGATTCATTGTGGGCACTCTTTCCTAAATGCTCTCCCTGCGTGTAAAACGGCACGAATGTCCTGCAAAAGACAAAAGATCAAAACCACAGACAATTCCTTTCACATGATATTAATCCTTATTTCTTTTAGGGAGCCTATTCTGTGCTCAAAGGGAGAATGTTCAATCCTTTCATAATCTACAATAAATTATGCATACATTAATCACATTTTCAGTCAATTTATCACTCAAGGATTTACATTTTTGTAAAGAAAACAAGAGAGTGCATTCATAAGCAAAGTAGTAAGGAAATTAGCAAAAAAGAGAGCCAAACAAACTTTTTCTGTATTTCTGTAACTTAACTGGGGCCCCTTTTTTACACTTTTGCTGATCTTCTTTGCCTCGCCTTCGCCTATTGATAAAATCAAGAATTATTGGGTATTTATGGGTAGTACAAACAATCAATGAATAAGACAAGTTATTGTTTGCAATAAGCCAATGTGGATAAAATATTGTAGAAATATGTAAAAAACAGAGACGAAAAATACAGTAATATAATATTCTTGAATAAGAATATTCATGGAAAGAGCTGTCTTACTGGTTCAATGTATTCTTTACACTGACAGCGTCTCAACAGAAAATGATATTCAAATCATCTGGGAATAATTAATTTACAAATCTTAAATTTGAACGACACTTTGTATTCTGTAACTCCTAGAAGTCTATTCTTAGTGCCCCTTAAGGTCTTTAGGTCTTGCTTTTTGATTTGGTGCAAAATAAATCCTGCAATTGGGATTCAGTAACACCCGTTCTCTGCTTATGTAATGTAAAGTATGTAGACTATAAAGGATTACTGCAGTTAAAGTTGTTTAATGGAAAAACACAACACTGTCAGTCAGAAGTTTTCCTTTGCTGTCATATCATAATCCTTCATGCTGGGAAATATGTCATTATTTAAAAAGAACTAGGAATGTGTGTGTGTGTGTGCCTGTATGTGTGTTGTGCAACAGTTAAGCTGGTTCAGTGAGTACTGCGTAAGAGAGGGAGAGAGAGGAAGGAAGGGAGTGACGAGTCACCCACCCCCTTTATCAACCTCTGTTGCTACTATCGGCACCCATTCATAAATATCGTCATCCTTCAGTAATGTGTTGTGTTTCTGTTTTCGACCCGAGAGGCCCCTGTTGACTGTTTCAAGTTCAGAGGGAAAAGTGACGCACATTATAAAAACATTGTTCTGTGATATACAAGTTAGCTAACATGCCACTGGGAGGAGCTGAAGGAACACAGAGAAAAGTAAAAGAAAACTGCAATCATTCCGTGAGCTGTGAGAAGATGGTTATGGGAGAACTAGTACTCATGAACTCTCTTTGAATCGTGAAGAGATGTTTTTTTCAAAAGTCACAAATCAAATTTTGAATTAATGAAGTAATAAATATCCTAATATTATGTCAAGTCCCTGACACAATGTCACCGAGGAGATCTTTACAAGGTGAACATTTTAGAAATCAGCAAGAGAAAGAATATTGAAATATATTGATACATGACATTACATTACATGTCACTTGTTAGACGCTTTTATCCAAAGCGACTTACATACTCCATACTGTGGGCAATCCCCACAGGAGCAATTTGGGGTGAAGTGTCTTGCCCAGGGACACAACGACATGCTGACTGCAGAGGGGTTTGAACCTGTGACCCCCAGATCCGAACACCTACGCACAACCCACTGCACCACACGCCTCCACATAATTCCATTGTTGAGGTATACTAGAATAGATTTACATTGTGCAATTTTCCAAACTGACATTGGCTTCTCATACAGCATCTCTGTATAGTATGTGTATTTACTCTCTGTCCTAAACATTACATTACAATACATGTTACTTGTTCGACGCTTTTATCCAAAGCGACTTACATACTCAATACCGTGGACAATCCCCACAGGAGCAATTTGGGGTGAAGTGTCTCAGGGACACAACGACATGCTGACTGCAGTGGGGTTTGAACCTGTGCTCCCCTGATCCCAACACCAAGGCTCTATTCACTGCGCCACACCTTACAAACCAAGGTTACACAAACCATTTAAAAAACATCTTGAGATAAAAAAAGTTACAAAGATAACTAGATAACATCAGTTCACATGGACCATGAACGCACAAACAATGGAGCTGATCAATCAAGGCAAAGATCAAAGAAAAAACTAGATCAAAATCATGAAAAAAAGTTTGTTGTACAGTCATGTTTGACCCTGTAAAAAGTACATAACTGTTCTCTTGTTGTTGCCATTTTGCACCTGTTTTTTAAGTGAAAGATACGATAAAAGTGGACAGCATTAGATGCAATAATTCA
Source organism: Trematomus bernacchii (assembly GCF_902827165.1). Lineage (NCBI taxonomy): Eukaryota > Metazoa > Chordata > Actinopteri > Perciformes > Nototheniidae > Trematomus > Trematomus bernacchii. Next base: position 14,408,828 of record NW_022987739.1, read on the forward strand.
ATGAAAAACAAGTTCAAAGGAAAAACAGTTTTCATTGCTACAGTATTGTTTCAGTAAAATGAATTCGCCTAAAAGATCAAATGTATATGAGCAGCTTGTACCTTACATACTATATTAAGAATAACAATCTTAACATTAACACTTAACGTCTATTTGTATTTAACATAAAGATAATGACAAATCTACTGAATCAAAAGGGGTTTGAATGCAAAGAAACAATCCAAAACAAATCAAAATACATAATATGATTCATTGTGTCATCGTCTCATTAGAAATGAGTGCTTTTGAAATAGATGACACCTCAAGGTGGCTCAGACCGGATGAAACCAGCCATGAGTTCATGGACAGGTTCTCCGTCAGCAGGCTGTGACAGGGGTCCACACGTCACTGCAAGTCTGGGATCCCTGATACCAAATGAAATGAGACACCAATGTTGGTAACGATTTAGTGCCATGTTCTTCTTCCTGATTAAACTGCTTTATTCCAGACAGGAGCCAGTTTTCCTTTTCTCAGGTATGATTCTTTTCTGATTAATTGACTGCCTACCACTCCCCTTTTCACTTCCACCTTCACTCCCTCTTCAGACTAAATGCGCTTACATGTCGTCTCTAGCCTACGATGTGCACATGCAGACACCTGCTGATGGTTTCCCTATATGTTTTCTTAAGCATTATATAATTTACTTAATTATAAGAAACCTCTTTCAAAATCGTTGTGTTAGAGAGGCTATTCAAAATCTACACCCAAATGTCAGAAGAACTATGAAAAAACACTGATTTTCGGTCTGTTTCGGTCAGTTGTTACGATATGTTCATCCATGGCAATAAAAATGCTCGGGCGGACAGCCCGGGGGCAAAGCAGAAGCCGAGAAGGGGGACTCGGGCGGACGGCCCGGGGGCATGGTAGAGAACGAGGAGGTGGTCTCGGGCAGACGGCCCGGGGGCAAGGCAAAAGGGCAGGGAAGTCCGCGGCGGGGAAACTCAGGGGGCCGAAGACAGGGGTGAAGGCCTCGACGGGGTAAATCTGGGGGCCGGGCTCGAGGGCGAAGGCAGCGGCTGGGAGAGTCAGGGGGCCGGGCTCGAGGGCGAAGGCAGTGGCTGGGAAAGTCAGGGGGCCGGGCTCGAGGGCGAAGGCCGCGGCTGGGGAACTCAGGGGACCGGGCACAACGACGGGCAAGAAGGCGGCGACGGGACAGCTCCGGAGGACGGGCAGGGAGACGGCGTTGGCCGCGATGGGGCCCCTCCGGGGTCAGCTGGATCGCCGGAGCAGGAGCACAGGGAGCTGGAGATGGCGGGACCCCCGGTGGGACAGGAACCAGAGCCGTCGGGACAGGTGCAGACGGAACCCCCGACGGGACACGGGCTGGTGTCAGTGGGACCCAGGACAGAACATGGGCTGGAGTCAGTGGGACCCCTGGCGGGTCAGGATCTGGCGGCAGCGGGACCTCTGACTGAACAGGATTCGGAGCTGGCTGGACAGGTGTCGGCGGGACCCCCGGCGGGACAGGTGTCGGCGGGACCCCCAACAGGTCAGGAGACGGAGTTGGCAGGACTCCCGGCGAAACCCCCAACGGAACAGAACATGGGACTGGCAGGACCCCCGGCAGAACAGTAGTCGGCGGGACCCCCAACGGGACAGGACATGGAGTTGGCAGGACCCTCAGTGGAACCCCCAACGAAACAGGACAAGGAGTTGGCAGGACCCCCGGCGAGACAGGTGACGGCGGGACTCCCAACGGAACAGGACACAGAGTTGGCAGGACCCCCAGCGGAACCCCCAACGGACCAGGACATGGGGTTGGCAGGACCCCCGGCAGAACAGTAGTCGGCGGGACCCCCAACGGGACAGGACATAGAGTTGGCAGGACCCCCGGCGAGACAGGTGTCGGCGGGACCCCCAACAGGACAGGACATGGTGTTGGCAGGACCCCCGGCGGAACAGGTGACGGCGGGACCTCCAACAGGACAGGACACAGAGTTGGCAGGACCCCCGGCGGAACAGGTGACGGCGGGAGTCGCGGGACCCCCAACGGAACAGGACAAAGAGTTGGCAGGACCCCCGGCAGAACAGGTGTCGGCTGGACCTCCAACGGAACAGGACATGGTGTCGGCAGGACCCCCGGCGGAACAGGTGACGGCGGGACCTCCAACAGGACATGGGGAGCTGGAGTGGCCCGGAACACCGACAGGACACGAGGGGCTGGAGTGGGCCGGAACGCCGACAGGACACGAGGGGCTGGAGTGGGCCGGGACACTGACAGGACACGAGGGGCTGGAGTGGGCCGGACTACCGACAGGACACGGAGAGCTGGAGTGGGCCGGAGAGCCGGAACGTGAGCCAGAACCATAGCTGCTGGGGCCGGTACTGGAGTCGGAACTGGAGCCGGAATTGAAGCCGGAACCATGGCTGCTGGAGCTGGTACTGGAGCTGGAACCATGGCTGCTGGGGCTGGTACTGGAGCCGGAACCATGGGTGCTGGGGCCGGTACTGGAATCCTGGCCTTGCGTTTCCTTCCATGCCGGCTTGAAGCCTTGCGGAGGCTCAGAGGTCCTCCAAAGGCCAGACGAAACCCAGCGAAAGGGTCCACGAAAGGAGCCTTGTTGGGAACTGTGGCATGCAGGGGGCTAGCAGGCCGGGAAACAGAGGCCTGTACTACGAAGCTGGTTCAACTTAACCTGGATATGTTGGAGTTAGCCGGTTGGCCTAAGCCAAAACATACGCGCTGGCGCTAAGCTGTACTACGACGCCGGTTATCAAGTGGATCGCTCAAGCCAGCAGTGTCCTATCTAGTTAGGTGCGCGTTCACATGAAAGGGGTGGTATTTGGAGCATTCGACCAATCTCAAACACGGACAACCGTACTGACAGCACAGCGTCATACTTCCTGAATGAAAAGTGAACTTTAATATTAGTCAAATATGAAGAAGTTAAACTTTAAACATCCATGTCTTAAACACTTTATCCAGGATAAAAGCCACATAGCTGCACCTGCAAGGTGAATACAGCTGGTAAAAGAAAAAGTGTTTGAATGCGTACATTAACAGGTTTATGAAATCACTGCCAAGACACGAGTGGATCTGACTTTAATTAGGAGAATTTGACTCGAGTGTTTCGTCAATTTAATGTGTTGCTTAAAATAATACTTCTGCATACAGTATGTGACACTGTGAGTGTTGCACGGCCAGATACGGCTCAGCTGACTCAGATAAGGAAATATATGATACATTATGATGTAATATTTTCATTTCATTTCACACCTTTATTTATCCAGGTTGTATCCCATTGAGATCATTGATCTCTTTTTCAAGGGAGACCTGCTCAAGTAGGTTCCACATGAAACATTAAAAACATAAACAGAACAACAAAAGAACATCATACAGTAGCATTACAGGGATTACAATTTACATAACTATCCACATGCACAGGTACCAACAGCTTCCGATTCAGTAGCATCCAACCGAGCTTTAAAAACATTTAGTGGCACCAGATTGCTCAGTTTCCATTTTAATTGCAGACTATTCCAGGACAGTGGAGCTGCGCATCTAAATGCTATTTTCCCTAAGACAGTCCTAGCAGTTGGCACATTTAATAAAACCATAGCATGCGATCTCAGGCAATAGCCACTTACAATTCGCCGTGAGATCAGGGAGCAGATGTAGGATGGAAGTTTCCCTAACATGGCTTTATATATAAAAATGTACCAGTGACTGAGCCTCCGTACAGTTAGTGAAGGCAGACCAGCCCTTGCATACAGGGTACAGTGATGAGTTAATGCTTTACAGTTTGTCACAAATCTCAGTGCACTGTGATACGCAGCATCTAACTTGACCAGGCAATTGGCAGGTGCATTCATATAAATCAGATCACCATAGTCCAGCACAGGTAAAAAGGTCACAGTGACTAGCCTTTTTCTGGCCTCGAGCGAGAAACAGGACTTGTTCCTGTAGAAGAAACCTAGTCTAACCCTCAGTTTTTTAAGCAGGTTATTGACATGACGTTTAAAAGTGAGACAATCATCAAGCCAGATACCAAGGTATTTGTAACAGGCAACCACTTTTTGTTTTATTCCTTGCGTAGTTAAAATATCTAAAACAGGCTCTGGTGTCTTTTTGGCTTTTGAAAAGAGCATTACCTTGGTTTTATCAACATTTAAAAGAAGCTTTAGTTCAGAGAGCTGAGTCTGAATAATGTTAAAAGCAGCTTGCAATTCAACAACAGCCTCCTTAATGGAGGGACATGCACAGTACATAACGGTATCGTCCGCATAAAAATGTAAGGTTGCTCCATTGACATTTTCACCTAAACTATTGATGTAGATGGAGAATAAAAGTGGACCTAAAACAGAACCTTGAGGAACACCATTAGTAATGTTTAACCACTCTGAAGACAGCCCATCAAAATGAACACATTGGGACCTTTCAGAGAGGTAGTTCACAAACCACCCCACTGCATGACTGGATATGCCAATACTGAGTAGCCTCTGCTTTAAGATGCGATGATCGACGGTATCAAACGCTTTGGAAAGGTCAATAAATAGAGCTGCACAGCTCTGCTTATTATCTAAAATACTCGCCACATCATTCACCACTTTCATTGTGGCAGTGATGGTGCTATGTTGCTTTCTGAAGCCCGACTGATGTTTAGACAGGATGTCATTTGTACATAAAAACACCTTTACCTGCTCACTCACTAGGCGTTCAAGAACCTTAGCCAGAACTGATAATTTAGAGATTGGCCTATAATTATTTAAAACAGTTGCCTCCCCTCCTTTCAGCAAAGGCAGGACATACGCTGACTTCCACAGTTTTGGAATTGTGTTTGTGCTGAGGGAGAGGTTAAAAAGAGTAGTGAGAGGTGGAGCAATAAACTCTGCAGCTATCTTTAAAAAGAAAGGTTCCACGTTGTCCGGGCCGGCCGGTTTCTTAGGATCTAACTTGGTTAAAGCTTCACGAACAACATCAACAGTAAAAGGAGTAAAACTGAAAGGGTTTTCCAGACCACATTGTTCATAGTCACCGACTGTGGTGTTCACAGTAGCAGAGTTAGTCACAGAATCAAACATAGAACCGCAGGACACAAAATGCTCATTAAAACAATTTAGCATAGTAGCCCTGTCCGATATAGAGCCAGATGTTGTGGTAATGCACGGAGGTAGCTCATTTCGGATCTCACCGGTGGATAGCGATTTTATGGCTTTCCAAAATTTCCTAGGATTATTTAGGTTTTCTGTGGTAACTGACAAATAGTACTTCGACTTAGCACTTTTGACCTGTGAAGTGAAGCTATTTCTTAGTTGCCTAAAACGCAGCCATTCTACCTCTGAGCCTGATTTCCTAGCCTTTGCCCAGGCCTTGTTTCTCTCATGTAGGAGACTGGACAGTTCAGCAGAAAACCAAGGATTGTCTCGTCCCTTTACTCTAAAAGTACGTCGGGGTGCATATCTATCTATAATTTCCATAAAACCAAGATAAAAATAAGACCATGCAGTTTCAACATCAGCACACAGATCGATTTTTCCCCAATCAAACCCAAACAGATCATGAACAAAACCCTGCTCCACAAAATGTTTTATGTGTCTCTTAATAATAATACGGGGTTTAACCTTTTGGACCTTAGTGTCCCTAATTGTGGCTACAACACAGTGGTCACTCACATCATTTGCAAATACTCCCACAGATGGGTATTTATAGGGAACATTAGTTAGAATGAGATCAATTAGGGAGGATTTATTAGGGGACTTAACGTTAGGGCGAGTAGGACTATCTACAATCTGAGTAACATTCAGAGAGATACAAAGGTTTTTAAAATCCTCTGATACTGCAGTTAACCAGTCCCAGTTAAAATCTCCAAGTAGCACTATTTCCTTGTAGTCTAGTTGCGATAAAAGTTTTGCTAGTGAAGACAAGGAGTCCTTGACAGCTGAGGGGGGTCTGTAACACCCTACCACCATGACTTGTTGCCCCTTTGCCACTTCTATATTTAAGGCTAAAAATTCGAATTGCTTACTGACAGATTTGGAAATCAATGTGGTTACACTGAACTTATTCTTAACATAAATGGCAACTCCACCACCTTTATTAGGCCGGTCGGTACGATACACATTATAACCATTTAAGGATATGTCAGAGGCCAAAATAGTTTTATTTAGCCATGTTTCTGATAACACAATGACGTCAGTGTCAGTCGAGCTTGCCCAAATGCGGACAAAATCTAGTTTACCTAGTAGACTGCGCACATTCAAGTGGATGAAACCCAACCCAGACCTAGCTTTAAAATCAGCAGGAGTAGCGATCTGACTACTACTACTGGGCGGACCAGGGTTAGGTTGAACATTTCCTGACAGTAATAACAACAAAAAAAACAGGCATCTTTTCCTCTTAATCGACACACACACACATTGTCATCTACTTTAGAATCACCGGAAAAGTCTGCGAGAGTGTGATTTGAGCTTAAGATATGAATGATAATGGCACACATCGACGTCTGCACTCACAGTGCCGCGGACTGTACTTAATGTTACTCTGATCCGGTTACTTATGTCGTGGCAGATATTTAAGTAAGCTTTCTTAACGCTAATATTATAATAGTCAGATTGCTCTGAAGATGGGAGGGGATATTGTATTAATTTTCACGTTCACACAGTCAGTTGATTTTGGCCGGCTGTCTTTCCTGCAACGGCAGTTTTTCTGTATTTCCTCTATCCTGTAATATGAATTGATAGCTTTAAACTCCGCACACGGAGCTCTGATTGGTCAGCAGGCGGTGCTTTCACTGAGTTGATCTCTTAGCCTGCCACCTAACCTGCTCCGGAGCAGGTTTGCCGCTCAGCATAAGTTACCATGGAAATCTAGCCTGCTAAAAAGAGAACCAGCGTCGTAGGACCGGAAAGCCCGAGATTTCCCTGAATTTAGCCGGCTAAGCGAAAATCCAGCTTCGTAGTACAGGCCTCAGGTTTGACCTCAAAGCTACCGAAAAAGTCCTCCACCCACTCGGGTAGCAAGTCCCTTAACCAGGGCCTCGAGGTTACTTCTTGGCGTGCCGTAGAGATGATAGACTGCCTTTCCTCTCTATACTGGAGGCGTATCGACAGTCATTTTTAAAGCAAATTAAATTGTACGTAACCTCGTACAGGCTGTCGGCTGGGTCCATTCTTGTTCTTATTGGTTAGATCCTTCTGTCAGGGTTGAGCGAAGCAGGCAGGACCCAAATGCAGGTTTAACAGATAATACCTTTATTTCAAGGCTACAAGTAACAAACACAGCAGAACTCTCCCCTGTGAACACAGTCAACAACAACAAGGATCTAACAAAGACTAACAGGAAAAAGCGAACCTAAATGCACACAGGACTAATCAAAGAAACAAGAGACAGGTGAGGAGGGAGGAGAAAACACAGGGGCACAAGGTGAACACAATCGGGTAATCAGGTAGGAGGGAACACACAGACAGTTATCCCGTTCCATCAGACACTAGTGTTACAACATAGACCGTCCGTTAAAATTCAAGGCAACATGAGGAAGTATATTTTTACGCTCAAGACATGCTGCGAGTTCCTTGTTGCCTGTCAGCTGATGTGTTGTGACAACACAGTAGAAATATTACACGTCATGGAAACTTCCTTTGAAAGGGCACAGGTAGAATCCCTGCGGCAGTGTATATCCAGATTTATGGAGAAAGACGCCAGACTAGTAGTTACCTGTAGTGAAAAAACATGGATGTTCTCCCATACTTCACCAGCTTTGATAACACTTTAATGCATCAATAATTATAATCAAAATATTTAATATATATTATTCTGAAATGGGCCAATTTGCATAATAGGTACTTGTACTTCTGGTACTTTAAGTATTTTTTTATACCAATACTTTTGTACTTTTAATTGAGTAACCTTTTGAATGCAGGAGTTTACTTTTACTTTACCTACACTCCGGTACTTGTACCTACAGCAAGTACTTGTATAACTTCTAGGGAGTTAAAAAGTCTAAGCTAAAAATTCCCAAGCAGCAAAACAATGTTTTAAGAGTATGTGTTTACATGAAATTCTAATAATTCTAATTATAATATACTGTAATTCTAATAATATACTGTACGTTTATTGCTAAGTTTTTCCAGTTTATCAATCTTTGGTAATCAAACGCATCTCATAGTGCTTTTATTACATTTTTTGTAAACAAATACCTGCTCTAACTGTAACTAAGATTATAGATAATCACTGTTTCCTGGTTAAAGTTTAATAAAGGAAGTAAAAGCATTCCACAAAATTCCCCTCCAAAACATTTGACACTTCAAATTCCCCATTAAACTGAACTAGTTATCCTATGACATCTCAAGTGATGGAAAGTACCAAGGACACTATTCAAGTGCTACTTAAAGGTAGATCCAAAACATAGAAAAACTAAACATTCTACACATGAAATGTATCTGTTTGTATTCTACCGTGGATTGTTTATAAGATATGTACCATTTGAAAGCCGTTAAACATCACTAGATTAGCTATATCTCACCCTGCAAATAGCATTGTTAACTATACTCACCTGGGTGCAAATGAGGTCTAATAGCCAAAGACTATTAACATTTATTTCATATTACGTGTTAATACAGTTTCTTTTAACAAAAGACGAAGTCTTTCCTGATTTAAATAGCATTGTTCACCCAGGTGCAAATAGCATATAATATATAATAATATAAATAATAATAAATTACAGTCAGTGATATTTTTTCAACATAATAAGTACTATTACTTTTAAAATAATAATTATTTTCTGATGATACATATTTTACTTAGTAGAGATTTGAATGCAGGACTTAACTTCAAGTGTAGTATTTTACCAGTGTGGCATTATTATATCTTCCACCAGTTCACATTAACATATTTTCTTGCAACTAGCATTCAAACTTTAAAACTTTATCCCTTATAAGAGAGCATACATAGCCAGTGTGATTGTGAGGTAAATAGGGTTAGAAAAATAATTTCCCCTTGATAAAGTATGTCTTTCCAAAAAACCCAAACACGTCATTTCATCTTTACGACCTGGGAGAGATGAAGCCAGAAATGTGTTTAAGTCATTGAAAGGGAAAAGAGACAAAATGTTTTGTACTGAATTGGTACAAATGTAAACCACATGGCTATTGTTTTTAAATGACAATGTTATTAATCTGTAGCTTTTTTATATAATTTACAATACTTTTTAAGAATTATAATTATAAACATTATTTAAAGAGCACTTATCAAACAAAGTAGGCAACACATTGCTTCACAGCTCAACATTAATACAAAAAGTTAAAATAAAATACATGAAGCCCTTTCATTTAGAGCTTTAAGGCAATCTATAAGATATGAATACAATTGTAAAACATGCTAGGAACCGAATAAGTGTCACAGAAATGATCATACCTCTCGGTTCTGGTTAAAGGCCTACCTGCTAAGTTTTGTATTATCTTTTTTTGTTACAATTCTTTTGGTTATGATGAGAGAAGAGGCTGCTGCAGTAATCAAGGCACAATTAGATACAAGCATGTACAATAGTTTCTGCATTTCACAGATAAAATAGATCGTATTTTATAAATAAAAAAATGATTGTAAAAGCTTTGTGATATGTTTGTCATGACAAAAATGTTTCCAGTTTTAAGTGCTGAGCAGATGAGACAGATATAAGGCGTGTCAAGGTATGAGAGCCCAAGACACCCTATTACTAACCTGGGAACACTTTGAAGACGCCAGATGAAATAACTGACATTTTTACTCGACAATTGTAGTACGCTGTTAGTCACTAAAAGGATGTGTGGGAAAGGGACTGAGCAACACCGATACCAAAGTATGAGTGACAAGAAGTAATAGCCCCCTTTAGTAAGTGACACTCACTGAAAAAACGCATCGTTGACTTTAATTAAATGTATTATGTCAACAAATTCCATACAACTTTATTAGGTTAGTTGAAAGCAAATAAGTTGAACCGAATATTTTCTTTTTAAACTTGATGTTATTGCTTTTAACTAAATATTTTCTAATGAAACTTATTTGCAGACCAAATTTGTATATGTAAAAGTTTTGAAGCATAACAATTGGTCGTATTCGACTATCAAAAGAACATATGGTCCCTTTAATTGTTTAGATTTTATGAGCATTCATTTGGAAGAAGAATTTCAAAGTAGGTTGTCAATGTTCATGTGGAACAACATTTTTTATTTTATACCTGTAGCTAGCAATGCAATATCATCATATTTCAAAATAAAAAAAATGTGTAATATAATGTATTGACAAATAATGTATTAAACCTTTTGCTTAACCTGCTGTATGATGTCATACAATTACCACAGGTGCTGTTAGAACAATGCGTAAAAGTCTAGTCATCCAGGTTTCCTAGATAGGATGTTATCAGGTAGAACACAGTCGAGAGTTGCGTTAGATAAACAAAGATCATCTCTAACATCTTTGGTATGTGAAGTCACCACTGAGTCTGCTTCTTAAGGCCCTCAAATGGTCTTGTATGATGTAAAGTAGTGCTGTGAGTAGGTGTGTGCTATGAGTTATGTTTGTGACTATGGTATGATATGACAGCATGTTCGTGTGATGCCCGACACCTGTTTTTGTTGTCTTTAAAATCATAAAATAAACTTTGAGTGGATAAAGGTGGAGGTTTCCTGACCCCTGTGTGACCTTAAAAGGCTGCGATACTGTAGGTAGTTTTTGTCTGAGGGAAGCTCACATTAATTACACATCAGACGAAATATGCGGGTGGATCGGAAATGGAAACGATCATGATTACCTGTGGTAGATCAGAATCGACTGTGATATAATTTATACCATGTTGCCAGGAATGTCTTGAGCAAGCCAAAACCTCCACGTTTACATCCATTTGCTTTTTGCAAATGAGTGTAAACATGGAAGTAAACGGGGATGAATCATCAGGTCTTCTCTTCCTCTTACTTGCACAAGGTTTCATTGTGTTAGTGGATTTTTTTTAAAAGCTCTTGCCCTACCCTTCTTTGCAGCGGCCTCTTTCAAATCCTACGGATTCTCTTCATTTGCACATTGACTGTTTAGTTATGACTTTCTGACTTATCTTCCTGCCCATTTGAGGAATTTTTTAATGACCAGGTTCACAGTTAAAGCAGCGAATGGCGACTGGAAAACCAAACAAGTCGCAAAGAGCCAACTGTGGGTTTGAACAGGAGTTTTTCCTGACCAACACCTCATACTGTACGCCCCCGGTGCTTTTTTTCCTTCCTACACTGTCACATGCTCATGAAAGTATGAACAAAATGTTGTGTGAGAGTGCAAAGTGAACTAAAGCTATCATCATTCCGAAAGTGACATCATTGACAACGACAAATAATTATCTTTCCTGTGACTGACCGAAATATCAGCACTTCACAGACTTAGCATCATACGTTTGGGATATACACTTAAAAGACCTCCCAGCACCAGCACATGGGTGGATACAGGTTAGGCTAAATTGCAGGCTGTAATTATTACCAAGCACACTTTCGGGAACACTGTTGCAATCCTCAGCTCAAAGAGCATCACTCATTTCATACGACACTCATCCATCCTACAGAGGGCTACTGATCGCTGTTCACTGATTCAAAACATAAAAGATTAGTCTATTAGTTGATCAACAGACAATTAATGGGCAAAACAGCTAAAACTATATATTCTTCCAGTTTCTCCAGTTTAAAGATTTGCACTGTGTTTTGCATCATAATCAACTGGATATCTTTTGTTTTCATACTGGTGATCGGTGAAAACAAAAAATGTTTTTAGAGGTTATGCCTTGGGTGCTGAAAAGTCGTGTTGGGTGTTATTTTTATTTTCATCCAAATGAAATTTAGTGGAAAATCCTTTTAACTCAATGCATCACTGGATCAGATATGTCAGAGGTTAAGCAAGAACAAATGGGTACGCTGTAAATTAAAGAATATAACATCTAACACATTGTATTCAGATGTATGAATTTCTCTCAATTATTGTGCCAAAGAAATGCAAAACTGTAAGAGACAATTGGTTTCCGGTGGGTCATTGCCAGTGTTTCACGTGCAGAGTGTACGGGCGCCAGCTCCCATTTGACCCGAGGTCCTGCCGCCTGCAGGGCGTCACGTAACTCTCGTCCAGGATCACGGCCTCCACACCGAGTCTGGTTCCAGAGAGGGCCAGAAGCGGTCAGAGGGAAAACAGACAGTGAAGTCTCCTGATTTACTCCCACACCAGGGCCCACAGCCTGCTCATGCTCATTACACAGACACAAAGCAAGATGTGCTGCCCTGCTCTATCTCATAAACTGGGACCTGAGCATGCCATGGATGCACAATGGAATAATAATACCCACCCTCGGGCAACTGACAGTGGGGAAAAACAACTAATGTGCACACACAATTAGGTCATTTTCATGCTGTGATGGTCCAAGTCCCTGTGAGGGGGAAACCTGGTCCTTTGAAGTACAGGACAAAGAGTATGAGACGGAGGAGGAACTGTCCATCAGGTGCCTTTAACAACTGATGCACATGAATTAATGAGTCATCATCATTGTAATTTTCTCGCTTCTGTGTTGGTTTAAAGCTCAAATCATCCAGTGAGAGGAATGGATGGGAAACTTTTCTTGTCATTGTCTGTGTTTGGATGGGATGATACCCGGACTCAGCCTGACTCACGTGCCGCTCGTCACGACAGTATTCATTCTAACAAGTTAGTTTTGGATGAGCCCCCTCGAAAAATAACTTTATTCCTCTGTTGCCTGGCCAGCCTATTCTGCTGAGGCAAGTTTTCCTGTACACTTTTGGACTGTCTTCACACCTCATATATACAGTAAACGTTTTTCTTTTCCCAGCAACACGCAGATCGTAATGGAAAAGTTTTAGAGATATCCACAATGCCACAGCCTCTACCTCTCAGCCTTGTTGAGTGTTATGTTGGTAAGATAAAATCAACAACAGTAATATCAAACAGAAACAGGAAATATACAGCAGAGGATGCTCAAGGAAAATCTTACTGAACAATACTACAGGAATGGAGTGATCAAAAATATTGAACAGACAGGTTTCAAAGGGAAAGAGCAGGTAACAGGGAGTCTATGATCGGATCCTCTTCAAGAGATTTATCTCACAGTTGATCTGTGAACCAGGTGATCCTGTTCTGTTGCCTCACAGCAGACCGACCCCTTCGAGGCTCACAAGTTTCTACATGCTTTAGCTGATGTGCTGAAAAGTGAAAACTCAGGTAATGTGGGTTGAAAACAAAACAATGACCCCTTAAAAAAATAGGGTTAGGTAAGGCCACTTCCATTGATCTTATAATAACTTGCAAAATCTCTTGTTGTTCACTTGCACTTTTAGACCTGTAGATAACTATACACAAGGACATTCATAAAGTCGGAGTGTGAAAGTACATTTTTTGACCTTGGGAAGAGTAGTAGTCAACATATTAACAACTCAAGGACCACTCACTATCTTCAAACTTCTTCTATCTATCCATCCATTAGCTATACCAGCTGACGGTTGTGGGGCCAAAAGGAGATATTGGGCTAAAGTTGAGGCACAACCTTGACAAGACGCCAGACAATAGAATTATAAATCCTCTTTAATGGTGGCACATACATGCACACAGCATGAAATTTGACCTCTGCATTTAACCCATAGTGGGTTGCACACTAACAACAGTTAGTTCCGATGGTGAAGTCAACAAAACTCAATTTTTTTATGTAATTTACTTGCCCTAAATTAGTTTTTTTTCAATGTGCGTTTAATTAAGTAACATGTAAGCAACAATGAGAACATGTTTTAAGAACTCATTAATTTGTAAATTAATATCACATTTTCTGAACTTTCTTTAAAAAGACGTTTTGGAAAACGTAATAAAAATGCTTTTTTCAACGCCACGGTCATGCCACGCCCTCAAACGAGAATACCGCGGTGTGAGACTTCCTGTTCCTCTTTGCAGCGGTTCTTCAGCAGTTGGACACGTGTTTGCGTTGGATCCTCCTCAAACCATCGTAAAACAAGTAAGCATGCCACCTGAGTTATTAATTACTGCTTTTTAACTAGCAAGTTATTTACTTTTCTTGTATTCACTGTTTTGAACGAAACATCGACATTTTAATGCATGCCAGCGCCATTACTGCTGTTAAAGTTAGACTCAGCCCTGTCGTGCTCATGTAGTCTATTTCTTCACGCAAAGTTGTTGGGCAAAGTTTGCATCAAGTGCTTACCGACGCAATTCTGTTAAAAGTTAAAAGTTAAGAGCACATTAAGAATCAACTCTGCAAACTGTTCCCCTGTGCCGCTGCTCTAAGCGTTGGCCCGGGCACCGTGATGCGGCCGCGGGGCTCAGAGGCTCTCCTGCCGTGCATGTTGTGCGGTAAAATACCTCCGTTAAAACTATTCCCTACTACTTTATAACCCAGCGGTTATGTAAGAGTAAGTTACTAATGCGCCTATTTGATATTAATTCCTCTATATTTCGCCGTTTGTTTTACTGTGAGCAATGAATTATCTTTCAACAATCTTAGTGTACCCAATTTAAACTCATAGTCTGCAGTTACAGCATCGAGTTGTTATTATACAAAATTAAGTGCAAACTATATTTGTCATGCTTATGCAACGCTATCCATGTTGGAATCTGCAGGAGAGTTAACGTTAGCTCTCAGTAGAAAGTGACGGAGGTGATTTCAGTTAAGGTGCATTCAGGCGCAATTCAGTAAAAGTGTGTATTGGGCGAGGAGGCATGTATAACGTCAGCAAGATGTGTTCAATGTAGTACAGTAAAATGCAGTCTTTAGCGAGAAATATCAATAAATACAGTTTTATTAAGGAGATGTTTTACTACAACATAAAGTAGATATTAGACAGTATGCAAATGAGATAAAGGAGTGTATATTGAAGTAATTAGGATCTGCTGTGTAGAGAATCATGGAATTGTACTGGTATCTAACAATGCCATCCTTATAAATGTATATAAATACAATACCGTTTTAAATGATACTTGTGTTTTAATGTTTGATTCCATTAATTGAATTAAATATGTTTTAATGAATTCTACTGAAATGATTGTTACATTGTCATCATGTAACTATTTTGTTCTTTCATTTGCCTCACCAGAAAACAGTCCCACCTCCTCTTGAAGACATTTTGCCTCCTGCTATGGACTTCAGGTTCACATTAGGTAAGCCCTTGAGTGTGTCAGAGTTGTTGTTTCAGAGGTTAATTCAAGACGTGTTATGTTTACATACTAATATAATGAGCATCAGGTAAACGTACCCATTTCTATTTTTTGAATCACAGATGGGATGGAGATGTAAACTATGCAGCACTAGTGTCACCACTCAAAGTGATATTTTAAAACATTATCGACTCCATCATGGAACCTTTGGACAGAAACGTGCCTTGCCCTGCATTCATGTAGACTGGCATGCGCTCTCACTTATCAAGATAAAAGTTGAAATAATCGTCTGTTCTTTTTATTCTAGGACCCATGTGCCACTTTATATACATCTCTGAGCATGAGGTGGGGTTAAAAAGAAGTAGTTGGACATTTTATGAACTATATCAATATCATGACTATTTGGTTCATTTTCTTGCAAACCAGCCTTTTTTTGATGGCTTAAACCCCTTGTAATGCATGTGAATAGCACCTCTGTTACCGTCTGTTAACAGCTAATGTAAACTGGCTCGTTATGTTTTCAAGACGGATTTGATTTTTGTTTTGAGGAAAACACATGGTGTGTCCTGATTTGTACTCAATTTAGTGTTTTATTTGTATTTACAGGGAACAGCAGAGGTCGAAGTGCACCAGGCTCGTGATGCACAGCATGAAGTGATACGTTGCCGACGAGCCAGATGCAGTTATAACCATCAAGTAATAACCATGTGTCTCCATGTATGTTAATGTGTTGTGCTTTTAAACAAACTTGTTTTCTTTTATGACAACTGTTTTGAAATAATCACATTTTAATAAAATGTATTAACATGTCCATAATGTTCCCTTTTTTAATTTATTTGTTTAATCTGCAATGTTTCAATGCTATCAAATATTTAAAGGGTTGGATTCAAATCAGGAAGAGTTTGTCGTATATAGGTTCCGGCAACTCAATTGTGTTTTATAATTTACTTTATTCTCGTGTGGTTCTTAGCAGATTGTTATTTGCATTGGTTACACTTAATATCTGGGCTTTTAATTGTAGGCTCATCTCATCTTTTCATATGCAGAAAAAATCACATTAGTGAGTTTACCCAACTCCTAAAATTGCTTGGAACCACTTGACACATATTTTTTAAGTTTTAGCAAAGTAATACATTCTTGAGTAGAGGAAAACTAAAAAATTGCAAAAGTTGACTAAACAATTAAAATTGCTTGGAATCGCTTGACACATATTTTTTAAGTTTTAGCAAAGTAACACATTCTTGAGTAGAGGAAAACTAAAAAAAGTACATTTCACCAACTCAAAAATTGCAAAAGTTGACTGAACTCTTAAAATTGCTTTGTAATCGCTTGACACATATTTTTTAAGTTTTAGCAAAGTAACACATTCTTGAGTAGAGGAAAACTAAAAAAAGTACATTTCACCAACTCAAAAATTGCAAAAGTTGACTAAACTCTTAAAATTGCTTGGAATCGCTTGACACATATTTTTTAAGTTTTACCAAAGCAACAGTTTTTACAGTGTGTGGTGGGTGCTTTGAGAATCCGACTGCACTTACACTATCGACGTATTTATGATGCGCCAGTGGACGTCATAAATGTGCGTCTGCTGCTGTGGGGAAACTACAGTTTTCTATACAGCGGACAACATGGATGTATAATAAGAACGGCGGACTACTGTAAACACATCTAGAACACTGCGTTCTTATGGTGTTGTTTTATGCTTTATGAACATGGACAACAGTGAAACATGTTTATATTTCGCCTTTTGATTATTATACGTTTTAAACTGCTTAATAAGCACCGTAACTTTCATGATATAATTTCTCGGTCATAATCGGTTGTTTCCGTGAACGGCCGAATGTTGTGTCACGGTAAATGTTGCGGCCGCAAGGCATTGTGGGGGCAGCATTTTCTCCTTTCCTTTTGTAAAGGAAGGTCCAGTGTTTCCTAAGCTAAAGGAGGTTATAAAGGAAGTTTCAAAGCTCCTTTCCTATCATCTAGAGATTTCGAACAGCTTTTATCATGGCGGCCACTGAGGTATTTCCGGGTCATTTCGCTCCGTTAGGAAGGTTCCTGACTGACAATTCGACCGCAACCAATAGTGGGCAGCTATTGTACAGCGCCCGGGGAGCAATGGGGAGTGTGGGGGCAGGGACCTCTCCAATTAGCAGTCCAAACTCCATATTTAGGTCTGTTCGTGAACTTGAACCGACGACCCTACAGTTCCCAGTCCAAGCCCCTACTGACTGAGCCAGTGCCGGACATATCCTCTGATGATACAAAAAAACCCACAACCACTCACACCTCACACCTCATAACCGCATGTTGCATTTACACTGAACTAGTGCAGTTCTCATGCAAAACATATCTCTTCCAGATGGGCTTAATGCTTGGCCTGTGCTATTGCTGCTTGCATCTCTCTCAACTCGTTCATAAAATCAACTTCTCAATTGACACTGTGCTTCCTGGGTACTGATCATTACAACTGTGACCACGTTGTTTTTCACACACCCAAGTCACAGCTACTCAGTTACAATGTGAAATACAATCTGGTTCACAGAAAAAATAACCTATATTAGTTGCACTGAACTAAATTTGACACCGCACGTCATTTGATCTTCCATTTTATTGTTTAATTAAGCAAAATAGATAATTAGTGCTAGTTAAAATGATCAATGAGTGTGCTACTTACAATAATAACTTCTTAGATTCCTAATCCGAATAGCTTCACACATTTACCAAATTCACTTCACTCAGCAACACACGCCGTGCAGTAGATTGGTCCAAGGGTTGGTGAGATAATTGAAAATGAGATACACACATACACAGTGATGATGCCTCTATGCATCTCACAGTTCATTTAGCTTCCATACTTTCTCGTCTGCCTTAGGATAAATTGACAATAAATATGATATATTCTTTTGACAAAGGATGTTCTTGCCCACCTGCTTTGTGACCATACAACTGCAGATGTTGCAACTTATTCATGTATCAGTCTTTTTTTACCCCCTACGTTAAAATATCTGTAGGCTGTTGAAGATTCAGCAAACTGTGAGTTCCTAACAGCAGTGTGTTACTGACTGTCAGAAGAACAACATGCTGTACTATAACACTCTGCCATTATGTGTTTTTAAAAAAAAAAAAATCTATTTCGGATTTGTTTCTTTCTTTTGCAATACCGCAAACTATCAAACATTTCTTTAAAGAAAATTCATAATATTTTACTGCTATGTGCTTTACACTTATACATTGCTTTGATTGTTTGCTTGGAAATGAACAACTTGTCTGCTTCAGTAGCATCAATCAGAGTTTATAAGAGCAATATGAAAATGAAAACCACAACATTGTCCGTTAATTTCTTAAAAACAGGCTCCAGTTGCTGGAAGCATTTATTAGTGTCATCTTGCAAGTCAAAACTAACATATACAGTACATCACTTTGCTAATCCTATTCAATTAAAATAAACAATCTATTTTGAAAAAACAGTGCTGCTTAGTAAAAAAAGTAAAAAGTAGAAACATATACTAATACTAGAATTGAATGCCCTCTACATTATGTAACATTGGATCTAGAGATTCAATATCAGTCATTAAATGAACTGTGTGCATCACTATTACACTCTATGACTGTCTGCAAAACAGTTGAGTGGTGTGACAGCCGTTCACTTGCATGAACATTAATGAAAGATCAGGCATTTGATCCAGGAGAGAAAATAGAGGTGTAAAGTACATTGCTATGTATTAGAAAAATGTAAACGTTCAAGTATCAAGTTGCAGTGTCTGAGGTCATTACTGCAAGAATAACTTATATAATAATACAATTAATCGTTCAATAAATTAACATAACCACATACATTAGTCTCAAAAAGGCATGGAAAATCTCACATTATAAATAGAATAGAATAAATACAAGAATAAATAAATAAATAAATACATAGACCTCATAAATGGTTTAGGCCCAAAATACATTTGTAATCTCCTGCTAGATTATGAACCATCCAAAACTCAGGTTTTCGGGGAAAGGTCAACTTTCTGTCCCAACTAAACATGGAGAAGCAGCGTTCAGTTATTATGCTCCAAATATCTGGAACAAACTACCAGAAACCTGCAGGTCCACTGCAACTCTTACTACTTTTAAATCTAGGCTGAAGACTTTTCTTTTTGCCGCTGCTTTTAATTGAACTATTCACATCTTAAACTGCACTGTAACTTGTATCCATGTATTTTTTCTTTTAATGTTTATTTTATTATCTTTGCTTTTTAATGACTGTTTTAAAATGTCACTTTCTTAATGTCTTTCATTTTTGTAAAGCACTTTGAATTGCCTTGTGTTGAAAGGTGCTATATAAATAAACTTGCCTTGCCTAAATTAAAACATTAGAGCTCAGTAGTCCTTTCTTTTAAGATGACCGTAGGGTTGATATCACTTCCGCGTGACTGGGAGGAGCTTGAGTTAATTATCGTGGATCCCGTTTCTTTGACGTCGGGCACGTGAAATGATGCGACGGGACAGGGGCCCCGGACATTATCGCAGACCAGCTTCTGCAACGAGGCGGTGTTGATGATGTCGAAGCCCACGCTGCCTCCGAATGTGCTCGGCTTCCAGTACTCCGGGGAGCAGATGGGGTTTCCCATTAAGCCCTTTAGTGAGTAAGGGGCCCCCATCTCCACCATGGTCTCCCCAAAGATGGCGTTCTCCCTGGGTTTCTCCACCAGTAGACCCGGGTAGAGCTCCACAGCGTCGACGTGGCCGTAGAACTCCTCGAGCAATGCTGCCATCTCTTTCTCTCCTGAGTAACACAAAGCAGGACATAGTTTTAGTCAACGGCTCAATCTGGCTAGTCTCACTCCAACAGCAGCTGCAAAGCTGTCTGCTAGTCTTATGAGTTCATTGTTTTGACTGATTCAAATCCAACAAATTGTAGATTAAAGTATTTCTCTTCTTGACTTCATGTCCGTCTTCCTCTTGTCTGTCTTACAAGCATGTACACGCTGATATCTTTCTCTCCTCATACATTAAACGTTTTCTCCTCTCAATGAGGAGACCTCTCTCGTCTGTTTATGTCTTGCTCTCTGTGATGACAATCTGCTTATACTATCTCAAGATGAAATGAACATCTGGTTCTTAAAGTCACGGAAATAAATTCCTAACCTCCAAAGTAGCTGAGGACTAAAGTCCATACCATTTCTTTCATGATAAGTAACCTCGGATATTAGCTTATATTTTACGATATTTAGCGCCTGGGTGTGTTGTTCAAACTTGCATTCCTGCAATTATTTCATTACAATGGTATTACAGTAATAATGCATCAATCATTTGGCCTGAGGCAACATTTCTGACACTTTATTTTGACAATAACCTCCTGACTAATCCTATGACGTGATCCTTTCCACTTATAAGTACATAGCCTACTAGGATATGTGACTTTGTCTCACCTGTCAGGTCTTCAAAAGAGGTGTAGGGCTTCATGGAGAATCGTTTCCTGTAGGCGTTCATAGACTGGTAGCGCATCTGTCTGCTATTTTCAATGGATTTAATGGCCACATACATAATAGGTCCTGGAACATTTCGGCCGCCAGCAACCTAAAAACATGAAGGGAAAGTCAGTAACTCTGCATTAAAGCAGCAGTGATGTTACAATCTGAATCGAAATGCTGCTCAAAAAGCTCTTACCCGTCCAGCAATCTGATTGGTGAATGACTCCACAAGGTTTCCGATGCCGTGCTCGGTCACTACGGAGGTGTTGAAGACAAACTGTTTATAGCTGTAGTCTTTCTCCTCAATTTGGAAGGTGTCAGGCATCAGGGGGTGCCAGTGGTACAGGGTGTTGAACTCAGACGCAATGCGGTTCTGGTACTGGAATTGCTGGCTGAACAGCAGCTCGGGGTCAAACTTGAGCTTGAAGTTATAGCCGCTCAGGTGCTGCACGTAGTCCTCGATCACAATCTTGATGGTCTCTCCTACAGGGCAAAATATTACATATTTTAAATAATGCAGATATAAAAGATGTTTAAACTACTACCACTTTTTAGAAACCGTGCAAAGTTAAAGTGCACATATAACTAAGAATAAACTTTCATTTAATTAGGAGCAGTTAAACCTGGGAATCAAAATACTTTTTTTTTAAATGAAAGACTGTCTGCATTTAAACAAAATGTTTTAATAGGTACTTTGGTTTAAGTAGTGTATTTCTTGTCACTATGTTTGGATGTTGATGAATAGTCCTGCAATGAAAAACTAAACATGGCCTGTTTCTCACAGTAGAGCTCAAATGTCCCACTGTGTACAAAAGGGTTGCTGGTTAGTGATTAACCAAATAAAAAAGGTACAACTTCCTCCTTTTCTAATTGTTATGTTTTGACCTTCATTTTCCCAGCAAAATTACAGCAATTGTGCATTAACTCACCAATCAGAATGAGCCGGGTGGTCTGGAAGAGCCTCTCGTCATTCCAGTCAGGGTGGACCTCCTTCAACACGTCACACACCCGGTTATGTTCCCGTAGCCAGATGGTGGCGTACATCATCAGACCGGGGACCAGGCCGAAAGCCTCGTGGCCCACAGCGAAGCGGTGCGACTCAGGAACATGAGGGGGGGTAGTGCATTTCAGCTCCCACTTCCTTTACTGTTGGGGGGTACACCTCTCCATCCAGGATCTGAAGAGTTACGCAAGAGAGAAAGCAACTGTAAGAAACTTGTGTGATCAGAAGCATTGTTTAAAGGACTGTCCATCGGACTCTTCTCATACCTGATGTTTAAGCTTGCCATCCTTGAAAAGTCTGAGCTTATGTTGCCTCTCCAGGGTGTCTCCATAAATGTGGCTGAGGTCCACCTAAAAGCATAAACAACAGCATTAATACAATTGATTAATTCACAAATATATTCGTCTACCTTTTCCCAATTAGAATCTGACTAGGTGTGACATCTGAAATGCTTACCCCGTGACCTTTAGCAAGGGTAAAAGCAGGTCCTTTCTTCATATCAGATTTGAAGAACTGGTGTGTGAAATGCTGTGCGAAGAATGCAAACATCAGGCTGGTTCCCTGCGGGTCCGGGATAAACTGTCTTCTCATCAGAAGCTTCTCAGCCAATAGCTTTGCATCAGGTAGCTCCTTTTTACCTGGGGAAGGAGTTAAGAAAATCACAGTTAGCATGCAGCATTGCAATACAGAATCAAGGCAGTTTGGATATAACAGAGTAAATCACTACATTTGAATCATGTTCTTCTATCACTGAAGTTAATAGTCTTAATAAATCAGTTTGTTCTTCAGCTTTGACTAGCTGGTGCAAGTTTTACTGTGTCCCTTAGGCAAATTTCCATTCTGACAATCCAGCTGAAGGGATCAAGGTTTGCTGTGCTTGTGATGTAATGCGTCCATGCTAATCTTGCTAATTATTTAAGAATCTGAAATAACTGGTTCTCCAGAGGCAGAGAGAGTGTTCTCACCTACTACTCCCATAGGGGTTGGGCAATTCTCCGGCACAGGGGGGAGGGAGCGCGTATAATAAGAAAGGTTGGAATAGGCTTCCCAGCTCTTGTATCCATAATCAGCATTGAAAGTTGGAGGACTATCAATCAAGTGGGATCGAGCTAGAGGGCAAAAAAAACATTTCATTATTAGTACAAATGCTATAACTTATTCTTCAAGAGCAGGTGAACAAATTATTGGATGTGTCAATCCATTTCATTATTTTGCCTTCAGCTAGAGACGCTTACATGTCAGCACATATTTCATGATGCCATTCCGGATAAATGAGATGTTGTTGATGATGTTCCAGAAGCCCTTAAAGTGGGTGAGAAGGTAGTGAACAGTGTTGGGCGACGGCTTCAGGGATACTTTGATCCAGGTCAGGAATTCAGCTGTAAAGCCAAGAGGGAACGTTAGACATTGAACAAAAGACCACAATCATTACAATCACCTCACTTGTGCCCTTCACACTCACGTGTTGTGCAGTTGTGTCCTTGATATCCTGTTCGTGTGCAATCACATTCGTAATTATCTGCTCCTTGTGCAGTGCAAACACCCTTGTTCTGGCATGGCTCTGAGCAACATGGGTTACCTGGGACAGACAATGTTGGACGGTTATTCATTTGGTTCACTTCATGGCATAATTTTTTGTTTTAGAAAAACATGTATATGAATAAAAAAAATCTCATAATATGTGTGTGATAATACAATGAACTTCTGACACTCTAATGGTATTGAAACCTTTTAGTATTAGAGGCTATAATGTTCATATACAATCCATTTCAACATATTGAATATATATGTATTACTTCTGATAGACCAATACACACAAAATTGAAACATGTATATAACATTTCAGCCACTTAAACGCGAAGTAAAACAATTCCAGCATCTGTTTAAAATCATATGTTCTGTTTACTCACCCCCTGCGCAGACAAGAACACCCAGTGCCAAGAAGAAAACTGCAAAAGTAAATGTGTTCATGCTCCAAAGTCTTAGGTTCTCGTTCTCGTTCTCGTTTTTCTTTCCTTTTCACTCCTCTCCTACGCTGCGGTGTCGCGCTGAGGCAGACTTTGAATGTGTGAACCTGCACACCGACCATGCCTTTTATATAGTCCTTCCTGCGGTGACGTCATTTTGGTAATGATAGTTCACCGGGCATATAATACATCAACTATTTTAACGTGAGGAATTTTCATTCTTTCACAATCTTAATTTCTCACGAATTTAGTCTTTAATGGAATCAAGCTAAATTGTACTGATATTTGACCGGCAAAGCTTCCCTTTTTAATTTATTACAATACTAATATTGAAAATAATTTTGAACAAAAGAGACTGAAAAGTTCCAGCATTCATTTGCAAAGCAGTTCAGTCTTAATTATATAGACTACATAGCTTTCAAGAGGGCTACTTTTATTCAGAATGATTATATTATTTAATATAATAAAATAAATGTGTCCTAATCATGGATCATATGGAAGATAAAGATATATAATGTATGTGTAGTATTTTATTTATTTCAAATCACACGCGAATATGTTCTCTCTGAAAGATGAGAACATTTAATTCACATTATTAAATGTAACTAGAGGCTGTTTGAAACCAGCATATCCCCTGGTCTCTGATGGCATCAAGGAAGAAACTTGTTTTTTGGAAACAGAAAATCAACAGTAATTATTATATATATATATATAATATATATATATATATATATATAATATATATATATATTATATATAAATAATATTATATGTATCGTTAACAGCGCCTCTTGAAAGCATTTTTTTAATGATTGTGTTATTTGTCTACATGCCATGATAATAAAAATTACCACCAGACAGACCCCAAAAATACATATTTAACTAAAATGCTAAAAGTTTAGCGTCATCCGATTCACACTTTCTTTTTTTTTTATTTTCTTTTTATCAACGTAAATCCATTACGCGCCCTCTTGTGGACACTGCGCATTTGGTGAGCAGTCGATGAGTCAAAAGCTGACTCCCATGAATAGTTTTCATGGAGTCTTCGTCTGAAACTAACATTTGAAACAGAGATTTTTTTTGTTTGTGGATTACGTTGAATTAGTGTTTATTAAAATTGTCCTGAACGTGCAGTCTGCTCCAGCCTCTTAACTGCCGGGTGTGCGTACTGTTCATCTGGTGAGGCACCTCCTCTTTCCCCTATGGAGGAAGGATACTATCGGACAGCATGACACATTTTGAAGGCTTTTCTCCACGATTAAGGTACGTTTCCAATTTCAATTATTTCACAGTGTAAAGGTTTATAACTGTTGGGGGAGCAGGGAGTGTCAGTGCCAGCAACTGCTGCTGGGGGTTTAACCATCGTCTCCGTGAGCAGTTGACTTTACGCAACTCAGGACAAGGAAACTAAAAACTCAGTACTGCCAAAACATACAGAGCATTTATACTGCATTAAATCAATTGGCAAAAGCCTATTTTACTCGCTAAATACGTCAGATTATGGTGAACAGTTCCATGTAGATGCCAACAGTCAAGAATTTTTTATTAGTCTTTATTTTATTTCCTTTTTTTGTTTCTTTTTTTTTTTAGATTGATACGTTTAACTATCATCTCTTTTGTCTTACATTATCTGAGGCAATCCTATTATCTAACTTTGCATGTAGCAACTTCTCCTCTCAGATTTGACCCACCTGGCTAATAAGAAACAGGGAAAACCTGTTTATGGTTGCCTAATAAATCTTGTATGAAGCCTACAATTCTGATAATGAATATACAGTAATGACTTCCTCTGTAATATTTCCTTGGTAAATGCACAGTGATTCCCCTCAGTGTGGGTTTTTTTATTTTGTTTTTTAATCCTCCAACCTTCACATGTATTTCTGCAGGTCTCCTTTGAAAAAGAGATCTATGATCTAAATGGGACCAATCTGGTTAAATAAAGGTTTGAAATGAAATGATTTCTCATGTAGTACAACATGTGCAAAGAAGGAGATGTACTGTATGCCTTTAGAAACCTCTAATGCACTGCAGCTGTTTTGCATCACGGCTGGTTGCTGTTGGTCTCTTTGGGTTTTTGCATCACCATATGAAAATGTAGTCCTGTTATCCAGTGTGATATGTTGGCACACACACAGGACTCAGCAGCCTGCATGCATTCATTGTACGCTGCAGAACAAGGGCAGAGTGAACTGGCACTAGCCAAAGTTGGACCACAGATGCCCACTACGTGACCAATGCTGTGAACACACAGCCTCTCTACGTGCTCTCAGTCGCCTAGTTATGACATGCTTTGTTAAACAGCGGAGAAAAGGCTGACTGACCTTGATATGCTATCACAGCACACACACATTCCCTCACTCTCATACACACACTAACCCTGTATGCAAATGTATTATCAACATACTGTTTATGTGTTCATACCTTTGTGCAAAGAAAGCTTTAATGTTCCTAAAAATATCATCTCACCACCTCTTCTGCAGATGCACCTGACCATGCATTAGATTGTGTAGTAATAATTATTAAAAGTAATTAATGTTATTTACACTCTATCTTTGTTAGATAGTGTGACTGATAAGTCATATCAGTCACATTAACATTTCCTTTTACTTCCATATTTCTCTCTCCCTCTCTCTCTAAACGTGCATATGCTGTACTTACGCTCATACGTACTTTAATGTTAGCTATTGCTCCAGTCATCTTATCATGTGTTTGTGGCACAGCACACTTCCCTCCGCCCTTGTTCGAGATGCTAAAGGCTTCACCCTTCAGCGTTGGCTGTAAGAAGGGGTTTTCCTTCTTTTAAGAAGTTACAGAAAATGCTTTATTGTGTTATGCTGGTGAGAAGAGGGAACACAATGCTTGTAAATGTTTGTTAAAGCTTTACTCCTAAATTTGCACTGATATTGAACTTTTTTTTCCAGTTTCCAAATGCTTCAGTTTCTTGACTGAGATGTTCTCCTGAGTTCCCATCTTGACAAAGGCTTTCCTGAAGATTACTTACCTGACAACACACAATGGCTTCCAATATAATTGTGAGTATTGGCATGCAAACTGAGCCAGGTTGAGACAAAAACAGATTCCAGTTGTTTGAATCTCTGCGCAAATCATTCCTTAGCAGGATTTGGATTATACAGTAGAATGAGCTTAGAATGAGCTTCAATCTTTTTTCTCTGAAGCAAAAACTCAACAGCAAGGCCTTTTCATTATCTCTGCAGCAGGTGCCGAGGGGTATATGGGTTGTGTTTAGCAGCAAATATTAGCATGGGATAATCTGGGAGAGAGCTGCATTCACAGCCATAACAGTTTTATATCTAACATCACTTTTTGTTTCAAAGACTTGTTAATGGTTATTGAAACCACATTTTCTATTAGCATAACTTGGATGTGCAACAGGGGAGGATAAATGGTGTAAGGTAAATCTGAGGATAACAGGAGGGTTAAGGTAACCTTTTCCACTATACGTACAGGACAATGGCAAACAAGGGATTTGTAATTGGGCAAATAAAGTATTATTGTAAAGGCTTGTTACCTACCGGGTACAGTTACAGAGAGCACACCTTTAGAATAGTGTTGCTATAAATACATTTAATACCAGTGTTGCCAAAAAAATGCAACATGTTGCTGTCAAATTACAAGGAGAAATGAAATGTGATGCAAAGTGAACCCTGAACCAGAGAATTTCACGTGGGAAACAGCCAAAAAAATGTGTCACTGACTGACACATGATGAATGTGCATATTGTTTTGCATCATGGTTGGAGTGACTTTCCAACAAGATAATGAGCTGAAATGAATGAATGTTGTATGGCAGGTGGAGCAGCAGTTTTCTCACAAATTCACAGTGACGGTGGTTCGAGCAGAGAGCGTCACAAAGGGAGCACTGGGTGACCTGTGTGAGTCTTAATGCATTTTTTTCACTTATACTTGTCATTCACACATTACAAAATTGTTTTGCAGCAAATGATCCAGAACATGTTGCATGCACATATTATCTTCTGGTGTATGTTTGTGTTATTTACACTGGAATTGTTTTGAAGTGGATAAAAAGGTTCCCTGAAATAATTTGAGATTAACAAATTATATGTATAATACGTGTGTGTTGCAGTGGACACCCCAGATCCATATGTGGAGCTGTTCATCTCAACAGCCCCGGAGAGCAGAAAAAAGACCAAGCATATAGACAACAACATCAACCCAAAATGGAACGAGACCTTTCAGTTCATATTAGACCCAAACCAGAACAACGTCCTGGAGGTAAAACAGTTATTTCTTTTTCTAGGCAGTCTGTACCAGTACAGGATGACATTTTGGGATGTAGTGGATTGATATATAGTATATGTACCTTTTCTAAAAAGACTAAACTGCACTTAAACAAAGCCAGTATATGCAGTATGGAAATGTATTTAACCATTTGTCTGATGATGTTTATCCCAATCAGTTAACATTAATGGATGCCAATTATGTGATGGATGAGACACTTGGGACCGCGACCTATGACATCACCAAGCTCAAAGTAGGCCAGAAAAAGATGGAGTCGTTCCTCATTGGCAAAGTAAGATATTTATTCCCAACAGACTTTTTAAATTCATCATTATGTACTCATGCTGAGATCACATATTTTCTGAAGATATTACATATATGAAGATGGAATTGAAAGCTACTACCAGCTGCTCTTTCACTGAACAATAACCACATATTTTATTGTTTTGACAGGCAACCAAAGTATACTTAGAGATGTTGCTGGAGATCTGGTAGGTATTGCCTAAAATTGTGTATTTTATTTTATAGCAAAACTTGTTTATCAGAGTTTGCTCTGTGATCAACCTAGAGGCCCTTGTGTTAAATGGTAATACTAGTTTTATGAGTGTGTGTGTTAAAATCCATCACTGGATGAAGAATACCAAATAAATCACCCGGAGCAATGCAGAAACTAAAATTAGAACTTCAAGCAGAATGACTCAATAAGAGGAAACGTGTCTAAAATGATATAGCATTAAAATGCATCATAATTCCTGTTGCATCACTGCATAGGGGTTTGTGGGAGGATTTGGAAATACCAAACAGGTTTGAAAGTGTTTATAATTATGAGGAGGTGAGCAGTGAGCGATGCTGAGGAATTTTGTCTGTGAAAGTGTTTCACACCTAGAGAAAGATCTTCACTGGCCTAAAGATCGATGTCAACATCATTAGTAATGTTACGTACACTGAGAGATCATATCCTACTGTCAGCAGAAGATGTAAATATGAGTTATTGTTTGTCTTCCCATTATCAGATTTTATTGAACCTTGTTTTGCCTTTGTTGCTGCAGTACTAAACTGGATCTGCGGTTCAGCCATGCCCTGTGTGACAAGGAGAAGCAGTTCAGACAGACCCGCAGAGAGAGGGTGATGCTGGGCATCAAGAAGCTGCTGGACATGGAGAAGCCTCGATTCCTCCCTAGCTCTCCAGAGGAGGTGGGAACTCAGCCACACAACTTCAAGTTTATAAAACAAAAACATTTGTTTAGTCTTTTCATAAACCTGTGAGTTGACAGCTTAATTTATTAAGAGGCCAAATTCAAGATCCGTTTGCACTTTTACTTCATTTCTTATGATTAAATCACTTTGATAAGTTTAAGCAAACATTTTTGCTTTATTTAACCTGAGTTACTGATACTTTAAAAGTTCCTAAATCTGTGCAAAGTAAGTCACCAGAGAGGTTCTTTCACATTCCTCTACTAATGGAAAATATGTCTTTGCACCTCTCTACAAAAGATACAAACGGACCCTGGGGAAAACTAGTTTAGGTACACGCACATTTAAATAAGCCAATCACTGTCTAATTTGCAAAAGCCGACACATATTGACAGGTTAACAGTCCTCGACACAACTCTGGCAAAGGAAGCAGGAACCTCCAGTTCAGAGACGGCAGCGCATTAGCATAGTGAAAGTAAATCGTATGCTCATTAGCTGCTTCACATAATAAGTTGTCACTGCTAGCTTGCTGTCACAACACTTACTTGAAATCTATGCTGTGACTGTGCTCCTGCCTCTGTGAGTAGATCATTTGAAAAGCCTCACCTCCACCCTAGCATCCACTTGAACATACACTCTGAATCTACATTCACAACAGCGAGGAAAGTTTCTATCAACATGTTTTCATGTGAGGAAGGATCAGACCCTAGATGCCAAATACCTGCTCTATGCCTTTTTTACAGTCCCATTCCACAGGAAGTAGCAGACTGAGTTATAGCTATGTGTGCTTACTTTGGCATCCCTCGTTCTTGTACATATTCACTTCATGATCTATAGGATTAAGCCTATTGAAGAAGACAAAAAGGAAAACATGCAAACCTTTGAGGCCTTTGAGGCCTTTGCTCTAATATAATGAGACTTACTAAATTCAAATGCACTTGTTATTTGTTATGCACTTTTCACAAAGTGTGTGTCAAACCAAAAAGTATACCTTACAAACCCCCAAGTTGTGTGCCCCTGCACTGACTTAGGCTAAGTTTCATTTTCGTGCTGATGTGGATTTGGCTTGACGCCCTTGGGGCTGGCTGTAATCTCCAGCCAGGCCTGCACATGTCCTCAGAATGTGCCGGAAGATCCAGAGGAATGAGATAACCAGCTTCTGCCTTTCACTATGCTACACCATCACTCCACTTCCTATCCAGGACGACCCTTGTATGTCTGTCAGAATAGTAAAAACTGACCGCGAGATAAAAACAGTGCAGACAAGGAAGCAACATTGCAAAATAAAATTATGAAATTGTTGAAAATCTGAAGAGCAAATGTTGCAAAGGCGTGACGCAACTTGCAGCCTCACTGTATAGAGCCACAGGAGGGAAGTTAGTCAACCTGAAAGAATGAGAATGAATACAAGACTCATACTATAAACAGTTAAGTATGTAATTATGTGATTAGGCATGTCTTTGTCTTGTATTATTCACATTATGACTATGTCTATGTGTGTGTGTGTGCGTGTGTGTGTGTGTGTGTGTGTGTGTGTGTGTGTGTGTGTGTTGCAGGTTCCAGTTATAGCCATTGCGGGCTCAGGAGGCGGTTTCCGTGCCATGGTTGGCTTCTCAGGTGTGATGAAAGCCCTGTTTGAGTCTGGGGTCCTGGATTGTGCCACATATGTTGCCGGCCTTTCCGGATCCACATGGTCAGTTTTCATTTCTCGTCATCTCCTTTTATTTAGTTTTATTTCTCTTTTTTATACATTCTCACAACATGAACCCTTTTTTTCTAGAGGCATTTTCTCTCTTGTCATCTTATTCTTTCATATTGCTACTTTTCTTTCTTTTCTTTCTCTCTTTTGATGTTGCTTCCTCCCTTCCCTAGAACTCTCTTTCCTTCCTCCGCTGGTACGAAGCTGTAACTCTGGTTTGCTTTAGTCTCCATCCTCATATTTGTGCAGTGACTTAATGGATTGAACTTCCTTATCAATGCAATACTTCCAGTAAAACATTTTTAATACAAGCACAGGCATATTTATTTTAGCAATCATTTGCTGATTTTTTTTATTTCTCTTGATCACTGTAGGTACATGTCCACTATCTACTCCCACCCAGAGTTTCCAAATAAGGGCCCGAAGGATATAAACCCAGAGCTGATGAATAGAGTCAGCAGTAACCCGCTGAAGCTGTTGCTGCCCCAACACATCACCAACTACATCCAGGCCTTGTGGGCTAAAAAGGCCTTCGGGCAGCCTGTTACCTTCACTGATATCTTCGGTATGCTCATAGGAGAGACGCTCATACCTGCGGTAAGAGACGCATGACAGCTGTTGTTTGTTGATGGAATTTGTGTCGGTATTGCTTGGCAGTATGTCAATCCTTCTCTTCCTTTCAGTTCATGTTTCTTTTCCTCTATATTATTTCGTGCTGACGTCCCATACAGGCCTAACACAAGTTTTTTATTTTCATTTTGTGCTGTTTATTCCCCATTTATATTACTTTCTCTTTTTCTACTTCCATATAACCATGACAACTTTTACTAACTGCCACATTGTATGTGTAAATGACTCAAAAACTGCCATCTCTTCCATTAGAGGATGGACATCAAACTGAGTAGCATCCAGGAGAAAATAAACCAGGCCCAGTGTCCTCTTCCTCTCTTCACATGTCTGCATGTCAAGCCAGATGTTTCTGAGCTCATGTTTGCAGGTAAATACATATCTATCTTTTTGTAAATGTCTGCATGTGCCTTTATGTTAAATTGTATGTTACATGTAAACCGTGTCCCTCAGAATTATTTTGCATATGTAATGAGTAACTTGAGAGATAATCAGATGGCCACACATGCAAAGCAACCATGCGGTACTTATTTCCTTATAATGCTGCTCTGCAAAGAGGATGTGTGATGGCGGGTAGAGTGCAAAAGGCCATAATAGACTCGGGGTTGGTCTTGTGTTAATGCTAAAACTTCCTCTTTGTAAGGGCTATTAACCCAGGCTGCACTGGGCTCCAATAAAACAAGCGTGTGAAAAATAAATACCAAAGCAGAAGCTGACATTTTAAGTGATCTTCAAAGATCATTGAATACACACTTTCTACTGGCTCCAAATGCAAATACTAGTATTACAGTGAGACTCGATAAATATATAGATAACCTTTGCTTGGGCACAGTATTACGTTCCATTGCTTTACATTTAAAACATAACATACATTTGACAACAAGGTAGTTTTGAAAAAACACACCAAGAATTAAAAAGTGTGATGTCCTTTGGAGACACTTTCTGGTGTTTACAGAACAAATTAATTAAAACTTGGAAAACGTGGTAGCTGCGATTCGAATACGAATACAATGACATTAGACAATTGACTTGTTTCTTGCTTGAGGTAATGTCCATTCTCCCATCCCATCTAAATAGTTGTTTTAATGTGTAAGGGTTGCTGTTACAATATCAAAGTTATTAATCTCACGTTTGAAGGAGTACCAAACAATATGTCACATACCAACAAAAGAAAATCCAGAGAAGACAATAATACACTCTAAAGATAATTATTGACAATACGTCACTTAGGGTGTACGTGACTTTAAACATGTCCCAAAATACTGACAACAAAAGAAAACTGGCCATGCTATTTCTGATTGATGAAGTGAAAATGCTGTGCAGTGTCACTTTGATATGCATGAGGGTGAGGCCACACTCAATGCTAATCTAGAATAACAGCCGGGACTTGAATAACCCAAGTGTGACCCCTGTGATATGAATCATATTGTGCATCATGTGTACCAACTAAAGACACTCTTTTATTGACGTATAAAACCAGCCCTATTCCCTATTTCAAATACAAATCCTTTTATTGTGTTTTCAATCCAGTTGTCAGCTATTTGGTGCATGACAGATTGAATTGAAAGTGGCATCTCCTTCGAAACAGGCCCGGAGATTTTCGATATGATTATGGTCATCATATTGCATCACAAAATGTTTCACATTTCTGTTACATTAACACTGAGGTTTCCACCTGCAGACTGGGTGGAGTTCAGCCCGTATGAAATTGGGATGGCAAAGTACGGCACCTTCATGACCCCTGACTTGTTTGGAAGCAAGTTCTTCATGGGAACCGCTATAAAGAGATACGAGGAGAACCCTATTCATTTTCTAATGGGTGAGAAAGGTGTTTTCATCCAAAGCAGTCAGACTAGTTTCCATTATTTAACGTACTACTCACGGTATATATTTTCTTATTCAGGTGTGTGGGGCAGCGCCTTCTCCATCCTGTTCAACAGAGTGCTGGGAGTCAAAAACACAGTTGGAGGAAGCACCATGGAGGAGGAATTAGGTAATCTTTTTGTCTCTTATTGAGGAATACATATAATCCCCAAATAATGCAATAATTTGGAGTGAGATCACCAGATCAGATGCTCAAAAACAGCCACTCATTGGACCCTTTGAAAACATTGTTTTGTCCACTAAAAAAAAATTACTTTCAGTCAGTTGTTACAATAATAAAAAAAACGTAAATAATAGAAAACTTACAATGATTACGTTTTTTATGTTAAGTGTAATATTTTAATAACAAACTATTGCATAGAGGAAAATGTATTGTGTCAAAAATCCTAATAAAATGCATATCATCCTTGCAGTATGCGTGACAATAAATTTGAAAAACGAGGATCCTAAAACACAAGAATCTTAAATATGTGTTTAGTCATGGGTGTCTTGTGTAAGTGGAAAATAAGTGTTCGTTTACAGATAATGCCACTTTCTTTCGTCTGTATTGATCTTTTGATACAATTCCTTCTGTGATACACCCGTCACTGAAACTGACACTCAGTCATGCCTCATTGTTATCTGTATTTTCTCGCCTCATGCCAGAATTATTCTCACGCACTTTGACACCTGTATCCTCAAACATTTAAAGATAGCTGATTTAAAATCATCTCACCTGATTTAAAATGTGTGGCATTACTGTTTGTGTGTGTGTTTGCACGATGTTGCGAAAACAGTGTATCAGCTTTCCTTCCCATATCCTGACAACTCACTTTGTTTTGGTTGAAAGTGTTTGTTTGGGGTGACCTTTTAAATGTCAGACACTCTCTGCATTTGTTGTACTAAAGTGCCAAGACATCTCCACCCAGTCAGGTATTCTTTATCAGGTGTATTGCATTTCTCTGAGGACTTCTTTTGGCAGATAAAAACAATCGACAGTGAATTTGATAATGTCACATAGCTGAACAAAACAATTCTTACTGATACAGTGTCGATATTTGGTATGACTAAGATTAAAAAGCGTGTCTGAAGTAGTAACCTGATAAGTGAAGCTGTCTTGTGTCTTACAGAGCAGATCAAACCCCAGCACATTGTCGGAGAAGACAGTCTGGACAATGACGACGAGCCGCGTAAAGGTGAGCTAAGAAATGCACAATTCATGCCCGGAGCTGACGAACACACAGCAGTTTGATTACATGTGTAAAGGCACATTAGAGGTGTGTGACTTGAAATAGTGTCAGTAAACATTTTGACACATTGTTGGGTTGCGGGGAAAGTTAACGCCTTAACACATTTGTCTGTATTTCCGTGGTATTGTTGACATTTGCATCTGTCAGTGTGACTCAGCTACATGAGAACAGCTACTGTGGTTTCTGTCAGGACATGACAAAGCGCTTATTGAGATTTCACTTGTAACTCTTGGGTTTGTAGACTTTGTATTGT
This sequence comes from Trematomus bernacchii, assembly GCF_902827165.1. NCBI lineage: Eukaryota > Metazoa > Chordata > Actinopteri > Perciformes > Nototheniidae > Trematomus > Trematomus bernacchii. The sequence continues at coordinate 14,443,550 of NW_022987739.1, forward strand.
ATGTTATAATGTACACACCTTGGCCAATGAACATGTGTTTTTTACTTTTCATGATCCTATTAATAATATTATATATATATATATATATATATATATATATATATATATATATATATATATCATTTTCTTTGCGAGTAAGGGTTTAAGCTGTGAGTGAATTTATAAAAAGAAAAAAACAGGAAGAGAGAAAGACAACGGATGCAGTAAGATTAGTGACGGACAGATATAGACTAAGATTATAATGAATTACCCTTGATGATGGAGTTAATTTTTTATACAAAAGGTGTAAAACAAATCCTTTCTGGTACATTTTACATGTTGTTTTAACTATGAAACACATTCACACTGCACCAGACTGAAACACTAATTTGAATACTAAACTGGATCTTAAATATTATGCCTGCACGCATGTGGAACAATCTACAAAAGTTTTAAAAGTTAGACAGGCAAATTCAGTTCATTCAATTCTAATATTTTATGACTTACATACAGCAGTGTGAATGCATCTGTTTTCGATGTATTGATGTCTCTTGTGCTTCTTTTGTGTATAGTTATTGTATACTTACTTTTTGAATTGGACTATTTAAACATATTTTAGTTACAAATCAATATCCTTATTCATTTGAAAAGGTGATGAACTTAAGTGTAATATTCCTTCACTCATATTTTTCACTAACTCCTGAGGGAAATATCTGGCTCGTCACAAACTTAATCCACTTAGTTCACTAACATTTTTTGAGACCCAGTTAAAAACAGTTTCCCAACATTTGACATTGTATTATATTTCATCGTTCAGCTGGCACAGAGAACCAAGAGGCAGAAGATGAGTACCACCGCACCGCTCAGGCTAGCTGGGCTCATCGAATGTTCACGTCGTTGTTCAGTGAATCGTCCTTATTCAACACAAGAGAGGGCCGGGCTGGGAAGGTAACTGAATATGTGAATTAAAACGCTTCATACAACAAACAGCATGTTCTCCAGCAAACATTGTTGTTTCACTTTTCATTTATTCAAATTCACAACCAGCTGTCTTCCTTTACAACTCCTCTCGTCCTGTTGCCAGGTGCATAACTTCATGCTGGGCCTGAACCTGAACACCAGCACCCCCTTCTCTCCGGGCAACGAGGTCCCCAGCCAAGCCCCCCCACCTGAGGAGGAGGTGGATGCTGTCACAGGTTAGAAGGATGGTCACAAATTCAATATTTTAGACGAGAAATAAAACATAAGAATGATCATTTTGCATAAAGGAGTTTTGATTCACTTTGATTATTGATTATACCAACTGACAATGCTTAGCAACTGTATCTAGCTGCAAACATTTTAACTGAATACATGCAGAATAGTATCTCATGTGTTAATTTGCAGCTAAATGCATGTGAAACTGAACACAGGGCTGGTTAACAAGAATACATTTTCAGTATTGAACAAATTGCACCAAAATCTAAATAATAATTTCATAGATTTTATACTCTATGTTGGTCCTTACACTGCTGCTTCAAAACAGCATGAACTGATTGTCTTGTACATTTCCAAATGATTTGTTACATCAGAAAACATTTTCCTAAGAGTTTACATTCACAATTCCTAGTTTAAGTATTTTTTAGTAGAGCATATACAGTAAGATCATTTTACAATTCATGTTGTGTTTTCAACTCATTCAAGTTAATTCTAACATTCTTGCCACCTACAAATCACTTCTCAGCGTTTGGTTCTTCTTTCTTTTATCCTCTCTTGCTATTTGTCGTTTTAAAAAACCCAAGACGCTGATGGTAATTCTCAGGGGAACTACATGTATAGAGTTTGGTGGTAATTCTTTGTGAGTTCATCACTACAAGCAACTTCTTTCAAAATACATGCAGTAATGTTTACACATTGCCGTTATAGAAATATTGATTAGTAATGAGTTTTTTCTTTCTGAAACACTTAAGTAAGGCAGCTTGCCTACTGGTATTAAAGGGCCCATGTCATGCTTTTCCGGTTATTACCCGTCCCCTTGTGTGTTATGAAGGTTTTTATGCATGTAAACGGTGTGCAGAGTCACAAACCCTCAAAGTACACCCTGTAGCGAGTAAAACTCTAACACAGAAAATACCTCCCCAAAACGCCTCGTTGGAGATACGTCATTGTCCATTTGATTCTTCCATTTCGTTCCGGGTACGGCATGATATCAAGCCGTACCCGGAAATGGACCAATCCGTGGAGCCGTTACGTTACGTCCGCGGAGCCGTTACGTTAAGCCCCCGCTGATTGGTCCAAATTGACCAATCCACTGACTTCCTCACACACACATCTGTGTGCAGGGAGCAGGCAGCTCAGCTGATTTCTCCTCCCTGGCTGCAGGCTGATAACAGACAGTTGGGATCGCGGCGAAATTCTCTCTGCAGACCCATTCTCACAGCGTTTATCAACCTTTTTCTTACTCAATATCAAGCCACACTTATTGTTTTTACTTCGGCTGTGACTTTGTGTGTGCTCAGGATGAGTTTGGCTGTGTTTGGCTGTGTATCGCTAACAAGGATACAACACCTCCACGGAGCTCAGCGCGATTCACAACGTCCCGACCAATCAGAGCACACTGTGCTCACAGGGAGGGTGGGGGCTGGAGCTATTGGAGCTACAACGAGCCGTTAAAGGCAGAGAGTGAGATTCAGTGAATACACGTAGTTTACAGAGATGCTGTATGAGAAACCAATGTGAGTTTGGAAAATTGCACAATATAAATCTATTCTAGTATACCTCAACAATGGAATTATGATCAGTGGAAATGGCCATGACATGGGCCATTTAAAGCACAGGTGTGGTCTGATTCTTTTTCAAACGAAACCTAGCCCTGCTTCCTTTGAACTTCATGTTCTGCAGTTGAGTCACTAGGTCAGGCATGCAGAAAATGGTTTGGCAGTAGACTACAAAGGTATTTCCCTTTCTTGTCCAATTCATCTTTTGTTTGATTCAATGTGATTTTCTCAGACCCAGATGAGTTTGATCGTATTTACGAGCCTCTGGATGTGAAGAGCAAGAAGATCCATATAGTGGATAGCGGCCTCACCTACAACCTCCCCTACCCTCTCATCCTGCGGCCGGAGCGCGGCGTCAACCTCATCATCTCCTTTGACTTTTCTGCACGACCCAGCGACTCCAGCCCCCCATTCAAGGTCAGAGTCTATTTGTTACAGTCGCAAATTGCTTAAAAGTATCTGTACAATGCATGAACATTGTTTATATTTTCTAAATGTATGCCACAGGAGATCCTTTTGGCAGAAAAGTGGGCTCGGATGAACAAGCTTCCATTCCCCAAGATCGACCCCAAAGTCTTTGACCGCGAGGGCCTGAAGGAATGCTACGTCTTCAAACCAAAAAAAGGAGAAAAGAACTGCCCGACTGTCATCCACTTTGTCTTGGTCAACATCAACTTCAGGACATTTAAGGCACCTGGTGAGTAAGTGCAGATGTGGAGGTTTTTCTCATCATGTGTGAGGAGGAAAATATGCCCAGTCTGTATTATATTAATAATGCTGCTCAAGCGTCATGGAACATGAGGCATCCCTTCCTCGAACTTGAATTCAACCATAATCGTTTCGAGGCAGGCATTTTTTTATGATCAGCCAACAGTTGGGCCCCTCAACTCCCCAATGAAAGAAACTCTGCTCAGGGTCTTTGTGGTTTCGTGGTGGAAATGGTGTGTCTGTCTTTAAGCATACCTGCAATATACTGTGTGTGTGTGTGTGTGTGTGTGTGTGTGTGTGTGTGTGTGTGTGTGTGTGTGTGTGTGTGTGTGTGTGTGTGTGTGTGTGTGTGTGTGTGTGTGTGTGTGTGTGTGTGTGTGGTGTGTGTGTGTGTGTGTGTGTGTGTGTGTGTGTGTGTGTGTTGTGTGTGTGTGTGTGTGTGTGTGTGTGTGTGTGTGTGTGTGTGTGTGTGTGTGTGTGTGTGTGTGTGTGTGTGTGTGTGTGTGTGTGTGTGTGTGTGTGTGTGTGTGTGTGTGTGTGTGTGTGTGTGTGTGTGTGTGTGTGTGTGTGTGTGTGTGTGTGTGTGTGTGTGTGTGTGTGTGTGTGTGTGTGTGTGTGTGTGTGTGTGTGTGTGTGTGTGTGTGTGTGTGTGTGTGTGTGTGTGTGTGTGTGTGTGTGTGTGTGTGTGTGTGTGTGTGTGTGCACACCACGCCTTAGATGTGGACCACAGTGTGTTCAGTGTTTTATGAGCTGCTAGAGTGAATTATGGTTCTCTTAAGGAGCCAGGTGCTGGTAGGGAATCTCTCGTTCCAGTGGGAGAGCTCCTTGTGTAAACATTCTATATATCATGGGCCATACAGAGACACACTATCCCATCGTCTCCTCTCCTGCCTCTTTACATTCAGTAGGTCATCATCAGCCCACATGCTTCCGCAGTCTGTTTATGGAAGTTACATAAGCTTTTTGCACTCAAACCCCAGAGAAATGTGAGGGAGTTGTACCATAAATGGACTTCCTGTCTGTAGAAGTTATACAGGCCGTTATGAAGTCATTTCTCCGATGTATGCATTTTCCAAACCATGACTCCTGGATCATGGTCTTTCATCTTTACTCCTGTAATAATAAAAGCAAAATCTGAATCAATTATACATTTTTCCTAAAAGTGATTGATCTATCAGGTGTTAAAGGTCCCATGACATGGCCATTTCTACTGATCATAATTCCATTGTTGAGGTCTACTAGAATAGATTTACATTGTTCAATGTTCCAAAATCACATTGGTTTTCTCATACAGCATCTCGGTATAGTATGTCCCTGCTGAAAAAAACAGCTTAGACCAGCTTAGTTGACCAGCCTGACCAGCCAGTAGATATTAGGCTGGAATGGTTGGCTGGTTTAGAGGGGTTTTGGACACTTTAGCTGGCCAGGATGGCTGGTTTAGCTGGTTTAGCTGACCAGCTAAACCAGCTAAACCAGCCATCCTGACCAGCTAAGAAAAACAGCATAGACCAGCATAGTATTCTGGTCTATGCTGGGCTGGTCACCAGCATCCATCTATCACCAGCTTATGTTTAATTATAGTATTAAATATACCATGCTGGAAGCTTACCAGGATTCCAGGTGACCAGCATACATTGTTTAAATACTGGTATGATTATTTAAACCAGAGAACATAAATATATTACAAAGATTCATTGTGTCATGTATTCTGGTATCTACCAAAATAAAGACATTGTATAGTGTTCATAACAGTATTTTAATTGAATAAATAGCAATAAATAGCTAGTTAATATAATAAAATACACAGTAACAATACAATAATTATACAAACAACAACCAACCTGCAAATCAACCTATACATCAAAATAAATACATTATCTAAAACAGGTGCATTTGATTTAAAATAAAAGTAATAAATATAATTCAATATTTAAATGGTAACAAAAACAGTAACACTATGTATGATAAGAAAAAGGCAACAAAGAAAGAGTTTTTTGTTTTTCCTTGTTCATGTCCATAATGTTTCCTGTAGCATCCAGCCTTTCCCAATCTGGCCTGCATTTCTGTCTGTTGAAGCCACTTCTTGAAGCAAACTGAGAAAATAAATGTACAGATATAAGTACACTGTAAAAAGAAAACTTGACATTTACGTTAACATTTGGGCTGCTGTGGTTGCCAGAACTTGACCGTTAAAGTATGGTAAAATACATTACAAATTACAGTTGGTTGGCATAGACGTTACAGTCAACAATTGCTTATGGTGAATTACAATGGCAAAAACAAATAGAGCTAGTGTACACGGTGCAGCTGTATTATCTGGGAAATGGAAGAATCGGATCAGGATTCGGTATTGGCAGACAATCAATATAAATTAATCGGATCATTATTAGCATCAGCATTTGATCACCTTTGTTGACTTGCAGCCTAAATACAAAGATAACTCCACTCCTCTCCTAGCACTCTTACCTCAAATTAGAAAATGCATTTCCTGCTGAAAATGCGTGTGAATGCTGTAAACTGTGTACATTATTAGTTGAGTGGTCTCTGTAGCTGCTTTTAGCTACAAAAACCAAGTAAGTGTGTTGCGGAAAAATGCAAAAAAGTTAAATGATTTGAATCAAAATTGTTACAGCTCAAATGCATTGCAATGACTTTGTTGAACACTTGAAAGTGAAATGTAAACTGGAAGAGTAGGAAAAATAGTGAAGAGGCTTAATATTTAAAAGTAAAATGTATAGCCTCAATGTGCTGAAATAGCTGAATAATGTAATAGTTGAATGGTTTCTGTAGCTGAAAGTAGGCTGAAGGAGTTAGATATTAAATGTAAGTAGTAGTGAATGAATGTGTATTAAGAAGAGAAAAGAAAGTAAAAACAATTTGAAAAGCAGCAGAATATTTTAACTGCAAACTTTTGAACTAAAACCATACGTGACCAATAATGTATAAAATATGTGGAACGTGTTGAAGTCAGTCTGAAGTCTCCATCAGACAGAAAATAATAGGCTGAGACAGTCTGTTTAACTCCATGGTGATGTGCAGTGATCAGTGAGAGGAGAGCCTTTCCATTGTTCTGAGTGAGAAATACACCTCTTACATTTCTAACTATAGTTTAAATATGGTAGCTGCTGTCGGTAAAATGTCAACGCGTGAAGCATGTCAAGGACCCTGCTTTTGTGTACTTTCGGGTCAATAATGTGGCTTTTTGGCAGATTTACTAAAGGTGTGCTGCTGGTGCTCTGAGGAAAGATCAGGCTGAATTTACAATGGGCCTTAATGGAACCATGTTGAACGTTTTTGTCACTTCATGCCCTCAAGAGGCATTTTGTTTAATTTTTCAACGTAGGAGAGGTTTTCTTACGTTTTTCATGAAAAATTATGTCCAAGGAGTGTAGGGTTTGGGAATTATGGCAGGTTTAAAAAAATAATTGAAGGCGAATTTCAAGCTCTCCTCCACTCTAGCTGTGCATCACGCACTCTAACACTTAACGAGCTGCGCAATACACACTAATGTTAAAATCTGAAGAAGGCCTCTTTACCAAGCTCCAAGCTAAGTTAAATATCTCAAAAAGTGTAAAAGATATAAAAAATCTGAATACGATTTCAATAGCTGAATTTCTTGTGATCATTTTAAAGTTGGAATGAAGTCTCTAGCTGAAAGTATGTGGAAGGAGTAGCATTTGGCGCATGGTGTAGGTAAAAGAGGATTTGAAGGTCCCTCCCATTGAGTTACATGTTAAAAAAAAGAGTTTAAAAAGCTGAATATTTCAAAAAGTATAAAATATTTTGAAAAAGTTGAAAGTTTCCCATCATGTGCTAAAAAGGCTGAATATTTTGATATTTGAATGGTTTCTGTAGCTGAAAGTATGCTGAAGTTATTGAGAGCCAAACTATTTGGTGAAACATACTGTAAACATACTTACCACTATTTAGGAAAGGCTCTGATCAGAAGGGTTGACTAGTCACTAGTAGGACAGCAAAGAGGTGGAGGAGGTCTCTGAATTTGAATTTGTGTGCGGAGCTCCGCAGCGTTACGTCAGTATGCCCTGAAGAAAAAAATGGAAAAAGAGAAATCTCCAACGAGGCGTTCTGGGGCAGCATAGACAGGTATTTTCTGTGTTAGAGTTTTACTCGCTACAGGGTGTGCTTTGAGGGTTTGTGACTTTGCAGACCGTTTACATGCAGAAAAAGCTACATAACACACAAGGGGACGGGTAATAACCGGAAAAGCATGTCATGGGACCTTTAATATAGCAAGCTATTTTAAACATAGGTGTTCATAAATAAAGATACATCACTACAGATATCTTACAAATGTTTTCTCATACTGATGAAAGAAGGACCTTTTTTTTAATTTAATTTTTTTAATACAAGTAAAATAAATATTGTTCTGTAGATATTGTCTTCATCAACAAAACATGTAAAATGTAAAGCATGTTACTCACTCAAAATGTGAGAATATTATAAATATATTATATAGCTGACAAAACAAGCAAAAATAGTTTTTCTTAGCCTCATCAATCAATAAAATCAAAATGAATTTCATTTATTTGTTTGAAAATCAAAAATGAAATTAAAAGCTCAACATTTCAAGCATCAGTCAGATTTATATGGATTTATTGTCTTATTTTCTAACTCTTTAATTTCTTACAGGTGTACCCAGAGAGACTGAAAAGGAGAAGGACTTGGCTGACTTTGACATCTTTGACGACCCAGAGTCACCATTCTCCACTTTTAACTTCCAGTACTCCAACGAGGCCTTCACCCGACTCCACGACCTCATGGAGTTCAACACTCTAAACAACCTGGAGGTCAGTTGTGTAGTTATGGTTACACTACAGGATGTTTAGATGGAGGGATGCATATTTGGCATACTTAAAGTTTCCAACCACAAACAACCGGAAACAATAGTGGTGCCTGCAGTTTGTAAGACTCGATGTCATCAGAGGGTTAAAAACGGATTCAAAGCTTTGATCCATCTGCTGAGTAATTCTCATGAATTCCTACTGTAATTCTTGGTTAATCCACCTTCATTCAGTAGGGAATGTTAACATACAGTACTTGCGTTGTCACTGCACAAATATCAGTTTGTTAAGCAACACCAAACATCCCATTAAAGACCGGATAGTACAAGTTTTCTCTAGTTCACAGTAGGTGTGTTACCCTGAGCGGTCAGACTGACTTTCACTCACCTTATCTGACTCACTTCCATGCTGAGTAACGTTTCAAATGTGATGCAATGTATTTTGGGATTACAATGGAAAGACAGCCTATTGAAGACAGATTTATACTGTCAATAAAGATACACCGACTCAGCAGATTTGAGCACAAAACCCAATTTTATACTTGAATGAAAAATGTGCCCAGTACCACCAACGTTTGGTAATTTATGCAACAATATTTGGATGTGATCCACAGCACACGACTGTGCAAACATGTGCATACTGATCTGAGCATATTTAAAGCAGTGTCAAGTGTCAGATGGTAATGTTGGTCAGAACAGAGTATCTCAAAATCATTGAATAATAATGTGAACCAAAAAAACTCTTCTCACAAAAAACTATATTTTGTAGAACCACCTGAATTAGATAGTACTGTATAGCCAAATGTATTTGAGCTAACATTGGTATGGGTCTGGCATTTCAGATGTAATCCCTGTATTTGTCCCCTGTAGGTGATCAAGGAAGCCATCAAGGACTGCATCGTGTCCAGGAAGGAGGATCCCTCGTGCACCACCCTTCCCTTCTCCCTCAGTGCAATCCCCAAAAAGAAGTTTCTCAAAAGAGCTTCTCTGGCAGAACCCTTTGACTTCCTGGGGAATAAAAACTAGTAATCTGATCCAAGACTTCAGATACAGCAGACTTTTTTTTATTGTAGATTCAGTCTTAAAGTAAAGCATTTTCTTTTTGGAAAAGTCTATCAAGTTGATCTCTTTTTGCATATTTTCAATCCTCCATTTTTCATAAAGAACCTTAAAGTTTATACAAGCCCTATGATTGCATTCATATACAACACAATGAGAATATTTTTCTAGCTATGTTCGCCTGTTGGAGTTTATTGATCAGAGACAGCTGATCTCCGTTTCTACCTGCTGGTTATAAAAAATACTTGACACTGAGAAACTATGCTATATCTTACAGTAGTTTTTCATTTGGGAAACAAATCTCAGTTATATATTTTCATTTACTTCATGTGAATGTTGTACTCCAGTTGCAACAAGCCCATTCCATGTGGACACCTTTTGTTCTTGCTTCCGAGAGCAAATCATATTTTCCATCATTCCTTTTACTTTTTATGCAGTGAGCTGTGTCTAAATTATGCTTGGAGCTGTGTGAATGCACTGTGCGAAGCCTCACCTGTTACTGTTTTTCAGCTGTAACTGTTTTTCAGCTGAACTCTTTCCATATTGACTACCAAACATGCAAGTCATTAGGGTTTTTTTTTTGTTCACCCAGCAGCTCGTCTTAACATGTAATCCTTTTTGAAAACATAGAAGAGTAGCTGGTAACCATTGGTTTTGTTTAATGGCAACTCCTAAGCACGCTAAATGCACCCCCTCTGGATACATCAAACATCTCAATGATGCTTACCCGCCTACTGGGAGTGTCTCATATTAAAGCCACCATTTTGGAAAAAACAAACTTGAAGCCATAGAAACGGCCACGCTTCTTCTCTCCCTCACCCTTTCTCTATATCTCTAGGTGTGGTTATTTTCCTGATCATGTTGTTTCAGCTATAGTTTTTTTCACGGACCATTTCCAATCAACCCATCCGGTGCAGGACTCTCTGAATGCTGAATAAGTGGAGCTTATGTGAGGGTGGGTGGGGGTGGAAAAGGTGGCTCTCCGCGGCCCTCAGTGGAATTTAACACACTACACCTACACCTGCAGCAGTGGAGGTCTGGAATCTGACACACTACACCTATACCTGCAGGGGCCCAAAGGCTGCACACAGAGCAGTGGAATTGTACACCTAGCACTTTCTAACACAATATGCTCATGTTTCAGCCCTGCTGGTTTGGAGGATACTGAGAAAACAATAAGAAAGTGTTTTACATTCTGTCTGCAGCGATTCATGACCCCTGAAACATGTGTTGGTTTTTTGAGCAGAGAGTTTGTGTCCATTTCTGCAAGTTCATGTTTCTGCAGTGAAGTCATTATACTTGGGGAATTGTTTTTTTGTTTATTTGAAACTACTCTATTTGTCCGTTACATATAGAGGGCCAAAGACATGACAACAAGGGCTGGCTTTTGTTAAGCTATTGAAACTGATTCTGAACCTAAAGGCTGGCGTGCGTTTTAGAGCGCATACATACAAACATGGCTGAAGTAAAAAGAAAATAAGAAGAACAAAGGGAGAAGGCCTAGCTAGGAAGGCTAGTTCTCTCCCCTTGTTTTCAGCCTGAAGGCTAAGCTAAGCTAAGCTAACCATATGTTAGTTCTGGCCTTAAATGTAAAACACAGATATAAAAGTGCTACTGATCATGCTATCTATGTACATTCGCAAAAAAAAGAAGCACATTCCCCAAATGTTGAAAGTGTTTAGACTCAAAGCAACAAAACAAGCATTTTATCTGTTCAAAACTCCGTGAGCTATGTTTCACTATTATTTGTAGAATCATTTTAGAAAGCATACACAAACTGTAACCCTTTAATTTTTCTAATATATTTTTGTCATATTACATTTTTATGTTCTTTGGACAATGTTTACAAAATGTGCAAGATGCTAAATGGTCAACTTGACAAGATGCGTAGACAATTACTCCTGTGATCTTTAACTGTTAAAACTGGCAAAGCAAAACATACATAATGTTTATGTGTATTGTAAAAAAAGGACAATAATAAAAGACAATTGCATCTTGTGTGTAATGTTTTCTCTCAAAATATCTGATATCCTTCCTTCATCCGTGAGACCATACCTGAAAAAACACAGCAGATAATAAAAAAGTGAAAGGTTGCATTTCTGGCATGCCATGTTTTGGATTATTTCAAACCGTCAGATTATATCTGACAAAATGGGCGGCAGGCTTGATCTTTATGGATAGATAGTGTTTGGTTTAGACAGATCTTTTAAACACATCAAATGTAGGCTTTGCTTTTGACCGTAATAAAGGCTGATGGTCCAGTGTTTGTCTTTCTGTCTGACTAACACATCCAGACCCTCAGTGATGCTATCTCTAAAATACACAAATGAAAACCTGAAAAAAATAGGAATTTAACAAATGAAAAAAACGTGTGTATAAAATGCACTAAAACCTGGACTAGTGCAACCAACACTAACAGCGCATAACAAAGATGGATAATTATAGGTAGACGTACTGCGTGAATTCTCTATATTGTTTTCAATTAGGTTACTTTCATTCTTCTTTATTTTTTTAAACGCAGTTAGTGGACACCTGATTTATTAAAAGCAAATTCATTTATTAAACTAAAAACAGAATTTGTACACCATACTATTATAAAAAAACCTAACCTACAATTTAAGATAATATATTTGATACGAAATATCTTGGTTTCTTCTTTTCTGAGGCTACAGTATATTGTTTATATATACAAAATAACACATATAAAGACATAAGACATATAAAAAGACATACAAAATAACATTGCATAGTATTAAGCAATGTTATTTTTTATATGTCTTTTTTCTTATTCCACAAGCAATGTAAAGTAATCAGGTTACTTTAGTTTTATATTGTCATTCTCAGATTGAGTTTCTGATTACATTTTCTTTACATAAAACTAGTAATTGTAATTGGTGACTTTAAAAATGTATTCTGTTACAATTGCTATTTACCTGTAAAAAAAAAAGTATAGAACCAGCCCATTGACCAATGTCCACTGTAGTGGACAATTTGTTTACATGCATCTCCTTTTACTTTTTTGAGCTACTCTATTAATCTCTGATGCACTGTACAGAGGACATCCTGGGCTTTCCAGTGATATGTCATTAGTTAAAATGGCAAGCTGGGAAGTTCCTCTTTCTTTTCATCCAAAATGGCCGTCATACCAACAAAAACATTTCATAGTAGGAGGAGGGGTATGTCAAATATTGTTGATACATTTGTATTTTTACAATGAAAACCATTATCATCTTGGACTTAATGACTCAACATTGTTGCATGAGATGGAACTGAAGCAGACATTTTCTGTACCAGATAGTTAAGGGAGATTCAGATTTGGAGCTCTCAGATGATGAGAGAGATAAGGATTTCACACCTGGGATAGAAGAGGGTGAAGAAGTAGGGGGAAAAGAGGCAGGAGGCTCAGATGAGCGCACAGATACAGACATAGAGACAGATAGGGACGAGCAGGAAAGACATGCTCATTGCTGCAGCATTCACCAAAAACCAAACTAGTGTTTTAGTGATAAAATATACAGCAATGTTCAAATCAATTACTTATTTATTGTTTAAATAATGGTGAATACATTCTTGTATTAAGATCACTCTATAAGCCTAATATGTTACGTACTTTATCTGTTAATTTTGGCTGTCCTTTCACAATAATATGGTCTTGACGTCCTCTACAGCGGACATACTGTAACATTTAAAGTTAAATTACATTTTAAAAAGTCTAAATTGCAAAATGTTTTATTAACCCTAAAAAATTGTCAAATTCAACGCAAAAGAATTTGAGAAAAAATAAATACAAAAATTATGGATTTTACTTAACTGTATTATGTAATACAACAGAACAATGTTTTTTGGTTTACTGCAGCTTTTCATATGTTCAGTCAGGAGTCTAATAATGACTGATAATGGTGTTTAATAAATCTTACATCCAAAAACATGTCAATCACCGTAATGATAATCTCAACATGTTTAAAACTTTAACTCAATGTTACAAAAGGACACACCGCAACCACTTCCAGAGAGGAAGGGAGCCACACACAGTCATAGCCTGAAGACCTGATCCGAAGCAACACCCACTAGTTCATTAAATTCCCCAATTAAATCATCATCCGAGAACGATATGTCCCCCACGAGAATATTCTCATTAAGTGCTTAGGATAATTTGCTAAGGTGTAAACCTTAGTCCTTCTGTGGCATGGAAGCACCGCGCCCAGCGCCTGCACATTTGATGATGAATGGCCTTCTTCAGGTTTCATCTGTTCATCTCCGCCTGTCTGTCTCAGTGTTTGCTGTTCAACAGGAGAGGAAGCGGGCTCCATATAGAAATTTTCCAGGGCCTATTAATTTTCACATTCACGTGAAGGTCATGTATGTGCCTGTACCCTCGCCTTTTGATGTGTTGAGTCATTCACATAGCACAGACGGGTTGGGGCACACAAAGCCTGCAATGAGGACTCATGACCTATGCACGCAAGGTTGTGTGAGTGTGTGTTGTGAGTGTGTGTTTGATTATTTTTGAGAGAGAGTGAGGGGGTGGAAGAAAGAGAGAGAAAGAAAATAAATGTGTATGCATGTTTTCATTTAAGTGTGTGTTTGATGGGGTGGGGGTGGTCATAATATCCTGCTATTCAGGTTGTGTTATCAGCTTTACTATTTGAGCAATACTTTCCCACCTCCCTGAAACCAGTTGTGTTCCTTCAGATCTGTGAGTTTGTGTGTGTGTGTGTGTGTGTGTGTGTGTGTGTGTGTGTGTGTGTGTGTGTGTGTGTGTGTGTGTGTGTGTGTGTGTGTGTGTGTGTGTTGGATGGAAAAGGAAGTCAGCCCTGGGAAATACATTAACTTATGTTATCCTTTTCTCCTCCTGAGGGCCAGCTGTCTAGACAGAGCAGATAAGGAAATTAAACATTCCACTTCCGACAAAATAAAAGCATTAATATGTGTCAGAATTTCTTGACTTCCCAGAAAATTCCTGTGTGTGATGAACTAGTTTCTATTGTTCAGGTTCCACACACATATTGTCAGCCTGTTAACCATAGCAACATCACAGAAATCCCAGCCAGAATTAAACATGAGCTCATAAGTTTGAGTAAAAAAAGATTGGAAAAGAGTCAAAAAGGTTTAACTGCAGTTTGACAAGCGGATATGTCTGTTTGTGTTTATTCCAAATGGTGTCTGTGATTCAATAGATGAGTGTGTGCATTAGCGAAATGGAAAGTTTTTCTTACGTCCTGCTGAGAAAAAATGCATGTTCATGTGACGCAGGGAAACCCTGACATCCCGAAGCTGATGCGTTGGACTACCCATGAGGGTCTGAGTTAAATAAATAAAGCAGTGAAATGCAGTGACTCCAACCACCCACCCACACACATTCACACACACACACACACACACACACAACACACACACACACACACACACACACACACACAACACACACACACAACACACAACACACACACCACACCACACACACACACACGCACACACACGCACACACACACACACACACACACACACACATTCACCACACACACACACACACCCACACGCACACACACACACGCACACACACACACACACACACACACACACAATTCTCTGTTCCAGCAGATACAACTCCTACAACATTTTACATCACAGGAGCAGTTGCGTTCATGTCCTAACAGACTCATGCTCATGCAATGGTAGAAGTGCATTAGACTGGTGTTATGCCCCCGCATAACACCAGTCTAATGCACTTCTAGTCTCTCTGATCCTGTGGGAGGACAGTATACTCAGCATCCAGTGACGGGATGCGTTGTTTAGTCTCTGCCAAACATCTTCAACCTTCTTTCATATTTACACAACTATATATATGCTTCTATACTCTTTTCTTCCTCGTACACATGCTTTTTCTTGAAAAGGAGATCTTGTCATTTGCACCAACCTTGTTTGCCATCTGCATTGCAGCCAAAACGTACCTAAGGGGGATTCTAACTCAAGAATATAAACAAGTTTAATGAATTTCAACCTCAATAGACTAGCATATGCATATGAGTCTAATTATTCACTCTGTAATATACCTATAAAACATCTTGAAGAAGAACAGGCTTCTACAGCCACGTAGACCCACAATAAGAAAGACAATCATAGGCCTACTCATCTTGCAGCGATCAACCATGATTTATAATTGCCAGCTGATACAGCGAAACTGTAGCTGTATTCAGCTTGTAAATCTGTATGCTGTGTCCGGTGCCTTGCTCAAGGGCACCACTGCAGGTGAACTGGGACCTCTCCGAGTAGCAGTCCACACTCCATATTTAGGTCTGTTCGGGGACTTGAACCGGCGACCCTAGAGCTCCCAGTCCAAGCCCCAAGTGACTGAGGCCGGGCATAATGAGTACTTTTACTTTTGGTATATTTTGATGCCAATACATTTGTACTTTTCATTGAGTAACATTTTGAATGCAGGGCTTTTACATCTAAAAAAGTATTCCTTCACTGTGGTACTTCTACTTTTACTCATGTACAAGATCTGAGGACTTTTTCCACCTCTGATTGTAAGACATTGCTTTGAAACAAGACACTCATGTACAATCTGGATTATTAAAAGCAGCCAGGTTAAACCTTTTGGCATAATTTGTCCTAAAGTCGGTGGAAATGGGTGCACTCTCTTTGAATAACATGACTTGGTTGCATGTTACATGACAATAAGTTCAATTTAATTAGAGTCTTGGTTGGAAAGAGAAGATTTGTAATTGCCAATGTTTCTCTGTTATTGAATTGTATACAGCTCTTCCATTGATAAGAAATATGTTTTTATATTCAAGTTCCTTTACCTTTACCACACTTGATTTGTTTTTTATTTGACATTTTATTTGTATGCATCAAAACACCAGAGCATTTCTTTGTGGGCGAAAACCTCCTCGGCAATGATGGTTGTGCACGAGGCAATAAATAAGTTTAAACTGGAAGTCTAATGTTTTGTCGCTCTCTAGTGGCAACAACTGGTAACTACAGACAACGACTTGCAGTTTCACATTGTGTCCACTATGGGGCGATGTCGTGAACGCGGAAGCAAAACCCACCCAGAGGAAACGGGAGGAAATCAGGAAGCTGCCTGCTTGTGACAGCCGTATCAAAGAAAAGTACTGTACAAAAAAAAGGCCGGACCTGGGCTTGAACTCTTGTCCTTTTCGATTAGAAATAGACTCCTAAAACCCTCCAACAAAATGGCGAAGACCACCGGGAACGCTGCCCGCTTCAGGCGTGTGGACGTGGACGAGTACGACGAGAACAAGTTTGTGGACGAGGAGGACGGAGCAGAAAACCAGCTAGGACCCGACGAGGCAGAGGTGGACTCCCTCATCAGACAATATCCTTTACATTATTAGCTAGCCTGTTAGCATCCACATACTGCTGAAGAAACCAACCACACCAATCGGTGTGTATTTATGGCTGCTATGGTTAACTTCATGTATTCTCTGTATAGTATGTTGCCGGTATGAAAGGGCGTTTTGCAAGTAGGCCAGTTACTGTCCAGACTTGCCTGGCAGACACATTCCAGGGATTTCTGCTCCAAGACACACCAAGCTTTATATTAACTTCTAAGCAAGTGTGCATTTGCAAACAGGTTCACAATGTAATGGTAGGCCAGGCCTATATATCCTTTTTGTCTTTAAATAGTCGAGTAACTTCATCGTGTTTTCTGCCGGTTAGCTTAGTAGGTTGAGTGTAGCAGAAGCACAAGGTTTTGCTCATGAGCTAAACGATCTGCTTCCTCTTTGATACAGCAGTTCCAGTTATAGTGTTTCTGTAAAGTGTGAAGCCAGCGGTTTCCGTCTAATAGGCCTTATAAGGCTTGAAAGTGCAGCACTTCCTCATTGAATAAGACAGTTCCCTCCCACCTCATGCTGCAGGGCAGGAGGAAAGGCTCGCGCTCGTTACAAATCTGACAACAACAATACTCAAATTATGAACATGGAAACTAATTGTACGTGCTTTTAAGTAATATCAAGTAGGGCACACTGCTCATACTGATTTATACCGATAGTATTTATTAAGAAGTTCATCCTTTTTGCTACTAGCTGATGAAAGAAACACTGCAAAGAGGGGATTTTATGCTAACACTATTTTAACTTTTGTCTATCTCAAGAGTACTGATTATCCTCATCTTACCCCCTGCTGATCCTTTAACCATGCCTTTATTTTCTTCCATAACAAGGACTTTAGATTGTCTACCAAATTGCATTTGGGTTGCACTTTTAAGGACTCTCTTCAAAGTCAGTATGGACAGGTGAAACAATATCTAGAGCTTATAGCAATAGCAGTTTTAACATTATAATGTGAGCCTATATTTTACATTTGAATTGTAAAACGGCAAATTTAATTATGGGTAAACTTGATGTGTTTTATATTATGCATGCGAACACCCACCTAAAGATCTCAAACAACTGATTCTGCAGACATTAATCACACAGAAATGGAGAGATAAACCAAATACGTTTATATATATATATATATATATTTATTTATTCATTCATTCATAAGTGGCGACATATCTCAGGTAGCTGGAAGGATCTGTTGTTCTAAAAATAAACAAAAAAGAGAGAGCAGCACTCTCAGGATCTTACTAACACTAACTACAGTTATTAAACCACCAGCTGTTTTGCATTGCATCCTTAACCCTCCCTGCACAGGTAATCTGATGGAGGCTCTACAAGCAGTCCTGAAGAACCCGCCGATCAACACGAAGAACCAAAACGTCAAGGTGGGTCTGGTTCTCCTGGTTAATACGAGTATTTACCACAGTCCTGTTTTTCTATAGAATCACTTTGTGGACTCTATGCTAATGAATGATGAAATGAGAGGTTTGTTGGACATAAACAGTAGAACGATTTAGGCAGTATTTAAGAGTTCATGAAACAGACTAATAACGAACTACTTGGTAACTCTCCTATTCACATGTATCTTCTTTTCTCTCAGGAACGTGCGGAGGGTTTGGTGCTGAAGGTGCTCAGCGCCTTTAAGAGCAGTGACATTGAAAAAGGGGTGCAGTCCCTCGACAAAAATGGCGTCGACCTGCTGATGAAATACATCTACAAAGGCTTCGAGAGGCCGTCAGAAAACAGCAGCGCGGTCCTGCTGCAGTGGCATGAAAAGGTAAATATTTGCACTTCATTATCTGGCATAATCATACGGTGACACATTTTTGAGTTATGCATTCTATATACTGGCTGGACTAGAGGGAGAAGTGAACATAGATTTACGCGGAAGATTGACATTTTAAAGGAAATGTCCTCCAGCAGTGTTCAAAGTCCGTGATGTTGTTTTCTCTGTGTTAGTAAATGTACTCAATGAAAAGCTTGGAAATCGTGACATTATGGTAATCAACAATTGTAACTGAAATGAATGTATCTTAAACAGGATAATGTATGGCGTCATAGTGGGACAGTAAAAGACCAGTTTGGGATTAATTAAATGTGGTCACATCTCTGCATACAGTATGAGCTACCAGAGCTTAACAGAGACTTAGTTTCAGTATTAAAAACCTGATCATATTTTCTCTGTGTCTCCAGGCTCTGGCAGCTGGAGGAGTCGGCAGCATCGTGCGGGTACTAACAGCGAGGAAAACGGTCTAAAAGAAGAGGATCAGTTCCACATCAATAACACGTATAGGATATTGTTGATGTCGTCTAACAGATGGCAGAGGGACTAAAATGAAAAACTATTCTTTAACCCAATGTGATCCCGCTAGACAAACAAATCAAATCTGCATCACATTGTGTTAAAGAAACATGTTTTTATTTTGTATTCCCATTCATGATCACAGCCCAGTCAACACAGGGTGCTACAGAGAACCTTACATGTGTACTGCTTCCTAGATTTCCTTACTGTATTCCCCTTTGTCTTCATGTCATTCCTATGCAGTCTGTAAATATTCTGCTGTACACACAGCGCTTCCCAACCGAGGGGAGATAACAATGAATATTCCTGGATTTGATTCTAACTCAGGATCATTCTACCACTCTTGTCAGTCGAATCTAAGTAAAAGAGGTTGGGAGCCACTGCTGTACAGTACTTTATCTACACACTCATACAAACAGACACGATTGTGCTCACTCACAGGCATGACTCAGCAATATTTCCTCCATTCAAACCCACACAGGGTTTCAGCTTTGCTTCTCTAGGGAAAACTCTCTCAGTATTTGTTTTCCATCTTCTCTTCACTAGAGATTTTCTGAGGGTGTAAAAGCCAGAGTCTCTGTCAGTAAATCCTCTCATTGCCTCTCCCTGTCACACTTTAGCTGTGGGAGGCTCTTGAAAAGCACAGTCACAGATGGAGGATGGTGGATTTGCACCCGGGGGTCGCCATTTCCCCCCCGTAGAGCGGGAGGGAAGGGTGGGGGTTGGTGTCATCCATCCATCCTTTCACGCTGCCTGCTGCCCCAGTTAAGGATTATTACCCACGATGCATCTCCACCACCACTCTTATTAATCCTATTTTGCTATTCCTCACATCCCTCGTGTGTCTGACCCTCTCATGCACCCTCTGTCACTGAGCAGGGCATTATGGGGCTTTTTCTGTACTTTGAGAAAAAAATAACATGTCACCATTAGAGTCCTTTTTCATATTGTTTTATTTTGGTATTTAACAGAAAAACAATATCTAAGATAAAACATTTTCCGCTTGGTTTGTTATTGCTTTAAAGTTGGGTTTTGACCACAGCTTAAAAGGTTCGAATATATCAGGGTGTAGGAGAGACTTAAATAAAAATAATTAATGTTAAAAAGGTATTTTTTGCATGATCCCAATCTTGAGTTTTGAGTATTCTGTCAAGCATTTCATACCTATCTTTTCTAGATGGGAGGTTTTTGTATTGCATCTGGGTTTGAATCTATGCTTGTTCATTCTAACAATTCCTCCACACGTGGTATAGCAGTAGGGAGTTACTATCACTTATGCTTTTTTTTTTTTTTAATGAGGAAAACTGGAAATGTTGAAGCTTGATCTGCCTTATCGGGTAGATAACGTCTGTTGCCAAATGATCTGTTTTGCTTTCATGGTAATACTGTAGCTTATAGTGATGATTTTGTTTCCCTTATGTATTGGAGAATTTTCTTTTTAAACTAAGTGGTGGAGTTCTACGAATAAACAGTATAAATTAACATGCAAGCAAAGTGTTTTATGGTTAGAAAGATTTGCCATTTTGAAAAAAGTATGTAGTGATCAGGGGAATTTAGACCCAGCATAATGTTTTGTTTCTGCTAATTTGCAATCAAACTGGTGGATTTTCAATAGCTTTTTCTAAAAGACGCATACATTTGTGTTTTCTCACGAGTTATCAACAGTTGATATTTAGACATGGGTTTTCATGTTTAAATACTGTCATCAGTGATGAAGCATCCAGACACTAGATTCCTCTTCCTCTTGCAGGAAAGTCTAGTTTTACATGAAAACAAAAAACAGCCTGATATTTTCATGTATCATAAATCTGAGATGCTCTTCCAGCTGAGGGAGCATACCACACTGATGTACAATCTGCCTTACTCTATATTACTTTTTTTATGTTAATGCTTTTTTGACAAAAATAAAAAAGGTATGAATGCAAATCATAACTTTGTCATGACTTTGTTTTACATCCACACTCATTTATTAATGCTAGAAACTAAATGTTGGAGGTGAAGGAGAGCACTTACCTAGCTTTTAGTGTATGCTGTCCAGCAGATATTTGTTTACATTTCACAAATTTCCCATTATTTTATCCTCATTCTTTTAAATAAATGAATTAGTATTATCTAAACACTGTTGTAAATGTAACTTATCTGCTACTGAAGTTACTGTGACCTTCAAAGAAAATACAATTATATATTTTTTAAATTACGATGAGATTGTTTTCTGCAGAAAAAACAATTATTCAGTCAAAAGCACTGAATAAAATAAAAATAAATAAACAATATGGCAGACAGAGGAATCCTTGTCTCTGATTTCAGAGTGAACTTATTTCTACTCCTAAATTTGCTCTTGTATTCTTCAGTGTTATTCTCATTAGCTTGCTTGAGTCGATGTGAAATGCTTTATAAAGGATCAGGTTTTTTTTCAGTGTATATTCATTTATTACAGTTTTATTACAAAATGGATCCAATAAGTACAGCATTGCAATACATTATGAGAAAAAAAAAAAACTATGTACAAGTCATAAAAATAAAATACATCTTGATATGAACTTTTGGATTGAGCAGTTTATGGCACATTGATGATGTAGTGTAATGATAAGATAGGGTTTATATTTACTAGACTACCTGAGGACGTAGAAGATCTAACAGTTAAGCTTTCTATCACCGAAATGAGCACCGTATCTGAAGAGTCAAATGTTCACTTTGGTCATTAATGACACAAGGGCTAAACAGACGAGGGAACTGCCCATTTTTCTAAATCAAGCACTTCCCAATAAGTTAATAGTAGGTAGATGTAAATAAAAGGCTAGCTAATATTTGTTGAGTAGGGTTGGTATCTGCTATGGGAGCCACCGATGAATACTTCCGCTTTAAGGAGCAAAATCTTGTTGATCTTATAAATACATCTGAGGGGGCAGGGAAAACCGCAAGGCAACATATTAAACATTTCACTGAAAAAGTCCTGACAGACTGAGGTTTTGGATTCCTGGGATTAAAGCCAATACATAGCCAATTTCATTGTACAAGTCAACTGTTACCCTCCTGTGTCTTGTGTTGTTTCCACCTTTAATCTACTTCCTCTTGTCTTCAGGGCTGTATGCACTCACTGGCCGCTCACATTGAGAGTTTTTCAGTTTGTTTACTGATGTGGCTGCTTTTTAAAAAACACACCCACTCACTTATTTAGGATGCAATGCACCGCACCTTTGTCTGCCTTCATTTAAAGTGCTCTCAGTAGGGGTATGCAGAGACGGCGATGTAGACGATGAAGGTTGTCTGGTACTCGATTCCTCCGTCTGCGCTGTAGGAGAGGGCGCGGACCTTCATTCGGTATGTGTGGGGCTCTCGAAGCGCCTGTGTTGTGAACAGCACTCCCTTCAGGTTCTCGTCTCGCAGGGCGAAAGGTAACGTGGCGTCCTCGTCCACCACGAGGAAGGTGGTCCTGGGGTGCATTACTCCGTCCTGCGTGTAGGCCACCAGCCTGATGAGGTCCTGGTTGGCTGCGATGCCAAAGGGAAGAGACAGCAGCTTGTACTCCAGGGCGTAAGGGCTCAGGGCACACTCCAGGTCGTTAGGAGGGCAGTCCTTCAGGCAGAACCTGGACACAACATACACAGCAGAGTTGAGTTGAGTATAATGTGCCAAAAAAATAAAAATATTATATTTTGTCAGAAGATAGATAGAGTACTGTATTTTTTAAGGAAACTGCAAGTGACCATCTACTGTAGGGTTTATATTTATTCATTACACTATTTATTATTGGATTTATTGATATTCTATATTATTTGGCACAATCACCATGTACAGACAAATCATAATCTTGACAAACCTGGCTGTAAAGACATTTTCTCAGGAGCGATCAGCACCATTTGTCCCAAATTTTGCAAATTACACCAAAACTATCTGCATGTTACAGTACCAAAATAGATACATGAAGAACTTTTGATTAACTGAGTTTATAATTTGAAATCCCCAAAGTTTTTTTTTAGCCTGTGTTGTTCACGTTTGATATCTTGTGGGTTAATCCTAATTGAGAGTGTTTCCGTGGAGGTTTACCCTGTGGCTGGATCCCTCTGGTAGTTTGGTGGACAAGGTGTGTCGATACATTGGAAACTTCCTCTCATGTTGAAGCACATCTGGTTGGCCCCACACTGGATGTTATCCTCCAGGCACTCGTCTATATCTGTAGATACAGCAAACAGCTTATCACGATTACAGTACAAGCTATAATAAAATGAAATGATGGAGATGGAAGCAGTAGTTTCTCTCACCCTGACACGTCTTGCCGTTGGTCATAAGGCGGTAACCAGCTGGACAGAGACACCTGTGGCTCCCTGGTGTGTTCATACACTCATGCTGACAGGCATCCCTCACCTCACACTCATTGATGTCTGTCGGTGTCACACACACAAACAACCACATAATGATAGAGACAAAATTAGATAAATGCCGAATTAAGGCACATTTTTAAAGCCCACAATTCTAAAATCACAGCAAATCCTCAAGCAGCAAAGCAGAGCGTTTCTCTACAAAAAACGTTCCTCCTCTCCCTCATCTCAACCCTGCCTGTCCTACATTGTTACCTAAGCAGGAGCCCCCCCTGGACTCAAACCCCTGCAGACAAGCGAGGGAGCCCTGCTGCGAGGAATGAGTCTCTCTGCGGCTCCGGCTCCTTTCACGGCCCCTTGAGGTGGCGCCGTAGGAGTGGTAGCTCTGAGAGGCCAAGTTGTGGTACAGTCGCTGGTGGGAGTTGTGTTCAGGAGAGGATTGTGACGCTCGGTAGCCGAATGAGTAACTTTCATAGCTGGGCAGACGCTCCAGACCGGCACAGGACTTGCCGTCCCCCAGCAGGTGGCGCCCTGGAGGGCAGGTGCACTTGAAGCTGCCCGGCGTGTTGAGGCATTGGTGGGCACAGGGCTGGGGCAGCCGCTCGCACTCATTTATGTCTGCCCTCAGCACAAAGAAAGACCAGCAGCAGGACAAAGTGATAGAAAAAGAGGAGAAAAAGGTGCAAAAAAAAATAAAGGTGGTATTTAGAAATGAAAAGAAATGAGGTGGTGCAGGCCATGAAAATAGAGATGAGATGAGGGAGATGAGAATGGGGGAAAAAAGGGGATATGTCAATTACCCCACTGTACAACAATACATGTTCATGTCCCTAAGACAGAAATGTATTGAGACTATAAAAACATTTGTCGTATTAGAATGAGAGATAGAGATAATCTCTTCTCATGTCAAATCAAAACTTTAAAGATAATAACTTTAAATGCTACTACTTTGAATCTAGTTAACACGTTACGAAATCCAATTCATGCCAGAGGAATTCTTCACAAAGACAGAGCTCAGCGTACAATGTTAATGGTGTCACGAGGGAAACAGTGAATATATGCCATTACAAAGCAACTCCAGGAAATAGCCAGATCCAGACATAAAGAGGATAGTTTGAAGATTGAAGAAGAGGGAAAGGAAACAGAGGGATAGATGGAGCAGAGGTCATGGTGCTGGTCTTTTTATGGTTGATGTGTAAAAGAAGCAGACATTTATTTCCCCTACCTCTGTCCTACTTCCCTACGCTTTCTCCTATCTGACAGTGTAGGTGAGCAGACGTAGCTTCAACATAGTGCAGTGTTTCTCAAACGTTTTCATACCAAGGACAACCAATCAAAAAAACACACACGGACCACCTAACTCCCCAGATATCCAAAAACAAAAGGCCTGCTTACAACTCCAACAGTTTATAACAAATTACAGCCTAATAATGACAGCTTAACCTTCTCTATATCGAATTCAAAATAAAAAACAGTAAAACTATGGTCGCAGTCCCAAGTTTAACATGAATTCAACATTAAACACAAGTTAATTATTTACACTGTTCCATTTATTTAGCATTGTTTACACACTCATTGACTGTGTGTCTCTGTTGCCACCTACATGTATACTAGTCATTTTTAAACAATTTGAGAAACACTTTAAATGTATTTATTTCAAATGTGAAATGTTACCAATATACTCACGGACCACTAGGGGTCACACTTTAAGAAGGACCTGATACCAGGCATAAAATCTTTGCAAGGTATTTAATGTCATGAGTTAGTCAGTGGTTTAACCAGCAGCATTTTTGAAATGTAAGCAAGCACTGAAGATAATGTCCGAGCTACATAGCAGTTATTAAATATTTTCACCAGGAGTGAGTCACTGAAAAAAAGAGAGAAATATGCCGGCAGAAGCAAGCAAGCTGATGGGAGGTGTAAGGGAATAGCAGTGCACATTTCTCTCACATTCTTTCTTTGCTCAACATGCTGTATGGTTTGGCAAGTGGAAGTATCACCTGCCTGATCAGTGCGAATGAAACCCTTTGAATGTAATACCATTTTGGATTCAACTTTTGTTATGTTTATGATAAGCAATAAAGATGTACATACCGAGGCAGGGCCGCCCCACTCCCTGAGATCTGTAGCCACGTGGACAGGTGCAGTGGTAGCTGCCTCTGGTATTCTCACAGATCTGATTGTATCTACACTGATGAGTGCCATCCCTGCACTCATCGATGTCTACAGCACAAAGGACACAGGAGTTAATCATAATCTCTCCCAGTCTGAACTTTAATAAATGCACTTTAGCAGATGCCGTCTGGCTTAACAAGGAAGAATGTATGTTTGTGAATACTCACCTACACATGTCCCATTGCCGCCTTTAGTCATACCATTGGGGCACAGGTCAATACAGGTGTAACCCCCCCGTGTGTTTTTACACTGCTGATCTGACCGACAAACCCTCTGTCTGCACTCATTTATATCTGCAGTGATCAGAGAGAGGACAGAGGAGGTCAATGTTTCTTAAAGAAAATGATGTGATAGTATTGTTTCAAGTAATTCATTATACAAAAAGTCCAAAAACAGTAGTTATTTTTTTTAAATAAAACAGATAAATTATCTATCTCACCTGTACAGCGTCTGTTTCTGAGTTGGTAGCCCGGCTCACAGGCGCATCTGTAGCTGCCGATCGTGTTCAGACAGTGTTGATTGCACAGATTTGACTCCTGGCACTCGTTTACATCTGAGCAACAACAAAGACAATTGTACAGCTTAACTTCAGCATCACTCAAAACGAATGGTAAGTTTATCTATTAAGATTTGTCATGTACCGGTGCAGCTGAGACCATCAGCTGTTCTCCTGAAGCCCCGCCCACAGCGCATGACACATCGGTAAGAGCCAATGGTGTTCTCACAGTCCTCTCCATCATGGCACACGTTCGCATCCAGTGAACACTCATCAATGTCTATGAGAATTAAGAGTAGGGAATTATTAAAACAATAATCTTTATGTGCAATAATCATACTAACAGCACTGATTCAGAGGTGAGTTGTTTACCCTGACATGTCCTGCCGTCAGCTGAGATGGTGAGGCCCCGGGGACACGAGCAGTAGTACGTGCCCATGGCGTTGTGGCAAGTATGAGAACATGGGTTCCCGACCTCACACTCGTTCTCATCTGCAGCACACAATTTGCATATAAAGAACAACACGTAAACTTCAACTAACAGTTATTTCAATGTAGATGACTGTGTTGATTAATCTCGCTTCATTGTTTAATTGTTTGGGTGAATGTAAATGTCAGAAAATGGTGAAAAATATCAGTGTTTTTAAAAAAGCCCAGCAAAAGGTCTTTACATAAAAAAAGTTGACTGTAATTAAGGAGTAAAGACAGCAGAAAAGCTGGAACGAGACATTTTTTCTTTAAAAAATTGCATAAACCGAAATCTATTGTCAAAGAGTTAGGTAATACATTTTCTAATTGACATCTTATCAAACTTATGAATTTAGCCTACAACGGTTAAGTTTTGCTAAATACATTTGGATAAGCATGACATCATTTAAAAGGTTATTTTATTATCACCATGGGAATCAAGCACTTTTAATATACGTTTAACTTAAAATATAATTTTTATAAACTAGCATTTCACTACAAAGTTATTGAACTGATTCTCTATGAGTCGTACACACGGCAGCGTGCGTTGAAGCTTGCCGGTGGACGTGTCTGGCGCGCGACCAACAACCAATCACATGAATCTCGCGGTTTGATTGGCTAGCGCTTGTACTGGCATATGATTTGATTGGCTGACGCTTCCGTCGAAGCTTGAAAAGTTGAACTTTTCTCAACTTTTGAAGCGAGCAATGGAGGCAAAGCGACGCGACGGAACCACAATGCAGTTCGGCAAAGCCTGACGTCACCCCATTCAAAGTGAATGGGAAGCGTCTCCGTTGAAGCAACGCACGCTGCCATGTGGACGGGTCGTTAGCATGCTGTGTGGTGATAAACATTACCTGCACAGTAGGGCCCGGCAGACACTAACGTGAATCCCTGAGGACACTGGTTACTGCGATCTCCTGAAAACATGTTTCAGTTACATTTGTATCACAGATCAGACAAAAACATGGCAAGAAAAATAGACGTATCAGATGTAAAAGTCTGACTGGAAAAGAGTCTTATATAAATTGTTCAGTCCATTTCTCACTCATAGGCAAAATATTTGTTTACAATAAGTCCTTTACAGACAGTAATTCTCACCCTTAGCAATATTAGCTTGTATGCTATACTCCAACACTTCCTCCAGGGGGTTGTAGTGAGCTCTGATGGCTGTGGCGTGCAGCGTCTCTACGAGGAAAGGCATCTTGCCCTTGGACTGGTCGTAGGTGATGGTGTGGTTCCAGGAGTAGGGCACACTCTCCCGGTCGATGCTGAACATGCGGGTGGACAGAGCGTACAGCTGGCCCGGGCCCGTCTGGATGTAATCCTCTGTGTAGTCCTGAGTAAAAACAAAAGTGTAAACTTGAGGCATATTTGAGGTAGTTTTACATTGTGTAGCTAAGATAAACAAAAAGAGAGCAGTAGTGTATATAACAGGGCCTATACCTACAGGGGCTACAGGGGAACAGCTTATTTATGTACCTTGATGCTGATGTCAGCGTGTGAAGGCAGTTGCAGGATGTGTCCGTTCACGACGATGTCCAGTAACAACACTCCATCTGAGTCCATGCCTCTGGCAATGTGGGTCATCCTCAGGATCTCACCTACCGAGATTACAAAACAGACAGATACATTCAAGGATGTCCCCATGATAACATAATGACAAATCCAATATCATCAGTCAATCATTCAAATACAAAAATATATGTTTATTCTTACCCGTGGCAAACTCCACCTGTGTCTCTCTCCTAAAGATGCTTCCTGTTAGCGTGTAGCCATTGACAGCCTCTCCCACTTCCTGTGCAGTCGCCCAGTAAACAGGGTTCAGGATCGAGATGAGCTTTCTCATTGCAGGACCTTGAAATAAAAGGCAGAGGAATTATTACATATTTTGAAAAGGTTCGAGAGAACAATTTAAGGTGCACTAAGTTGCATGAAGGCATTGTTATTTGATGCATATCTCATATCAAAGTAGAAGATTTAAACACATGAACATTTTGGAAAACTGACCTAATGTCCTTGGTACATTAGTAATAGAGGCCTTGATGATTCTCTCTCCAGACTTGCTCTCTGTGATGGTGGCATTGAGGATGGCGATGCCAAACTCAATATCGTTGATGTTCCCTATGATGCTCCCTCGTGCTTTCTGTGGTCCACCTGGCAAAAAGGAAAACATATTAAGCTTTGATTGCTGCACTCAACTGCACACATACAGTATGCAATATACGCATCTTGACTAAAATGGCTCACCTGGGCAGGCCTGACTGCTACATCTGGACAGCTGAGAGGAGTCTCCTGGACACAGCCGGCCACCGTTGCTTGAAGACGGACTGTTACAGAGACGGACACGTGTCCTCTCTCCACCACCACAGGAAGTAGAGCAATCTCCCCATGGCTGCCATGAGCCCCAGTTACCATCAACTGCATTGACATATCCAAAAAACATAAAATCACTACAAACACTAACACACAAATCATCAAAAAACAGACATAAAGGCAGAGTATTTTCTTATTTACCTGATTAATTAAATACACTGTTTGTTCCAATAAATGTTTTGTAATTGAAAATGTATAGATATTTTCATTAAAATATTCCTATGAAATAGAAGGTGGACAACAACCCAATAAAAAGAGGTGTGGCCATACTTGCCCAGTTTAGTAATACAATGCTGTTGAGTTTTTTACCAGACAGGAAAAAAGATACAGCAATCATGTTCAGTAAATTCAATGTGAAAGGCAAATACAAGTTCTATTTATTTAGATCACTTCTCATTTAAAGAGCATGTTATTGACCCAAAGGAACCTCTCCACCCTTAGCCTTTTGTAACCACTTACACTTTCTTAAACATGCTGACTCACCAGGACAGTTGGCTGTGCTGCATCTCTGTATCTGTGAATCTGCACCTGCACACGCTCGCCCACCATTGGCTGATCTGGGGTTGTCACATGTCCTGTAGCGCCTCATCTGACCTCCATTACACGTCTTGCTGCAGCTGCCCCAGCTACTCCATGGACCCCAGTTACCATTAACTAATGGAAAGAAAGTGTAAAAAATGTAAGAGAGAGAAAAGGAAAAGCCAGGAGTGAAGCCAAATGACCCGGTAAATTAATTTGACTGACTGGGGCAGGGGTCATTGTTGCAGAAGTCGATCTGGACGTCGTTGCCTTCACACTGCCTGCCAGCATGCTGAGGGGCGGGGCTGGCACAGAGGTGTGTCCTCTGTCTGGTCCCGCCTCCACATGAAACACTGCAGGCTCCCCAGCTCACCCAGGAGGACCACTTCCCATCCACTGGTGGGCAAAATAAAAGAAGCATTATAATCAGTCAGTTAAACTTTAGTATTAACTCTCTTTTAATCTGATTTAATCGTAAAGTCAGATCTCTGAGCCCTTACCAGGACAGGGTTTCTCCTTGCATAATTGAGTCTGGGTGTCTGTGCCCTCACACTGCGGCCCATCAAATGCTGGAGGAGGGTTGTTGCACAGGCGGATTCTGGACTGCATACCTTTACCACAAGACTCACTGCATGGGCTCCATGGCAGCCAAGACCCCCAGTTGCCCGAAACTGCAAGAGTGTATCAGACAGACAGTCATTATATACATACATACACTTCCATATTCAGCCCAATGGTAGAAAGTAAGAACCTTTCTTTAAGTACTGCAGTTAAATTCAATTTTTAAATAACTATTAATTTATTTGACAGCTATAGGTATCAGCAATGCTATATAAGTAATATCATATATCATAATATAACACTTACAGGACCAATATTTTAGGATTATCTTGAGGATTATATTTGTGTGCTTTTACATAAATAAGGATACATTTTAAACTCTGGTTATGCTACTTTTACTTGAGTAAATAATGTGAATAATTATTTCGTCACAGAGTCCATTATGACAGATCATAGGCCTCTGAGACCTTGTGCAATTTAAAGCAAATATTAAAACCTAGAACAAAACCACAATCTTAATTGATTCCTAGGAGGTTACAGAATTGAGATATGTATAATTTAAACAAATATATTCAAATCAAGCTCTGACTTTAGTATGTAGAAGTTGAAGAAAAGTATAATTCTACACAAACATTACATTTCAGCTGTTTGTATGGGACATCACATTGAGAGTAAGCAAGCCTTCCTGCCAGTTGTTCCTCCTCAAACCAGCTGTTCATACAGCTTACAGCCACATTTACAGAAAAGGTATTTTGTCTCTCACCTGGACAGGGTCTGACACTGCACATGATGACCTCCACTGCCCTCCCCTCACAGGGTCTGCCTCCATGCTGAGCTGAAGGGTTACTGCAGGTCCGGACCCTCGTTCTGTTGCCCTGCCCACAGGTCCGAGAACACTCCTCCCAGAGAGACCACTCTGACCAGTTACCATCCACTAAGGAGGGACAGACGTTACGATTGTGTTACCACATGTGCACTTTCACAGTTCCCTTTACCTCAATAATCAGGATGAATGCTCTGATGTATTTAAAGCACGCTCACCTGGACAGGGCTTTCCCTGACAACTGCGTGTCTCTGAGTCTGATCCTGGGCAGTGATGCCCTCCATTGGCAGGCAAGGGATTGTTACACTGTCTCAGCCTCTTCTGGGACCCGACACCACAGGACACACTGCAAGGACCCCACTCTGCCCACTCCGAGTAGCCTCCATGAACTGGAAATTGCATGATTACACAACACGTCATCAGACATTTGGTTGATTTAGTAAGTACAATTAGAGTATCACAAAACGGAGTAAAAATTCCGTGTGTGTACTCATATCTGGCCAATATATCTAGTTCTGAAGATTTTTACTATGAAAGTTGACAAAAAAATGTGGCACAACCCAAAATAACTCCCCACATGTCCTGCTCACCTCGTACAGTCAGAGTGACCCTGACCCGCACTGATCCCAGCAGGTTTCTGGCCACACACTCATATTCAGCGGTGTCTTCCTTCTGGGCACTGCTGATCCTGAGGGAGCTGTTGGAAAGGGGGGAGAAGCGGTCGTTGCCCAGCAGAGGGCGCCCCTGACGGGACCACTCTATCATGGGGGTGGGCTCACCCTCCGCCTGACAGTTGAGCACAACTGTGGTGCCAGCATCCACCACTGTATCCACCGGCTCCACTATGATGCTTGGTGCACCTGAAAGAATAGTCGATCCATATGACGAAACATATAATGGGGAATTGAGTGATTTCACACATCAACAACAACCGTGATGGTGCAATATTAAATAATTGGAGTACTCTTTTAGGTTAGAGGTATTTTCACATGCTGTCTATGTAGCAAATGCAAGATTTTATGCTAAATAGGACTGACTGAGTTAAGATAGACACTTACTCTGCAGGGTAAGAGTGACACTCCTCTCCACCACACCAGCATCATTTGTTGCCACACACATGTAGCTGCCTGCATCTTCACTCTGTAGAAAATGTAAAACACAGTTACAATCTATCAGATCAAGCCTACAAATATGTTTAGATTAACGTTATCATTTATAAATGACATCCTACTTAAGAATATATGTATGTGTCTATGTTATATATTAGACCACAGAGCCACCAGAGCACTCAGACTCTCGTCTCATGTGTTTTCATACCACTGTTCCATAGATAGCCAGAGAGCCGTTGTCCAGCTGTCGGATGCGGTTGCTGATCGAGATGTTTATTCCACCTTTGCTCCAGCGGATGGTGGGCAGGGGATCTCCCCGGACCTCACAGTTCAGGATGGCATTTCCACCCAGAGGTTCAATACGGTTGGAGTGATGTTCCCCATCAATGATAGGAGGCTCTGGAGACATCACACATCACATGATTAAGATTGAGTTGTGAGTTCAATGTTAACATTTGACCTGTCTACTATAAAGACATTTGTGAAAGAGACAACTGTGTTATACTATATTGTCATTTATGATCAGTTTCATATGTACAGTAAAAGGATTTTGAGGGACTCATTTTACCTTTGACATAAACGAAGGCCAGAGACTTGATGGTCCCTACGCTGTTTTCTGCCAAACAGGTATAGGTGCCAGAGTCGTCTTTGCTCACTCGCTCTATCACCATCTCACTGTGGCCGTTCATGTGGTCGTAGTGAACTAAAGCAGTGACAGAGGGGGGTAAAGGACGATGAAAAAAACACACGCCGCTACATAAATATGGCATTCTCTCATGGATTTTGTGGTATATGTTCAGTTTATATAAAAGCTTTTACTCATCAATAGTGACCTTGCTACATACCTGGGAGGATGTTGTTGTTAAAAATCCATGTGATTTTGGGAGGAGGGATGCCACTGACTCCACAGGCCAGTAGGAGGCGCTCTCCCTTGTTGAGGGCAACGTCTCCGAGCAGCTCAGTGAAGACGGGGTGAGTGTGGACAGACAGGGTCATCGTCTGACTGTCCTGTCCGACCGAATTTGTGGCAACACACGTATAACTGCCCGCATCATCAGGCTGGTACAAAGGGAGGGGAGAGGAGGGGAGTGTGTGCATGCAGGAAACAATCTTTAAAATAATCTTTTTGATGCAGGACAAGCCACCTTAGATATAGTCAATACGTGCCAAGTTGACTTTCTAGCAATTTACCCATATCAATAAATAGTACAATTATTTTAAAATGTTTTTTCTACCTGAGCGATGTCTATAACTAGTTCTCCGGAGGGCAGGATGGTGTACTCCCCTGTGCTTTCACTGAGAGGATTACCGTCCTTCTCCCAGGTCAAGCTTGGCTGAGGGACCCCCTCCACCACACACACCAGCTGAGCCTGACTGTTTTCCACCACCGCTACCTCCAGCTCTCCATCACGGATGGAAGGGGGGACTGCAAAGAAGTCATTGTCACATTCAAATTTAAAAGATAGTGTAGATT
Organism: Trematomus bernacchii; assembly: GCF_902827165.1. Classification (NCBI taxonomy): domain Eukaryota; kingdom Metazoa; phylum Chordata; class Actinopteri; order Perciformes; family Nototheniidae; genus Trematomus; species Trematomus bernacchii. The sequence goes on from NW_022987739.1 coordinate 14,476,830, forward strand.
TGGTTGATAAACATACACTCACAAGGAGAATTGGCAGCCACAAATGCCCTGTTACTGTAACTACATTTTACATTTTGAGGCAAATTGGCTTGATCACGTAATGGGATAAGAGGAAACATGCAGTACACCAGAAGACATTTGTGGAAAATAAACTGTAACAAATATACTTTGTACTTTGTAACTTGCAGTCAGAAGTAAACACAGCTACATCATTATTTTACACAACAGTGATGTGGTTTAAAATACTACATTAATTGAAACTTACTGTGTACAGTGAAGCTCATCTCATGGCTGACCGTGCCTGCTGCATTGGCAGCAGTGCAGGTGTATCGTCCAGTATCACTTGGCTGGATGAAGGCGATCTGCAGGGATCCTGAACTGAGCACCCGTTGGCGCACAGATTCATGCAGCGGCTGCCCGTCTTTGTGCCATGTGACGGAGGGGGAAGGTGAGCCGTCAGCATGGCAGTGTAACGTTACAGAGGAGTCCACAGGTGCCAGGTACTCTACAGTCTCTGAGCTGATCACTGGAGGAACTGCAGGACACAGAAAATAGAAATACCACATGAAGTCACAACATTTTGAATATTTACTGATATCATAAGGAAATTAGGAATTAGGCTGTTAAACATGAATTTAGATGAATGAAGTTAGTTTGGGTTGAAGGTTTGTTTAACTAGTTAAACTTGCGATAAAAAAATGGTCTGTTATAAAAAAAAGATTAATGTAGCATTTCAGAAATGTAGCATTTCAGATTCCAAGGTGCATTTCTTACATGCCTGTACACATTTATGTATAACATACTATGCCTATAAATCGAGTTACTTGGAGTGTGTGCCCCACCTTGTACTCTGAGTTTGGTCTTGCCCAGCGCAGTGCCTGCAGGGTTTTGAGCCACACATATGTACGTCCCAGAGTCTGACACAGAGGCCTTAGTGATCTGCAGACTTCCATTCGGCAGGACTGTGAAACTTCCACCTGGCAGGAATCAAGGACAGGCTGTTATGACTGATTACTTGTGATTGCTGACACACACATACATGTAGACAGGAGTAATTACCTGAGGTGGGTATGTTGATGCCCTCCTTCTGCCAGGTGATGGTGGGTCTGGGTGCACCTGTGGCCCTGCAGGGCAGAGTGATTGGGTTGTTCAGGATCACATCCAGGGTGGAGGGATGAGACTGGATCACCGGGAGCTCTGAGGAGAGGAATGGGAGAAGAGGGATTCTCAGAAAGATCCCACTAATAAAGTAAAATCACAACAGAAATATTCACATTGGATCATTTACCCACAACACAACTATGATATGAGTAACAACTTTTAACAATGAATATTTTTGGCTTGCTGCTCTCTTTACAGCCTCCAGACAGCAGTTCATCTCTTGATTAATGGATCCTCAGGATGTTCTTACCCTGCACTGTGAGCTGCACATGGCGGTGGGTGGAGCCTGCAGCATTCTTGGCTGTGCATGAGTAGCGTCCTGAGTGACTGAGCTCAGCTGAGGTGATTTCTACTGGACCTGAGCACACACACACACACACACACACACACACACACACACACACACACACACACACACACACACACACACACACACACACACACACACACACACACACACACACACACACACACACACACACACACACACACACACACACACACACACACCAAATCAACCAATTTAATAAAGCTAGTAAATTAATCACACAGGACACATTTATCACTTATAATCTTAACTGCAGTGTTAGGTGAGTCACAGCTGTAGCCTTTCTAAAACTTAGCACAGGTTGAAGAATGAGCTGAAAACTAAAGCATTATTAACTCTAGTTTGCTGCCGATTTAGGAGTTTTGTTGGCAGTTTGGAAGGTCATGTACTAAATACAATACATTTATTCTGATTCTGACCTGTAGGCAGGATGCTGTAGCCTTGTCCCTCTTTAGGAAGCCTCGAGCCATCTTTGCTCCAGTGGATTGTGGGCGCTGGGACACCAGAGGCAGTGCAGGCGATGACCACTGGGGACAGTCGGGTCACAACCAGCTCTGTGGGTTCATCTGCTATAGATGGTGGAACTAGTAGGACATACAGTCAAACTTGTTAGCAAAATATCTAATACATTTAATCACATATTGACACACCCTTAATGGACGTACCAGAATAATAATGATCACATTTTAAGAGATTGCTCACCGTGGACAGTGAGGTTGATGGATCTGGAGTCTTCTCCTGCCTCATTAGAAACCACACATTCATACACAGCTGTGTCCTCGACTGTTGGTGCTATAACTACCAGGGAGCCTGATGACAGCAATCTGTAAGTAACTAAAAGTTAATGATCTAAGAGAACATTCACTATGATGTGCACCACTATGAAAATGTATCTTACAATGAAACGGTCAAGCAAATAATGTTATTAATGTGGTACTACATTCCATTTTTGCATTACAGAGTTTTTAATCTTGAGTTATAGAACAGAGAGGGAGAAAACCTGGATCAACCTGTACATATTCTGGTTCTGGTCAGTATTGATGGTTCGACCATTTTTGATCCAGCTGACGGTGGGTTTGGGTATGCCTGTGGCCTCGCAAGACAGGGTGGTCTGAACGTTGACTGTAACCGTCACATTGGTGCGACTGTCAGCGATGGAAGGAGGGACTGAAAGATGAAAAATTAGGATCATAAAATGACTGGGTGATTTTTGCTTGTGGGTGATTGTTTAAAAGTATTCATGTGTTTTACCACCCACCAAATACTTGCAGATCCACTCTCTTGCGCTGGGTCCCAGCTTGATTTGTTGCCATACACAGGTAGCGGCCAGTGTCTGTCACCTGAGCAGAGTGGATGTGTAATGACCCATCCTCTGCAAATGTATACCTGAACACATTTGTACAAACTGGTTAAGATACAGAATCGAGAAAATGTCAATAAATAGATATTGCCTATAATATTTTAACCTAATTTCTAGATTTAATATCGTGGAAATACATGATGTTCATCAGCAATCGTCATTTAATAAGGAAAATATTGCTCATTGAGAAAGAGAAAGGCATCCTAATAATATATTTTGATTTACCTGGGGTTGTTTCCTGCCAGGATGGCACCGTGTTTCCTCCAGGTTACACGAGGCGGTGGCACTCCACTTACAATACACTCAAGCACTGCAGGCTTGTCAATGTGCACTGACACGGTCTGGGTGCCTTCCTTGATGGTTGGGGCCACTGAGGACACAGGTTACATCGTTTTTTACTTGAGTAATGAATTCAGCTCTATGAATAATGATGGAGAGAATTAGTCAAATAAAAATACTGCTCTTTTATTTATGCAAGCATAGACAGTATCTCATGATATATATTAGTTTTAGATAAAATATGTCATTGTACCATTGACAGTCAGGTTAAACTGACGCGTGGTCTTGCCAGCGATGTTGCTTGCCACACAGGTATACTGAGCTCTGTCGTTGAGCTCGGCCATGTTGATTTGTAAGTAGCGGCCACCAGACAGAATACGCACTCGGGCAGAGGCCTACAAAAAGATAGAAAATCATTTGTGAATATATTTTGCGGGAAGTCATATTACTGTGGGATATGTTATTTGTTTGGTTTCTGACCTGCAATGGTTGGCCATCTTTGAGCCAGCTGAGAGTTGGAGGTGGGACAGCATCAGACTTGCACTCCAGGATAACCTGTCTGTTCTGCAGCACTGACAGGTCCTGAGGTGTGCTCTCCCCCGCAATGTTAGGAGGGACTGTTGGGGGAAATCCAGAAAGAGACCGGGTTACCTGGATTTTATGTCAGCTTACATTACATTTTATTAATTTTATTTAGAAAATATATTAGTACAATTGTAACATGCGCATGGGTGGGTCCTTTTTGTTGTACATTTAATATAAGGTAATTAAAAAACCCACCATTCACTCGAACCAGGAACTCCTTGTCGTCATCTCCTGCTGGACTGTTTGCTAAGCAGCTGTATCTGCCTGTGTCCTCCAACTGAGTGAAAAAGAGTTTAATAAAAATATGTTATCATATAGAGCATTTAAAGATGTTTTGTTCATTTTTGCTGACAAATAATATATATAACAGACAGAGAGAGTCTGCCGCGCAATTAACAATATTTAAAAGAAGTATGTTTTTGATGCTTTCATTGGAAAGGGTAAACAAATTACATTTTTATATATGAGACATTTTATTTCACATCAACCTTCCCCTGTCACTGACCTGTGCTGAGGCCACACGGAGAACCTCTCCCCCCCGCAAGAGGCGCACACTGTCTGTCTGTGGCAGCGGGCGTCCATCCTTCAGCCAGGTCAAAGAGGGCGTAGGGATACCTGAGGCCTCACACTGAAGCTCCAGGACATTATTAACCACAACAGAAACTTCTGCAGGTACTCCAGAGCCCTTGATGTGTGGAGGGTCTAAATACGAAAACATAAACAAACAATATTTCTTTCCATACTGTATATATGATTCAAAGGCTGAAGCTGGATAAAGAGAGTAATAATCTCCTCTTACTCACCCAGCACTTTTAGGTTGAAGTGGCGGCTAGCTTGGCCAGCGCTATTGTTAGCCATGCAGGTGTAGCGTCCTGTGTCATTGACCTGAGTCTGGATGATATGGATAGTTGTATTCAGGTTTAGGAACTTTAGATGGGGGTCAGTAAGTAGAGTTACCCCTTCTTTAAGCCAATACATAGTTGGGGTTGGGGTCCCATCAGCAATACAAAGCAGAGAAGCAGAGTTTCCTCTGACTACAGTCACATCCTCTGTGCCGCCGGCTCCATCCAAACCAGGAGGGACTAAGGAGAGTAATACAAAATATGAATGACTATTGTTAAACAGTTTGATCGAATTGTGTTTGGTAATAAGTGTCATTTTCAATTTTTACAAGCAAGTAATGTTTTCAGACTCACCATTCACTTGTAGTTTATAATGTCTGTTGTCCACTCCTGCTCTATTTGATGCAACGCAGGTATAGGTGCCACTGTCGGACACCTGAGTGCGTGTAATCCTAACAGAAGCCAAAGGTACAACATATAAGTGTCCAATTACAATTTAACTAGGACCCAAAAAAGACCCAAAACCAATGGATCTTTGAAAACAGCATGTCAGAAAATGAAACACTTTCTAATGCAACTCATTACAGTGAAATTGCATTAAGCAGGGAGAATTTCCATACTCATGTATTAGTAGGAATACCTGCAGGATAGTTTTAAAAAGATAAGCAACTTATTATCACATTTTACAGAAAGCGAATTAAACCTATGGCTCACACAACGATTTGCTACAATTTCTGACTAGAATCTTTCCCACAAGAAACACAAGAAGTTGTTCTTAATGCAGCACCATGTGAAACAAACTCTTCTTGAGCCCTGTCCACTGACCTACCGAAGCACCTGTCCAGCAGAAAGAAGCCGTATGTGGGAGGAGACTGACAGAGGCAGGCCATTTCTCAGCCAGTTGAGCTGGGGAGGAGGAGAGCCTGCTGCAACACACTCAATGTTGACAGAACTGTCAAGAACTGTGGTCAGCTGCTCAACTGTTTCACTGTTGCCGTCTATCACAGGAGGCACTGAGAGAGCAAAATAGAAAGCAGTCAGTGAAAAACAAACTCCTCATGCTATAAACAAGTTTGTACTGGACGATACAAATAGAAAATAAATTAAACCCACCATACACATTCAGATTGAATATCCTGTCTTCTTCCCCTGCAGTGTTGTTGGCCACACAGGTGTACTTGCCACTATCAGGTGTCTTAGCTTCGGTCAAAGTGAATGTGCTTCCATCTGGACTGATCCTGAATGCAAAGGCATTATTGCACCATCATCAACACACTCACCCATCACTGGATTGGACTACTGTGAGATCTTTTTTTATGCAGCAAGCATTACCTGAGCCCTTGGTTTCCTGTATTGTTGATGACTTCGCCATCCTTTAACCACTGGATGGTTGGAGCCGGGGTTCCCCGAGCCTGACAAACCAGCTGGATGCTTTCATTGAGAAGGACTCCCATTTCACGCGGCATCTCTGATCCAGATATGCTGGGAGGGACTAAGAAAGAATAACTGGTTTTAGCACAATCCTATAAACACATGTATTTGTATGAGAGCATACTGTCAGCACATTAATCCTGATGCTGTACTTTTCTATGGTGCTCATGGAAAGAGAAGCTTTTACATTTCTTTAATTTGCAACTGGTCTTTAGAAAAGGGTAGAACTGATTTAAATATATTTATAGTATAGTGTGCATGTACCTTGTATAGAGAGATGGTAGCTCTTGCGTGCCTTGCCCTCCACGTTGGAGGCCACACATGTGTAAGTGCCGCTGTCAGCAACCTGTGACCGCGCAATCTGCAGCTTGCTTCCTCCTGCGAAGATGTGCATCTCCAGAGACTCTGAGTCCTCTAAAGAAATACGAAGAACATATGTTTGGTATATATGAAATGACCATGACAAAGTTACAGTACCATGTTATGTAGTAGTACCCCTTTCCCTTTGTCTCATCAACAGTTACTTGTGTTAAAACAGGTTGTTTGATTTAAATGTAAGACACAGATGAAGAATAACTTTTCTGTCCCAGGAAGAATTGTACAAAAGGCTTACCTATAGGTCGTCCATTCTTTAACCATGCGAGGCTTGGAGGAGGGATTCCAGTAGCATCACAGGCAAAGGTGACTGGGTTACTGATGGTTTCCACAACACTCTCCTTTGCTGGGCCATCAATACTGGGAGGCACTGAAGAGAGAAGTAGAAAGATTTGTTTCAATATTATAATCTAAGTGTTAAGCAATTCAAAGTGTGTTTTAGTAAGTTTATATTTTTGAAGAATTAAAATATTTTGTGAGCTACCATAGATATTCAAGTGGAAGTTCTTGTCCACTTGTCCAGCAACATTGGTGGCCTTGCAGACATATTGTCCTGTATCAGACACCTGAACGAAAGAGAAGACATTCAAGAAAGATGGGAAAGAAAAACATTGAAAACAATATTATGACAAATACAAATAAGGTGACAAAGGCAAGAGTTGCTTTCATCAAAAGAAAGAGAAAAGACCTCACAGTAATGGCCACTCCGTTTGACTTGCTGAAAGAGGTTGTTAAAAAAGAAAAAAGATCAAGAACAAACAACAGCGCATCTCTTACCTCGGAGCCTTTGATCTCAAGCATCTGTCCCTCTGCCACGATGCGCAGGTTTGCCGTTTCTGTCACCATCCTGCCGTTCTTGTACCAGGTGATGGTGGGTGGAGGGACAGCGTTGGACTCACACTCCAGCTTTACTGATTTCCCAACGAGCACATTCACCACCACAGGAGAATCCCCACCACTGTCCCGGATACTTGGAGGAACTAAGAGTCAAAGGACAAAAACATTATCCATCAGTTTATGATGTAAAGTCAGGGCTTCAGTGTACATTCAACACAATATGGGTTTGTACTGACCAAAAACTGTGAGATACATTTGTTTGTATGCCTCTCCTGCTGCATTCATGGCCACACAGCTGTACTTTCCTCCATCAGAAACTTTGGCTTTCAGAATCTGTAGTGTACGACCACCTAAAGGCACAAATGAACACACCGACACATTTTAGAATAAACTGTTGTAGATCTTTGTTCAGGCTCAGATACAGATATTCTTTGCACACGTAAATAAATTAAATGTAACCCAAGTTGCAATACCTGGCATGATGAGCGCATTGGTGTTGGCCTGAATGGGACCCCTGTCATTTAGCCAGCTTAGGGTAGGAGGGGGGAAACCAGTAGCTTCACAAGAGAGTGACACAAAATGGTTCACCACCACAGTCACAGTCTCAGGACTCAGGCCGATAATGGTTGGAGGTACTTGAAGGAAAAAGATAAGAAATATTAAGTATAGCAAACAGTATTTTTAACACAATTAAATCATGTATAAAGTAGATCGAAATCAGTGCTTTCCACATGAAAGTAAATGTAGATTTCCTCTTTACACAATTTTGATAATAAAAGACAATTAAGAATGGAAATGTGACTCACCATGAACATTAAGGTTAAAGGACTTGTCTGCACTTCCAGCCACATTGTCAGCCACACACACATAGCGCCCTGTGTCCGACACCTGAGCAGTCAACACCTGATGGTTGGGAAAGACAGAGAAATGTGGAATCTAGTAAGAGCACAGATCTACTTAAATAGACAGGATCAACTAAATTAAAGTGATGAAGCAATTGTTTTGTATTGGGACAGATATTCCACTGTCTGTTGTATCCGTACCTTAGAGAGTTACACAAAAGTGGATGAAGCCAATCTAATACCAAACAATTTAAGTTTTATAAATATATTTATGGAAAGGACCTTCTGTTGATTTCATTATATTGTACAAGGGTTTCTATCTTTGGTTAATATTATAGGCTACTGTTATATAAGAGTAACTTGTATTGAAAATGGGCTAGGAAACATGTGGAGAACAACTCTCTTTGCTTTCTAGTTTTTACCTGAAGTGTTCGCCCATTGGACAAGATCCTATGTGGCCCATCAGAACTGACTGGCTGGCTGTCTTTAAACCAGGTGATCTTGGGGGCGGGGTTTCCATCCACGTAACACTCCAGTTGGGTAGTTTTGTTGACTAAGACAGTGACCTCGTCGGGCAAATCACTGTCTACTCCTCGTATGGTCGGCGGCACTATTGTAGGACAGTAACACACAATGAGAATGAGAATCAGGTTTGTTGCCAAGAAAGTTTTTACATAGGAAATGAATGCAATAAACAGTAAGCTGCTTTTGTGGTGGCAAGTTTTGGTCCTTATTGGGCCGTTGCCTCCTGCCAGAGGGGAGTGGTTGAAACGGTTAATTGCAAATAAAAACACTCCCCCCAACTGTCTGATACTTTAACCATAATGAAAATAGTTTTTACTCACATAATACTCTGACATCATACTGAATGGAGTCTTCTCCTGCTTCGTTGACAGCCACACACGTATACCTTCCTGAGTCTTCAGCCTGGGATCTGGGAATCTGTAACACTCGCCCACCTGTGAATAAAACGTCAAAGATTAGTACAAACTCATTCTCCATCTTGCTTCCTCCCTGTTTTGTGTGTCAACTCACCCGGCAAGATCAGAACTCTGTCATTTGAGGTCTGCAGTTGTCCGTCTTTGTACCAGGTGAGTGTAGGAGGAGGCACAGCATTGGTCTCACAATACAGAGAGATGGGATTGTTGAGTATCACATCTCGAACTTCCCCTCCAAAGCCTGGGGCAGACGTGCTATCACCAACTCCACCAGGCCTGTTGAAATTAGGCGGAACTGAAAAAGGAAAAAGTAATCATTTTTGTCAACTTTATTTTTGATTTTGGCTGAGAGCACACTTTAAGGCAGAAATGGTTCCTTTATGAATTAAGGATGCTGTAAAATGTTTAGTTTTAAAGCACAAACTTTTTTGCAGAAATTACTATTTTCAAACACACACACAACAACAGAACCAGAATACACTTTGAGCCCATGAAATGCATAAACAGTCTCAGTTAACACATCAGCATCAGTCGACCCAGTTCACCTTGTATATTTACATCAAAGTCCTTCTCATCCTCTCCAGCTATGTTAGTGGCTACGCAGGTGTAGCGGCCGGTGTCTGACACCTGAGCGTGTTTGATCTGAACAATACGACCGTTGGCTGTTATGGACACATGTTCATCCGTGCGCAGGATCTATGGAGGAAAAGTAATTACGAGAGTGAGGAATCAGAGCAGGTTTTACAGGTCATTTTTATTTTCTCCCATAATCTCTCATAGAATTAAATCAGATTGCTACCTGTCCGTCCTTGAACCACTGCAGTGCTGGGGTAGGAAAGGCCTGAGCTGCACACTCGAGGGTCAGCGTGCTGTTGACCTTGATCTTGACCTCTTTGGGTGCCAGTCCCTCCCCTGGAATATCATTCTTATTGATCTGAGGAGGAACTGGGGTCAAGAAACATGTTTAGAATACATTGATATTGTTTATATGATCATGTTTCATCCATCACCAATAATTTACAGATTTAACACGTCATATCTGATCATTACTATCAGTATTTGAGCTATAATATTTATATTATACAGTACTCTCTTGAGCTTCCCTCTCGTAAATGTGCTTGACTAATCTGTCTTTTCACTCTTAATTTACCAAGATTTCTTTAGTCAGTAAGTCATTGTTTAATGCTTTCTTAATGATGAATGACTTATGAGCTAACCTGTGGTAAACAACATTTCAAATGGGGCTTTTGAATGATTCGTTGTGGGAAAATCAGTTTTCAGATATTTTAATTACATCAAATCATCAATTATATTTCAGTCGATAAAGATTGTCTTTGAGGAAAGCTCTATTAAGATACAGCATGTTCTCAAAGAAACATAAATCTCACCATAAACCTTGACCTCATAGTGCTTCAGGGTCTCTCCAGCCTCATTAGTGGCCACACAGGTATATCTCCCAGCATCCTCTTCTTTAGCGTTCAGGATCTGCAGGGTGCGCCCACCTGTGAAAGCATGGGTGATGGATTACAGACCCTACTGCTGTATTCTATTACATTTCAAGTCTATTGTTATGTAAGTGTGATGTCAAACCTGGAAGGACTCGGACGCTGCGACTTGACTCAAACGGAGTGCCGTCCTTGAGCCAGACGATGAGAGCAGGAGGGTAGGATTGGACTTCACACACGAGAGAGGTGGGGCTGCTCAGAGTGACGGTCACCTCCTCTGAAGAACCGTCAGGTCCTGATCCAGCAATGGTGGGAGAAACTGGCAAAAAAAGGAGGGAAAAGCACAGTAATAAAACTAAAAGTAATACACCTACCAAATAGTTGTATTCATACTGTAAATAATACAAAAAGGCATTGTGTTTGTACCCAGGACATTGAGGTTGAAGTGCCGGCTGCGTTCCCCTGCACTGTTGGATGCCAGGCAGCTGTACCTGCCGGTGTCTGCAATTTGGGCTGCAGATATTTGGAGGAAACGGCCGTGAGACAGAACCTGGTGCCGTGTGTCAGGCACCAACAGCTGTCCATCCTTCAGCCATTTAATCTCTGGTACAGGGTTACCTATGAAATAAATGAAATTAGCAATACTCAATTGATCAAGTGAATTCTCATTAGCAGAACACGAGATTTAGACGCCAATGTGTCTTGTCACTTACCTGAGGCCTCACAGCTGAGAGTGATGTTGTGTTTCTCCTTCACTTTAGTGTCCGCCACAGTTCCCTCGACCACAATGCTTGGTGGAACTGTCGAATCAGACTGAAAATCAATTACAATGTTCTCACTGTTTTCCCAGTGATCACAGCAAGATACATGTTTATCATATTATTTTTTTTGAATTAATGTAAATGAAATCCAATGTCCTATAAATGTAAACACATTTTCACACCTGACACCAGATTTGTTATTTTATTTAATTGGATTGGATTTGAATCTGTATCGTGAAGTTCTCATTTTCACTCAATATGATGCCATCTAACAAAAATAATAATAAAATAGGTTTTTTATATCTTTACCAAGGATGTCGAGGTCAAAGTTCTTTCTTTCCTCTCCCGCGATGTTAGACACAATGCAGGTGTACCTCCCAGCATCCTCCACTGCAGCATGCATTAGACGCAGGCTCCGGCCACCTAGATATATAACAAGCCAATTATTTCCCTTTATTTGGTGTAATAATGGAATGTTTTCAAAGGCAATGTAACCATTAATCTACCCGTTTTTTTTTACAAAAGAAAAGCATACCATGGACGTGTAAACAACATTCAAATCCTGTGGGTCACCCCTCTTTGAAAACAAAAAATGAACGAGAAGAATTGAGACTCTGAGGCTCACAGCTGTTAAAACATTTAGTCGGTAATCAGTTATAATGATATTTAAGACAAATTTAATCTGTATCTACAAACTGTGTCCTAGAAGGGTTAACGAGAATCTCCAGAGAAAACAAGTAACAACCACTTAGACAATGTTTTGGTTTGCAATTCCTGAGCTCATGCCAAAAAATGTAGAAAAGTCAAACACAAAATCATATTGGCAGGGAACGGTATGTTTAACTTGAGGCAATGGTTTAATTTGGAGACCTCAATATGTCTTGTAAAAGGTTTAAAAACACAATTCAAAGCAATTGCTCCCGTTCGACTTATTTCACAATTCTCTGTCAGTTGAGTTTGGCCCCAGTGGCAATGATCCTATTACATCCTATTACTGGTGATGTATTGCAACTGCTTGGCCTTGGAAATCATCGAGGAAGCCAAAAGTTCAAGTTACTCTGAAATCGAGGCCATCATTTAGATTTTTGGTGGCTTGTTTTCATTGAGTCCTTCATGACTAGCAAGCTAAAGTATACATTTCTTTAGATGTTTGAAGATATCTGACATGGCACACAATAACATGGGGAGATCAATCTTGAAAAACGGTTAACATTTAAAATAAATAAGGTTGTATAGCTTTTGTAACATTTTTTTTCAAGCTCATTAGGTCACACAGTTACTCACCAGAGAGGACGCGCACTGAACTCGTAACTTTGATTGGCCGACCATCCTTTAGCCAGGTGATGGCAGGTAGAGGGATACCAGAGGCCTCGCAGCTCAGAGCAACTGGGTTCTTCACTACAACACTCACATTCTCTGGCTGCTGCACCTGACCAATTATGCTAGGTGGGACTGAAAAAGAGGAGAAATTAAAGAAAGAAATATAAGACCTTGAAATGGTCTGTAATTCTCCTAACTGATGAACAAAACAGAAAAAGCAAAATAGACAGTTTTCATACCATGTACACTAATGTCATGCTTGCTGTCAGCCTGTCCGGCCACATTGACAGCGATACAGGTGTAGCGTCCTGTGTCTGACACTTTAGCATCTTTAATCTTTAACAGCCTCCCCTCGTTCAGGACTTTGGCTCCGTGCTGGCCTGTGATTGGCCGGCCATCTTTCAACCATGTGATGGCTGGTCGGGGCACGCCCTCTGCAGCACACTGTAGGGTCACATCACCTCCTTTTGTGAGGGCAACGTTATCCGTGTCGCCCTCGCTGCGTCTGATGGAAGGGCGGACTGAAGTGGAAGAGAAGCAGGTGAGTTGGTGCTCTAATCCTTCAAGAGATGCTAAGCACATGACAATCTAGTTTTTCATACTGTATGGCTTTTACAAAATGACCTGCATACATATATACCTTTCTTTTAAACTTAGAGGCATAATTTAAGTGGCTCCAGTTACATGCATGATGTTTTAGTCATTTTAAACACGGTAAAGTCTACACACATTTTCCCCCTGCTTTCTTTGTTCATAAAAGGAAACATCCATTTAATGTCTTACACCTAGCCTAATCCTTGGTCTAAAATACTTAAAATAAAGAATAATAAGGAACACTTTCTACACGGTTGCTTCTTTTTTAACTTATTTACTATTACTCTTTACCACAATGCAGTTACCTACCAACATGTAAAATGCATCACATTTTTGCCACATGTAACGGATTTCTCTGGCAGTGCATTCTTCTAAAAAGGCAAACATTTAAACTGAAATGAATTGGATATCTAGATGTCACAGATCTGGTAGAACATACACACCATAAACCTGCAGGCTGTACTCTTTTGAGGTGGTGCCGGCCGTGCTGGAGGCTGTGCAGGAGTAAGAGGCTGTATCTGTCCTCTCGGCGCTGGAGATCTGCAGCTGACGACCTCCTGACAAAACCCTGAGCCGTTGGTCCGACTTGATCTCAGAACCTGGGACAAATACAGAGGACAGGTTAGTCTGGTTTCTCACAGTACATTAAACAATGACCACATAGAGTAGCAATACTTTTGCTCTTTGTGTCTCTACAAACAAATAAGACACTTACCATCCTTCCTCCAGGTTAGGCTGGGGGGCGGTATCCCACTGGACTCACACACCAGAGTGATGAGACTTCCTTCAGTCACAGTCATAGGAGAAACCTCCTCTGAGCCACGGATACTGGGAGAAACTGAGATAATGACATGCACCAAAAGGAGGCGCTCACATCACATTCAATGTACATGCTGGTGCATTTCACTGAGGTGAAAGTGAGAAAGTCCTAACAAGTTCCTAACAAATCCCTTCTGCAACATCACTGTTGAATGTGAGAGGAAAAGGAAATGTTAACATGTAAATAACACTGTTGATATCATGTTTTAAGCCAATGAGGCCATCACTGTTTTTCATAGAGATTGGGCGCAGGTTAATCAATGGTCTTTTACAACTAATCAAATATCTTATATTAATATCATAAATAAATGACAGAAATATATATAAAATCTATTTTATATTTGACTTTTTACTTTCAGATTCAGCTTCTTAGCCAACACAAACTTATTCTTATAAAGCAGTTTAGCAAACATATAGAGCCAACAAATCAAGATAAACTCACCCCAGACGTTAAGATTGTAGTTCTTCTCTGTTTTCCCAGCAACATTGGTGGCTTCACAGGAATACCTGCCTGAATCCTGCACCTGGGCACTATCCACCTAACAATATTAGAAAAATCACAAGATATGGTAATACACTGACAAACTCTGAACTCCAATTAAAAACAAGGTGAATAGTAAAAGTACAATGATTTTGATTAGGAGGAACTTAAAATACACAAGCTATATCAAAGTACTATCACCTTTTACAAAGATTACGAAAACTGTTTTATGATTCATAATTTCGGCTGTACCTTAAGCACACTCCCATCTGCTGACACAGTCAGACCGGGCTTCCTGAAGAGTGGGCGGCCATCTTTGCGCCAGGAGAGGGTCGGTGGAGGGATTGCATCGCTCTGGCACTGCAGCTCCACTGGACGGCCGAGCATCACCGTGGCATTCACCTCCTCACCCTTAATGTTAGGGGGCACTGCGGGAGACATGAAGGCAAACTATTGAAATTGTTTCTCTAACAGATTGAAGAAAAAAGTATGTCTGCAAAATGGAGAGATTTAATGATCTGGGCATACTGGACACACACTATTCAAGTGTTCTTTTACATTAATTGAACTTGAAAGCTATCCCACAGGGAAATTCTAAATGCTGTAAACTCCTTCATATTACATCATTAGCAAAGAGAAACCATTGCTTCCTGAGATCCAAAGGCTCTGTTAAATTGGGCATCTGGTGCTCTTTAAGTACTAATTCTATCTTGGGCTATGACTGCATCATTAAACCAGTTCAACATTTTCTGTGGCATTAACAATCAAAGTTGCTTAATTTCCAAGAAGTTCTTGAAACCTGATCTCAATGCAAATTGCTAACATGCACTGCATAATGACTCAAGTGCAAAGAAATGTGCACAAGAATGTTTTTGCGCCCTGTGACTTTCTAAGCAAAACAACAAAAGATTGCTGAGATCGGTTAACTAGATTTCTTATTTCTGGGACTTTTGAGCAATAGGGAGGGAAAACAGTGGGAAATGCTGTGCAACAAGTCAGGAAGTGTCTGGAGGTCTCCACCCCATGAATGGCTCTATTCTAACAAAAAACTGGACCAATAAAAAACATCTACATTATGTGGCGATTTTGATCATTTAAGCTTCTGTTTCTGAAGCAAGACAGTCAAACTTTTGGGTGAATCTGGCCTGGCCTAGAAAAGGACTGCTGGCTCATTTCCCTTCAGTAGGGTCATGGGGGAGAGACTGACAGGCCCTCAGCTCAGCATTCGGCCAGACACAGGAAGCTACAGAAGAATGGTAGCAATTACCACAACAAATCCGCCTTTATTTCTGCGGACAAGCTTTTTTTGATCTTTCGGAGGAAATGCACGTCATGTGGATGTTTGTATTGAGCATACATATATTGAAACAGACATACAGAGACAGACACACCGGCACATATTCTATATGTAAACTACTTGTCTCCTGTAGTTTGTACTCCTCATTGACAGTAGCTTTGATCAGACTTGTATAACAAATCATCTGCCATCACGCTCAGCTCTGTGTAGAAAACTGACATGGTTTATTGAAATGCTAAACGTAGTCAAAGCATACTTCCTCTACAGACGCATGTTTTGCTAGAGGCCCTTTTCAAATATAGCTTCACTATTTTATTGATAGATCTGGTGCTCTAGTAAAGGACATTTGAAAGTCGGCCATAATCATAACTCATTTAAACAAGAAGGGAACAAAGAGTGTTATGAACATGACGTCTTGAGGAAAATCATTTAAATATAAAAACGTTTCTTTCAAGCATGCCTGCCTAGAACATGCCAAAGGAAGCCAATGTTTTACAACAATTTTATTGCTCATATTAAAGGATTCCGATATAAAAATGTAATTACTGGCTGATATAAAGCTCAATCTGTAATCTAAAAGTTTAAAAAGAGAAACCCCCACTATCCTAAATCAAAACATAAGATTGAAACATCCTCGAGCTGCAAATTCTTTCCATTGTTGATTCATCTCATGGTTATTTTCTCAATTAGTATATTAATCGTTTGCCTGCTAAATGTAAGAAAATAGTGAGAGTCCCTGAGTTATAGAGGACATACATTATTTAAATATTATTTTCTCTGTGACTAACAATCAAAGATATTCAGTAAACAATCATAGAGGAAGAAAAGCAAAAATCTGAAACCATAGCATTTCAAAAATGTTTGAAAGAGAAGAGAAGATGGATATACGTAATCTTTGCACATGTAAATGTTCGTAAAGACTTGTGATCTACTCACCATAAACCCTCAGGTCGTACTCTCTGTGTTGTTCTCCTCCTGCATTGAAAGCCACACAGGTGTACCTGCCTGTATCACTAACCAGAGCGCTGTTCAGAGAAAGCACTCTGCCACCAGACAAGACCTAACAGGGAGAAAGAGACGATTAGACACGGCACACATGCAAGTACACAATAACAGCCAACTAAAAACCTACAGAACAAATCCATCTCTATGACACGTTTTATGAAAATGCAGACATATTGTAAATATCGAATGAAATGATGATGAATGAAACATTAAACCAAAATTGAAATCAAAGTACAAATCCATAGCATCATATTGATATGCGTTGACATAATGTATACACACCTGAATGCCATGTGATACACTTGCCACAGGGCTGCCATCTTTGAGCCATGTGAGGCTGGGCAGAGGAACACCGGTGGCCTCACACTGCAGCCTGGCAGCCTCGTTCACAACAACTGTCACTGTGCCCCCTCGACTGGAGATGATCGGAGGCACTGCAAGGACATTTAAATAATTGCATAAATCCATGACAGATACATTCTACAATGCTGCTGAAGGTTTATAAAGTCAGATAAGATGGATAAATTAATGTTATCTTTACCCTGTGTCACCTAACTGTTATTAAGGAATAGCCAATCTCAGTTGTAATGTGTGCTCACCGTACACCTGCAGACTGTGGGATATCTCAGCAACTCCAGCCAGGTTGACCGCTACACATCTGTACATCCCAGCATCAGACAGTTGAGCTCGTTCAATCTCCAGCACCTGGCCACGCTTCAGCATAGTGACCCCAGCAGCACTTGTCAGCGGTCGGCCATCTTTGTACCAAGTGATAGCTGAAACACAAAGGTTATTCAAGGCTTTACATAAAGCAAATGGAAAATACATATTAATGACATCTTAAAATGGTGAAGTTGGAGTGTACAAAAAATGTATTAAAAGCAGAAATGTGTTTCAATTCTGTCTGACTAGCAATGGACAATGGAATCTCAAATCTAATTAAATCATTATACATGCAACATTGTTCACATAAATCGGATTTTTGTAGAGGAACACGTTCTGTTAATTGCAGAGAAATCACAAGAAAAGTGTTAAATTCCACTTGAACTTGACTTCTTAACTGCACTGTTGTCCATTGGAAAATAAAGGCAGTGGAAAGAGAGTAAAGCTGCCTGAAGGGAGTCATCTGAGATCAATTTTCTGCTGTTCCATTAACGCTTAAAGATAAGGCAAGCAGCAGTATAGACGGTTCCAGCACAGCGGTCAGAGGAAACTACGCCCTGGAGCCTGAGAGTGAGCACAGCAGGGACGGAGGAGGAAGCCCTCTTACCGGGTAATGGGCTGCCTGTGGCCTTGCACTCCAGCTCGGTGGGAAAGCCTGAAAGGATGGTCTGGTTGATGATGTCTCCAGAGTAGGGAATACTGGGAGGCTCTGAGGGACACACACAAGAGCAGTAATATATCAGATGATACTCTCCTGTCTCCACCTAGCCCCTCGACACAGAGCACAGAGAGAAACCTACATGACAGAGACCAGAGATAGTGCTGTGTGTATCTTTAAGTTACCATGGACACTGAGTCGAATGTGCTGTTGGGCTTCACCGGCTGCATTGGTGGCCAGGCAGGTGTATTTTCCAGAGTCCTCCAGTCTTGCCTCTTTGACCTTTAGCAATCTGCCCGCCGACTCCAGCTGTTACATACACAAGCAGAAACACACACAGGATATACAACATTACGACTGGTAACTATTTCAAATGTGAGCAAAGACAGATATTCCACATGTTGCAATATTGTGTCAGTTTTAGAATCAAACAGCTGATACCAATCAGCCAATGACTTCACTGCTTTGCCTGAACTAATGCTATTCTTTATTAGTGTCCTCAAGCAAACGCAGACAATTACTGCTAAAAACTAATCACAGGCCAAGGGGCAACTGCAATCTGTTCCCATCTAGATTACAAAAATAGAACAAGGCCTCATTTATTTTGCGTGGCATGCAAATTCATGAACGACTTACATTGTTTGGTGCATTTCAGGAGCATCAGTCTACATTTTATGTTTGCCTGAAGCTGTGTCTACTCAGGTGGTTCGTCATATAAAGAAAATATATATATTATGTCAATTAGGGTTCCAACCTCAAGGTGCCCCTGTGTTGAGTCGACAGGTCGGCCATTTTTAAGCCAGGTAATGCTGGGAGGAGGGATGCCGCTTGAGATGCACTCTAGACCGATGGTCTTGTGGAGAACCACTGAACGTTCTGCAGGCCCGGTGGTACGAATGGATGGAGGAACTTGGAAAATTAAGAGGATAGAGTTATTCTACTAAAAACAGCAAATTGTGAAAGAGAGACATTAGAAAAAGGCAAAGAGAAGTTTTTACCCAAAGTGGGAGTGTCCATGTGGCTTGCATTTAAAGCACAAATTACATTTATTAGAATTATAGTGTGTGCAAAATTATCAACCCTACTTATAGTATTGGTTGTCAGAAAACTATGCATTCTCAAAGAAGAATTTAAAAGAAATGTATAATTTTACCATGGACAACTACTTTGAAGTCCCTCTCGTGGTCTCCTGCTTCATTAGTGGCCACACATTGAAAAGGCGCCGTGTCAGAGACCTGAGCGCGGGAAACGATTAGCCGTCGACCGCTGGCTGCCACACGCAACCCCTCACCCTGTCGGACTGGTTTACCATCTTTATACCACCTGCAAAAGAAAATATATTGCAGTGAATATATGTGTCTACATGTATATTTTAATCAGTTCACATAAATGCTTGAGATGTAGATCTTACGTGATGACGGGTGCAGGGTTTCCAGTGGCCTGACACTCCAGCTCCAGAGGGCTGTTGATTATCACCGTGCTGTCCGTCACATCATCAGCTCCATCAATGAAAGGAGGGACTATGAAAAAATAAAAAGTTGGGGACATTTTTAAATTGTATTTAAATGTAGTCAATGCTGGGAAATTAGAATAGGATTTGCTTATATCTGAATTAGTTAAAGTCAACTTTTATTTTACTTTTATTAACTGTTATTCCATACATTTATTCCTTTTTTTCTTTTGCTGATAGTGACAATAACACAAAAGATAAATAACAATGGTATGAGGAATTTAAAGATAAGATCTCCAGCCTGGGGTTTGCTTTTAAACTGAATGTCCTGTTTTTCTTGTGAAGAATTCTTGTGAGTATATCACTCACACATGCAGAGCCGCGGTGAAGGGACAGGTGTCCGCTTCTCATGTGGAATGCACACATGGTGCAGATAGCAACCGCTTTAACAGGAAGTGACAGTTAAATCATGTTTCACAGTTGTCTTGGCCGAGTGGTTAAGGCGATGGACTAGAAATCCATTGGGGTCTCCCCGCGCAGGTTCGAATCCTGCCGACAACGGCTCAAAACTTTTCCAGCTGACACAAACTGTTAAAGGCTACGTGTCAGCTGGAAATGTGACAGGCTTTATTTTTGGGTAGTGATTAGAATTGCTCAGAGTGACTGAATACCAGAGAGGTTACTTCCTATCTGTAATCTGTTAACAGAAGTTTAAAAAACACATTTAGACAACTCTAAATTTTTTCATACCCTGAAGATAGTCCTGCTTTGGCATTTACCTTTTCGGAAGTGTCTTCTCTCTGATGTATTTTTACCCGGCATTGACTGACTCAAATGTTTGGCTTTCTGTTCTTTATATTTCTTTTGAATCTGCATTTTTTTTTTAACAGGGGGGACCACATGCTAAACTGCGGTTCAAAAACTAGGTACTAACATTTATGTCCAAAAAATAAATGTATGTCCAAAGAACAGTGAGGTCAGGCTTAGGCTTTAGAATAATTATATGACAACAACATGAATGCACACAAACAAGCCAGCCTTGAAAGTGATTTTATATAATGTTGAAAGGTATTGTATGAATTTTCTGTGCACAGAGATAGGCTACTTGTTTCCCAGAAAGTCTAGTTAGTTTGGGTCTGTGTGTGTGGGTGCTGTGCATGCTACTGTCAGGAGAGGATAGAGAGTGTTTATATACCCAAAACTTTGACGTCGTATTTGACTTCCTTCTCTCCAGCGATGCTCGTAGCCACGCAGACGTAACGTCCCGAGTCTGACACCGTGGCTGAAAGGATTTCTATTTTACTCCCCTGCTCGAGAAGACGGACGCTTTCACCATCGCGCACAGGAACTCCGTCCTTCAGCCATGTGAGAGAGGGGGGAGGGTGTCCCCCAGCCTCACACTCCAGAATCAGAGGCTTACTGAGAACCACTTTCCTCTCAGTTGGCCCGTCCTCACCCCCAGCAATGGTAGGAGGCACTGGGGGGGGGAAAGAACATTAAAAAGGGAACAGAACAAAAGAAGGGTTAAGGCTTCAAATACTTTTTCTGCTTAACTGATGTCTTATTTACATCTCACACTCAAGGCTTTCAAAAGCCAACTGCATGTACAATTGCTTTATGCATCAAGTCCTGTAGTTTGTATCCATTGTTGTGCTCCTACAAGATCAAGGATTTTATTTTCACATTGAATTGTTTGCCAAATATCCACAGCTGTTCAAAATTATTCTTGCCTGTTGCAAAGGTCTTTATGGTTTGTGATTGAAACCAAATGCCTTAAAGCCTTGAAAATCTGATTTAATGTCACAATGTGCTCTCGATTTTTTTAACTCACATGGTAAATATTAGCTTCTAAAAGCTTTTTGTTTTAGGCAGACAAAAAATGACACAGAAAAAAACAAATATGTGTATAGATTATAAGATGTCAGAGGTGGAATTCTTACAGTAGACGTCCAGTACAAAGCTCTTCTCAGCGCTCCCGGCCACACTGGTCACCTTGCAGGTGAACAGGCCCGCATCTGATGCCTGCGCGCGGGGGAACTTCAGGTAGTGGCCCCGCTCGACGTACTGAACCTGTCTGTTGGACAGGATGGCCTCTCCGTTTCGATACCAGGTGATGGAAGGAAGCGGCACTCCGCGAGCCTCACACTCCAGTGTTACTGTCGTGTCCAGCAGGGCTGTGGCCTCTGTGGTGATGTTACCGCCTTTGATGGAGGGGGGCACTGGAACAATACCACAAAACTGTGTGAGTAAGCTGTATTTCGTCATGTGAACTTACCAAATAAAGAGTAGGCTCTGCATATAAGTACATGACTGTGTAGTATGTGTCAAAACTCACCATAAACACTGACGTTAAAGTCCTTGGATTGTTTGCCGGCTGTGTTCACGGCACTACACTGGTAGCGGGCCTTGTCTCCAAGACGAGCACTCTTTATCTTCAAAACCTGACCCCTGTTGGTGACCTCCAGGTTTGGATCACCAAGGAACACCAGCCTAGAAACAGATGTTTTAACTGTTTTTTTTCAACTAATTTGACCATTGTTACCATAATAGTGAATGATATATTATTGGAAGGCACTTACTTCCTGTCCTTGTACCACTGGATTGTTGGAAAAGGTACACCTTGTACATTGCATTCAAGACTGATCTCCTGTTTTACAATGGCTGAAACATCTTGGGGAGAGGCTGACCCCACAATGGTTGGTGGGACTGGGGCGAATAAGATATTGTATGTTATAGATCTAATCCCAAATTACATTTGTGTATCAAGGTTTGTTCTGTCTGAAACTATGCAGACAGTGTTTTTTTCATTAGGAGTTTCCATAGACAATCACTCAATGTCATAACTCACCCAGTATATCCAGGAAAAAGTCCTTTTCTGTGCTGCCAGCGATGTTTATCGCTTTACAGCTGTAGCTGCCTGCATCTGCTGTGGCTGCCTTCAGTAGTCTCAGGGATTTTCCCATGTCAAGAATCTGGATGGTGTTACTACCAACTACCTGTCATTCAATACAAATAAATAAATCAAACACAAAAGCAAAGACAACAGCATAAGTTACAATTTAGGAAATAGTGCCTGACAGTAATTATGGGGCTAATTGTAATACATCATGATAAAAGGATCTAAACAAAAAAAAAAAGCTGCTTGTAATTGAGGCATGAAAAACTAAATACTGTATGCCTAAGAAAACATTAAAAGAAAACATGTTTCTATTACAGCTTGGAGCAAAAAACATTCAGAGAGCATATTGGATTGCTCAGAATTAGCTGATGAAAGTAAGTGCTCTGAATTTCCCTTCTGTGCCCAGCAGGATTCATGTGTGAAGCAGCCAAGGGAACAGAAAGCAGCCAGCAAATTAGATGTTACAACAAAGTGTGTGGTCACTCTCTGTTCTTGCATCAATTTATCATAATTATTCTGTCATGAATACTTTGATTGTGCTGCTACTATGGCTGGCTGGTCAGGTCAGTTTTCTTGGACAGTGCACCCTGTAATCACAGTTTATTCCGTCTTTATGAGAATTTTTATTAAAAGATGACAGGTCATGAAAATGTCTGATTACTGCTATAGTTTTGTGAGCTAAACCTTGTTGATTACTTACTCCGCCACAGTTCAAGTATGGGCAAAGAAAATTATAAGGCAGCATACTTATACTTATACTTATATAAACTTAATTTGCCCCAAATGTGTGTATTTACCTTTAAAAGTCCTAACATTTGAATAAAACACAGAATCTCCTCAGTGTTGTAAATGACAACTGCAAACATTGTCAGTATGAAATGTGTGTTAACAGCTTAGTCAATGGCACTTCACTTACAGGAGTCCCATCCTTGTACCAGGTGATGACAGGGGTCGGACTTCCTATGACATCACACACCAAGCTGGTGGACTGACTCAGGACCAGCGACACGTTGCCTGGTGTTTCCCCGTCACGGATAAGTGGGGGCACTGTGGAGGTGTCAATGAGGAGTTTTGAGCATTAGTTTCCAAGAGATGAAATGTATGCAAAACATGAGATAGAAGTAATACTTCATTTATAGATCAGTAAATAACTTAAAAAGGTTTAAAAAAAAGTCAGAGGTCAGAAGAATAGAGAACTGGTCACCGTTAACTTTGAGCTGGTACTTCCTCTCAGTGGATCCAGCATCATTGACCGCAGCACAGACGTACTCTCCGTTGTCCATTGGCGACACAGAGGCCAGAATCAGCAGCGTACCGTCCTCCAGGATGGACACGCCGGGCTCATTACCTGACAACTCCTGGCCATTACGCATCCATCGGATCACTGGCTTAGGAAGGCCTGAGAGAGTGAAGAAGCATACAAATGAAAACAAATTCATTTTAAGTAACTATATTGTGTGTTTTACTAGACAAAATCCTCAGCATTTGTAAATAAAAGTGTATACTTTAATCAAAAGTAACTTTTAATAGCAGTGTAGGTTATGTTTTGTTCCTGCAACAACAACAACATAATTATCAATCTACTTCTTGTTCAGAATATAAATTACCTTTGGCAGGGCAGGGGAATGCGATTCGCTGGTTTGCAACTCTCTCCTGCAGCGGACTATTGAAGGGCGGCTCCAATATCTCGACCACAGGGGGTACTGGAAACCGACAATCACATAATCAATGACAAATGTATACTGCAAAATATATTTTAACACACTATAAAGCACATTCAACAGTTTTAGTATGCATCTTAGAAATATATATGCATTGAATAAGTCGCCATTCAAACAAAGAACTGCAAACTAAACTGAACTTGTGGTACATTGTGTCATATTTCAACATGTTTACAATACAGTCATTATTTATAATAATTTCAAATTAGAATTGCTTAAAAAATACTGCCATGAAAAAAAAGTACAAAATATAATGTGATGTTTCTGAAACATTTCAACACACATAAACATAATGAACACAGTGCGAGCACGTTAGTTGAAGGACATGAATTGGATCCCACCTTGCACCAGCAGCCGGACTCGGGCCTCGTCCCTGCCTGCGGTGTTGGTGGCTATGCAGGTGTAGGTCCCTTCGTCAGCCAGACCCACGTTTCTAAAAGCCAGGCTGCCATCAGGTGAGACTTGGAACCTCTGACCATCTCTTGTCCAGGTGAGGGTGGGCTCCGGGACCCCTCTCACCACGCAGGGCAGCTCCACAGGGTACCCCATCTGAACCTTCATTACCCTGGGGCCAGCCTGGATACTGGGGGGCACTGCAGGACAGAGGACCAGATGTAATAAGGTTTAGATGGAGTTATGTTGCCCTGGATGTAAAGATTGTATAGTTTATGTTCTACTGTCATTCAGAAGAACATCATGTTATCCCAATGACAGTATGTCTTTACTGCAACTTCCTCAACTCTCTTGGCTTATGTGTGATTATTGAATAGGATGTTTTTAAGAATTCCAAATGATTTCATTACGTTAGATCATGTGATTTTCTTTTAAGGGGCCATAGAGTGCCTTTATTTATAGATATAGCATTAAAAGGGGGAGACAGAGGGGAGGAAATGGCCTTATATTATTTTGAGCCAGTGTCGAACCTGTAAAGGGCAGCTGATACAGTATATGGGCCGCCAACCCGTCCTTAGAACAAATAGCCTTAGACAAACTCATATCAGTGCATTCATAACATAATAAAGGTTATACCACTGTTCAGTAACCCTCAATAACATCAATATTAAACCTTTGCTAGAAATTCTGATCTCTGAACTTACCCAAAACACTCAGATCAATGAATGTTGTCAGGTTGCCAGCAATATTCGAGGCAACACACACATAAAGCCCACTGTCTGACACTCTGGTCTCCAAGATCTTCATAGAGCCCGAGGAAAGCTGAGTGTGGCTGTGAGGAGCACAATCAGAAACAGAAACAGCAATAAACTAAACTGCAAAGTGAAAAATTGCTTCATTACTAGACCTCAGCAGTGCACATGGTGTTGTTGGATTATCTTTCAAAGAAATCAGTGCTGTGTTCTGTATGTGTTACCGGGGAGAGAAAGGAGAGATGAGCTGCCTCTCCTTGGCCCAGCTGATGGTGGGAGGGGGGACACTGTGGACCTCACATGGCAGAATGGCGTCCTCACCCTCAACCACCGTCATTGGCTCAGCTGAGCCTCCAGCACCACCGACACCGGATCTAGGACGGACTACACACACATAGACAAAACAGCAACTCAATTCAAAGGCCTTAGATTAATGTGACTGTTACACACAACATATGAGATGCAAACAAAGAGGGTTAATTAAAAAAGAAAAAACAACAACAAATATTTGTTAAAATTGGCTCTTGTTGAGTTGAGTGTGTTATATAGTTCCTTTATTCAGTACGGTATTTGCCATAGCTCATTGTGCATTTATGTGCTTTTACATATCCAAAAATACAAAGTCATACAACACAGTAACCATGATGTGAGAAAAGCAATGTTCAGAGCAGCTTCCTTTAAAGGTTGTCAATTGAGGAAGTGAGGATAATCAAGCAAAAGCAATTGTTGGTAAAAGTGGTCCATAAACTGGCCACAGATAATAAAAAAACAATGGGAGCGGTTGAGCAAAAAACATGGACAGTAAAACTGTGAGGAAAGTGGTCAAATTACTTTTTCCGCACCTATAGAGCCATGGAAAATGGGTGTGAGTGAGAGCAGTTCATTTTCAGAAGTTTGGCCTTCAGAACGTATAGGAACGGGCATTTACTACATTGGACCTGCGTCTGGACATGGTAAACTATAATTAAGTTGAAAACAATTATCCAAAATTAAGAATAGCTGTTTAGTTGTGTCAAACATCTATCCTTTATTAGTGGAGTAACTTTTTTGTTGTAAAATCTGACATGATTAAAGTTAAATGCTACTTATAGGTCCTAACAGACTTGTCCAGATGTTACTTAGCATTTAGCTGGTGGTGAGTTTTACCATAGACAGTGAGCTGGACCTTCCTGGCTGCATGGCCTGCAGCGTTGGTAGCTGTGCAGAGGAACTCTCCAGTCTCGTTTCCAGAGGGGGAGGTGATGAGGAGGCTGCCGTCAGAGTCCATGGAGAAGGCTGGACCACCCAAGTTCAGCAGCTCCCCACCCTACAAAAGAAACCACAGCAGGGAAAGGGCAGGGGCCGCAGTTTGTTTCATTAACTCAGCTTTATTAACACTCAAGATGGTGACCAGGAAACAGGAAGGCTGTGTGACCTACTAAGCGTTCTTAAATTGATTATTTGATTTTCTCTCTTCTACTTTTGAATGCAAAGGCTTTATATAAAAGTGTTATAGTTTGTTATAGTAAATGTGACGTCAGTGCATCAGGATTGAATCATCTCTGCATTGTCCTAACTTGACTTGATTGATGTTATACAGAACATCAAGGGAATCACATTTTAACAGCTGGTGCAAAACTTAGCAGGGTCTAGTTTTATATGTCCCTGCAGCCCTGTTCACTTTAAACGCATCACTTTTACAACTCAGAGAAACTAGTGAAAAATGGAAAAAAGGGAGGAACTGTCCATGAACACACATTTCACAGGGACTTATTCCGGTGTGAACGCGATCTGCTCTTTAGTTCATCAGAACTAAAGAGTTCTGATGAACTAAGTTCTGATGAACTAAGTACGGCAAAGTACTTGGTGTGAAAGCGCCTAATGGCTTACAGTCCACACTAACACACAAAAGTGCGCATGTAAAGACGAAGAACACATCCTAATGCACAGAGGTAGAGCTCATTTCACAAGCATCCCAAGGCAAACACACATATCCTCACAGAGACACACAGAAATGTTCCTTTTATGTGCCATTGTCCTGCCAGAGCCCATCAATAAAGTAAGTATTGTACTAAAATATAAATAGAAACCCTGACTTTTGGCAACACAAGGACCTGTTCTCTTGTAGTTCAAAAAGTAGATTCACATCTGGATTTTTTAAAGTCGAGCTTATCTATGTCCAAGACTGCACAGCTACACTACACGAATACACATAGTAAATGTTTGGAATGTTAATGAGCTGCACAACAGCATTCACTTAAAAGTAAATAGTATATTTGTGCAAGGATTTGTGATTCAAGACATCATATCATTCCTTTTTGACATGTGAAGCTGTCATTTCATCAATATTTCTATAGAATGTGAAGACATTGCCTACTTTGGTACTTTGGAGAAGGAGCTTTACTAATGCTGCATTTTTGTGGAGTTCCAACTTGGGAAAAATAGACCAAATTGGATGAATAATGTACTTTCATGTGGTTTCCCTCGTTCTCCCTTTGATTTTTTTTCCCATTTATGGAGAGAAATTAAGGTCTTTAGTTGCAGGAAATGAGAGCATCACCGCAATCACAGAACTGGCTCTTACTTTGGCCGACTTTCTACTAAGATAGGTAATGCCAACACATACCTTGGCCCAGGTAATGTCAGGGGGGGGAACTCCACTGGCACGGCAGGGCAGAGTGATGGGTGTGCCCTCAATTGTGTTGAACACCTGAGGGCCATACTGAATTGTAGGAATTACTGCAAACATAAGAAGAAGAAGAAGAAGAAGAAGAAGAAGAAGAAGAAGAAATACACAGTAGGTTAATATTTTTGTGTGAATGTTCATGTGTTTAGCTCTTCTGTGTGTTTTTCTGTGTGTGTCTCTTGTCCCTCCCTCCACTATCTGTCTTTTTCTTGTTGTCTTTTTACACCACCAAGAATCTGCAGAAAAGATCAGCCCTGGGAGGCCTGGAGCGTCTTCTTGGAAATAAAAAATGTGATTCAACTAAACAACAAAATCACAACAAGCGTACACAAGTATTGCATGTCGTTCTTCTTTCTGTACTCTTTGCATGTATTTAGCGTTAAGTAGCCTCTATGGAAAGTATTTCTAATAGGTTATATCAAATGTAACTATTGTCAGAGCTACATATTGTAAATGTCCAGTGTTTTGTGAATGGACAGCTGAAAATGGCTGATTTCATGAGGGAGATTTGATGTACTTGCTGCGGACAATTGAGACTTAAATTGTTAGAATCTGGCAATGACTGACTTTAGTCTAAATAGAGAACACATTTTCCCCTTTCACTGTGCTCTAAATTTCGCTATCACCTTAAGCTGCTGGTTTTAATGTTACCTCAAAGATAATCCTATTCATGAGGGTTAACAGCCCTCTGCAGGGAAAGGAAACATTTAAGTGGCACATTGACAAGAGGAGGAGGTAACAGAATAAAAGAAAGAGGAAAAACCGAGGGGACATTTCATATCCAACAAAAAATGTACAATAGGCCTTTTTCATCGAAGATGTATTAGCATTGACTTGGAAGAAAAAGCACAGGGAATGTTAACATTAAATGTTAACATTAAACCTCATTAGACTCATTTACATGAGGTGCCCCAGTATGCACAATACCAACCTGGAAGTATAGTGTGTTCTAATCCATATATTACATGTTTATAAACTGCTTATAAAAGTTTGATAGGGAGACTTCATAAATGTTTTGCTAGACAGAGGTATAAAAGCACAAAATACATATTTATAATGCGCAAAAACCATGCATTTGCATTACACCCCTTTCTAATCAGCAGAAATATCCCATCTCCAATTATTTATTCAATGTATGTCCAGCTAGTGCTCAAAAAGTACCTGGCAGACACACACATTGTGTTTGTCATCATGTGTGTGAATATGCATGTCTGTTGACAGTTGGTTTGTATGTATATTTATGAACATTACCATAGACATTGACAGTGGTGGTATGGTTGGTGGCCCCGATAACGTTTTCAGCCAAACAGATGTAGTCACCAGCATCATCCAGCTGGACTCTTTCAATATGCAGACTGCCGTCCCTCCTCACTGTCAGATACTGGTCTGAGGTCACCTGAAAGTTATTTTTGGGAAATTGGTTAAACAAAAAAGACACGGAAAAACAAACTGTACATTTTCTCTTTGAGTACTCACCAGGCCGTAGTTGTGTAGCCATTGCCTCTCAGGCAGCGGATTCCCAGCCAATAGCACACAGGGCAGAGTCACCTGCTGGTGCTCGACCACACTGAGCACAGCCGGACTCATGGCAATGACCGGCGACACTGCAGATACCACGCAAACAATTATCGTCACAGGAAAACTCACCAAGACAGTCATAACATGCAGAAATATGACAGATGTTTCAAGAGTGGTTGTATTTCATTAAAAAAAAAATATATATATAGTAATGATCAAATGTCGTTAAGTCTCACTCCATGGCAATTCCTTCAGTGTCACTAATCATACTGACTCATCAGTACAGTGACATTGGCCTTGTTAACCTGTATTACTATTCAAGTTTGCTGCATTTAGTCCTTTCTTGTTCTCCTTATCTATGTATTGCATCTTTTTATTTACATATTTTGAGTTGGGGCATATGTTCTGTGTGTGTATTTGTGTCTATATCACACATACTAACAATACAGCATATATTTATTTCTACACCTGCTTTAAGTATCAACACACCTATATCTTCCTTCACATGAACAAAACACATACATGAACACATACACACACGATGACATTGCATAAAATGTTGTCTAAATAGTTTGGCGTTGTTCACACAGATAATGATGATGTCATCTGTGGGGGATGTGATAGACAACAGGGTGTCGTCAAATTAGAAGACCGCCCTGACTGGACTGAGAACACAACCTCACACACACACACAAACATGCACACACACACGCATGCCAAGTTCATTGTGCTTTATTTCCACCACAGCCCAAAGAGGCTACTTAACCCGTGTTTCTGCATTAGGTGTGTGTGCTTCATGAGATATATTGTCAGTAGGGAAATGGGGCAGTGGGGCAGTAATACATGTCATCTGGGTAGGTCTGTGGTTTGTAACCTTTGCCCCACATATAAGAACTCTGTGTGTTTCCAGTGTAAAGAAAACGGTGAAACAGAAAAAGTGCTTAACAAGGCCCATGTGTTCAAACACACCCACTGAAATGTGCTAATGAACTCACACTCACGTGTAGGACCGAAACAGAGCCTCACACTCACAAGAACATACAGACAGGAGGAGAGTATGTTGTTTTAGAAAATGTACTGGACATGGAGTGTAGATATGATCTCTGATTTGACACACACAGAGAAAACTGCATATTCAGCCAAAGGTTATACAAGCATGCGTGAGGGACTGAGTGTGTATTATCATTTTGTGCTCCACATGTCTTCGAATTGCAAAAGACCTACAGTATCTGAGCACTTTTTCAGATCAGCTACACCTCTGTATTCCTTAATGTCCACTAAACTATAATCCATTATCAATGATCAATTAATAATAAATCACAGAGAGCCTACATCTAAATAAATAAATGCCTGCTTTATTCTTGAATTACCAGCACTGTGAATCCTAGCATTCATTTAAAGATTAAGAGACACTACTCTGTGAGACAAACACATAGGCAAGACTTTTTAAATGTTGCACTTACCCAGTCCAGTCACAGTGATTCTGGCCTGGGCCTGGATCATGCCGAAGTGGTTCTGAGCCTCACAGATATACACCGCCTCATCCTCCACCCACAGCTCTGAGAGAAAAAGGGATATTTAGGCGTAAACATAGAGCACTTATGTGTCTAATATGTATTCACATATACCACAGAGGAACTCACTGGTGATACGTAGGGCTCCCGTGCTCTGTGTGACCGTGCCATGTGTGCGGCGCCTGTTGAATATCGGAAGCCCATCCTCTCTCCTCCAGCTGACCTGTGGTTCGGGGTGACCTTGGGCGAGGCACAGCAGGGTCACATTGGAGCCGATGTCAGACCCCACATCTGATGGCTCTCGGGTGAACTCGGGTTGGGCTGGAACATTCAAGGTGAAGATGGGAAGGTCATGGTTTAGGAGATTCCTTTACATCTTTATCGCATCCTACAGACAATCAAGCTGTCCATCATGTAAGCTTGGGATGTTCATGACTCATTTTAGGACCAGATGCTTCTAAGTGTTCAACATAAATTATACAGTAAATAGAGATTATTTTTTATTTCATTATCAAGTATTATTACATGGATTAGTTGAATACTCGATTCTGATTGGTCAATTCGATCCTTTTAGAGGTTGATATGACAGTAGAACAGACCACTGTTAAGCACTTTAATGACCGTTTGCTAAGGAAGATCAAGAGAGAGAAAGGAAAAGAGGTTAAAAGACAGAGTGCTAGACATCAGATAAATCAACTGAAGCCGACAGACAGGAAGTAAACACTTACAGGAACACGGTATGGGCTCTGTCATGTTTAAGGACTTGTTATTGGAAAATAAACTGTGAACAGACTTGGGCAGCCACAGAAAACATAAATCAGAGCTGCCTTCATTGTAAATGCAGTTGTTGTTGTTGACGGAGTTCCAGCCGTTGGTGCGCCGTGGAACCGACTTTTGCGGAAGCAATGTGACCATTTTTAAGTCAATAAAATAATTTAAATTAATATTGGGAGTCAAGTCGTTAGTTTGTTTAGCATGTGGCCATGTAATAAGCGGGATAAAGTGCAGCGAGGTGGGCATTATTGGAAAAAGAACATACAACAGGGTGATCACGGAACATTTAGGGGTTCAATATGTGACATCTGGGTATGCACAACGGTGGTAAGGCAACACAAGTAGTAATCTACCCATTTATTAAGATCTTGTTATTGGTTCATAGTACTGAACAGTGCGTTTACAAGGTTAACTAAACTTGGTCTCACCTCCAACATCGAGAGAGATCTTTGCTGACGAGGTGCCGGCAGCATTGACAGCTGCACAGGTGTAATCTCCTGCATCCACATCCTGCGTCTCCTTGATGGTCAGAGTACCTCCTAATGCGTCCACTTCCAAGAAGGATGATGAATGCAGCTGGACATCACCTAGCATTAAGAACAAAATCCATCAGAGGAGGGTGGTTAGCTAGTTTTTTATATGGATTGTGTAAGCAAAAAGGGAGGGAAAATCTAAACTTCTCAAAACTCCTGTGCAATAAATGTGTATGTGATTTGAATGGGGTTATATTTTAACTCCACGCTGCAAACTGAATTCACAAAATAATTGCGCGGCTTTTGCATATGCCAAGGATGCACAATTCACAGTGCTTTCAGTCGTTGCAAGTCATTCTTCATGAATTCTTCTAAGCTTTAATTACTTTTAACAAGCATATATTGTTTTGTTGTACTTCATTTATTTTCACCGGTTACCTTTGTACCACAAGATGTCAGGCTGTGGGATTCCAGATGCAGAGCAGGCCATCACTGTGGTTTCTCCAATGCCAATGAGAATATCGCTCAAAGCCACTGTCACCACCGGAGATTCTAGAAGAATTGTTGAACAATAGACCGAACATCAGTATGATATAGAAAGGAAAATGAGATGCAGTGCATACTGTATGGAGGTGCTTATTGCAGATTAGGTTCAGTTACATTACATTACATGTCACTTGTTAGACGCTTTTATCCAAAGCGACTTACATACATTCAGTACTGTGGACAATCCCCACAGGAGCAATTTGGGATGAAGTGTCTTGCCCAGGGACACAGCGACATGTTGACTGCAGTGGGACTCGAACTTGCTATCCCCTGATTCAAAGTTCAGCGCACTAAGTTCAGCGCACTATGCCACTGAGCCACAGCACTATCCCACTGAGCCACGGCCTCCCAGTTCAAACGTTAAGGCTTTGTTAATTGGTTATCCCAATTTGGGATACATAAAGTATATATCTATTTATATATCCATCTAACCCTAAGAATTGACTGTAGATATGAATGATTGTCTGTAAGTATGTGCTACCAATGACTCTCCAAAGAAAATATGGTTAAGCTAATTATTCAGTCTGAGTTTTGCTTCTATTAAACCGTAAAATGACCCTGCTGTGTGACTGATGAACTGTTATGTACTTTTATCTTAATAATTGTATGCATGTGCTCTGTGGCACTCACCAATATAAGTAAGGATGGAGGTCACTGTGTCAGTCCCAGCCTGGTTGCTGGCCAGGCAGCCGTACACTCCTCCATCCTTTTTCTCCATGTTTCTTATAACCAGAGTGCCATCAGGAGTCATCTTTTGTCTGAACACAAACAAGATTCACAATTTATTATTTTTATTTCAGCGTGGTCAAAAATGGAAGAGAGAAGAAGTAGCAAAAACAAAAATCTGCTTATGTAAAGTATGAACGGAGGACTTCACCTGCTGGTGGCCATGATGAACATGTCGTTGTGGGTCCACACGAGACGGGGGGGAGGGTATCCGCTGGCCGAGCATCTGATCCTTTTTTCCTCTCCTGCTGTAAAGCTTTGATTCCAAGGCTCTACCGAAACCCTGGGCACCTCTAGAGAAAATAGAAGGAATTCAATAATATTTCTTTAAAGGACACCTATCATGCTATATTTAAATTATATATTGTAGGGCCATACCTATATAAGGTATATTTATACGTTACTGTTTTCAAAATACCAAACAGATCATGCATTTTAGCCATGCCTCATTTCGCTCTATTTGCTGTTCTCCAGCCCTGTTTTTGCAGGGGGCTGATTCTGTGAGCTGCAGCTGACCACGCCCCCCTGCTGGAGAGGGGAGCGTGCTCTGATCAAGTCAGAAGAGGGGGAGAAAAATAGATCTCCGTCCTCCGTGTTTTATTATATAGAGTCGTTATTCATTTGTTTTAAAGCTCAATAAATAACAAAGAAGACCTTTGACCGGCACTTTTCTAATTTTGTCCGGAAGATTTAAACTTTAACGGACATCTTGACTGGCGAAAGAAAACCTAACTGAAGCTCTGCCGCACGGTCCCCTCGTTCCTTGGAAGAAGCGGAGAGGTGGGTGTTTGTCATCTGCTGGTGGACTAACCGGAGAGAATTACAGTGCTTGCCTCAACGGGGAGGGATTGCATTGAATTACAGCAGCAGCAATCCCTCCCCGTCGAGGCAAGCACTGTAATTCTCTCCGGTTAGTCCACCAGCAGATGACAAACACCCACCTCTCCGCCTCGGGGAGGGAGAAAAAAAGCCACAGCGGAGAATGAACAGAAGGGGAACCATGGCAACCATGCACGGGAAGTCTTCTTCACTGCTTTTGTGGCAGACTACAGCGCCACTTACAGGCCTGGCATATGTACTACAGCATCTCCAGCGATTTCGAGCGGCAATGGCCGGCCGTGGCCCAACCCCACATTCCCCTGATAGGTGGAGAGTTGGCCCAATAGCCGTAGCGCCACCGTCCTGACGTCAGGACAGTGTTCAAATCTGGATCAGTTTTTATCAGATCCGTTGCAGCCCCTTTTTTAGAGATTTGGGTATGGAGGAAAATAGAGAGGGTTGTGTTTTCTGACACTTGGTGAGTTCCCTGGAACACCGGGGACACATTTAAGTCAATAAATAAATTACATTATTCCGTAATGACATAAAGGGATTTATTTGTAGGTATTTATTTATTTTCCTATAGAAAAACATGACAGCGTCTTTGTGATGGCTGAGGGTAAGTACTGAGTAATTACAGGATCAAAAGGGTGACGCACATACAGCAGGTGTGAAGAAATATATAGATTTTTGCACTTATGCTTAAACTTCAAACATCGGTGATGAAGTTTTGAGAGAAATACAGTGCATTTACCAGATGCTGATAATAAATCTACATGGAACATTCATGATATATTACTACTTTGATCTGAAACAAACCATATTGATCTTAATCTCAGCGGCCTGGGCCTCAGGCCTGTGCTGATCTGTACTGTACAACCCAGAAAGTACAGTCGTCAGAACAACTCTACGATTTATAGCCAGCCGGGCTCACCTGTTTCATCCTATTCGAATGTAACCCTGCCCCTAGGGGAGGTAGCGACACCCCTGAGTTAAGGAACAAGGAGGTTCCTGAGAAGACACATTGTTTTTTTCTGACTCAGCAGCATTAATGTGTAAGAAGCCTGTCTTTAGCGCTCCTTCATTACCCGCTCCATCTTTCCCCCTTTCTTCCTCCCTCACTCATCCGCACTCACTACCACTCAAAATGCATCCTCCTCCTATCTCAACTTATTCTCTTCTCTGACTCTTTCTTCTAGTCAACTGTGGGCATTCACAATAGCACTTTCAGGTTGTTTTCTAAAAATCTCCCTTTAAACAAAAACATTGAAAACATCGACAAAATTGAACTTCTCCCTATTTCTGTAGCATGTGGCCATGCACTCAGTTCCACTGTGTTCTGTCCAAGTGTTGTAAGATGTCAGCAGACTTTACTCACTTCAAAGTGAGGCTAATAACTAGGATGGGACTGACCAGGGGGTAATTAGGAAAACCCAAGGGCCTGCTGACAGCTGTTTTACACCGAGAAAGAGATAAGGCCAAAAAATAATAATAATGAAGAAACAGTAAGACATTGGTATGAGAAAAGAATAGCAAAGAAACATGTGACAGGATAATGTGAGAAATGACAAACAGCGAGGTGATATGAAAAGACAAAAATATCCTGTGAAGTATAAAGGGTCAGCTGTGCAACTGATCATGCAGTGAGACAAGCACAATTATAGAGTTCCCCTCACAACCTGTCTGTAGTTCTGGTAATAAACCTAAAACTTTTCAATATGTGTCACCGAGGTTTAAGTCAGGCGGAACTTGTTACGTAGTCCCATTTAGGTCAAGACAAAAGGTCAGCTTAAAGTGACGTGAAGGAATTTCTTTTTTATTCTAAAAGAGAATAAATTACATGTTTTTTCCTTAGAGCATTAAAACCTGGCAAAGCACATTGAAGGAGGCATTTAGGAGACAATGAGCAGCATTGTCTTTGAATTAACTTTTTCTGGGACAGAAGGTGGTAAAACAAAGTAAACACTGGATTGAATTGGATTGTGCAAAACAAAGTTTGTCCACTGTTCTCTCTTATATTTCTTTCAACTCTCTAAAGGTCTTTGTCGTCCACGGGTTGTGGCTGAAATCTTCAACTAATAGCTTACTGTAGTTACTACGTTAGTGCAGCCTTTGAGACAGGCATAAATCATTTTCACATGTCCCAGAAAGCATTAAGGTGAATTATAGGCAGCAATGGAGGGAAGAGGGGCGGGGGCACTTGGGAGACGATCGTGTATTTGGGAAGGGGGTTGTGTTTGCCAAGAATCCTGTTCCCCCACGGTGTAAATCACACCAAAAAAAAGTCTCACAAACACATGTAAGCACACACCCACCCCAGTTACACAATTCAACTGTAACCTTGTAGCCCCAGGAAGCCAATGTGGGCCACTACGTACTTGAAGAGCAACCTTCTTACCACACATTTCTGATCTTACACCTCAGAATTATATTAAAAACATGCAGATAAAAACACCCACTCCTCACCTTGCACTGTGAGGTAGATCCGCTCTGCCATCACCCCTCCTTCGTTTATAGCGCTGCACTCATACCAGCCCGAGCGCTCTGGGGTCACAGGGGTCACCTGCAGCGAGAGGTTGGACAGGACGAGGACCTGTGGGTCCAGCCGGGCGTCGTGACCCCCCCTCAGCCAGGTGAGGTTGAAGCTGACGGTGCTGACGACGTGGCAGGTGAGGACAGCGCGGGAGCCGGGGACCGCGGTCACGTTACCCCCCACTGTGATGGCTGGAGGCGGCTCTGCAGGATCAGGGCATAATGGTGTTAGCAGATGCCAGGAACTTTACATCATAAAGAAACAGGAAGTCAGAGCAAGTGGTTATTTTCCTTCTGACATTTCACATATGTAGAGGCATGCAATATTATCCAGTCATTGGTAGGAATGTTGCAGAACATAGTGATTTTTTGAAGTCACAAGTTATTCGATATTCTGCATTACAAACCTTTACTAGAGGCACAATTTCTCTGGCTATGGTCTATCTGTCTTTTGCAAGTTGAAAAATGTACTAAACAAAATCTCTGGAGTACCGCTTGAACAAAAAAGGAAATAAAACGTTTTTGTTCTATTTGTAGAAACTACATATTTAGCTTGTTTGGGACCCACCTCTTTAATCTACATGAGCAGTTTATCTTAACCATATTTCATCACCAAAATCATCACATTGATGTCTCTCAAATGATGCTGAGTGTGTTTTGGTGTAAGTGCAAGAAACGTTTTATCATCATTATTCATCCTCTTCATATCTAGTTTTTTTGTTCTTCTCCTCTATCTCCAACGTTTTCAGGGCTGAGCCAGGGAGAGGTAGCAAAGTCTTTGGCTCTGATACAGGGAGGATGCTGGGGATTTCAGCACAGCCCCTTGGGATTATGTGTGTGTGTCGGTGTGTATGTTTTGTATGTTTAAATGTGGAGGCCTGTGATTCTGTTGGGAATATCTCTGGCCCAGTAACAACGGTTGTGGTTGAGTAGGATTAATTTCACCTAATTTTATGGACGTCATCAGCGGTACATTTGGAAAAACTAAGTACCCTCTCCCCCTTTGGACTGCGAACAGGGCGGGTAAGTTACAGTATAATGAGTTACGCTCAAATATTACACGAACCATTCCTGGCTTAGTCTCTTCTCCTTCTGTTTCCAAAGCGTCTTTCAACTACCTCTCACTCTTTTTCTCTGCACTCCACCTTCTTCCTTTCTCCTTGGCATTCATCATATTGATGGAGCTCCAGTGAATTTCACAAAGCGGGAGGTTTTTTGGAAATAAACATTTGGAAAAGAAGGCTTTTACTGACTGCATTGGGACCCGAGGTGTCAGCTCTGAGGTCTCATAATGGAAAAGAATCAGATTGAAAAATAAACGCACTACAGAGAATTTTGGAAAAGGGAAAAATGTGTATTTGTTCAAGGGTATAAATCATCTTATGATCCCTCTAGTTATGTCTGCACTCAAAGCTTGTCATGACACAAATAATGTATTACCTTGATTATGAATGTTTCTGTGAGATCGTAAATTGTAATGCATTTATTACAGCGGTGACATCAGAGAACTTGTGTTTAAAATAAGCTGTTGTATTAAAACGGTGCACCCAAGTCACGGTTTTGGCAGCTAAACTATCATTACACTGTGTTCTTCTTGGTGCCTGGAACTTATTTAC
This sequence comes from Trematomus bernacchii, assembly GCF_902827165.1. Classification (NCBI taxonomy): domain Eukaryota; kingdom Metazoa; phylum Chordata; class Actinopteri; order Perciformes; family Nototheniidae; genus Trematomus; species Trematomus bernacchii. The sequence goes on from NW_022987739.1 coordinate 14,515,249, forward strand.
AACTTGTTTTAATATATTCTCCTCTTACATCATATTTACAGTCCATTGCTTTTCAAATCAGGCACACAAACCATATCATAAACTCCACGACATGATCGCTGTGGAGCATGTATTACAACATCATGTATGGGTCAAATTTTCCTTAAAGCTACATTCATTCTGCCAGAATGTAGGTTCTCTGCGTGGGATCCACAGCACGAGACTGTGAACCCTATGAAATACAACCCACATCATCTGGTGCTTAGATTCCAACCATATGTCCATAAGTAGTGTAAGTGTATGAGTTGTACAAGTGAGCATGTGAGTAAACCTATTGAGCATGACATAAACTTCATCTTATTGCATCGGTTCACTCAAGACATTTCGTGTTTTTATACAGTAAGTGTTATCTCTAAACATTATACAGTTCAATAAAGATACGTTGAAGTCCAAGGGAAATCACAAAATTGTCAACGTGTTTTTTTAAATGTACTGGCAGGCTGCCAGACTGCCATGTTGCACCGTGGGGAACGAGGGAAATAGAAAACTAACTTGCAGCCTACATGTCATGTGCAGAGAGCATGTTGTTAGTGGTATTTAAGAGTAAGTAATAAAGCAATTCGGTTGACTAATGTTTAAGCGAGCAGATATGTATGCTGTATCATACAAAAAAGAGCAATTTAATTTTAGTTGGACTTTAAATTGCTCCCTGCCCTGCGAGTAGATCCATCGCACACCAATTGCAATTTTTGACAGTCTAATACTTGCCAGCCCTAAGCATTCCTGTCTAAGAGTCCTGCCTCATTACACACAGTGATGCATGGTGGCTCACCAAACACTGTTGATAAACATGAACTACAGTATTACAGTCCATTTACAAAAGTCAACACTGCTGTCTATGTAGCATGACTTTCTGCTATGTTGTAACAGTGTCGTAATACCTAATTTGTCTTATTATTCGGCAAATGTATTATGCTTCAGTTGATTTTATGTTAATAAGATGGGTACCTAATGTCACTGTCAATAATACACCCTGTTGCCAAATGAATCTTGGTATGTGTGCTCACCTGATACATCCAAGAAGGTGTGAGCTCTTCCTGTCCCGGCACTGTTGATCGCTATACACTCGTAAAAGCCCTCATCCTTGAGAGTTACCTGGGCTATTTCCCATGATGCATTGTGAGAATCACTAGAATCAAAAGAAAGAACCATTATTTTTCACTTTTCTCGAGAATAATGCTGAAACCATTTGATCTGCTTCTCACTCAACTGGTAAAAATCCATTCAGATGTTATCATAGAGTAGTGCACAGATTGAAACACAATATGCAAGTTTGAACCTCCAACAGAGTCTGGGGGAGGGAAGTATCACCGTTTGGATCCATTCTGTAAGTCTTTACGTCTGCTGAAGACAAACTTGAAGCTATAAATATATTTGCATCAAATGTGGAAACATTATTATTGTCCAAACACGGCCGATTTTTTCTCCAGAGCTAGTAGGGTAGTAGAATGGCAAACCATAAAAGTGCTGAACAAACAGTTCTGACTAAGCAGATGTTATTGACTTTAACAGATGAATCCCACGGCACGTTCATAAAATGTGACTTTAAAAAAGTTTGAAATGGAACATGGATAAAATAACAGTTACTTAGTTTTGGCAGAGGTTTGCATTTTACAGCATGCCTTTCTCTCTCGATATTTCACTTTTGGGACTTTGGGAGGAAATGAAAAGGTCTCCCTCATCTGGATCTTAAGATAGAGGGACTGCCAGATTGTAAACTAGTTTGTGGCAAATGTGTGATTTGTGACATTGGGTTATATAAATAAAATCGGCTTAACATAACATGAATTTAATTTAAAAGACAGTCCCTGAACTGACACACATATTCCTCCCCAGCCGTGCTCACCTGAAGAGCTGATCCTCCCCGAGTCTCCTCCCATCCCGGCTGAAGCGCAGAGTGAAGGGGATCAGGCTGTCTACCTGGCAGTGGACTCCCCCTCTATGGAGGTAGTAACCTTGACTTATGGCTGGCATCAGCACCTTGGGAGCCTCTAAAAGAGAGAGAAAGACAAACAAAGGTAATCATCCAATAACAAATAACAAAGCAATCCCCCAGATCTTCATCTAAAAGTGGATGCCAACCTGCATCACTCACCAGGTATCATGCTGGAGAAGGAAACACTGGAGACTCTCTGGATCAGGAAACCATCGCGGTCATATCCTGTCACCCGCAGGAAGAAGGCCTGGTTGGGTGGGATGAACTCGGTGATGTTCCAGAGGCCGGATGGTTTGCGCTCAGGGTAATAGCGGATTGGCAACGTTTTGATCACTTCACCCTTGATTGACAGGAGCTCTAGCCTGTCGAGCCGAGCAGGAGGTAAGAGCCCGGTGGTGTTCAGCAGGATGTAAGTAGGAATTCCTGGAAAGATGTTCAAACGTATACTGTACACTTTAATGTCCCAAAGCTAAAGGTGTAAGTGAACACAACAGATGAGGCCTTTTTTTTTTTTTTTACAATTTGGTAAGGTTGACCTTACTGACCTTGAACTGGCCTAATGGAGGTCTTTTTGAAGTCCAGGGTGGGCTTTCTGGAAAATCCGGATCGAAAGTCAATGGGGCTGAGACCTGAGATGCGGACCGAGTGTCTTCCTTCACTAGAGGTCTGTATCAAAGAAAAAAGGGGAAATATAGCTTTACAGATACATACATTCAAGACTCAGACTAGAATGTCTGAAAAAGTAATGGTTATTACATCTGTGTTTATGGCTTTATTTAAAGATTTTCAAGGTTTGTATCAATACAAAAACAACCACTTTATATGGCAACATCTTCAGAAGTAATAGTTATTTGGTATAAATTGGTTTATTAAAAACCCAGGCTGACACTTGATACTGATAGGTTTTATATAACTCAGGGAGACAAAAGGAAGAAGGGTTGTTGCATCAAAGGCAGCACTGAGTGGTCCAAATGACAGACACACCACTGGGCCTTGTGTAACAGCCTTTTGTGTGCCAACCATCCCAGCATGTATAGACAAGCCATTATAAGTAAGTCAAGTCTGAGTGTCGACGCTTAACACCATAGCTTATAAAACATTCACAATTCAGAGATGACCCACTCATTCTGACATTCATGCTTTAATTAAATAAACACAACTATAATCAAAGAATTCCTCATATGTTCTTCATCGTGTGGAGGTCTTTTGAAGCTTTGCAGAAATAGAGACAGAGTAATTACAATGAAATATAGGTTGGCGAGAGGGGGGAACTCCTCGTCTTAGGTAAAATACCTTGGAGGTTTCACAGACATTGACTCATAATGCAGAATGAGGCACGCAAACCTACACTGTCATTTGCAATTGCCTGACATGAAAGAGAATGTGTAGATTTAAAATGACTGAGTTCTACCAGACATAAACTTAAATTCCCAGCCAAAAGAACACCAGCAGCAGGATGAAGCAGTGAATTAAGGCAGACACATAACACAGCTAGAGGTGACATTTCTCAAACAATGAGGTAATACCGGGACAAAAGGGTTACGCCACAGCCTTTAATGCTAATGCCGGCCATCATGAAAAACAATACATGTCGTGGTCATTAAACCTGCCCTAATGGTTGCCATGGAATTATCCTGGGTCATTAGTTGGTTGTAAATGAGGCCGTAATTAGGGGAGAGGTCTTTTAAAGGTCACAAAAGACAAGGACAGTCCCTGTCATTAAAGCTACTCATTTCCCAATTTCACACCCACACAGACAGATTGACTAGCACCGGTCTGAGATAAACCCTCACTCAGCAGAATCAGCTCACGTGTGGCTGGGGGGAGTTAAGTGGGACGGGTTTTAACGCCTGATACTTACTGATGGAATTCTTTAGGACACATGCAAAGAGAAACACTATTTTAAAATAAGGGTTTGATTTTCTTGAAAGCTGAAACAGACTCAGTATTATTATGAGTCATAACGTGACATCAACTTTCAAATTGAACACAGGCTTTACCCATCACTTTTCAATTCTAAAAACGAAGTATCTGAGATTATTTAACGGTAATATTAATCCCATTTTATTAATGAACTTCATGTAGGGCTTTGAATTGCCTTTTTATCCAAGGGTTTTAATGATTTTTTTTTAATGTAAATGTTTTAAAACAAAGTTGTATCCTATAAATCTATTAAGAAAGCCCAGTTGTTAACCATAATCTGTCAAATATAGGTTTAAGCATCAAGCAGCATAAAGGAATATGATGGAGTTAAGTTGAAGATGTTGTGTTAAGTCTGAATACATTGTTTAATATTTGTTTTATACTCTCTTTAAGTCATTTAAAATGTGCGTTCTGCTTCTTTATCCCACATATTTAGATAATTTGAAATGTTGTTTTGTCTTCAGCAGGATACCTGGCTGCTGTCTATTTACTGGACAAAATACAAATAAAAAGTGTATGGAATAGAAAAAGCAGACACAAAGAACAAGGGAATGGCAGATCTTCCTTTGAACTGTTTTTAAAATTACAGCCTTCCTAAACTATCATCATGGGCTATAAAATTCAGTATGGAGCTTAATTTCACAATGATGATGTCACAGGAGGACTCATATACTGAAACACAAATACTCACAAACACACGCACATCGTATGCACACACAAAACAAACACACACGCACAACACGTTTTCACATTTTTAACTGACAGAAGATCTGTTCACACCTGTGATAATTTCCTCTTAGTGCAAAAAGAACATTATATTATGTCTTCTGTTTTGATTGCCAATACAGAATTGGCAAATTGATTTCATATGAGTAGTATACTGTATACTGTATTTAGCACAAAGCAGCAATGTAAGGTGTACAAATATGGGCCAAAGTGTAGGAGGGTGATACAGGGGTAAGCCCACTTTCTACAGTCCAACATAACATCCAATTAAGGGCAGATTAAAATGGATCAAATTCCTTTTCACATACAATCTGTGGCCCGGGTCCTACACTGGGGTGTCATGGGCCATTACACAGTGGACAGTGAAATCTCCCTGAAGTATTTATCCACATTTCTTTCCTGGGAAGCACAGCAATAGATGAGAGGGAGATTTTGTAATCTGCAAACCAGATAGAGAAGTTTGTGGGACTGAGGCTAAGAAACAGGAAAAACAAGATGTTTTGGGACTGAAGAGAGAGAGAGAACAGAGGACCCTACTGTGCTCCTCTGGAGGAGATAATTAGAGGAGTACATGTGTTTGGAGATGCACGAGGAAAGAGAACAGTGACAGAAAGAGATTTAAGAAGAGACAGGGAGCAAGGAGAAAGAAAGCAGAATACAATCTCTCCACATCATATCTGTCTGATATCCTTCAGCACTTCTGTTACCACCTTGTTACAGCACACCATATCAATCGGCTGAAGTCTGAAAGCAAAGACCTTAACGAAAGACTTCTGATAATAATCTGATTTTAACAGCCCTCAATGTTTAACTGAGAAATGTTCTCAGCTCAATGAGCTCCTGCCAGTTTTTCGGTGTGTGAATAGAGAAAGGGCTCTGTGCACCGGTGTTTAGTGACAGACCGCAGCATGAGGCTAACCTGAGGGTTAAGTGCAGACACAGCTGGAAAGGGCTATTCTCATTATATACAGTAAATCATCCAAAGTCCAAAAACAAAAATGTATTACACATAGAATGTACATTCCACATCCATGTTAGCTAATTGAAATACCTTTACTTCAAGACAATTGAATGTATGCACACAGCGGATTTGCCTTAATGCCATTACTGCCTACAGTGAGGGGATTACAGAGGAATTAAAAGGGATAGAAAGAAGAAGAGGCACAACAAGAGGTAGACACTATCGTCTAGTCAGGAAAGTTTCACGCTGTACAAGATTAAAAAGAGTGTGGAGTGGGTGTAAACGTGCCAGAACAAATCATGGGAAATCCAATCCTTAAGGCATCCTCATCTCCTGCACTTTCCTTTGGGAGGAAACACTGAGATGACACAGTTCTTCGTCTAATCTCTTTCCCTTTAAATCACACACATAACACAGCTATGCAGAGATGAGGGAAATTTCCCAGAAAGAGTCTACAGAGAATACAGGGGCCACTGGGGCCCATTCCACAAATCACTCAGGAAAAATGCTTGTCATTTTCCAACATCTGGCATTGACAGCCTGTGCAGTCAAAAGTGTGACCCGTTTGCGTTACCTTGACAGCAGGGTGCCAACAGTTTCAACAAAACAACAGCAAAGGGTGCCCCAAACCAAATGTAGCTGCACGTGTTGACAGCAGTGGCCCTGAACATACTTTTTCTTCATCTACCTGAGGACTGTCTCAGAGCTCAAATGACCATGTTATTGTTTGCTCAGAGATGCTTTCACCAGACATCATGCATGTGAAGTTGATTACATATCACTGTATCCTAACATGCTGAAACGCTACTGCAGTAATTCAATTTAAGAACCATCCTCAAGTGCACAGCTCCCTCCTGGGGTGTCAGTTGTGATCTTATTTCAAGGTTACACTACTGCACTGCAGTAAGTCTTTTGAAATGACAGCTCAGCTCAGGGAATTGCTAAAGCCTGTAATTTAACACACATTCCCTGAAAAAATGAATTGTTTACCTTGATAGACCACATCCCAGGCATTGGGTCCTTGATGTTGACAACTTTGGCGGAGTTAGGAATGTGCAGGAGCTCAGTCAGGCCGTCACTCTTCCCCACCAGCTTCCCTGGAGGCCAAACATTAAAACATATAAGACATATATTCACCTTTACTGCAGCCTTGAGTGATACAAATCATTTTGAACACTCCTAGCATGGTTTTAAGTTATCTTAAATATTGAACGTTGGTTGTCAACATATAGAATCAACCCAGTCCTATAATAAAGATTTTCTATTATTTGTTGTACTCACTTTAACTTTACCTCTCTACTGTATTTCAGCTTCTACAAGTTCCTTTCTTCTTCACTTCCTAAATGGTAACATTCCTCTTATTCTTTAAACTCTTACTGTATGATTATCTACAGTCTAAAAAAAAGCTTCTATTTGATTTAGAGAGACTAACACCAAGACATTAAGTTTACACTAGGATTTGATATAGTTTGTCTGCTTTCAAAATCCACAGAATATCTATACTGGAAGTACCTGCATTATCCACTTGTGAATCAATATCTAACCAACATTATCAACGGGGGAATGGACTATTCCCCCGTTGATAAAGTTTACCACAAACAAAAACAGTTAGCGGACTGCTAACTGTTTTTGTTTGTGGTAAACTTTTTATTTTTGTTACATTTTTTTGTATAAAAGTGCTCGTAAATAAATGTTGTGGTCTTTCCTTTTTGAATGTCGTCACGCTTTTGGTTAATTTGTATATATAAAAGAGGGACACATTTCGAACCTAGAGTTGCTTCTGCTGCTTGTCATTCTCTTTCATTTTAAAATGATTCCCTGTAGCAAAGAAAGATACTCGTTTCAAAAGATAGTTCCTCATTGAGTGTTATTACAACGTGGAAGAGAGCCATGGATTCCAGCTTTGGGACCTTTGATTCATGTCTTAACCCTCCCTCTATTTCAATTATTTCTACCCTGTCATTTTTCAAATAAGGGCCAAATGCCCCAAAATAATCAAAAAATAAATGAGTAAAAGGTGTTCAGACGGTTGGAGATCTGGATGTTATGATGACCATAACATATGATTCACGTTGTGTTTTTTCACTTCTGTTTTTTCATTTTCTTTGTCTTCCTTCTATCTACAGCATTATTGCTAAAACATACACCAATCTAAACAAGGAATAATCTTTGACTGGCCATTGGGCTTATGCATGGTAGAACATATCATACCCTGGGGGTTCTTTATCTCAATGTTAGGTGCTAGGCCACTGAGGGCCACAGTGACTTCCTTCAGGCTGGGGTCAAAGGGTATCTGCCAAGTGTTGCTGGCCCCACTAATGTGATCAGTAGACAGCAGGTGGACCTTAGATGACTGCACCGCCTCCTCCACCCATTTCAGAACCTACAGCAAGGGAAATGTGAACATTCAGGAAATACACATCAGTTATAAGGAGGGCATTTTGTATATTATATTATTGTATAGAGGCCATATACACAATGCTAAACAAATGAAAATAACATGTAAAGAAGTATTTTTTATCATTTTTATACAATAAATCTGCCAACTGAAAGACACACACACACACACACAGAAACACACACCCCCTCAGCTGCACACAAGGTCATACCCTCAACATGTGCAAAGCTTTTTTCAGGAAGTTTCCAACATTCCCCCATGTCCTGCCCCCCTGTTTCCCCCCTGTCCCTATGGAGAACTGAACAGCTACTGTGTGAGACCCTGACCTAGACGCTATTGAACCCAAAATATGTAAAACAGGTTTTTCTTACGTGATGGTAATATGATACAGCAAATGTAAAGTCTTTGGGTAAAGCTTGGTGCACAGGGAAACATAGTTAAATCAAATGTCATACATTTAGAGAAAAACACTGCAAACAAAAAAGCTATAGTCACTCTTTTTCGTATTAAAAAGAGTGACTATAGCTTTTTTGTTTGCAGTGTTTTTCTTTAATGTTTCTAAAAACAACAAAATTAAGAAATGAAAGTAAAGCACATGAGTCTCATGCAGATTTAGATGTTATCTTTAACAGCGAAACTTTTTAAACTTTAGATTTTGCCCAGTTTTATACTGCTGATTTACACTTCTTGGAAACGTTATAAGAGCCACGGAATGCATTAATCAATCAAATGTAGTCCTGCACATTTGATCTGGATTCCAGACGTGCTCAGCTAACCTTCTACTGCAATCTCATTCACACAGCTCAGAGGTAGAAACCAGGCCAAGCATGTCTATTACAAGAACATTTCCATTCAGTGATGCCCTTACCTCATTGACTTGCTTCTTGTCTAGATGGAAGACCTGCCCAGAGCTGGTGGAGGCGATCTCCTCGTAAGCCTTGTAGCCGATATGAGTCCTGTCATCACAGTCCCCGGTCAGCACAAACACCACCTATACACACATGTATGTAAAACTCTTATAGCTATTCGTCGCTAAATCTGTAAAACACTGTAGATTGCAATGCTATCAAACCTGTGACTGCTTCTGCTGGATGAGCTGCAGGACTTCATGGGTCAGCTTGTAATCTTTGGAACGGGCGTCCGTGAAGACATAAATAAATGATCCTGGCAAGGAGATCTCCAAAGCAATTTTAATGGCGCCAATGCTCATCTCTGGACAATCCCCACCTCCCTGAGAAAGAAAAAGATATCATCAGAAAATGGTGTGCATATATCCATGTTTGATTGATTTATTAGCCTCCAACACAGTCTTTTGAGTTCTACTGTAAAAATGTCAGTTATACTGTAGTATGCAGTATAAGGTAATACATGGCCACTTTATTAATTATACTTGAACAATGATAATTTCTACAAAAACAGAAAATGGCAGTACAGTTGAATTGTATTGGATTACATTATACAGATCTACCTATTAAACCTGCTATCAAGTATATGTAATATATTATGATGATGCATTGTTAAATTACATGGATACTTTCAAAATTAAAACTATAAGTAAAACTACTATTTTGCAAACTTGCAAAACTCCGTAATGATCTGTTCACATTATTTGTCCAGATTAAAATTGTAAATACAAAAAAAAGGTTTGAATGAATCCTAGGTAATTTATTAGCATCCTTTCATCAGCAATACATAACATAAATAACACCAACATGTTGTCTTTGAAGCCTCAATGAACTTTGTAGCATTTAAAGATATGATGCCTAGACAATTGCTCCAACAAAATGACAGCCACAGCCAATACAGTCTAGGAAACAGTGTGATTGTATGTATAATTATTATTAAGTATTCAATCTGTATTGCTTATACGCTCTGTGAAGTTGTTGGGGTATAAGACAAATAGTGTCTGCAATATTGCACCAGACACATAAGGGGTTCAATAACCAGCTAGGACGCATAACCCCAAGAGTAACATCTGGAATGGACTGACCCATCAATTTAGGACATAAACGGGTGGTGGGGAGTGTTAGGTGAAGAGACAGGAATCCTCGGTCTCTGCTGGACCCTAACATCTCCCCTCTAGACAGTTCCCCACTACCCCCCCACACTAAGCCTGATAACCTCTCTGTGCACTTTTGTTCTTTTGGCTTAATAATACAGTATGAAATGCTTCTTAAAATCTTCACAGATTAAAGTAATGTCACAAGAATTTCCATTGCGAGAAAAATGCAATCCATCTATATTTTCCATGCACTCTGTCTAAAACGTATTCAGGGGTTGTCCAGGTGAAAAGGTGATAGGATGAAAAACAGACCCAGGAATGAAGCAGCTAGTGAGAGGAAGCTGGATCTCTTCCATCCTACACACAACACGCTCGCACACAAGATTAACTGGAGCACATGCCAAGGATGCACAGGAACTTGCCAAAATCTTTTTCTTCAAAGGACATTCTTATCTCTGTCCGTGTCCGTCCATCTCTCTGACAGACTTAGGCATGAAGAGTACCAGCTTTGCATTTGTTCTGCTTTGCTACACAAAAGTGTTTCGGCGCAACTTCCTTTCTTTCTCAGAGTGATTACACAAACATTTGAACTCTGTTTAGCTGTCTGGCCATTGTATGTTTTTGTTTATACATTTGTTTGTAATGGTGCAGGAAGGCAAATTAACTTGCCAAGAAGAACGTTTTTTTTATTTGCAACATAAGGGCAACATATGACCATATGAATTGAAAGGTGCCCATAAATAAAATGCATTATTATTATAATTATTATTATTATAGCCAAGTGTGATAGTTGAACCCCTATAGCTACACTATATGAATGAGGAAAACTGGGAAGATTCATCCCAAGTATATTGTAAAAATAAAGAGAAAAAAACATTGCTTGAAACGTTATTCAATGTCCTGTACACTAACCAATCAGGTGGTCTTACTCAGCTAACACATGTTTCACCCATATATCTTGCATGGTCAAGGCCAGATGACTTAATGCTACAGCGACAGCATCCAGGCTAATGCTGCTGTTTCCTTCTCTTTATGAATGTGATCTCAGAACCCACCTGAACGTACAGCTCTCTCAGCTCATCCTGGAACTTCTTGGGGTCTGTTGTGATTGTAACGGGTCCAATCTCTGCAAAAGAAACAACAGAAAGAAGCTCTGTGATTAATAGGGCCACAGGCTGAACTCTTCATCAGATGAATAACTCAAAGCATTTTTGTTTCCTAAATTCCTGTCCTTAGCCAAATATTGCTTTTGGCAGTTGTAGACCGATATCCAGATTAAAATGTCACAGTATAAACTGCAGTGAGGAAAGACTTCAGGAAAGGAAATACATTTAAACTAACAGAGAAAGGAGGGAAGGAAATGTGAGAAAGTTGCTTATAGACAGATACATTAAACATACAAAAAGATATGACATGGAAAGTTGGAATTTACTCTTAAAATGTTTATCAAGACAGATTCAGATTCAAAGATTCAATGTTTTTAATGTCATATACAGTACACAGCTACAGTGTAGTTGAAATGAAAAACTTGGGTCCCAGGTTCCTCAAGCAATGCAATATAAATATATAAAACACATAAAACACATTTTAAAAAACAATAACAAATTGTGCAAGCTTAGGTGTTTAGCAGTCTTATTGCCTGTGGAATGAAACTGTCTCTGAGTCTGGTGGTTTTAGTCCTGATGCTGCCGTAGACGGCAGCAGACAGAACAGTTTGTTGCTGGGGTGATGGGGGTCTTTGATAATCATGTGGGCCTTCTTCCTGAGCTGCTGGGTGTAGAGGTCCTCCATGGATGGCAGCTCCGTCCTGGTGATGTGCTGTGCAGTTTTACCACCCTAGTCTGTAGAGTCTTACAGTTGAGGGCGTTGCAACTGCCTTACCAGGCCGTGATGCAGCCGGTCAGGATGCTCTCTATGGTGCACCTGTAGAAGGTCAGGATACTCTCTATGGTGCACCTGTAGAAGGTCAGGATACTCTCTATGTTGCACCTGTAGAAGGTCAGGATCCTCTCTATGGTGCACCTGTAGAAGGTCAGGATCCTCTCTATGGTGCACCTGTAGAAGGTCAGGATCCTCTCTATGGTGCACCTGAAAAAGGACAGGATCCTCTCTATGGTACACCTGTAGAAGGTCAGGATACTCTCTATGATGCACCTGTAGAAGGTCAGGATACTCTCTCTGATGCACCTGTAGAAGGTCAGGATCCTCTCTATGGTGCACCTGTAGAAGGTCAGGATCCTCTCTATGATGCACCTGTAGAAGGTCAGGATACTCTCTCTGATGCACCTGTAGAAGGTCAGGATCCTCTCTATGGTGCACCTGTAGAAGGTCAGGATCCTCTCTATGATGCACCTGTAGAAGGTCAGGATACTCTCTATGGTACACCTGTAGAAGGTCAGGATACTCTCTATGGTGCACCTGTAGAAGGTCAGGATACTCTCTCTGATGCACCTGTAGAAGGTCAGGATCCTCTCTATGATGCACCTGTAGAAGGTCAGGATACTCTCTATGATGCACCTGTAGAAGGTCAGGATACTCTCTATGGTGCACCTGTAGAAGGTCAGGATACTCTCTATGGTGCACCTGTAGAAGGTCAGGATCCTCTCTCTGATGCACCTGTAGAAGGTCAGGATACTCTCTCTGATGCACCTGTAGAAGGTCAGGATACTCTCTCTGATGCACCTGTAGAAGGTCAGGATACTCTCTCTGATGCACCTGTAGAAGGTCAGGATCCTCTCTATGATGCACCTGTAGAAGGTCAGGATACTCTCTCTGATGCACCTGTAGAAGGTCAGGATACTCTCTCTGATGCACCTGTAGAAGGTCAGGATCCTCTCTATGGTGCACCTGTAGAAGGTCAGGATCCTCTCTATGATGCACCTGTAGAAGGTCAGGATACTCTCTCTGATGCACCTGTAGAAGGTCAGGATCCTCTCTATGGTGCACCTGTAGAAGGTCAGGATCCTCTCTATGATGCACCTGTAGAAGGTCAGGATACTCTCTATGGTACACCTGTAGAAGGTCAGGATACTCTCTATGGTGCACCTGTAGAAGGTCAGGATACTCTCTCTGATGCACCTGTAGAAGGTCAGGATCCTCTCTATGATGCACCTGTAGAAGGTCAGGATACTCTCTATGATGCACCTGTAGAAGGTCAGGATACTCTCTATGGTGCACCTGTAGAAGGTCAGGATACTCTCTATGGTGCACCTGTAGAAGGTCAGGATCCTCTCTCTGATGCACCTGTAGAAGGTCAGGATACTCTCTCTGATGCACCTGTAGAAGGTCAGGATACTCTCTCTGATGCACCTGTAGAAGGTCAGGATACTCTCTCTGATGCACCTGTAGAAGGTCAGGATCCTCTCTATGGTGCACCTGTAGAAGGTCAGGATCCTCTCTATGGTGCACCTGTAGAAGGTCAGGATACTCTCTCTGATGCACCTGTAGAAGGTCAGGATACTCTCTATGATGCACCTGTAGAAGGTCAGGATACTCTCTATGGTGCACCTGTAGAAGGTCAGGATCCTCTCTATGGTGCACCTGTAGAAGTTGCAGAGTATCCTGGAGTCCATGTTGAACCTCCGCTGCCTGCAGAGGAAGAAGAGCCGCTGTCGAGCTGTTTTGGTGATGGTATTAGTGTGATGAGTCCATGTCAGGTCCTCAGTGATGTGGACACCTAGGAACCTGAAGCTGCTGACTCTCTCCACAATGAAAATGTGAAGGCCTTTACTGACTTTAAAAAAGACTTCCAATTCTTTCTGTCACTAATGCACCAAAGCTGATATCATCTACATGTCATAAACCAACATTTAGTCTAGATAATAAGAAGATAAAGGAGACAAAAGTGCTGATTGATTAATCACATAACTATCATGTTACTGGCTTTTCTTTGGTTGCAGACAAAATACTTGTTTTATTCATGTATTGTTTTGTTGTAATTTCAAAGTCTGCTTTGGATTTTGCCAAAGTGGGGCCATCTTTCACTTTACCATAAAAGGAGAGCCCCCACCTCTATATAGGGACAACATGGCCTCTCACAGTGTTTCTCAACTTACTTTGTTCTATCCCTTAATGAGCTGCTAAGCCCCTTCTTGAGTGAAACTGTGTGACTTCAGCCACTGCAGCTGTGCTGTGGAATGAGCCTGATGAGGGGCTGCACCAAGCACACACACGTAGGCACACACACATACAGACACACAAGCACACACACAAACACACACACTGCAGTTTTGCACATGCAAGCAGATTGGGCAACAAGGTTTCCCTTGTTGAAGAGAGGGCAATTACAGAGGACCCCTTACTTTTGAAAAAGGATATTGAAGTTGAACTGTTTTACAACAGCCTTAAACTTTGTCTAGAGGCCAGGAGCCAAATTAAGAAGAGTGCCAAAACTCTTTTAACATACTCAATGCTGAGAGCTTTTTATTTTCCTTCTGTCTTAAGTGATTTTTTTAAAGGAAAAGATTTAAGGCTGTTGAGTTTCACATAATTTTACACCACATGCAATGATGAATCAAAAGCCTTTTCTATTTCTTTTTTAAATGAGCATCACTTTACATTTCTTCTTGAAATGCACTCCACAGGCACCTTCAATTTCTATAATAACATACACAAAGAGGCAAGATCATTTTTCCAAATGACCCACTTTTTGGCATCCTTGTGAATCCTCAAGGTGGAGTGAAGGAACATTTGCTGCGATCAGAGGCACTTTTTATACTAACATGGCAATGTGTCTGGCCGCTCTGAACGGAACATGGATCTCCTGCCAAACTTTTGTGAAATGGAAAATCTGACATCTCTTTCCTTATGGGAGAAGTTCCCATGGCTGTATTCTTTAGACCGTTTTGGCGACGGTGATCCTAACCACAGCCACCTTCTTTACACCAGCACTATGGAAAACCAAAGCTAATACTCATGAACTCTAAACAGTATCAGACATCACAAACCCCAACAAGAAAAGCCAGGGGTTAAGTGCCTTGCCCAAGAGCACCTCATGGGTTTTGTGTAAGGCAAGGGGAACTCTTTACAGTATTTTTCCAAACACTATCAGAACCCTTTTTAGGCAAATCGAAAAATTCATTTTGAAAAACTCCCTTTTCGTACCACCTGAATATTCTAAATGAAACATGTTTGAGGACAAATGATGCTGACTCCTCCTACATGGCTACAGATATAATGGAAATCTTAATACAGTCTACTGGCTGCCACACAGGAAATAGTTTTAATGCTTTCTCTGTGATGACAAAGAACACATAAGTGGCATGAACATGGCCAACTGAATGAACTCAGTGAGAAAGAATGCTCTAGTCTAAAGTCTGACAAGTGGGAACAACAAAAGAGAGAAACAGACCTACACCTCATCCGCTTCTTCAATCTGTTGTGTTCTTGACACAAACAGACTTGAAATAAATGATCAAAACAAATACCTCCACTTTGATATTCCTCCAGCATTCATCCGTAATGCTGGCTGTAAAAGGACGCATCTGCATATCACGTGCAAGCTTAAACCCAGAAAGAAAGTCTAATGGGATGGAACATACTGGGCATCTGTCCAATGGCTAACTCCCTCTTACCTCCACTGACATTGGGCTTAAATTAATTTGCCTGGGTATCAATCAGGCATTCGTAACGGAGTGAGTTTCTCTTTCCTTAGAACATCAGCAGCAAGGAATCTCAAGGCCAATGCAATGAAAGGTCACAGCCGTTAAGGTCTTCCAACCATGGATTTTGGCATCCATTTATAAGACAGGAGAGCTTTGCAAGCTGCTACATGACAGACAATTGAAAATACATTGTACTGACATTTCTTCAAAGTTGTGACAATGATATGAGGAGGCACTTTGGGAAAGTTATGCTCTTTATATGCCCTGTGCCTCCAATACCTTCTGCCAAAGTGGGGAGTTTTTTTTAGCAGTGGCAGAAATTACACTTAGGCTACTGTCATTTTTTCATTCCTGAAGGCAAAGAGCAGGATTACCCCGGTTTATAAGAGCCATATTACAAAGCTCGAGAAAAACAGCACTGAAAACAACAGCTACCAAATGTACCATTCAATTCACTGGTCACTTCACTCATTCAGTTCATCAATTCCAGCAGCAAAACAGCCTCAATGGCGGTGATCTTTATAGGGGCCGGTTCATTCATGATTCAATATTTGAATTAACTAAACATACACAGGAAATATTGGTGAGTATTTTTTCCAGAGTAATTACTATTTTGCTCTGAAATAGTGATATTTAATCATTTTGGAGTGTATTTATTACTCATAGCTTCTAGAGTGCGATCAAAAATGCAGAGTCAATTCTATTGGAGTTAAACCATGACCACGCTGTAACGGAGGTGATCTCTGGGGCCATAGATCTCGGTCTGCGTTACGGATTATTAGCTTCATTATTGGCGAAGTATATTCATTTGTTCCACGCTAAAACATTGCACAGGAAGCATGTGATTATATGTAGTTTATGCATATATTTGTCACAATCTGTCTATGTTTTAGTTTGTCTGTCTCCGTTTCCTGTTTTAGTTTGAATAGTGTTCCCCCTCACTTCTTGTCTGTTGCTGGTGATTGCGTTCACCTGGTGCCCTGTGTTTCTCCTCCCTCCTCACCTGTGTCTTGTTGGTTTGATTAGTCCTGTGTGTATTTAGGTTCTGTTTTCCTGTTAGTGTGTGTGTGTGAGATCCTTGGTGCTGGTGACTGTGTTCACGTGAGACAGTCATATTGAGGCTGTGGCCGTTTCTCAATCGCGAGGATATTGGCTTCCAAGCCAATATTTCAAGGATGCTACGTCATCGAGTGCCGCCGAAGGACTGTTCCAATCTCCAGCATACTTGGAATTCCACCGAGGCCGCGTCCTTGGTTTGGGGGAAATTTCGAGGCTGCACATGGGTAGACTTCGCGACCTTAAAATCCCCACAATGCTTTGCGCATGGACCAATTTCCCCAAATCTGTGGCGGAAGATGTAAGGCGGGGCCTCTCATATGACGCACACCTGCACACTTGCTAGCCTGTTCCACTCTTCGTTTTCCGAATGCCAGGAAGTATTCTTGCCTTGCTTCTGAAGCAAGATGCTCGGCTCGGCTGTGCTACCAAGCCAGCATCCTCGCGATTGAGAAACGGCCTGTGTATCATGTACCACAAAGAGGAATAAATGCCCACACCGGGTTGTATTTGAACTCTCTGCCTCTGCCTCCTTGCTTGGTCGGGCCGCTCAATGGTCAGCTTCACACACGCCCACTCATGTTCCTTAAGCACTTTGGTTTATTGACCTTTTTTATTGTAAAGATCATTATGGTTCATTTATTCTATTCTGAGTAAAAATTACCTTCTATTGGGAGTAAATTACCTTCTAGTTGGAGTGAAATGACGTTCGATTGGGAGTAAAATGACCTTCTATTATGAGTAAATGGCAGTAGAGTTGTTTTTAATATACACTACATAGAGTAAATAACCATTAAGCAGAGTCAAATCTAAGCACATAATAGAGTAAAATGAACTCTAAAAATACAACTCTGAACAAAGAGTACATTTTACTCTATATAGGTTGGGACCAAATGTAATATTTTTAGAGTAAAATTTACTTCAATTTGAGTCAATTTTACTCAGAGAAATGTACTGTGTACCCAATATGACAATTATTCCAACTGATTCAATAACACACTGTATGTATGTTATTTACCAAAAAATTGTCAGGTAAGGAAAGCTCTTCAGCTCCCCCCATCCAAAAAACCCCAACAGGTTACACAACATAGCTGTTACAGCACTTAACAGCAACAGATGCTGTAAACACACACTGCTTTCTGTCATTCTGCTGACTCAGGGTAAAATCTGCCAGAAAGAGAGTGGCTGTAATTCTGTCCGTCAGCTTTGAGGCATAATTCACTTAATCAGCCCAACTGAGAAAACACATGTGAAACAGCACATAGGGCTATTAGTTTGGCACAGTAAGGAAAATGTCCAGCACCAAACATGCTGCATGAAAAGGAGCCAACATGTTTTTAGACACATATGTGAGGTAAGGCATGCAAGTCCATTTACAGCGTTATCAGAAATGAACACACTCACAAACAAATGTTTTGTGGACAAGAGGTCAACAATGTTATGCTATTAAATTACCTCATTATGAGCAGCCATCACTCTTAATAGAGTGCACACATATGTAATGTTTCTCTTGGGAATAGACAACAAAACGAAATAGGTCTCCGGACACTGTATGCAAACATGGGCAGCACTTAATTAACATTCTTTCTTTCATAATTGCTAATCCTCCTTTTATTCATAATGGTAACTATTAACTTTATTAACTATTAACTCTTTTATTCCTTTTTGATTGCCTTTTTGACAGAGACACCCTAAATTATATTTGCTGAAATTGGCCTGCTTTACTTAGACACAGTGGTGAAACCAGCCTTTAAACATTTTCCCAAGTAGGACATTTCTGCCTTGTGAAAAATAACACATGTTTTTTTTTACCAAGCTCATGTGTTGTCTACTTAAAGTGGGAAAGCACAGTTGGGCTGAAGTGGTTATTATTCCTCTCACAAGATAATAATCTCTGATTGGATTGAATCTCTGATAATGTATTGTGTTTACAGTGACCCAGCCATGTGCTCACTGCTACAAACAGTACAAAAAGATGTCATTTCGTCACACTGAGCCCAACTCATACACATTTTACTATTATAAGGTTTGAGATCATTTATCTAATAATGTATTAAACATTTAGAAAATTGTGTGGACAGCGTACAGTTTACAAATGTCCATTTCCTGTCAGCCGTCTGTCGAGTATATTGTCTGCAATGCATCACAGACTGCCAATATTCCTGGAGATTGGATTGCAAATCAGTCAGCAGGCCACAAAACCCATGCTCAGTCTTGCCTCTGTATTTTCTCTCTCCCAATTTTCTTTCGGTCCCTTAATACTGTGCCTTACTATGTGTCTCCCTCTTTTCCTACTTGCCCTTGCTCTTTCAAACAGCATCTTTTAACCTGCCTGACTTCAACAGCTGCTATCTAATGATGGAGGTTTAGCCTGGAGCACGGAGCTGACGACAGGCTTCATTTCAAACCACCACAAACTGAACTTGTGTTAGTACCGACAGAGAGACAGAGAGCATGCAGGACCACCAGGCAGCTAAACTCTGCGAGCTGGGGCGCTGCCTCTTGTTTCACTTTATTTTACACAATTGGATGTGTCTCGGGTATATGCGCCCCAAACCCACAGACCTCTAATAATGGCACTCACAATTTCAAATAATTCCACAAAGCCTTTCACACATAAACATAAAGTGAAACCCTATTGATGCACAAACCACACACCGGCATGTAATCCCTCCCAGATGCATGTCCTGATGGATAGCGTGATCCGAAGACAGCTCCAAACTAATCCATCTGGCTTGATAACTGCATTGTGCCAGAGACAGGACAAAGAAGAGGATGCAACCCAATAAGCGTTTTAATTACGTTTGTGTCATATGTGTGGTTCTGAGGTAAAGCCAGTCATGGAACCAGGAAACATGGGGAACTTGCCGCAACTAGAAGACTCCCCATCTGTGTTTGTATATGTTTAAGTGTGTTTACACTTCAAAAGTAATAATAAATACAATTCTGAAAAAACAAATACATCTGTATGATGTGTACCATTGATGTACACTTTAAATATGAATTGGTTTATCAACATTTATATTGCAGTTAGAGCTTCTGCTTGGATTCAGTTTGACAATGTAATAGAGAGGCGAAGTCCCTCCCTTTCCGGGGGAGCTCCATGGGACCTTATTTCGGAAAAATTATGTATTGAAGTCAATGGCGAGAGAAAGATTATCGTTCGATCCCGTTTGAATTGTGCCACGAATTACACATATGATGTTTGTCAATTTAAAAGATAATTTTGCAAGTCAAAAAAATTAAAATGTGTCGTAAAACTGTGAAGTAACACTTTTTTTTGTATGAAACCGCTCAATGACCTACATCTCCCGTCTCGCACCAACACCAAGATGGCCGTCACGTTGGCACATTTCACTTCTTTCTTTCAGAATGAGGCGAAAAGTATTAAAAGAAGTGAAAATCACTACAAGTCTGGGCATGTTGAGAGCTGTACATACACAAAAGGGGAGTTAGTCGGTTCCGTAAGAGCCAGCATGCGGGACCGGGGTTCTGGGATTTGTAGTCTTTCTAGTTGCGTATTTGTTCATAGTCTTATATTTCAACAGTTTTACGACAAACTGTGACACTTTGACATGGAAATTATTTTTTAAGATTGACAAACATCATAGGCCTATGTGTAATTCGTGGCACAATTCAAACGGGATCGAAAGATAATCTTTCTCTCCCCATTGACTTCAATACATAATTTTTCCGAAATAAGGTCCCATGGGTCGGAAGTAGATGGGCGGGACTTCGCCTCTCTATAAAGGTTAATCTTTACAACATTAACAAACGGTTAAAGACTGTCAACAAAGCTTTCATTTAGAGCAACCAATTTGTCACCAAAAGAAACCACTTCAAATGTTACCAATTAGATATATGTGTACCCATCAGCTCGCTCCTGGGCAGTTTGTCCTTAGTTTTGTCTATGCCTCATGAAAAAACATAATTATTATCCATTATCACCTTGTTTATATATGTATGGGGTATTTTGCTGTAAGAGAAAAGTTTGAAATTCCCAATCAAATAGTTTGTTTGTGTTTTATTCCCGGTGAAGTTGTAGTTTTTTGGACAGTTTCTATTCTCACACACATCCATGTATTATTACTGGGCTTTAACACAGCAGCCCCTGCTTTCCTGTACGCCTTTTAATTTCTAAAAATGTCTTTCTGATGTCAATCATGATTTGTTCAGGATGTCCCACGTCACGCTTTTGAGAATTCTCTGACCAAAGTATGGTCTGCAGTTTTTTGGAACCGATGTGGCATCATGTAGGACTGAATATGTCATTATGCAGAAAAGATTGCAAGGGCCTCTCAGATACATTTGTTATATGGGGCTGTAAAGGCAAATGGCTTTGGCAGAGATCATACTTTTGTGCTTCTCCACAGTATTCCTAGAATACCAAAAGGCGGAAAGAGTTATAATTTTCGAAAAAGCCTGTCGGACCTTGTCTTCAAGGTTGACTTTAGACCTTGCCTGATTTTGAATGGTCTGGTCTTGACTTTTTTGGTTTCTGGGTCAAGCTATGATAAATCTTCTTAAAGGTCTTTGTCATCTTCACCCGTGAAAAATGTTAAACTCCAAAACAAACAAGTCATGGTCATAAGTCATGGGGGAATCTTTTCACCAAGAAAACAACAGCTTACAAAAACAAAGTGATAACAAACCTGATCCCACCTCTGATGGGTAGTGTTGGGCAAGATCTCCCTTTACCATAACGCATCACAGCAAAGAGGTAGGACAGATGTTCATTATATTACCTTGACAACATATTAGGGATGAGCGGGAGGACTGGAGAAGAGGATAAAAAAGACAAAGCGGTGGCTTAGAGAGGCATCGGAAAGAGTTAAGCCTTTAAATGCCTCTAACTGAAAGGGCACGGGCAGCAGACACACAGAGAACCTTGTGACGATTCTACGGATGGCCTCCATTGTAAAAATACAAGCCAAAACCTTGAGACTTGGCTGAGGGTGATTCTATGATTCACTCTAAAATAAATAACCTTTACATTTAAATGTGGCCTTTTAACTGCATAAATGTACCTCAATAAAGTGGAATGCTTTAAATTAAATTGCGACAACCTCAACATTTTAACCACAACACTTTAAAGCTCATTAGTCATTATTTTATGAGTGATGGTAAATTCCCAGTGTGCTCCCAAGGAACTGGGTGGTGTTTTCTAAGTTGTGTGCTTCTTTTGTTTTACTGAGGAAATTCTAATTGTGCTTGCTGAGCAGATCAGCACTGCCGACCACACACAGATGCACACTCAGAAGTCTGAGGCACTTGTTTCAGCCGAGCGCCTTCAAAAGTGCTGTTGCATGTGATAATCCAAAAATACAAGTTATAAATTATTATAAAAGTGGATTATTCTAGTCTTTTGAGGTTACCAAAACAGTTGACCATGAGCTCAGGATGTGTGATCAGGTTGAAACAGGAAACCAGGTTCATCATTATGATTTTAGTTTTCTTTGTATTGTTTCTGTTCTGATTTTATGTAAAGCGTCTTTGAGCATTAGGAAAAGCGCTATAAAAATCCCATGTATTATTATTATCATAAATAGCTCAGGTTTCACACACAATGTTACTGCATTTATGGGGACAACAGAGTTGAACTTGTACATTATTTTTGAGTTTATAAGTGCATTATGCTATACATTAGAATTCTGAAAACCAAGAAAGTGTGTTTTGGCAAAACATTTTTGAAAAACGCTGCTCTGAGGTGGTCTTCATGATACATGACTTCCCCCAGAGTAGGCATGGGGCAGAGGGCACTGAGAGCCTGACCTTCAGCCTTGCAGCCAGTAATTCAGATATAAAAACACATTTGCCACAATTAAAAACTACACAGGCCTCCATGTCACTCAAACATTTAAGATGCCTAGTGGTTTCCCTTTTTCTTCAATCCCTTGCTTCCATCTTTAAGCCGTGCAGACCCAGAAAGCATCGTAGAGATTTGGCTCACGGCCAAAACTGCCAGCAAGCCGACACTCATGAGCCTTCTTCCACAGCAGCCCATGAGCTCATCTTGTACACACTGTCACTATAAACCTCCTGCTCAGGTATCTTCCTGTGATAATAAGATCGTTAAACTTTTACAAGGCATAATGTCTCGTAATAAAGCTGGCCTAGGAGACGGAATTTGATTAACGCAACACAAATTGACATTTCTGGCAACAACACTGACAGATTATCACCTTATAAAGAAGGAGAACGTGTTAGCAAACTGTTTCCTATCTACGTATTCAACAAAAGTACAAGAACATTAATATTAATTTGAGGTTGTGGCACACTGACATATGTTACTCCAATGTTCACACTCATTGACCTCTCTTTTGTATGTATGAGGATCATAAAGCACTAATAAATGCCTGTGTGTGGTGGTGAATACAGAATAACTCAATAAACGAGTTGTCTGACTGAAGCACAACACTCTGGTATTAAAGGCTTGACAGTAAATGTCATTCTAAAGAAACTAACCAATCTCCTAAATCCTAACATGTGTTTCAACTAAAATGTACATAAACAGCTTACACAGTAAAGAAAGTGAGCTCATGCATGCCATACCGATCCATGTCAATGTTCAACTCTGGCACCAGATCTAATGTGTTCCAAATGAATCCTCAAGGCCCTCAAAAGTATGACGTAAAACAACGCAATCATAAGAATCTGCCTTTAATAGACTTTTATGAAAAATGCCTCCTAAAAAACAATGTCTAGACATCGATCTGTAGACTCTGAACTGACTATAAAAATGAGGGAAGCCCTCATTAATGGTGCAACAGTAAAAGTGCTGAGGCTCTTTCTATTATTATGAGTAATAAAGCACCAACAAATGCTGACTGAAAATGCTAACATGCAACACAGTTTATATATACCTGTATATACGTTATATGGCTGGCAATGAGCAGCTAAAAACTATCCTTGGATTTCAGGGAAGTGATTGTGGGACCTGAGATTTTGTTATAGAATCGTTAAATGGGTCAGTATGTTATTGATAACTATATTAGACATATAGTTCTGAACACGATATGTTGGGCCACTGGCTGCACTACTAACATAAGGCAAGCAGTGGCAGCTGTTATCAAAATCACCTGACTTGCCTCGGGTGATCAGCTCTTTTAGATAAATGGATGTGGAGCGACTGGCTGCCGGTGGACACATGGTAAGAGTTAGGGATAGGTCAGGTAAACATGTCTGCCCCAGAACACATCTGAGACAGGCAATAACATGTACATTTGTGACACAGAAGGAATAGACTTTAAAAGATTGTTCTTTTCTGTGTAATCTTAAATAATACTTTTGCCGGCATGTTGTTTCAGGTCCTACTGAGGTAAAGAAATATGATCCATCACCAAAACACTGCACAATGGATTATAATATTATGAGACAGGATGTTACGAGTCTGGAAAGCTATCACAGTTTAAATCATTCTGTCCTGTTCACAAAAAAACAGCAAAAACATGCCAATCATCGACTTCCAATTGTACTGCGGCAAAAGTTGAGCCAGGTTGAATGTTTGAGATGGTACGAATAGAGTGGCGTCATTTTAAAAGAATGCCGAATGAATTCCCATTGTCTACATCATTTTGTACTGCTGTCACATAATCAACTTTCTAAGTCTGGTGAGATGAAAAACATATTTAGTGGTATTACATTAGCCCTTCCTATTCTTCCTTTCTATCTCAATTATTTCACCCCTACAGCAGAGTGTCCTATAAAAGTACCCAGTCTATTCATCCACTTTTTCACTACTGCAGCCTGTCTAACGTGTCCGCCTCCACGCTCAGACAGTTACCTGAGAGATACTGGAAAACAAACAAAAAAGCTATGAACAAAAGGTCAAGACAATATTGAGTGCCCAGACGGTGATGTCGAAGAGCCTTGAAGTTCATGACCCGGGCACAGGCACCCTCAGGACCTCAGGATGAGGCTCAGAATTCAACAGATGTTGAAAAACAAATCCACAGCCTGGAGGGAAACAAAGCAAACATGGTGGAGAGTACAAAGTACCAGAAACGTTTGACACAAGGGTAATTCAGGTCAAACACAAGGTCAACTACCTGCGACCACACCAGCAACATCCTCTATTCATAATAGCCTTGGAGTCCCTTAATCCTTTTTACGTACATTTGTTAACTGGGAACCAAATGGGCAACATTCCAAGTGTTCCTGAAGCAGCCCTCAGGTATGTGCTGCCTTCCTAGATGAAAGGGGATAAACTGCTGAGTACCAATTACAAAGCTAAATAGAGTTAAAACTATAGCACTAAGGCACTTCAGAAGGTCCATGTACAGTCCAAAAATTAAAGGCCATTTTAATATTCTAGGGCAACTTGAAACAGAGACACACATTGTAGTCTGCCACGCTCCTCTCTCCTCCTCTAATCCTCCAAAAACCTCCACCTCTCTCTTTTGGCATTCCTGCCTAATAGCATCATTATTGACTGTGTCCAGATAAACGCAGGCACCTTGTAATCTCACACGGGCGGGGAGGTTCAGAAAACTGCTGCTCTGGAAAGAAGGAAACAAAGGGAAAAGGGGACGGTGGAAGAAGACGCTGAACACCAACAAAGAGAACTCTGAGATGAGTGCCTTTGATCATTCAGAGGAGGTAGAAGCAATCCCGTCATCTTCTCTCATCACACCACACCCAAAGCTTTGGTCCAGCTCCTTCTAACTAAAGTTTACTGGCTGGAGAAGGGTTGCAAGACAGGCCATCAACCAATATACATAAATCACAGCTGAAACAACCACTTGATAGCAATTACATTGAAGACAAAGACATCGGTGATTGATTTCCTTTTGGAAATTCAAAATCTGCGTCTGAATTTCTATATGTAAGCTAGATGATCATAGGCTGAAATCACCCAGTTAGTCTCTCTCTGTTTGGCCTGTACCATTCCTTGTGCATTTTCTTGAACACATCCAGTACAATCAAAACGTTTTAGGAAGGAGATACAGTATGTTCGTTTTCCCTCCAGGAAAATCTGTTCAAAAGTGAACTTTATGATCATCATCAACCCTAAATCATAAAGGGAATGATATAATCAGTTGGCACATACTGTGAAATAAATGGCCTGAGAAATAAAGGCATTTCTTAGGCTGTTATATCAGCCTTAGGAAGTCAAAATCTTTGTCCAGAGGGTAGGAGCGTACATTTTCCATACCTCTACCTTTTGTTCTAAGAGATTCTGAGAGTGTTCACTTCCATAGTGGGAGCAGCATTTGGGAGGTGTTACTACTTTTAGAAATGAGTATCCCGTAGAGAACAATGCAGAAGAAAAACAACTATAAGTAAAGGCAAGAAAAGTGCAAAGGCTGAGCACAAAATATTAAATTATTTATTTAAGTGTAGGCTCCTTTGCTTTCTGGCATTTAAAACTGCACAACACTGTGAACCAATATGGAAAAAAGATAAAGTGTGCCACTTTGATATGGATGCAATCACCTTCAAATTAAAGGACTGAGCCAGAACAAACAACAACCGTATAGTCATCTTAAAATCTGTATAGTAAACAGCTAACACAACAAAAAAGAATCACAGGCTCAGGTTTCTGACCCGTTTCAAATGTTGCTAATTAAACACTCACACAAGCAAGAACGTAAAGAGACACAAACACACCCTCTCACAGCAAGGTAGTATTTACAAGGACGAGCACGTGTGTAAGTACGTCAGCAGAGCCACGAAGAACGTAGAACCACAGAGGGCTCTGGAAACTAATCTGCGGAAACGTGAACAGCACACACACATAAACACACTTTAATTCATGCCAACTCATTCTTCACAACACATTCTTCACACCTTGTAGATTGTCTTATTATAATGGTTAATTGGAGAACTGCACAATTGAACATACATTCTGGGATAAATGCAGCATTTCCTGTCTTGGTAATGGTAAGAGTGTTGTGAAATAAAGTTTATTTGGCTGTAAACTTTCAAATAAATGGTCCACAAGTCCAGAGCATCTGCTTGCAATACACCTTTCACTACTCCACCCAAGACTGGATTTCTTAATAACGGATTGTTCATTGCTCTTTGGACGTCAGCGACTGAATATAGATGGTCACCGCTTTTTTTTAACAGTTATTTGTGGTAGAGAATCATAACGGTTCATTTTAAAAGCAACTAAGGGTATATTGATTAATTGCCATGCTTTCAGACTGCAGTGCTGAACACACAACCTCTGTGCCTCAGTAAAATGACTTGTGAAGTATCCTCTTGCTTTCTCTCTTTCTTTCTCTCCCTGCAGGATGGAGGAAAGGGGGGAGGCTTCCTGACTGATCTTCCCACACAAGCCTGACCCCAATATCCAGGCATCCTCCTGACACTCTTGCTTCACACACACAGACAAGCACCCACACACACAGGCAGCGAGAAACACAGATACACAAACACACTCTCTAATGTTTACTGTGTCAGATTGCAGTGTAAATAAAGGGGAAGCTCCGGCCTCTGATTTAAAGGGAGCCAAATCAAACAGGAGGGACTACGTTATCGCACTGGGTCGGATGTAAAGTGGAGGAATTGGATCTGTGTCAGAATGAAACAAACCCTATAAAAAGTTCCTAGGAAAACAAAACTAGTGCTCTATGAGGGTCTGGGATATTTTTGCAGAAGGACAAAAAGCAAAGCAGGGGCAGAACAACATTTGGGGAAATGTTCAGCTACCCCTGCTTGCAGTGTGCTGTGCTAATCATTCCTCTATTCCCCTGGGGGTTTTGGAAAACACATTCTGACATCCTCGTAAACATTTTAAGAAGCAAACGAAATCACTTGGTTGTGAGACGCAGGACAAAGAGAAGTCAACTTTTAATTACTGATTCAAGCTGTTACTGTTTACTGTAAGAGGAGAATGGTATATTACTTCCTAGTGACAGTAGTAAAAAAACTGCAATTCATCGCGCCTTGAGGTCGCGTTCAGGTTGTCATCACAGTATTCTTTCCCTACTTTTGCTTTGTCCAAGAAACAATACATGACAGCTTTTAAATCACCTGCTAATGATCTAGGATTGACATCCCCCCCCCGAGGCACACGATGAGGAATTCACCAATGTTACACTTGTGTATTCTGTTCATATTTATTCCTTGAAAATAATTATTATTCTAGGCACAGAATCTATGATTAAAGAATTTCATAAGAATTTGTGACATGCTGAAATTCAGCAGAGGAGAGCAAACATCTGGAAAAGGAATCTATCTCTCTACTACACATCATCTCTGTCGATTAATCTTGTTTTTTTCTCTATGCAGTGTATTGAAGTTAAACCAAGTACATTTGAAATATATATACCATGAAGTAGTGAGGGGGAAACATATGAAAAGTCTTAAATAACATTTTGGCAGGATATTACACATATACCGCAAAACGTAGAGTCCATGGTAAGAAGTATTTGTAGTACGTTATACCCTAAAGTGCGTAAAGACTACTTCAGACTGCAACAAACACAGCCTGCTGCTCTCTGGTTCTGTTGACCTCTATAAGGATTATCCAAAGGGGTGTTTCTGTAGAAAGAGTGTACTTGTTTCTTTTCTTTTTTACTGATGCAACCCACTATACACTTATAGTGCTGCTGTAACACTTCAAATGTAAGGTCTATCTTATCTCTTATCCTAGTACACACTTGAGCGTTACCTCTTTGCTCATGCTGTTAACGGAGCATTTTTGCACGGGGTGGCATCAAACTGTCTCACCTTAAAACCAGCACACAAACCCCCATGACCAGGGCCTTCCCTCCCTACAGGCCGATCATGCAGGCTGCATGGGGCCTCACATTGCGCAGGGGGCCTCGCGCAGGGGGCCTGGGCTTATGAGCTCGGCTTGTGCGCAGTTCTCAGCGCAGTTCTCAGCGCAGTTCTCAGCGCAGTTCTCCGCGCATTCTTTATTTACCATTCATTCAAGTATGTTATGCCTTTGATCTGCTAATGTACAGGAGGAAGAGTGATAAACTGTCTGTCTAGTTGGCTTACATAACAGTTAAAGTTTACAGCCTAAAAAACATGGATAATTTCTTCCCCTTTTATTCATTTTTATGTCAATTTGCACATTTCATGGTGATGCTCAGCCTCTCCCCTTAACTCCTAACAGTCATCATCATGTCAACCACAACACAGAGAAATACTGATAGAAATGTGTGTGTAGTTGTTGATACATTGCTGACAGAGGGAACTACATTTGAATACAGATTTAATAAATATCAGTTTTTGAGCAAGTAATAAGCATGTTTTGTCTTGACTATATTACAACTATATTATAATAAAATAATATAGTATTTATATTATTGAATTGATTATGATTATGATTATGATTATTAGTAGAAGTAGTTTATTTGCATTAACTATATTTTAATCTTTTTGAGGCTAGTGTTTGGCAGGAAATGCAGACGTATTCACCTGTAAACGCAAACTGAACGACATACATGCACATTTACCATTTACCTCACTGTATAAAAAAGTAACTGTGTTGATTTGCAAAGTACTTTGTTTCCAAAAAATGTTTCACTCCTGTCGGTTGGGGGGCCTCATCTCACAATGTCGCTTGGGGCCCCAAGTTGGCCAGGGACGGCCCTGCCCATGACATGGCATCACAGCAGGATGTGATGCTGCTTTTGCAAGAAGATAAGTGACCTCTCCACCCTCCTCAGAAAATAATAGAGGGACTTTTACATCCTTAGAAAAAGTCTCACCATCACCAAAATGTTCAAACTCCAAAGTGAGCTCCAGTAAAGTTGTGGTTGTGTTGGTAAGGAAACATTTTACCTGGAAAGTGATGTACATTGATGCATTGAATGTATGTACCAATAGCTTTGTTTGCAATTACCATATAGCACTGCCAATGAGGGATACATCTGAGTAAAATGTGATTCCTGAATATTTAACACTAATTGTTTAGAACTTCTTATTTGACATGGCAGTTTGCCTGCACCTCTGACCTACAAGCCGGGGTTACTGTTAAATAGCCCAATTATATATATTCTAGGCATGATTAGCTGTTGAGAATGAGAGAGAACCCAGAGGTGATAATAATCATCAAGCTGCATTGCAAACCTAAAGCTACACACTAACCCTGGCGGAATGCTAATGATAGTGACCGCCAGGCTGAACATCTGTGTGCGGAGACAAAATCCCCCAGAGTCCTTCCTCTGGAGGTGTGAGGAACATTAGGCATTCAAAGGGCGGATTGTGAGCAAACTATCACATTTCTCACTTTCTGTGTGCTTTTGTTGTCACAGCAGAGTAAACTCCAAATAAGTGATCAGAGGTTTTGCAAAAAAAAACACAAATGTCATGCATTGCAAAGTAACATAATTGTACACCACATAGTTTCATTACATTACCTGGATCGTGGAAGGGGACCAGGGCAAAGTTATACAGATTTTTCTTCGGTCTGTTCAGGGATGTTTCCAAAATCTTGGACGCGCCCTCGATGACCTGCACCAGGTCGTCGTACATGGAGCCGGTCACATCGAAGACGAATGCCAGGGTGGATGCCCCCTCCGGGATGTCCTCCGTTGTGGCCGGGGTCCCTGTGTCCTGTCCGGCAGAAAACGCCACTGACAGCGCGAGGGACAGCCACACTAATGTGCTGCCCATTTCAGATCCAAGATGCTTCTCAAGCAAAGTTCTTAGATATGTTCTTCTGGCCAGTGCGAACCTTAAGGTAGCTCTCGAGATAAAGGTAGAGACATCAGGCTCTTAAAATTGACTGAAATGTATAAGGAACAATTAACAAAGGGATACAGGAATCTCAGAGTTTTCGTGCGCTTCTTCTTCTGCAGTTTCTCACTTCTTCGCAGCCTCTCACTTCTCTGTGAACTAAACCAAGCAGTCCCAGCAGCTGCAGCTGTGCCTGTCGTCTGTTGTCTGCAGAGTCAGGAGCCCTTGTTCAATCAGCTCTGTCATACAAAGACCACCTCTCAGCTGGGCAGAAAGTCTCCAAGGCGCAGACAACCCCATGCAGAAAAGCGCTGCTCTGATTGGACGAGATGCTTTGGAATTCGAGGGATCCTGGGACTAATTTTCTTTGCGGCGTTACACAAAGAGATGTTTCCCGTGGTCAAATACATAAGGTCGTAAATGCATTATATTGTTGGATTTACATGCAAGTAAGTCTTTTTGGAGAGGGGGGTTCAATAATGAATCTGAAGTTATTACACGCAAAGTTATTACATGCAAACGTATGCTAATTATTAGAAGGTCGATGTCGTACTAACATGAATCATACAATTTGGAAAGAAAGGTAGCAATTGTTTGAAATGGTGAATGTTTGCATGAGACAAGCTGATACGAGACCAGGACAATCAAAAAGTAGCTCTTCTTTAGTGATTCCGAGCTCTGTATTGCCACCTAGCGGTTGTAGTTTGATTTTACAATGAATTGGAAAAGGTGCCAAGAACAACACCAATGACAGCAAAACCATTTGCAAAGGGTTTTACATGGGATTAGACTCGAGCAAAACTATTAGAGATAGAACTATTAAGCAGTTCTTCTATCAATGAATATGAATAACATCAATACGATGAATAAAGAGACATAAGAAAAAACTAAATGTGATTTTTCCTCAATTTAATCCTAATAGAGTTGTATTCATGTAAGGCTTCAATGTACTTTTCACGCTATTCTGGTGTTCCAAGTCTAAAGCCATTATGCATGCAAAATGCCATGCAAAATTATTTCTAAATGGAATGCAACCATAATTCAAGTGAAAATGCCCGCTGTGAAAGGTACCAGCAAACCAAAGCAGATAAATGGAATTTCGCCATATCTAATACTGTTATTCACACCAATGCTATTCAAGCTGTGACATGTCAAAGGAATTTTACATAATTCTTTGGTATATATCTGTAGTTTAAATGCCAAAGGGTCCACCAAAAATCTGTTGATGTGAAAAATAAATTATGAGGGTTGTGCTAGATTTTCTGTGGCTCATAGAATCTATCAATAAAATCTTCTCAGTAGCGGATTTCTTTTTAAAAAGTCATTGTTGTTCATTTCAATTAGACAATCATCGGTAACTGCAAACCATTATCATGTTTTGGCACCAGAGGGAGCGAGTACACCACTTATAACTCATATTGCATGTTGCAGAGCTTTAAAAAGTGAATAGTGAGATTAGGGCAATTTAGAATGGATAAGAACACAAGGGAAATTCAAGAGCAGACAACACCTAGAACACAAAGAAATAGAGTGTAAGAATACAATTTCCCTAGTCTATTTCAAAATACCTGGCTCTGTTAAGGGAATGGCATTACCAAGGGAAGTGTCTGGCTTTTTTCAAAGGTGATTTCAGGTCTTTACTGAAGTATGGGGATTGAAAGCTGAATGGAAACATTCAAATAAGAATCCAAACCTCACTAACCAAGACACACTCAAATGATGTAGGAGGAGAGCATCTGCTAATGAGATTTTTGCATGGCAAACAAATAGGGAGGTTAAAGCCTTCTGGAAAATGCACCATGACAATCCAGCATGCAGGCAATGATTACACAACACATTTCTCAGTATAAATAAAACACGTATTTTCCAAGCTTAAATAACAGCTTAGAGGTACATCCTGTTCCTAACAAGATAATACTAGACAAAAATAAATATGAATTGAGAACGCAACGGCTTACACTCCTTTGACATCATTTTATTTACACAGTGTTGTTCCTTCTACTGTGTGCAAGCTAGTGATTCAGTCATCTGAAGGAAATCTGCAGAAGCAGACTTGTTAAAATTGTTATACTCTGGAAATAATCAAATGAAATAACCGATAAGGAACCACATTTGAAGTGTATCAATGCACCTAGGGCACAATCACACACACACACACACACACACACACACACACACACACACACACACACACACACACACACACACACACACAAACACACACACACACACACACACACACACACACACACACACACACACACACACACACACACACACACACACGCATAAGCATGAGCACACACATATAAACAGTGCTTTAGCTCGATTTCAAGGAAACCATGTGTGGGAGTTCCCACTTGCTTGAGTTCCTTGGAAGGCGGTACATTTTTTATCACCTGGTTTAGCAGGTACACATTTAACCTTCTTGACCTTTTAACTATAAAAGTGTTAATGATTAATGACATAAAATACATCAATCAGTCTCCCTTGGTATTTAGTTAACTGATGGAAAAAAACGTAATTGCTCTAGAATAGAAAATTGGAATATCTTGTGTTCACTCCCCCACATTATCCAACATTTAGAAATTGCTGTATTCAACAGATTGTTTTTTTCTAATTACTAGTGTAGAACTTGACAGTTAATACACAAAGGATATTTGTTCACTGAAACACACCATCCCAAGGCAACCACCAAGGCTACCACAGCTCTGTACATAGACGATGAATCAATGATTGACTTAGTTCACTGGTCGGCATGGATGTTATGTTGTGATAGCACCTGCTCCACAACTTCTCACACAATGGCATCACAGAAAAACCCTCTGGGGAAACGACAACAAGTTTACATTATTGTTATTCTATGTGTAATACTTATAGGAATTGCATGTACTTGCATGCTTAGGTTTAAACATCTCATTGCTGCTCAAACTAGATCCACCACTTCTTCCTGTGGCTGTTATTGCAGTAACAGTTGGAAATCACTTTTCTCTCACACTTTCATTCAAAAAGCAAAAATGTACCAATATTGTTTTTTGATGGTATGGCAGAAACATAATTGCCTGAGGCAGTTTCTCTTAAGAAAGCTGACAATAATCTAATTGACCCAACATTATAGTTACATAACTTCCTTTTCCATTGCGCAACAAATCTCAACTCTTCACAAACCATGAAACCATGTGACATGAGGCTACATTTCACTTTGGTCTACCATTTGTATTAGATAGATGTTTTTATTTGTTTGGATAAAACAATTAGGAGACAAGGAAAGAAAGGACGAAAAATATAGTCGCAATGTTACAAGACCCACCAGTCTTTATAAATGCTGTATATGGTTACACCACTCTGAAAATATTCTGACAATCCTGTAGTGCAAGTTTTATAAAGATGCCTGCACTGACGTCTTAATCTATCAGTTAGTTACATAGCCTTTCCTTCCCTGCTTTATCTCTCTCTCTTCTGCTCGATTGTTCTCAACATTTTCTTGGATGGAAAACAGACTCAAAAGCACCAGAGAAATTATGAGTTAGTGTGAGTTGCTTTTCATTTTGTTTGTAATCGTTTTATGAGATAATCCTACTGTATATGCCGGAGAACCACATTATGCTGTTTTTCTCCTTATGTGCATGTGTATTTCTGCATAATGTTGGTCGTTTTTTTATAGCTGTTAAAGAGCTAATTACTGCAGTCTCATAGGACAGGCATGACTCTAGCTCACAAACACTGTTGTCCTGTCTCCCAAACACGATCCACATGACACATAGGCTCCATCCTTCCAGTGAGCCTACCAGAAAGCCCGCCCTGGGGCCTGGTGCTCTGTTACTCAACAAACCTAATCCCTGGGTTTAATGCCTCTCATCACACTAAAGTCGCTCTTTTGTAGTGACCACAACTCATCTGGCCAATGAGGCTGGCCGGTTGTGCACATACACACCAACATATCCTTTGTAATCCCTCACCATTCTTTCTTTTTATCTCCCTCTCCCACTCTGGGTCTCTCGTTTTCATAAACACACACTGTACAGTATAAACATGCGTAACCACGCGAATACCAGCATTTGTGTGCACTTACAATAGTGCTCATTCTTTTACTGTCTCATCATATCTCTCAAAGGACAGACAAACACTAGCAGTGAAAAAAAACATTTCTTTGTTCCTTGGCTATTTTTATCAGGAGTTTGTTTGCAAATATTCAAAAAAGCTGAGAAGAAAAAATTGAAAGAACAGCATACTGTATATATAGACAGTCAAATAAATAGTACAAAAAAAGTGACGTCCGGCTTCTGAAAAGTTATACACACTCCAATTGTTCTTCACTTGGTGTAGTCAGGTGATAATGGGAAAGACAGCTGAGGAAAAAAGAAGGTTCTCTCTCTCTTTCAGACTCAGATCTAACTGGATTTGGCGAGACATCACCACTCCCTCTCTTTTTACTCAGGCCTCTGGTGCTATGTGGTCTGCACATTCCTGCTTTCAAAGCTGTTAATGCTGATCACATAATTAAGCGTTCATTCTGGCTTTTGTTTTTCACAAACTATGAACAGAGACTCTACGAGAATGTGTGTGTACGTGTTGTGGGTGCATGTGACTGTATGGCTGTATCAAAAAGTGAAAGAGAAACAGAGAATAATGGTGAGTAAGGACCTGACTTGTGAATACAGTAAGCTCTGAAAGTGTATTTCAATTTAAAAGGGAACACGTTTGTCCCAACTCAGTGAGGATGTCACTGTCTAGGTTGACTTACTGCTTTATTTTATTGATATCTAACTATATTTGATTACAGTGTCCTTAAAGATTTTTTGTTTTATATTTTATGTATGCACCATGACATCAAGTGAAATTCCTCGTATGTGTGAACCTACCTGGCAATAAACCCGTTTCTGATTATGATTATGAAACTAGAAAACAGGCCAAAAACCTATGTATGCATACTCTCTTGGGTGTCTTAAGTCTTTTATCTAAGATTATATGTGGTTAAGTCATGTAACCTGTCTTTTAACACAGACTGGTGTTCTGTTGAATTTGTCTAACAAATATCATTTCTCATTTTGGTCAAAAAATTGAGATATATGATTTACAAGAGGAAACAGGTACAGATTTAACAGTGAATTACAGAACCAACGCGAATGTGATCTAAACCACTGCTGTTTTCTGGGGATTTGTCAGAAAAATCACACTCAAATCCATAAAGGTGGATCACTGTTAATCCATATTGCATTGGAGATAGATAAACAGAGCTCCTAAGCTCTAAGGAGGCTTTGATAATGTCCATGTTACGGTAACATTTATGTCTTTTCAGGAAAATGTAGGTCAGCCATAAAATGTTTCTATCATGGTAATAAAAGCTTCCACATTTGACCTTTCTGCTAAAAGCAACCCAACTGTGGCAACTGACTATTTTGTGCTAATCCGTCTGCAGCAAACAATAAAAGTAAAAGAAAAGAAAACGTATATAAATTCTTTATCCCCTTCCCTTTCTTGTATCCTATACTTATCCTATGTGTATGTCACTTCTCTATTTTCTTTCAGTCAAAAACATCTTCTTTCCATGTCTGCTTTCCTTATCTTTCACCCTTGCATGCATATGTGTGTAAAAGAGAGTTTAGGAATCAAGGGACATAGGAACAGTGTAATTTCACGTACAAATTTGACAATAATGACAAGTATTAAGGGCTGTGCCATTAGTAAAAGCTTAGAGAAAAAAGGGAGAGGGTAGAGACAAATGCGTCTCTCTTTTTTTTTTTTAAACCCATGCAGATGCATGTAGGCCGCCCCCTCATTCACACACACAAGATACAAAATAAGAAGTAGGTATGTGCGCTAGAAAAATATTATGGGAAAGTAGATTTATTCTTCGCAAACAACCTTTTTCTCAAAACATTTCCCTGGCCTTATCCCACCAAAGGAACTTCTATCAATATCACAGTGGATTCTCTGACAATAAAAGTCTTTCACAGCCCACTAAGTGGTCTTCTGATAGGAAGGCATTTGTGGGTATGTAGGGGAACATTGTGTCGTCCAACTGCCGCCCTCCCCGTCAAATTAGTTAGTCTCACTTCCCATGGCCTTGAGGAAGCTGACTCTTGGATATTTATATTGCAATGTAGAAAATGCTGTCTGCTTTTTGAAAATATTGGCGTTTCAGGGTTAGGGTTTACATCTGTTCAGGCAAGTTAAGCCAATGTTTCCATATTTTCTTAAACCATGACATTATTTTGTATTTTGAGTCTGAACAAATGGAAATTTTGAGATTACTGAGATAATGGTTCTACATTACCAGCGACATAGATTCTTCAAATGATAAAAAATACATCGAGTCAAATATTCAGCCCTACCGGTCAATGTAATGCTAGGACAACAGACACAAGAAATTGAAAGAGAATGTGTTTTAAATGGGCTTACCTGCTTGAAAAGTTCTATTTAACGGAAAGTAGCCTATGTGAGCTAGTTAAAGTGGACCTATCATGCTATATTTGAACAATATATTGTAGGGCCATACCTATATAAAGTATATAAATATAGTATTTTTTTCAAAATACCAAACAGATCCTGCATTTTAGCCATGCCTCATTTCGCTCCATTTGCTCTTTCCAGCCCTGTTTTTGCAGGGGGCTGATTCTGTGAGCTGCAGCTGACCACGCCCCCCTGCAGGAGAGGGGAGCGTGCTCTGATCAGCTGCTGGGCTGTCAGAAGAGGGGGAGAAAGCTGTCAGAAAAGGGGGAGAAAAAGAGATCTCCGTCCTCCGTGTTTTATTATATTATTATATAGAGTCGTTATTCATTTGTTTTAAAGCTCAATAAATAACAAAGAAGACCTTTGACCGGCACTTTTCTAATTTTGTCCGGAAGATTTAAACTTTAACGGACATCTTGACCGGCGAAAAAAAAAACCTAACTGAAACTCTGCCGCACGGTCCCCTCGTTCCTTGGAAGAGGCGGAGAGGTGGGTGTTTGTCATCTGCTGGTGGACTACCGGAGAGAATTACAGTGCTTGCCTCGACGGGGAGGGATTGCATTGAATTACAGCAGCAGGAGCAAACGCTTGCCTCGGGGAGGGAGAAAAAAAGCCACAGCGGAGAATAAACAGAAGGGCAACCATGGCAACCATGCACGGGAAGTCTTCTTCGCTGCTTTTGTGGCAGACTACAGCGCCACTTACAGGCCTGGCATATGTACTACAGCGTCTCCAGCGCTTTCGAGCGGCAATGGCCGGCCGTGGCCCAACCCCACATTCCCCTGATAGGTGGAGAGTTGGCCCAATAGCCGTAGCGCCACCGTCCTGACGTCAGTGAAATGTTCAAATCTGGATCAGTCTGTATCAGATCCGTTGCAGCCCCGTTTTTAGAGATTTGGGTATGGAGGAAAATAGAGAGGGTTGTGTGTTCTGACACTTGGTGAGTTCCCTGGAACACCGGGGACACATATTCATGTATAAAAGACGTACAAAAGTGCATTTTGCATGATAGGTCCCCTTTAACTAACACAATGACAAGCGATAGGGCTAGCTTCACACGCCTATGCTAGCTGCAGCTTCAAATATTTTTATGGCTCAATATAATTTTTTTTCAAATAACCTTGGCCAAAATGAACAAATGAGAATGATGTTAGTAAATCATATAAAAAAATATGATCTATGCTATGTTTATTAATAATTATAGTGGCAGTCTTTTAAAGCCAAATGCATTAGCTAACTGCATATCCCTATGCTAATATTGGATGAAAAAACGGCACCTTACCTGCTAACTAGGTAGCTTGTTATAATTTACAATCAGGACACTTAAAGTGGACCTATCATGCTATATTTTAATAATATAGTGTAGGACCATACCTATATAAGGCATATTTATACTTTTTTTTGTTCAAAATACCAAACAGATCATGCATTTTAGCCATGCCTCATTTCGCTCAATTTGCACTTTTGTAGCTCTGTTTTTGCAAGGGCTGATTCTGTGAGAACAGCACCACCTACAGGCCTGGCATATGTACTACAGCGTCTCCAGCGCTTTCGAACTGCAATGGCCGTGGCTGTCTTCTCCTGATTGGTGGAGTTGGCCCAATAGCCGTAGCGCCACCGTCCTGACGTCAGGACAGTGTTCAAATCTGGATCAGTTTTTATCAGATCCGTTGCAGCCCCTTTTTTAGAGATTTGGGTATGGAGGAAAATAGAGAGGGTTGTGTTTTCTGACACTTGGTGAGTTCCCTGGAACCCCGGGGACACATATTCATGTATAAAAGACGTACAAAAGTGCATTTTGTATGATAGGTCCCCTTTAAGTCACTGGTTTGGACATAAATGAAATGTGACAAATATTAGTGTTTTTAAATTAGCTTATCTGCTCGTTTTCTTCTTTGAGAGGAACCAAAAGAGTAGTATTGCTGTAGACATTTTTGACAACTGACAAAAATCTAAGTTAATAGAAAACTAGTTTGTGAACTATATAGATATCTAGGGCAGATCGTTTATCATTAACATGTTTCTGACTATGGTGTCACCTTGTTAAGTTATCTGACACATGTCTACAAGCACAGGATCATGAAAAGATAAGGGCTAGAAATCATGGTTGGGAAGCATAACATACGGTAGGTAATGAATGCTTTTTAAAATTAAGTTTAATTTCCCTGATCTAAAACATTTAAACATAGGCTATAGCAGGCCTACAAAACATGTTTGTTCTCTGAATTATCCTACCATTTTTTTCCACATCCATTAGTCGATGTCTGATTCCTTCTGGTATCTGGTGTTGTGTGTGCCTGACCAATTCCAGGGAAATTAGCGCATTTAATTAATTTCTCGGAAAAATGCACAAGAAATGACAATAGTAGTTCTAACTCAGTCACCCACACTTACAAATACCCATACCACCAGATACAAGCATTCTTAAAAAAAAATTATTGCAGACAATCACACATTAGAAAAAATAGCTTACATTTACCAAGACTATTTGCAAGACAAATTTATTTTCCAACACTGTCTACCTAAATCCTACCACAGAAACTTAAATGTTTTGCATTTCTTGGTTAGTACTATACTTCACCAGGGCTAGTGAGCAGATTTATAGAGGCGTATTGACAAGGTCACGGAAGGTTTTCTAATCAGGTTGCTGCTGTGTGTTTGTGTGTATGTGTGCATGTATTTACTGTAATGCGTGTGGTTGAAGGTTGGTGTGACAGATTGAAGGCCTCACAACCTATTGATGTGACCTATATTTCTTGTTTGGTTGTCACTATCCTCTTATATTCAGCATATTTCCTTAGTTAGAGATGCTATACTATACATCATCTCCGTAACCCTGTTCATCTTGTGAAATGCAAATGTTTATTTCTTAACTGGCTTAGCGTGTATTTTGAAGGATGTTCCCTACGTCAAGGTGTGCGACAGTACTGTAGAAGCAGTGAAAAGTAAAGAAATATATATCTATGTATGTTTACATGTTACTATTTTTTCCTAATCATCATTCTTCCTGACTCATGTCATTATTCTGCTACTTAGTTTTGACTAAATTAGTGTCAGTATGCCCTCAACACCCACACACTCTTTTCAGGAAGTCATTGTGTGTTGCTAATGCAGCATTTCAAACTGTTAAAATAGGCCTGTTATGTACAGTATTTTACTCATATCACTTTTGTGCATTCTGAGTATGTTTACGTGTTACTATGCTGTATATTCTAAACCAAAACAGCACTTATCTGTCTCAAACATGTTTCAGGATTTGGTTCATCTACATGCAAT
This sequence comes from Trematomus bernacchii, assembly GCF_902827165.1. NCBI lineage: Eukaryota > Metazoa > Chordata > Actinopteri > Perciformes > Nototheniidae > Trematomus > Trematomus bernacchii. Next base: position 14,555,263 of record NW_022987739.1, read on the forward strand.
GCAAAAACGCTATCCAATTATTATGTGATTAAGGAAAATAACAGTAAAGGCTCTCACATATAAAGCCCCCTTTGTGAGCTTTGCTATGAACTCAAATAGAAATGTATATTTAATATAATTTCCATAAATCCGATATAAAAGAGTTGTCTGACACAGGCACCAGGATGTATTAAACTGGCTGAAAATAGTGGAAAAATAAATACTGTTTTGTTGATTATTTCTATTTAAAGGAGTTGATGGTAACCCTGGCCTAGAAAACATGATGGTTCCTGCTGAACTCATCTGAAAACCTGTTTTCATCTTCAGTGAAGACTGTTTGTCTTCATTCTGTTTAACATCAAAACAGCTTGGGGAGACCTTTAAGAATGCCAAAGGATGTTTCACCAAAACACAAGATCATGGTCAAAATATAAACACTGCTCCTTCCTACTGGAATTTGCATTGATAACAAAAATAAAAATAAATGTAAATGGTCACAAGTGTTACAAGTCAAATTTGTACTTACTTTGAAATTATAAAAGAGTATTTATTTTACTTTTGCCTCACTGACCTCAAATTATATATTACATACATTATTTATGATATGATATTGTTGGAATTGTTGTTTAATTATTCATTACTATGTACTTTTCCTTGGATTGTTGTGCCATGTTCATTTATGTACTTTTTTATGCAATGCTATACAGAGTGAGACAGCCATGGATTTGTTATGATCGAAGGAAAATATTATCGTCTGCCACGGCTGAATATTCCTGCTGACATTTTCAGTTAGTGCCATAACCAAACACATCACAATGATAAAACAAAGGCTTCTGGGATAACTGCAGGGAGGATCATGTGCACATTTTCTACAAAATGTGCACATGAGTACAGGCATATAATCAAGGCTTGATGCAGTTTGTGCTGCAGGAAAAAAGTACATTATCAACAACATTGAAATTGTTTACCTTGGCTGGTCTCAAACAGAATGCTAACTCTGTTTACAAACAAGCTAGATCTGGAACGCACCCTGAAACAATACTTTTGTGTGTATTTTCTGAAATACACGCAGTATGCAAAGGATAGACATGACCATATCCATCCACATGCATTAGCACTCTAGACTCTCCATAACTCCACAGTTAATTGGCACTCCAGTCTGGACTGAAGATGTCATGGCCTCTCCTGTTACAGCACAGCTCAGTGGAGAAAGACTTTAACATGCCTGCTGGGTTAATCCTCTATTTACACACTAATGTTGAGAATAAGTTGATTAGAAGCACTTACCTTGAAGTTCACTTAACTGCTAAGAGGCAACCTGTCTAGAAACCATGGTTAATATCATGCATTACATCTATGAAGCATTCAAATAAAGGATCATGGAGCATGTTCGAATATTGGTAGATCATGTATAATTTTTAATAAAGACATGTGGGAGGAGGCACCAACTCCCTCACTAACTTTTGTCCTTAGCCCCTGTGTTAAGAAAGGTACACATTTTTTAACAATGTTTTGCATTTGAGTCCCTTGTGGAGGCCATTTTGTAAAAGTGCTTAAAGAGGAAGCCCGCCTCCACAGGAGTCTTCATATGGTGAATAGTAGGCGGGTGCTCAGATGTGATTGGATAATTGATTTGAGATAATATGGCAGCTTAAGATCAATGATGAATGAAGTACAAATGATTTGTTTATTCTGAAGGTTCAGAATTTCTGAAAACATACTAAAGAATCAATCACATTTTTTTTTACATTTGTTGTTAACCTTGTACACATACCATTCTAGAGCACCAACCTGATTGGTCAGTTTGAACTCTGAAGGCAGGCTATATATACATATATGTGACTTTTTTAACTCCTGCTTCAACTGGATAAATGTGACTGGAGTCAGAGTGATGAAACACTTCCTCTCTGGAGGCCCACTGGTTAAAAGTTAAACCGCTTGACCGGAATCTAACTGGCCAATAGTCACTCTGTGTGTTCGGATGAGTGTAACGTGTGTGTTTGCATGTGCACAGAACAGAATGTGCTTGAGTTGTGTCCCCCTGTTTCCACTTATTCAACTTTTTGCACTTCATGTCTACCGAATTTTAAGGATAGCAGGACTAATAGAAAAAATATTTCACAACATCAGCAGTTTTTCTTTAAGACAACTGTTGGCACTCTGAGGAGATAGCTCACTTCCCTTTGAACAAGTACGAAGAGAATAATCATTAACTTTGCAGTGACAATCCAGACTAATATATGTTCCAAAGGCAGTGGACATTCATGTATTTGTTTTAAAGGAAATTAAAATAAGATTATATTTGCTGACTGGTGTTTATAAAACTGTTCATCCGCAATATATACCTGGCTGCTAAATCCTAAGAACTGTTACAGGATGTGTATTTTTTTTAATTATGTAACTTTTATTTTTTATTATATTTTTTAATATATAATAACTTAGTACTTTTTTTTAATGCATGTCACATATTTAACATATGTAACATTAAGCTGTCTGTTGCTCTTTTTCCTGCTGTAACTACGCACATTTCCCCTCCGTGGGACTAATAAAGGTATTCTGATAACCTCGAACACAGGTCCCCGGCTTCTATTGTCAACAGTGTGTAATGTGTATCACTGTACTATTCCTCAAAGGGGACAGGCTGCTAACTAGCTCATTATGGAAAGCACAGTGTGATTAGCAGGCCGTTGGTACACAACTCATTCTGTATTTTCCGGAAGCTTTTGTCAGCAACCCCCTGTAACTATAGGTGAAGCTTGTTATGAGGAAAGCTGTGCACTATATGAGAAAAACCGTTAAGAAAGACACAGGAATAAAATGACCATAAGTGTACAAAGGGATAGTGCATGAAGTTGAATTTAACATATCAGAGTGAGGTTACAAAACAGAAAATAAAGCGATAAACCCTGTTAAATATTTTTAAAGTTATACTTTATTTTATACATTGAGGATATACCGGTAAGAGTCTTAACAATGAGAGAGGCTGTCGTGTGTGTGTGTCACTCTATTTTGTTTTTTTAAGTCCTCTCTCCACACAGCTACTTGTCCTTGTGTAAACACAGACCTCAGAGGAATATGCTGTCCAGTGATATGGATTTTTAAATAAATAATTAATATCCACAGATTTATTTAGTTGTGAACATGTGTTTTTTTCATGATGAACTCTGTTTACTCCTTTAGTTTTGACTTGAGGCTTTCACATGATGTCTCTGACACTGATGTGAAGCTTTTAAAATGTAATGTTATTTCTTGTGACAATACCTGATCGCAGAAAGACTTGCTCCTGACTCTGTATAAGGTATGCATGAGGTTTTATGAGATGAGTTTAGATACTTCTGTTTCAAAAGTCACAAGGAAAAGAGAACACAGACCAGAAAACTGGCTAGTGATGTAAAGAGTAAATATGGATGACTGACGTTTTTAAGGCGTTGCAAAGAAATGAGCATCTAAAGAAATCATCAACAAAAAAAAGAGTAGGGAAAAATCATAAGATAAAACAGAAGGATAAAAGAAAGAGATGAGAGAGAGAGACTATAGGAGTAGCCGTGATTAAAATGATCCGAGACCAACACACTGTCACATGTTTTCAGATTTGCATGCTTTTCATGGTGTCACCAGCATGAGCACAGTATGAGGGATCATGTGTTGTCTTGTTCATTTACGCAACATCCAATAATGTACACACACAAACAAAGATTTCACAAAAATTGCATCATTCAATCATTAGATGTTGATAGGATATTCTTTGATCTTTTGACCTATTGATCTTCCTTGGTTCATGTTGCTCTTAAAAGTTGTTTACTGAGGGACTTCTTGACATTTCCAGAACAACCTGAACCAGCTTGGAATGTAAAAAGCAGATGAGACACACATTTTGCACTATTCATTTTGTACAAACATAATTGTAGGTATTTTCATGTCCCTCTTTTCATAACATTTGCTGAAAGGGTGTGGCATTGGCATTCGCATCATATGTGACTTTTTTTGTTGCTATTTTGCTTCTTGACAATGTTCCATGTATTGTTGTGGACACCCGTATGCCTGAAGTGCACTGTGCATTGTTGATTTGTTCCTTACTTAGGAGAATTGCAATACAATTAGAAAATGAGTGTTGTTTTGTTGGTGAGAGTATTAATTGGCTTTATCATCACATTTCACATTTATTAAAGTAGCTCAAGCACATGTGGTAAGGCTAGTCCTGTTACTAGCATTGCAAATAGAGAGATCAGAGGGCAACTCATGATGCAAGTGGCATTCGTGGATCATTACCACTGGCCCTATCTGTACACTGAACACAGCGCTGATGTACCACAGTCCCATGTTAGTGTATTGAAGGGTGTTAGCATGTAGTTCCTCGGCTTAGAATTCAGTGTAAATTTCAGTGTGACACTCAATGCAGAACAATTCTGATGTGTCTCTATGTCGGGTGGAAATAGTTGATGAAGAAAATGTATAAAACTGGAGGGTTCTGGCTGACTAGAGAAAGTAATAAAAGAGTAAAGCTAATGCTGTATTTAAATTAAGACACACTGATTGTTATTTCTAAGTTAATAAGGGTCAAAATCTAGCTTGTGTGTGGGTGTGTTTTTGTGTGAGTATGTGTATTTGTTTTCTAATCACTAAACTGGGTTTAGAAAGGAAGTGTCTCAAAGAGATTTTTTGTTCTAACATTGGACAGAAAGCGACACTTTCTCGTGACCCTCTTGTGACTCTGCCTTCTGTCGGGACAAGAGACAGCGGGGCACAGGTCTGTGGGAAAGACTACAGAGAACGTTTGACAACAGTGAGCCTGTGTAGCTAATCAGTCCCTAGCTGTAGCTTATCATTTAACTGTAACTGATAGATCATGCTGAAGATGTTTGATTGATTGCAGGTTGTAAAGTGATGCATGTTTACAATTCCAGACAAGATTTTGCCACAATGCAGAACATTTGTTTCTTTGGCTAAATGTCACAACTGATTTAACATAAAAATATGGCACACCACATGTTATGTCTTATTCACATGCTGAAACTTGACAGGTTAGAATAAAAGTATTCCTCTTCATTAAATGGTTAATCGCTTACTTTTGTAACTCAAAGTGTGTTAGTATTTCTTTCTTTCATACAATCAGGCTGCCAATGTGCTTAACAGAGCCAGATTAAAACTGTGCAGAAATTGTTTTGTAAATAGAACACATATTGCAAGACTAAACATTACAGCAAAAACAATAAAATATATAAAAGTTACTCAAATAAATAAGAACAATAGATACATTGGTATGAAAATCAATGATCAAGACTTAAAAATGTTTGCAATAAATAAGAAGGCCCCTTAAAATCTAGTCAATGTCCTTGATCTTTAAAAGTCCACAGAGGTGGAAAGACAAAGTCTACATGTGGAGATGTCCAACAAATGCAGCATGCATCTGAATTCAAACATCTGTTTGTTGCAAAAAAGGAAAGCCTGTGACTTAGCCACCTGACATCTCAAATTGAAGGGTTAGTTCTTAAACTAGGAAAGAGTACTGCATGTTTATTAGTATTAACTGAAATGAATTCTAGGAAATAATCTAGACAACCTGAGGTTAAATAAATATGATGTTTTCTCAGATCTTAAGCTTCAACTTGGATGCCAATAAACTACAACATGACATTCAACATCACCTTTGAACTGCCCCCCCTGGAAACCCACTGTCCCTGTTACATCAATACGAATGGTTTGTCATGAGGTTAACTTTCAAAGTTTATCAGTACCTTATCAGAGGACTGCGTAACTCCATGCTCACGTGGCACCGTTTATTTTGCAGTGCCCTGAAGAGGTAGGGAAGTGGTGATATCAACAGTTTCTGACTGCTAGGCACGTACATCTTTGATGCTCAGACTGCTGTTTTCATTGAAGAATAAGAATAATATTGGTCAATAAATTAAAAGTACTGAAATATGAAATATTTTCCCTATATAAATAAATGTAGACTCTAAAAGATAAGTTCACTAAATATAAAATCAGTAAATACATGGTAAGACAATCATGGCATAGTGTTTCAATGAAAAGTGAAATAAGGACAATTTTGAATGGTGCCGCTCCAGATTCTAAAGCCCTAAACCTCCTGCTTGCCTCAACTCAGTCCAAACATCAGTGCCAGCCACGTGTTACCGCTGGCGCAGATACCTAAAATATTCATAGTGTTCTTGTCAGAACACATGTCTGCAGCCTCACTGCACAAATCTCTGTATGAAAGAATGAATGGGCCGCTAGAGTTTACAATATGACTCAGCAAAATTAGGGCTGCATCCTTTGTCTTGGAATGACTAAGCAAACACACACGCACACACACACACACACACACACCACACACACACACACACACACACACACACACACACACACACACACACTCACACACACACACACACACACACACACACTCACACACACACACACACACACACACACACACACACACACACACACACACACACAGACATTGGATTGTGCTTTAGATTCAACACTTGATAAGATTAGTTAATTCAGAGAAGATGTTCACCTTCCAAAATGATGTCTTGATTTTATTGTCACATATGTACGACAAAACTGAGCTATGTGCTGACTATTAATTCCAATTTGTTTTATCTGCCTGTAGAATTAATTCATTATACTAAAAGGTATATGGCAATATAATTCTAGATATTTGTATTTAGATTGTCAATTTATTTATTTACTTACACATTTGTTGGTCCAAATCCAATTCCTAATACCACCTACTTAAGTTAGGCTGCTGATGGTTGGCTGCACTCCATCAGCTGTAATCACCACTTCCCTGTCTGAATCTCCAGACGCTGTGCTGAGGAGATGGACTATCTTTGTGCCAGGGATCTTTATTCAACTTTGCTGACAGTCACGAAAATGCTGAAGTCAGATCCTAAAAGGGCTTTTGTAAAGACAAAACTGACAATTTGAGTGAATGAGAGACACCTTAGAGGGTCAGCTTTGCTGATTTGGGGTGCGCACTTCATGAGCTAAAGTTTGGAAGTCGCATTCTGATGCAACAGTAATGGCACGCACTGTATGTTACTTAGATATGTTTTATTGAAAACATCTTTGTTGATATGACATTAGCGCTGGTTGGTTTCCTGGCATGTCTGTATGGAGGCACTCCATCCAAAACAGCTACACATAGACATGGCTATGAAAGAAATAGGGGTGAAATATGATACAGGTGGCAATTCTTGGAAACTTGACATTTATTTTCTTGCCAGCAACAACTTCTTTCACCTTGTCAGGAATGTCACCCCCACACAGATGGAAACACAACGTGTCAGGGAAATAATACCAGCACAAGAGCTGATATAAAGAGATTACTTTGTGTTGATAAACCTAATCTGTGTTGACTGGACCCCTGGCTTTGGTTGTTAACACCGTGGCTTTCAACACAATGGTCAGAGTGCTTCTCAGGCTATAGTTTAATGGTCTTGTGCTTTGGTAACTATTTTATTTTATTTATGTATTTATTTGTCTGTCCCAGTGAGACAAATCTATTTTACAGGGGAAAAGGCTAACAATTAGCCGCCCCATAGTAGAGTTCCGATTAGCACCTATTTGAGTAACATTAAAAATGATCAAAAGAATAATGAGGAGGAAAACTAAGGACAGTATAGCCTTTGCATCTCTATCTCCTGGACGCGTTGGGAGTGAGAGTGTGTTGCTATCAGACGTACGTACGTGTATGTGTATGTGTATGTATGTGTATGTGTATATAGTATATGTATGTGTATGTATATATGTATGTATATGTGTATGTAAATGTGTGGGTATGGGTGTATGTATGTACATATATATGTGTATGTGTATATGTGTGTATATATATGTGAGTATATAGGTAAATGTATTATTGTTATAAATCTTTATTTCTTTATTTCTTAATTTTTTTTTTTTTTTTTTACATTACTTTATTTTTACCTATATATCTATTTATCTACTTTACTATGTAGGACCGGGAGGGTGGGGGGAGGTAAAAAAAGAAAAAGGGAAAAATATATACCATATCATGTGACTCGTTGTGCCCGACTCAATCAAAAAAGATATAATAATTTAAAAAAAAGATCAAATCTGCACACAGAGCACCTGGACTCATTTGATTTTGTCACAGATCTAAATGTATTAGGGATTACTCTGTTTTAAAGCTTAAGATCAGTTTGTACTTTGTTCCATGCAGTATAGGTGCAGAAATTCCTAAAGCTTTATTTCCTAATGCATTCATTTTTTGCAACGTTCTGGGTTTAGGCTTTAAGAAACATCGTCACTGATTAAAAAACATATAGGTAATTTAAAAAATGTATACCAATAGTTGACCATTTCTGTCAACAACTATCTCATACATTTGGTGGCAGGCTTTCACAAACCAGTTTACACTCAGACCCAACAGTCACACAAACTCCCCATGCAGGTAAGGCTGGCTGACGCATTGGCAGTGAAGTGATTCTTATCCTTTAATCTAATTACTGACGGACTGAGCTAGTACATTTAGTCAAGGCAGGTGAATGGCTCCTTCTTTCTCTAGACAACATATGTGCAGTCATGGAGAGGGTTTAGCCTGGATGTTCCTTCATAATTGACATCAAAAGACTTATGTGCTGTCATGACTCACAGAAAATGGGGGGATATGACTCAACGGAAGTAAATGTGGCTCAGTGGCAGCATAAATTAAACAGCTAATGGATTCAAAAGACAAGAGATGCAAAATTCAAAATATAGACCTTCATATAGACATGATAAGCTAAGTCAGAGAAAAAATTCTGGTCCGAGGTTAGAACAAAGATCAGGTTGGACTTAGCTCAGCAAGCATCCACCCTGCAGTGTCATTAGTCGAACTGCTGAATCTGACAGGAGCTATTTTAATGATATTTTAGCCAAGAAATGTATACTCAAGTGTGAGGAGGACCCTCACTCATCTCTTAAAATATTGTTATCATGTATTTTCATTACTTTGTTCTTTCCATCCTGCATCCTCATCCCGTAGTTTATTTAACTTTAATCTATTTTATATTTCCAAATGATCTCCCCTTCCTATAAAGCCTTAACCAGGGACTACAGGTGGAAAATAGCAATCTGCAAAAACCTGGTAAATTACATCTATCCTTAAATATAAGGTTCATGTGTTTGTGCATTTATATGTCTTGTTCAAATAAATAACATAACATAACATACCATAACACTCTAGTATTGCTTAATTTATTCAGGGGAAATGGGGAGGAGCTGGTGTTGTAGGACCGCCCACCGGTGGCCACGTCACGGGCAGCGTGTCGGGAGCGCGCTTTACCGTCACCATCCGGCCATTCTTTCTGTTCTGTCAGAGCAAGCCCGGAGCAGACCGAGAGTGGACGTGTTTCTCATACAGAGCGGAGCAGACATCTACTACCAGTCCGAAGAGCCGTGCCTGTAGTCGCGTTGCGTCTTTGCTTTGACCAGAACCAACCAACTCTGAATTTGCATTAAATATGTCTAATATCGTTTGCTGTCAAACGCCTCAGGTAAGACATCTTTCTCTTAAAAAATCAAAGAGGGAATGCTGTTGTATTTTTAACGTGGTGTTAAAATGTGACCGGTTGTCGGTTACAACGACTGTAATGTGTCTGTCTTTCTGCTAAATATTCTTTACACGAATGGCAGATGATTTCTTTGCTCGTACAGGGTGGAAACGGCTGGAATTTGGAAATGCCAAATGTAACGTTACTGGCGCAGACAATGTCACAAACCGCAGCTAGCTTTTAAATATAATTGTCCGTCAACGACTTATTTTGCAAGCTAACGAAATCATGTAGCCAGTCCTAGCTTTGAGCAATGACAAGTGCTAATGACCGAATACATTCGCCACAGTCCAATTTATTGAAATCAACCGGTGTGGCTGTCTCATGGCTTCCCATCCTAGCTAAGCAGCAGGTTGTCTAGCTAGAAAGCTAACATGCAGTAGCTTTCCAGCGTGCCATCTCTCTTCAGTTGCCAACTGCTTTGCGTCAACGGTATGCCAAACGATATCTCGCTTTTAATATAAAGTATACCTGCTTTTGTAATCCGTATAAAAGTCGAGATAATAATATTTGGTGGGCTCTGCTTCCTGACCCAGTTTCATGTGGCGGGATGTAGCTGTATGATTTCTGGCCCGTCGCCAGACACCACGGCCCTGGTACATTACTCCACCAGAGGAGGAGGCAACAGCCGGAGAATGACATTGCTTTGCAGCGAATGGTGTCCAAATGTAAGACTCGCCCATTGGGGGGGTGGTAGGGTGGGTAGCGTAGTGGTATGGGTACACCCTGTCCTTTACCCACCCTCCTTTGGTGCCATCGTCAGATTGTATGGGCTGTTAACAGTCTTGACATAATATCGACGCGGCACAGTGTCCGTCGATGTTTAGTTGTATTTAATTGAGTTTCTAGTCAAATTATTGTTTTCTGCCGATTCTTAACGTTTTATTTCCTTTAAGTGCTTCAGTCAGTATCTTCCGGCTGCAGGTTGCCCTATGCCATGGTAGTATTTTGACATACTACGCTTTTAATCCGTTTCTGAAGCTGGAAACCATGTGGGAAATGTACAAGTAGTTTACTGTAGATTAGTGATTAAAAAGGTGAAAACAATTTAAATGATTTTGACTTGTACAGTAGATGATTAATAACACATCATTATCGCTTGAGTGGTCATGCTCGGAAAAATGCAACATTTTACTTTCTATAGACAAACAACCTTTGCATTATTCAGCTGTCCATTTTTTTTTTATTGTCACAATTTTAAAGAGAACCTTTTTCAAGATGGGTTACATTGTAGCTCTGTTAATTTCCACTCTGTAGAACTCGGTGAAATATCCAGCAATGCTTCTCTTCACCACTGGAGGGCTGTCTAACAAGCATTGATTGTTCAGTAACAGGCCTGCACTTTTGTGACTGACTAATCAGATGGAAAAATGGAGAGGGAAAAAACATTCAGGGCTACCTTCTGTGACAAAGTTGTGAACGTCTCACTTTGGTTCCTTTTGTTCTCTCTCCTGTGTTTCCAAGCTAATTTACAGCTCACCTAGTCTGCCTGCCTTTTTTGTCCTAATATACATTTCTATATGTTTATTCTTATATTTCTATACAAGTTATTATCCTGTTTTCAGATGTATGGACCCAGTCAGTGTGTAATGCTGAACATCACAGTTTTGATGTAGCCAGACATCATTCCTAAAATGTCCTTTTTTGGTTTCTTTCACCCACTGCACACTGGCCATTGCGTAAAATTGTCCCATCATTTTACAAAAAGCAAATATTTTTAAATCACAGCTGTCATTTAGTTGCCAACTCTGCATTGAATAATTGTCCAGATAGCTGGGGGCGTGGCTTGACTGGCAGAGTGTTTTGTTAGGTGGAGAAATGAGGGGGGAAGGAGACAACAGGCGAGCGTAGAGCCCAGCCATGTGGAGGAGTCGAGCTTTTGAGCTTTAACAAAGAGTCTTCTGCCAGATGTTGCATAACGACAAGAAACTGGGTCAGTGTTTCCTCCATCCACACACAGCATGAATTATAGCTTTCAATGCTCTTCAGTGCAATACAAAAATACCATATTCTAGCATGTGCCATCATGCTTGAGCATTTACCCATAAAATCTCTGGCATACTTCCCAGCAGTCTGGTAGTTTTACACATCCTCCTTTTACTCGTCTAAGCAAAGCGGGATGTTCAGTGTGTGTGTAACTTTCACCCCCGCACATGATTAGCAAAATAAATGCAGGCTGAGGATAGTAATCGGATCCGAACATAATTCCCCCTTCTGATTGTTTTATGATTACTGAATTCAGTGTGGTTTTTAGTTTAGTAGGTCATTGGCTTGAAGTGTTTTGTTGTGGTGTTGATTTGGCACAGCACAGACATTTAATTGTGCATTGTGGGGGATTTTAAGTATTGGATTTATGGCAGTTTCAGATAACAGGCATAGCATTTAATTTAGTGAGGAAGGTTAGATCTGGTGTCTTATTTGTGTACAAAGTGTAGTAGTTGATATAATAAGCCATGGCTCACGGCAGAAGAAAATTACTAGATTGTTTTTCAGCTGAAGATAGAGCTGAAGTTACATACAAACATTATTTCAGTGTAAAGGAGCCATTCAGACATGGCCTTGCAAGATTTTCCTTTAAGACATCTGATTGTGGATAAGATGATTATTCAACAGCATACAAAGATAATGCTGATAATTTTTTTATATTGTCTGTGTCATACTAGCACTGCAACTACGTCTTACACAGTTGTAGACCAAGCTCCTGCAAGGTTAAATATTACTTCAAAGTTAAAGGGCATTTACACCAAGTTATCTGAAAACATGATTGCACAATGATTCACATGCTTCCCACTGAAGGCGCCACTGGCAGCACCTTGACTCGCACGTACAGTGCATTATATACTTGTGCAGTAATTAAGTAAATCACAGTCTTTTGCAATGAATTAGAAATGCATGCAAGTTAGATATAGAACACTCGCAGAAAGCTATCTGTCCATGAAAGCCTGGTCACATGCAACGTGGATACAATTTCAGACTACGGGCAGCTGCTGTCGTCTGTCTTGCCCCATTTGGTATAGTGATAAAACTGTTGGGCCTGCAGTGGAATGTATTCACTGAGCCTCTCACTGCAGATGGCATAGCGGTGAGGAGACATTGTTTGGCATGGGATTACGTCAGTTGTGTTAATTTTGGCTGTGAACATCTGATTGGAACAATATTTTTTACGGCTAGTGGAATATAGATATAGGAGGATCTCCTCTCTCTTCGATTGTGACAGTGTCACCATACTGCATTTCTTACAGGTCAGTGCTTGAGTAACATGGTTTCTATAGGGAGGAGCCAGTCAGAGGGGCTTGTCATATAAGCTAGATTTTGAGTTTCGTTGCTTCAGGGAGTGGAGACAGAGCTCAAGGTATTAGACGGATGAAATGGTCTAGCTCAGCCTGTCGGGACGCATCAGCAGGTGTGGAGATTTAAAGCGCTAAATGAAGGGTGTTGTAAGGGAAGAGAATCAAAGGCCTGGGCTTAGATACATGCTGTACACCTTTTGGTTTACTGCATATTGAGATGAAATGCTGGATTTAATTTTCTTCCTGAATCCACTGAGGATAATATGGTCAGAAGGAGCTACTAACAATCCTGAATCAGATCAACTGTGCTTGTATTGTGTATGCATGTGGGGAATATGAAAAACATCTAATGCATGTTCGGAATATAGCTGGAAGGAAGAGGGGGGGGGGGCGGGCACTGTGTTCTCAAATGTGATCCCGTGTGCAAGGTTGCCTTGATATACCACGTGGTAGAACTGACTCATGCTAGCATTGCATGGGTGCCAAGAATAGGCTGTCTGTCCACCCGGAAAAAATAATTAAACTTGTGTACCATTCTCTGTTTTCTCCTTTTCTTCTAGGTTATAATGTATTACCAACACAGAATAAGTACAACTCTATAGCCAACGGGATCCCGAGGACTTGATTACAGTCGCTTCAAGCCTGATAGTTTGTCCGTGCGGCTGCTCCCCCTCTCCCTTCCACTCGAGCCTGTTTTAGTCAACTGGCATTTCTTCTAACGACGTCCCCTCCTCGGATAAAGAAGACTCGAGTTCCGCTGTGATCTCAGTTTGCTTTGCCCGTATCCTACTTTCGACTCTGCTTCCCTGGATTTGCAATATACTCTATTCGGTAAGGCCATGACTAATGCATGGGACTGATTATAAAACACAATGCACATTACAGGAAACTAATCCTAATCCTCTGTGTCATCAATTAATAAAGACTGCTATTACAATATTCCATGGCTGAAAGCATGTTGGACAGAGTGCAAAAGACAAGCCTGCTGAGTATTATATTACTTTTTTTTTTAAATAATGTTTATTTTTGCTCTACAGGCATACCATTTAAAAAAAGATTCACCAAGATGATTCCCAACGGTTATTTGATCTTTGAGGATGAGAGTTTCCTGGATTCCACCGTGGCCAAAATGAACGCTCTGAGAAAGAGTGGTCAGTTCTGCGATGTTAGACTGCAGGTACGCTCAATGCAAACACACACTTACCCTTTTTAGCAACAACGTAGTGAATCACAAAAATGACAACAAATTTAAAGTAATACAAAACCATTTGCAACCCAGAAGATATCATTACAACCTGTTAGGCTCAACGTATTGTTTGGCCATTGGTTAGTTCACTGGGTTTTTCGGGCGTGAATGTCTACACATTTAGTAACAAGAAAAAAACTCAAGTATTTACTTAAATGTTTCCGTTGCTCTATTTCAAGTGTGAGAACCTGTTCCCACCATTTGTATAATTCAGAACTCTGAGAGACGTATGCAGCCAATGGGAAACAAGAGATAACTTGTTAACTATTAATCGTGTAGCTTCTCAATCAATATTGGGTTTGTTTCTTTAGCTTCCTTAAATGCTCAAACACTACAATTCTAGCAGTTGTTTACCTTTGACAAAGTTACGCGCATCCTGATTATTTGTCTTCTTTTTATTAGGTGTGTGGTCATGAGCTGATGGCTCACCGTGCTGTCCTGGCTTGCTGCAGTCCCTATCTGTTTGAGATCTTTAATAGTGACATTGAGCCTCACGGAGTGTCTCATGTCACTTTTGAGGACTTGGATCCAGAGGCTGTGGAGATCTTGCTCAATTATGCCTATACTGCCCAGTAAGTAGCACCTTTTGCCTCTGATCCTATCCTATCATATCATATCAAAATTCTCAACTTCTTTAAATTATTGACAACCCCCTAATTTGTTGTGTCTTCTCTGTGTAATACAGGCTAAAGGCAGATAAAGAACTAGTTAAGGAAGTTTACTCTGCAGCCAAAAGGTTCAAGATGGAACGAGTCAAACAGGTATGTTTTTAACGGTCTACATTGCAGGACACGGCTTTAGGAACACATCTACAAACGGATGTTTTAATACATTTCCACTTTTCCCTCGCTTCTCAGATTTGTGGTGACTACCTGCTGTCTAAAATGGATTCCCAGAGCGCCATCTCTTTCCGTAACTTTGCCAGCTCTATGGGAGATGCCAGAGTTTTGGCCAAGGTGGACGCCTTCATCCAGGACCATCTACTGGAAGTGTCTGAACAGGAAGACTTTCTCAAACTCCCCCGCCTCAAGGTACTAGCTTAAATTGGCCAGGATTGGTGGTCTTGAGTTGAATAACACGCACTGGATTAAGCTCTGTATTTTTACCTTTGACATGACCTTACCTTTACCTTTACCTTTGACACCTCTGACATGAGATTAACATTACCTATAGTAGGAAGGTGTGCCTCTTATAGATTTCCCTTCTGCTAAAGCCTGCTGAGGATGTATTTAGGGCAGGGGACTTATGGGGGCATATGCAATAGTAAGGCCTAGCCCAGGTGGGTTATAGTGTACATGTTTTTGTTCAACATGAGGATTGCGCAAGGTACTTTATCAGAACTCACTTGTTGAGGTAGTGCAAATTTGATCAATCAAATATGCATGCTATTCATTAATATTGCTGATGTCCGTGTGTGTAAGGATACAATGTTTAATCCTGACCCTATGGCAACATAAAGGGATTATACAGGTAACATCAGCCAGTAAGATCAAGTTTAGTTTACAATAGGGGTCATTATGTTATAAATTGTTCTGCTACGGAGTCTCTTTATTCCTACTGTGTGTACATCTGACTCCTGTTTCGTTCCCTTTGTGTGTTTACAGTTAGAAGTAATGCTAGAAGACAACCTGACCCTGCCCAGCAATGGCAAGCTCTACTCCAAGGTGCTCAGCTGGGTGCAGCGCAGCCTCTGGGAGAACGGGGACCACCTGGACCGCCTGATGGAGGAGGTCAGTACCCGGGCGAGCAGGCTCCACTCTCAGACTGATCCTCATTCCCACCCTGCCCCTTCCCTTCCCTCTGAATCCTGTTTTTGACATTAAGAAGTCATTAAGGGGGCTGAAGTAGAAAAAGCATGCCATTGTCATGCTGCTATGTCAGGACTGTTCTTTTTGTTTCCTCTGGTTTGTTGAGGTTTTTGCAGTAAGAAACTCTGTACCCCTGAACCATACTACAAATTAGAGGTGAGCCCAAAAGAGCTGCGTTTGCTCTTGTTTTTTGTTTCCACTGTTCTCTTTTGGGTCTGTGGTTGGTTTATGTGCAACCCCATCTGAGTACGAGTATCACAGTGCTCTTCTCCTCTGATACACACAAACACAGGTTCTCACAGAGGTGACCCTTTATTCACTGCCACTTTACTATCTGAACAGGTTTGTTGCTCCAGCACTAACAGACACTCCTCCCCGTTGATTTATGTCTCTTGTAGGTTTATTAGCAGCAGCAGGAGACCAGACTGAAGAGCCACGACTGAGCCACCAGGGTAATGAGTCTGAGAAAGAGAGGGAGGAGAGGAGCACTACTGCCTCTCCTTGCAGCCAAGCAACACTGAGCTCCCATCTGTCCGTGCCACATATACAGATGCATCCCATTTCTGCATTTACCAGAATACATTGCCTCCAAACCTTTGGGATAAATACAAGTCGTTTATTGGCCCTTTGGCACATGACAATATATTCTCATACAGGCCTACTTATCCATTGAAACAATCAAGAACCAGTCAAATTGGGCATTGCACATAAGCATTGAAATTGAACAAATCGTACATAGGAATAAATTAATAATTAACCATCCAGCTGAAATAGAATTTTCAGCAAATTTGAATAAATTAAAAATACCCTTTGGCCATTTACATTTTTTATTTAGATTGTTTTTCTGTCATTTCTCAAGATAATCTGTTGCCACAGTAAAACTTGCCCTTCAAATGGTCAACTAAGGGACCACACAAATGATCATTCTATTTTATTATGCTTATTTTGTTTCCTGAATTGAATCCATCAATGGGTATCTTTTAAAAATGAGCTTGAGGGCTGTTACAACAGCACCACCACCTTTAGTCATCTGGATGTGACCTGGACATTGTGGCTGCCATCACAATGACCAACTTGTTCAGCTAGAAGACCGGTTTCCAAGCAGCAGAGGTGGAGAGAGGGCCACATGCAGCCCCCCCTCCCCCTCCTCCTCCTTCTCTTGATTCTTCACAGAAGATCTTTCCAGATGCAGCTTCTCATTCTTCATCAGCTCCCTCTTTTTTTTAGATGCAAACTGTCAGATTCCTTCTTGAGCTCGAACACTTAATGCAGCAGCAGCGTGTGTGTTTTTAAGGGAAGCTTTCAATCCAAGTGACAGAAGATCCAGGCCTTCGTCCCTTCCCCCTCTTCCTCTTCACAGCACTGCCCCCTTCCTCCTACTCCTCTTCCCTCCCCCCCCTTTCCCCGTTATGCTGAGGTTCTCAGTGTGTTGCCATGAAGACAGCCACATGGGTATGTTGTTGCTGTTTGTGTTTCAGGTGCAAACGCTGTACTACTCACCTGACCATAAGCTGGTGGATGGAGGGCTGGTGATTGATGGGCACAGTGAGGTGTTTGGTGGCGAGGAGGACCACCTTCAGTTTGTGCAGGTACTCAACAGCTTGTGCCTGGCTTCACTGTAATGAAGTCTCATTTTGCTTGGCAGTGTGTGTGCCTGGCCATGCATAAAAGTAATCGCAGCCTGTGCCTGGCAAGAAGTAGATGTGGCTCATTTAATTCCACAATGTTAAGACGAATGTCAGTGAATAAACATGAGCAACGATGCCTGCCTAGCTATGCTGTTGAGCATATATTAAAACTACAGTTTAATATTAAATGCTAATCTCCACCAGTTGGGAATGGGCAGATTTGTACCCTCTTTGTGACTGAACTGTGTGCTGTTAGATCTGATTGTGGTGCGGTCTGAGACAGTAGTTTGCAGTGCTGTGTTGTTGGCTTCAGAAGGCGTGAGATATCAAAACAAACGTCTTACATTAGATCAGCTGGATCAGAGCGTAGTTTGGGGGTATGATTACCTGGTGTTGTGGCCACTGGTGGGCCTGTGGTGCAAGCTTGGCTTCTGTAGCTGCACTGTGCTCTTGCAGAAGAAACCCGTACGGGAGAGCACCCAGAGGCAGATGAGCTGCAGCTCCTCGGGAAGCCTGTCGCCCTCCAACCAAGCAGCTAATGCGCCCAAACAGACCGGCCGGAGAGAGTGGAAGTACATCGCCTCTGAGAAGACCACAAGTAAGTGAACATGAACTACAGTACATTCAGAAATATTGTTTTATTTAAATCCTATGCATGATTGAGGCTCCTTTTTTCAACACTCGAATGGCTCTAACTATCTCTAATCAAACCTCTAGACCACACCTACCTGTGTCTGGCTGTGCTGGATGGCGTGTTGTGTGTGATCTTCTTGCACGGTCGCAGCAGCCCTCAGACCTCCCCCTCTGCCACCCCCTGCCTGATGAAGAGCCTCAGCTTCGAGGCCCAGCCCGAGGAGCTGGAGGAGCAGCCGCTCTCTCCCATGCATTACGCTCGCTCCGGTCTGGGCGCCGTGGCCCTGAACGGAAGACTCATCGCAGCAGGTTAGCACTAAACGGTTCTATATCAAATGACTAAGGTCTATGTAATTGGAGCTAAAAGGAGGTTGTGATACTTGGGAAGATAAATGCTTCTCTCTAGGCTTGATTGTCAGGGACAAATTGCAAAATGATGACCACAGGGATCCACTGTCTTGAATGTGATGCATTATCTTGTTCCCACAGGAGGATACAACAGAGAGGAGTGTCTAAGGACTGTGGAGTGTTACGACCCCAAAGAGGACCGCTGGACCTTCATTGCTCCCATGCGGACTCCAAGGGCTCGATTCCAGATGGCTGTGCTCATGGTACAATTACATTTTCATCCTGAAGCGACATTTTGAACATTGAGCAAGGAATCCAAATATCCACTGCATGCCTCCCTACTCCCTGTGCAACTAGTGGGGTTTCTAAATTCTCTTAACTTAATATCGATAGGTTCTTCAACAAAATCCTAATATAATGATGTTGATATTTCCACCTCACAGGGTCAGCTGTATGTGATTGGAGGATCAAATGGACATTCTGATGAGCTGAGCTGCGGGGAGATGTACGATCCACAGGCTGACGAGTGGGCTCAAGTGCCAGAGCTGAAGACAAACCGCTGCAATGCAGGTAGGTCCCTCCTTCTATACCTGATAATTAAATCAGTATTATCCAGGAAAACTCTTACATCAAGTAGCCTCTCTGTTGCTAACGTCAAGCTAGTTTGACTTTTCAGCTCATTCCTGTCTTATATTGTCCACAAATTGTTGTTTCTGTTTCAAAGGTCTCACTATTGTTCTTGTCTAACTTTGTATTTGCATACTGTATCCGTGTTAGTGTTGGAGTTTCTGCCCTGAGTAAATAAAGGTGTAATTCAGTCAGTCAACAACCGCGTCTCTGTTTTTAAAGGCGTCTGCTCATTGAACAACAAACTCTACGTCGTGGGTGGGTCGGACCCCTGCGGGCAGAAGGGCCTGAAGAACTGTGATGCTTTTGACCCTGTGATCAAAACCTGGTCTAACTGTGCCTCCCTCAACATCAGTACGTTTACACATACACTAAAAATATAGTAATAATATATATAATTTGAATATGTATAACATGGTCTAACCTCAAGCATAAAGCTGAATAATGTATTTTTCAGAGATCTAACAAATTCCTGTCTTGCATACACTTTAATTATTCCCTCGGTGTTGCAGCTCAGAGAACATGTTATTCAAGACCAAAAGTTGGATAGCTATTCATCAGAGACTTGCTTGTGTGATAATTGCAGCCCGAGGAACAATTGGAAAGTTTAATTAATTAATCACATTTTCTTCTTCCAGGGAGGCACCAGGCTGCCGTGTGCGAGTTGGACGGCTTCATGTATGTGATCGGAGGGGCGGAGTCCTGGAACTGCCTTAACACTGTGGAGCGCTACAACCCCGAGAACAACACCTGGACCCTGATCGCCCCCATGAACGTGGCTCGCAGGGGGGCCGCTGTCGCTGTCCATGCAGGTCAGCTCACAACAACAATGAGCAGTTAAATCAGCTGCTGCTCTACGGCAGCATCATGTGCAAAGATCAACAGGAAGCAGACAAAGTTATTTGTGTTTGTCATTATGTTGATAGTAATGTCTCCCCCTCTACCCAGGCAAACTGTTTGTTATTGGCGGCTTCGATGGCTCCCACGCGCTCCGCTGTGTGGAGGTGTACGACCCCGCCCGCAACGAGTGGAGGATGCTGGGTAGCATGACGTCGTCCCGCAGCAACGCGGGCGTGGCCATGCTGGGAGAAACCATCTACGCTGTGGGCGGGCTTCGACGGGAACGAGTTCCTCAACACGGTGGAGGTGTACAACCCCGAGACGGACGAGTGGAACGACTGCACCACGACCCTGTCTCCCCTCTCGGACTGAAGAGAGGGAGGGAGGGTTGGGGAGTTTCAGTGCTTCACCTTTTCCAAACTAACAGGCTTAGTGACGTAATCGTGTTTCGTGATGTTTTGTCTGTGTGTGTGGGTGGGGATGGGGGATTGTTGTGATGAGGGGTCTTCAGTGAAGACTGGCTTGTATTTGGCGGGTGGGATAAAAGGGAGGGGGGCGGGGGGGGTTGCCCAAAGCAACATGACGCCTTTGCATATTGCATACAATGTTTTTCGTGCTGTATATATTTTGTTCCTTCCTTATTTTTTGTCATATGCCAACATTTAATACACATTTAGTGCTTTTCTTTTTAACTTGGAGTTGAAAGGTTTTTCACTGGAGGGTTTTCAGATGAGCTAGCCGTTATCGGTCACTTGGAACGTGGCAGTATGGTGACAATTGGCTTTGATGGTTTTATTTGAGAATATTTGTAGAAATGTTACTTTGCTCACATTTAATGGTCAGTGGTTTGAAGCCTTACTCGGAGAGTGCGAGTTAGAAAAGAAAACACCTCATGGCTATTTCTGTCATTTTAAACGAGCTGGATTGCTTTTTTGAATCTTAAATGGCCTTTTTTATATTTTTTTATACACTGCTGATTTACTGATAAAAGTAGTAGCAGATGGCTTGAAGTCAATGAATCTAACCAGTGCCAGTTTTAGTAATACCTTTGTGCACACACCACACACGCACAACCATGCTTCTGCTAACCAAACTTTTGTTATTGTGATTGAACTAATCAATGTATGTAGAGATGCGGTTTACTGAAGATTCTTATTTCTCTTTTGTGTTTTAAAGTGTCAGGCATTGGCAGATTCTTCTGGAGGGAATGTTAAAAACGAAAATTAACACATTTGTAACATTTCTTAATTAATAAATCATTTAAATCTGATTTTGTCTCCAGCCTACTCTCTGAATGTATGTCATTAAGTGATAATGGACAATCACTTTGCCACACCTGATTCCATTGTTTATATCAATCTAAAAGTAACTGCCAGGACTGTTTTTACATTTGAAGTAAAATATGGAAGATAGTTAGCCTTAGTAGTTTAGCAGCTGAACAAACCTAAGTACAGCTGATTTGCTGACTCTAAATGTAGATTTTACTACCACCTCGTCTTCCACATGTACTGCTCTAACTATCGAGTAGCTGTCTAAGCTTTCAGGGAATACCACACTAAGCCAAGTATTTTTCTGCTCCTCTAAGTGTCTTTCAGGAGAGATTATACTGAGCCGGCTCTCGGACCTCAGCGTCACTGAGCTGCTGAGAGGGGAACCAGCATCTGCATGACCTCACTGACGCTTTATTAAATCTCTACCCAGCACTCATTCACAAGTTAGGCCCTGATAATCTCTGCTGATACACCTCAGTCATTGGGAGGGGGAGGCAGCAGATGGGCCATGTGCTACCGGAAGCAGAGGCTTAAACTCAGACACTGAGTCTGTACTCTAAGAAGCAACAAGGCTTCCTCGCGGTTTGAAACAGAAGTGGCAAAAGTAACAAAAGCGAGGGCATAGTTTATTGTAAAGGCAACTACGAATGTAAATGCAGTATTCCATGCATTTATAAAGCTCAAAAAGGATTAATGTAATGAGCTTCCTGTTCATTACTCATATTTACAACCAGCACAGAAACACCTCAACAATAACTAAATAATCCAGAGGAGATGAAAATGTGGGTTTCATGGCAGATAAACAGTTTCTAAAGAGAGAAAAGGTTAATTACAAATTACATGTATAAGCCTATATTCCTGCTACTGCAGTATTTTTGACTTTTTTTTAGAACATTTTAGTTATCCAGAATATTTATATTGTTTATATTTGATATAATCATTTTCATCTTATTTCTAATTGTTATTTCTCTATTCCACTTTTTAAGTATTTGTATTTTAATGTGTATTTAACACTGCTGCTTCTGTAACAAAATAATTTCCCAAATTGGGATCAATAAATTATATATATATATCGTTTGTCACAGGCTGGCTGCGCTGGCATGAATATGGATTATATTTAGAAACTAATAAAGAGGACATTGAAAATTCAATGCACCCTTTATAAAGGATTGTTGTTTTTTTGGACAGTAAATATACCTATGACGCAGGAAACAATTAAAGGTCAGAGTCCAACTTTACTGAACAGTATGTTCAAATACAGCGTGTCTGCATAGTCCAACTCTACTTTGAGATAACGAGACAGGAAGCTCATGACTTCATTGGCACCTGTAACTTTTTCGTGTGTGTGTGTGTGTGTGTGTCACAGCAGCAGCAGGTGTAATCTCAGACTGTCACCTGCGACCTGATCCACTACATTACACACACATGCACTCACACTCAGGTGAGCCTCTACTCACTGAGGACTGCAGGAAGCACCACGATTGATTGATGAAAGCAATACATTTGAGAAAAAAGACAATGCCAAAACATTTATTTGTTGTAAACATTTAACTCTTTTACATAAAATATATTTTCTGTTCTCAAATTATTTACATTTCTACTTAAAAATCAACCAAAAACCTTCGGAAGCTGAACACTCATTGGTTTTCAAAGTAGACTCCCATCTTAAATGACAACCTCTCTGATAGCTTCAGTAGAAAAATATAAAATAAATAAATTGCCACTTTGTTTCAGCTTTTTACTAGATCATTGCTTGGCCTTAAAGAGTCATGATTTGAGGAAAAAGCTCAGGCAGTAAACAACTTAAGGTTATATAACAATATGGTTTGAAACCTTTGTTTTATCTCTAAGCTACTGTATAATTTGCAGTTGGTTGCATTAAGTCTAAAGCATGGTTTGTGACAATTATTTCTTCAGTGAAACAGGAGGACACTGAACTTTACAATCTACTTTGTGTGCGAATAAAACAATCAAGATGTTAAGTGTTGAGAACTGGTGGGCTGAATGTGTTTCCTTTGAACAGAGCTAGGAGAGATGCTTCTCCCTGCCTCCAGTCTTTATGCTAAGCTAAGTTTATCTAGGCCTAGCTTAATATTGAATGAGGTTTGCATCTCCTCATATTTACCTTAATGTCGTACTATTACTTTAGGACCAGTGAACTAAAGCTTTTGTTGACGTTTAAGAATCATAAATAATATGAACCAACTGATAATTATGTCTGTGTTTAAAAAAAGTGAAAAGATATTAAAATTAACTACGGTCAAATATATCAAATAAGTTTTCACAGTGGCCGTGGGGTAAACCTAGAACTTCAGAAATTTGCATCATCATACCTTCATATGATGCAAAAATACCCAGCTCTATGTTTGTGAACTATGTAACAAACTGCAATCAAATGTTTGTATAACAACTAATGCCAGGGCTGTGATTGGTTACAAACTGATCACTTCTAACAATAAAAGCAAGATGAAATCATGAGACAGGATTGCTCAACTGTAATTTGGCAGGTAATATGAAAACGATATGTAAAGTAGCTGAAGGAATCTTGGAGAACATTGAAAGCAACACTTGATAGTTGACCTCTGAAAACTGTCAGAAAAATACTCTCTTTAACAAAAGGTGTCACCCTTAAGAAATAAGGAGAAAATCCATAGACATCCATCCCTTTGTGTGAAGCAGAATATCATAAGAAACATTTTATACATTTTAACGGAAAATAAAAAAAGGTAAACGGCTTCAGTATCCAGAGTATGAGCAGACACCTCTGCAATTGACAGTTTTCACTTCAAGTAAAGGATATCAGTTTATTTAGTGCATCTGATTGGCTGACGTGCAGACTCTCTAATTCTGAATCATCAGGCCCGAGATGTGTTGAAGTTGATGTGTTGACAGGTGACCCCAACACAGCGATCCAGGACCTCTTTGACCCCCAATAACTGGTTCCCTCCGATACTGAGCTTCTCCCTGGAAACACAGACACATTAGATACAAACACAGGAGAGTGTGCTTGGACAGCCTTTGACCAATGGAGCTTATTTTCTCCATCATCTTGTTACGATTAACATGTGAACAAAAATATTTCGGCCAACATTAGGAGTCTGTATTTGTGTCTTTTGCTGTGATTTAAATGGGTTGGGAAAGCTGATGTCCCCTGCTTTCATGCACCAATCTACAATCTATCCAACCCTAACCCTAACCCTGAACGTAACCCTAACCCTAAGCAATATTTCAATAATCACCTCTGGCTGGAAGAGAACTCTGTGCTCCATAGTTTTCCTATTCACTGTACATTTTACATTTATATATTCAGTCTAATATTTCATATTCCATCCGTCACATACTTGTGTAAATATAACACCTTGCTATATATCTTGTTATTGTTAATTTGTAAATTCAACATGTATATTTTCTACTTTCTTGTTTATTTCTTGTCTTTAAATTTGTATTGTACAATGCCATGTCTTTTATGCTGCTGCAACACAAACATCTCCCAAATTGGGATCAATAAAGTTCTATCTTATCTTATATTCTAATCCAAAAACTGTTAATGTTTCTTACTCAGTCATACATGTTTATTACCACCAATCCTCTCTGTTTGGGAATTGTTCATTGTTGTCGTGAAAAATGCGTTTCTGATTACTTCTAAATCCTGACTTGTATGCGTTTGCTCCTCTATTTGGTGTCTTAGAAAAAGACAAAGTCCATTAGCTGGGTTTATACACCCTGGTTTTAGTTAAGTGTTTATTGTATCCATTGGTAAAGGCAGGAAAACCTTTTAGGCTTCAAAAAATAAATATTCCAGTGAAAGATTGCAGAATTTCCCTTGGTATTATCTGGATGAACCTGGGTGACTCCACGCAGACATCTTGCTTGGTACACTTTGTATTTGCTGACCATGTTGGGCACAGAATGTCCAGAAACAAACAGAAGAGCTTCTGTGTCGGCTGCAGCTTCCACACATCCTGCAGCTCAATGACAGCTATTGACACACTTTTCCCAGTGAATTACATTTTTCTAGTAACAACAACATATATATATAACCATATAGTTACAAATGCACAATCTTAACACAACAACAAGTCTTCATCGTGAGCACAAACACAAATTCGCTACGAGAGCCTTGGCAACGGCTGCCTAGCAGCGAAGACACTGGGGGAGCTTGTTGCTTGTTTGTTTCATCCTCTGCTTTGTTTCCATTGGACCATTATATAACTACAGAGTGGAGAGAAGAGGAAAGAAAGAGCAGTATTTGCCGGCTGTTTACGCCTCCTGTTTTCTCCCTACATCCATCCAGTTCTCCTCCTTCATCCAATGGCGCAGCTGTGTGTTTTCATAACCTGCGGATAGTGCAGGTTGTGTAAGCGACTCTTCACTCTTGCCGGGATTCGGACACTCTGTCACTGAATAATCAGATTTTACATTCCAGCATGCTCCATGGAAATGATTACTGTGTGAACGGTTTCCGTTAGATGTGTTTACTTTGCTTCAGCTACGGATTCATGAGTGACAAAGAGCATGGAGCTTTTTGGAGGGAGGATCTCTCAACGCAGTCACACAAAAGTCAGTGACGCACACAAACTGTGCACAGAGTCACTGACCCAGATCATTAATGTATACACAGAGCTGCGCTGCTCCTGCTTGTTTCATAACAGCCTTTACTGTATGTGTTTCACAGGTTATTAATTTATATCCCCTGGAGACCATAACGATTCACACGGAATTTTGTATAGAACCACATGATGCATTAGGTGATGTAACTGATCCCTGTTCACCCTCAGCCAATCACGTCATGCTGCTATGGACACATGGATCATCTCCATGGGAACACATTTTGGTATCCACAATCCACGTTAAATTACATGTATCCAAAGTGACTCACAATAGGTGCAATCAACAATGAGGTGGTCGATTCAGAACATCAAGAATCCTGCAAGTACATTATTACCATTTGAAGTAATAATATATACTTAAACTTTTTTTTTATTTGAAGGATCAGGGCGCAGTTGAAACAGGTGTGATTAAACTTTCTACGACAAAAGAGATGTAGCCTTTCTGCTGTCCTGATACTAACAGGGAGCTACTGTTCAAAATCGAAAGAAAAATAACAACAAGACAGATACAGAATATGTATAATGTATATCAATCGGAAAATATATGCTGTAATTTTAGTATTTTTTGTCACACTCTTTTTCTTCATACTGGTAATATTGTCTTTATATCTTTCACTGTGCACCAACTGTGCTGTGAAGGCTCTCAGTTTAAAATATTTGTTCACACTTTAATAATCGGGTATACATAAAGCCAAACCTGTTTTTTTTTATT
Source organism: Trematomus bernacchii (assembly GCF_902827165.1). NCBI lineage: Eukaryota > Metazoa > Chordata > Actinopteri > Perciformes > Nototheniidae > Trematomus > Trematomus bernacchii. The sequence goes on from NW_022987739.1 coordinate 14,581,821, forward strand.
CATTTGACTTGCCATTGAAAGCAAAACGTTGCCCTTTTCGAGAGTGACTCAGTCCTACAGAAAGGCTTATGTAGGAATGCCAGTTAATGGTAGCAAGGTGGCCCTGGGTTTGCTTATAAAACGGCAGAACAACAAAGACTGGGGAAGGCCTTGGCGTAGCATTAGTATAACAGAAAAGTTGAATAGTTCAGCAACATAATAGAGAATATAATAATAATCCTCAATCCACTCCTCCATAGTAAGGCCCCCCCCGGAGGTCGAAGTTAACCTTGAATGTTTCCATCTTAAGCTTTGTTAGTTAGTTAGTTTCGTAACGGACGTAATGTAACAGTTGTAACGGTTGTAGCTTTTCTCATACATACGGGATACATGACTTGTGAAAAGTAACTACAATTCTACCCGTGATATACGCTCATTATATCACGGCTAAGAACCAATCAGATTGCTTGATTCGACTTGTCCGTTTTATAACTAATATTTTGACACAAGATAATGATCATAACGGATAAGGTAAAGGTAGTGAAGGTTGTGATCTGACTGATGGTAACACGCAAACTGGCCTTCAAACACATACAACGTAAACCATTATAAAAGTGGCCCTGATGACACATCCACGTGTGAAAAGAACCCATGTGTACCAAAGCAGCATAACAGAAACACCACCAACAGGTAAAAGGAGAGTTAAGCTACATATAATCAAATATGTACTGGACCTTAGGTATATAGCAGAAGGCTGAATGAGCACATTTGTTTTGTTTGGTTACATTCCCACCTGCTCTATAAAATCTGTAATATTGAGATGGCACTTGGAAAAGGGCGTATGTAAACACACAAGTTCATGCATGTCTGGCTCAACTGTGTTGCAAATAATTTATAGGCGAAAACCATAAAATATATCCTTCTTGTAAACACATCAGCTTTTGGGGACATCAGCTTTTCCAACCCATTTAAATCACAGTAAAAGACACAATGACAGACTCCTAACTGTCAGAAATGTTTGTTTCCACATGTTAATGGTAACAAGATGATGGAGAAAATAAGCTTTAGGCTGTCTATTGCTCAAGAATTGCAAGGAACATGCACATAAATATAAGTATCCATTCCCAGTTCATTTTCAGTCAGACTTTCATCAAGAATGTGAGAAGTGTCTATGTCCTTTAACAATTACTGAACGGGTGGTGTTTCTATGCTAGTAGTTTTTTAAAGTATCTATCGTGATTACTTTTTGATTCTTTTTTTAAAGCCAACAGAGGAAACACAGAAGATTTCTTTTTAAATCAGACATTATTACATTATTGTGTGCGTTTGAGGCCCACTTGTTCTGAGAGCTGCCTGCAGTGAGCGTGCTCCTGGCCTCCCTCAGGCTTTATATAACAGATGACATCAAACCACCGCACTGAGCATCAAAATCAAATATTTAACACCCCAGATAATGCGTTCACTAAGTAAAGGTCTACATCACTTCACAGTGAGTGTACCAAATGAAATATTTACAATCACAACACATCCAGCTTAACTGTATCTGTCAGCGGTGACCTGTTGTTACAAAAGCTGTATGACGTGACCGGAGAGCACCTGCAAAGCTCTTCCACCAAGTGACACAGCAGATGTTTTCTTTGAATACACCTTCATTTTGATCATGGTTTCAAACCACTATTCTACGCCAGAAAGTTCCTCTTTGAAATGCAGTCAAATATACTTTTAGTTATCCTATGATCATTGTTTGTTATGTTAATACCATAAGCATTATCAAGACAACAACCAAGTGCTAATTCAGAGTTATCTCTGTCAAGTGACCCATAGTTATGTATGTTAAGTATTTATAGCATAGGGGTTATGAAATCATGAGGAACAGCTTCTGACAGTGAGACGGCGGCATTAAGAGATGACACATAATGGCCGGAAACGGATAATCTGTTGATAACATGGAACTGGTCCCTGTTTCCATGGAAGCAGCTGAGTTCATACAAGCAGATGCATGTCATGAGGGACCTGGAGTGGCGTGATATACTGATTAATGTACGCGGGCATTATGTTACTGAATTTGTATGTAGCTTCTTAACACAATATTCTTATGTAATTAGAGTTGAAACTAACTTTTGTATTATTAATTAATCTGTGCATTTGTTTCGAATAATTGCTTGTTTGTTAGGACTATAAAGTCTCAAAAAATGTGTGTCATTTAACCGAGATATTAACATTTTGAGTCAAATACAATGACATCATAACTATTAAGAGATTATTCAAATATAATTATTAAATGTAATATGAAACATCGACTGCAGCTGAAGCAAAGTATGCATGCATGTTAAATCATGTCATATTACGAGCAACAAGCAGAAAAAAGCTGCCAAGGATAAGCAGGATAAGTAGGTTAACTGTGTATTTGTATGGTTATATATGTGTTCTATTTAGACAGCGCTAATAATAATCTTAGAGAAAGCGTTAAAGTAAAGTCTGTGTGACAGGAGCGAGTAAAAGAAAGTGCAGAGGTCAGTCTGGAGTCCTACATTCTGACAGTGCTTCTTTATCTCAAGCTGCATACAGATACCTCACTCCAAAATAAACTTATAAATGATTACATAAACATAATAAAATGTAGGCCACAGATGATACGTAACAAACTCCAGCTGTGATCCTGTATATGCTCGGTATAATATATATATATATATATATATATATATATATAATATATCAATACTTAATTAGAGTTTTATGAGAGTCCATTCAGGAGCAGTCCAAATACTGTTTAATCTCCACAGTTGAAATGAAGTCTACTGGTTACTTAACATTTCATTCTAGTTTACACTGTCCCTTGAAAAGGAAACGTTAATTCAGGATTATATTCTAATAACTAATACAAATAATTTGTGATCCAGGCAACTAAACCAGTCCCATTACACAAGTACACATATCTTTGTTTATAACCAGTGTCACAATTGTTTTGAATTGTTAACATGGCAACTGTTTTTGTGAGAGCTCTGCTGGGGATATCTATGAGAGACACGGACATGCCCGGTCATGCTTCAACAAAGACATACTCAGGGAACATGAGATTGTTTGATTATGCAATTAAAGAAAGTTGTTGCTACATTATTCGCACATGTCACATCACGGCGGGATAGCATCTTTTTCATTAGTTTAATACGCTTATCATCCAAAACATATGGATTTGAGATGTTGTATCTGTGAAACATTTGAAAGACCTTATGTATCAGAGTAATTAGTGAGAATGCGTGTGTGTGCGCTACCTGTTGTCTTGTTGTACGAGACAGTCCAGGAAGTCTTTGGCTGTCAATCTGGAGTCCAAGTTAACAATCTGAAACACAATGCATGAAGGCAGATCTAAATATGAACAGTTCAACATGACAAAGAGCATTGCTGCTGCAGAGAAAGGGCAAATGAGTTGAATTAATGGCACCGATCTGATTACATGCCAATAACTGTGAAATGTCACCAACCTTATTAGAGTGAAGGATGCTGAGCAGCGTCTGGACTTCCTCTAACCGCGGGGCTGATGACAGGACACTGGAGAAAAACAGAAACACACACTTTAAAGAGGACCTTTCTTCCATGTCTGAAAAAAACGTCTTTATTCTTAACATTGGTGCAGCACTTTATCAGAAATTCTGATTCAGTTCATCTGAACTAATCAAACCATTTGTTTTTTTAAATGCCTTTAAAGATATCATGTGGTTTTTTTAAATGTCTTCTCCCCTGCTACCCTTTCCTACAGATTTAACCATTTCTTAAGAAAGTGTTTAAGTCAAGACGGTCATAAAGCATTTATACATGATGCTCTTTTTACATTTAGATATCATATTTTGGCACACATATAGTCTGAACACATTGAGAGCAGGTAACAAAATGAATACACAGCACTTTTCTCATCCATCCTTCACCATTGCGACTCATCGAAATGCTCACACACAAACACACACCACTTCGCTAATATATTAAAAAAGTAATAGAGAAAAAGAGACCAAGTAATGGCAGTAAATGAAGGGATATGAAGACTAGAGAATGATCCTTTGAGCAGAGACATACATTATATATATCTGGTGTCAGCAGAATGAGAAAAATGAGTGAGACGGAGACAACCAGAGATTGCCTGTAAAAAATGAGTCACAGCTCTGCTCAAACACGTGAAAATGAGTCCGGCCGTCTCCTAGGCAACTGTACTTGAGAAGCCCAACACATACATACACACACACACACACAAACACACACACATTCACACACATGCATGTGCAGATAGAGACCCAATGAGCGTTTTACTTGAAAGCTTATTCTACAACATTCCGTTATTTCAAGAAATATGACATTACTGCTATGTTTAATGAGTGTGCATTGGGTAGGCGTAATGTTTTTGTGTTTTATATCCATTATTCATGCTCTAATGTAACCAACAACACCAAAATTAATATATATTTTCCCGCAGAAGAACATGGGAATCAAATTGACCCGTGTAGTATTTATTCATATATGAATAACCATATCTGCTTCACATCGACCCAGTCTATTTACAAATACATAAACAACTTTCAGGTTGAACTACAGTATTTGAACCCAAACAACAATTCTTAAAAGCAAACCCACAATTTGAGAGAAAAGCTAAATCTGAAAACAAATCTGCTTTTAAACGAAGCTGTGGGAAAACTTGTTAAAGGTTTATTTGGGCAGAGTGAACAGCACCTTCATCAGGTCCTGCTTGTGCTCTTAGGGTCTCAGTGTCAGTATGACAGGGTCTGCACAATTAAAGCTACATGTGTAAAGTATTATCAGTACAACCAGTGTTTTGAGGATACTGCTCCTCTTTGGACTCATTAAATAACATTTCACCAATAAAATAACAATAATATATCAATACCCTCTCCATATTGAACGACTACTCAAACAAATGGACACAAATGATTGATGAATTGTGTAAATAAAAAACAGCAAAGCGATATCAAAACGTTTCTTTACAGACTCTCACACCACCAGTGCAGCAAAATCCAAAATGAGACTTTAAATGCTGCCCTCATTTTCTTGCATTTATTAAGAATATTTTCTATGTTTTGATTATTCGTTTACTGTGAAGTCAAGATAACATGTCAATTGACATACAAATAGCAATTTTGCGGGTCAAGTATAACTTTAAATTGACAAAGACCTTCTTAAGAAGCTACAGCTGTGACATCGTCTACAGGAAATGATAGATAAACATCTTTTGACACCCGGCCTAACACATATACTAAGTAGCCTACCTGCCATAAATTCAAAACATAGTGTATCAATTCCAGGTATGAGACAACATCTGATAATGAAGTACCTACTGTCTTCATATACTGCCAATCACAATAACCAGTGGATCTTCAGAGGCCTGGATTTTTTAAGTGGTAATAAAGTGCACTTTGGACACATACTTAGGTGTTTAATGGGTTATGATCTGAGAGGGCTGTTTTATAGCTATACTCAGCTGAGAAAACATTGCATCATTTGTATTTCCTTCTCCCATCCCCACATAGATAACAATATAAAATCACCCTTGCCTTGTTGTTCAAATTTGTATGGCTATTTATAGTTGGTTGTTTAGGTTCTGCAAAGTCTTGCTTAAACTAAATATGTGAAACTCCATTGCAGTTTTTCAGTAAGATGGCAACTAATCAAAACAACATTTTATATACTGGTTATTTCAAGGTATACTGGTTTTTCTAGACCTACAGAGTTTGAGGTTGAATGAAACAGAGGGAACAACAGGCATGTTGCCCTTTTGATGAGAGGAGTGTGTACCCTTCCCCTCAAAGAGATCCAAATGTCACGGTGAATCCCAGCAAAGAAATAAATAATATACTGACACCTCACTGGCCTCTGTAATCGTGTGATGTTGGGTTATTTTGTGCGTGTGTGTTAGAGTGGAAACAAAGGAACAGGACACATCAATTGGAAAGACCTGGGTTACGAAATGTTCTTCGTCTAGCTAGCTTTCTAAAGAAGTTGCGTTAATGTGAAGAGTTCTGTGGTGACGACAGTGCAAATCATCACCAACTGGGAGAACAGGTTGACTGCACGCAACTGATGTCAGCTTGAAAGATTATATTTATGATGATTGATGATATTTCCAAAGAAGAAGGACACAAATCCAATAAAAAATGCTCTTGTGACATGTTATTTCACAATGGTGTCAATTCTTTATGGTGGACATTCCTCATTGCCTTCACGCAAAGATCCACTCAGCTTTTTGCCACTACCAATAGTGAATGGTGGATAACGTGCCAATATGTGTGCAATGTGAGCCAGTATATTTCAGATGGGAAAGCCTAAAGGAGGTAAATAAATCTTATGCATTATTGTGAGCATTTTTCTTCTTGAAGGCACGGCGAGAAACTTAACAGTGTTGCAGGGTAGAGCCGTCTTTAACGTCACAGGAAAGGTGATAAGGCAAAGCTACAAGGTCAAGCAGATTAACACTACATGCCAAATAGGGCCTGAGGGCTGAGAGCAAAACACACACACACACACACACACACACACACACACACACACACACACACACACACACACACACACACACACACACACACACACACACACACACACACACACACACACACACACACACACACACACACACACCACACACACACACACACACACACACACACACACACACACACACACACACACACACACACACACACACACACACACACACACACACACACACACACACACACACACACACACACACACAGAGAGAGAGAGAGAGAGAGGGAGGTGGAGGCTGGTTAAGGACAGGTGAAGGGGCTTCTTAGAGGGACTTGCATTGACGATGAAAACAGAATGACACAATAGTAGAGGAGGGTCACTGACATATCATCACTTTCTGAATTAATATGCTGAACTTGAGACAACATTCAGTAACATTATTGTTCATTAATTAAGAGTTTATGGTCAATGGTTGAATGAAAGTCTTCCCTCCTTTATGTCTCTTTTGGGTCTGTCCTGAGGGAATATGTGTTGTTTGGCGGCTTATGCTTTACTATGTTCACCAGCCATTTGCTAACTTCACTGGGCAAATGGTGTGCAGTGTTACGAGCTTTTTAGACCAAAAATCACTACTGAATGGAAACTACGCTGTAAGAGTAGTGAGAATGAAACAAAACAGTGGGCTGAGATACCTGCTGAAGATCTGGAGCAGCTGTGAGACTATGCAGCACAGATTGTGCAGACAGTCCACGGCGTCCTGTGGTGGCGCAGGACCCCCCCCCGGCTGAGCGCTCTGCATGGAGTTAGGGTCAAAGCCCAGAGCTTTGAACACTTCCAAGCTGAAACATGACAGAATAAAATGACCTCAGGGGTTAGTTGAATGGAATAAAAAACAATAGCTTTATCAAAACAAACCTTCTAAAGTGTTTTTCTTTTTTTGCAAGAGACATCGATCGCTGTACAGAATGATTCGTCTTGCAGCAGAAAACAACACTTGAAAATAACATGAAGTGTTTGCTGCTTAAACGAAATGAAGGCATTTTGTGGAAGAAAATCTGTGAAATCAAATAATCCTCAAATGTTCTCTGCAGTATAAACATCCCTAATCCCTGTTACACCCACCTCATCTGAAACACATAAGACCAGAGGTGTTCAAACAGGGCCCACACTTCCTGGTGCGAGAAAGGAGCAGGCGTGGGTTGTTCCGCTTCTTCTTCTTCATCATTATGATACTCATCATCTTCATTCATGACAACATCGATGGCAGGAGATTCCCACTGCACACACAGACAAAGATGATAAAGCTATAAAATCCAACAGTGTGTAAAAACCTGCGTATGATATATAATATATTTATGCTATAAGGTATAAGCCTATGGTATAAACACAAAACACAGTATCATATCTTTTTTGTATTTCTGTGCTTTCCAAAACACCACAACATCAAACACAATTCAGAGATTGCAGTCGTAGAATAGTGGCACACCCTTTGGACAGATAAGAAGTGGAATATGTTTGAGCTGTGATTGCAATAGGAACATTTCAACTCCAAATTAGCTCCTAGTTTACCTGTGGTTGTCGCTTATTGAAAATGTTGTCCATTCTGGAGATGGCACCGGAAACGCGTCTTGACCTTTTCCCAAATGCTTTCACAAGCTCCTTAGCATCTCGGAGGAGTGCTGATGCATCTCTACAGTGCGATGTGCCACCTGAGCAGACACAGGACAGGAAGATATGAGCACATATGCACCATCAAATAAAAGGGACACATACATTCAGTTGCCGTTTTTCAACAGGTACACCTAGGCAAAAGGGGCAAGTAGGTTTTGTGTGTCTGTGTGTGGGAAACAAAAGAGCCAGGCAAAGAAACATTGTGGACAAAAACAGAACAGGGCTGCAACTATTGATTGATTTTATTATTGATTCATGTGCTGATTAGTTCCTAGATTAATTGTGTGCTCTAAAAAACATCAAAGAATAGTAGAAAATGTTCCATTCCAGTTTCTCCAAACCAAGGAGATGTAATGTTATGCAATTTCTGCATGACAAATGTCTAATCTTCATGATTAATCATCTATGAAATTGTGAATGTTCTATTATTGGTCAAGGTTACTGTGAGCATGTGTGTTTGTCCAATTGTGATCCAAAATGCTATGAGACATAACAGATTCAGAATGACTATCAAAACAAAGGGCCAGAAGTTGGTTGAGCATTTCTATAGTAGTGCACAACTTATGTTAAATGATTTTCCGACCCATTACTTTGTAGTGGAATCAGGCTGCGTCATTTTAATCTACTGAACCCTATGATAGGTGACACCGGTCTCTAGCCCCGACTTAACATACCTTTGAGCTAATTTAAAACTACCCATAAAGCTTTGTCCCTTTTTAGGCGGTTGTAAAAGATGTGTTAAAGGTCACCTATTGTGCAAAATCCACTTTTTCATGTCTTTTATACATAAACATAAACATTTACTGTGTAAAGAGCTTCTGAAAGTTTCAGGAAAAAAGATTCTCTTACTTTTTGTCCTGATCCATTTATATAAAAACCTGTCTGAAAATGAGCAGATCAGATTTGGGCCACTTTATGATGTCATAATGTTTTTTTGGCTTGTGTAACCATTAGCAAATAACCAACCAAGGTAACCCCCCCCCCCCCCCCCACCTTATCACCTGCATCTCCTCCTAGAGCACCATAGTGTTCTTTTTAACCAAATATCTCTCAGAGGGGCGTGGGGAGTCGCTCCTTATTTTCATCTAAAGTAACAGACAGAGAATCAGCACTTTTGAAACAGGACTGAATCAGAGGGGTTTATGGGATGCTACAATGCATGATCTGTTTGGTATTTGGAGACAAACACTTCAGAGACATGTTTTGAATATATCTGAGACCTATAATATATTGAGGAAAAACAGTATAATAGGGGACCTTTAAGACTGACTACAAACACACTAACAGTCTGCTCAAGGGAGAACAGCAAAGACAAAACTAAATCACATGCAGTACTTTTCCACTCTGAGATTCGTTCTTAGCCTCACATATGGTTTACCCCTCCCTCCCTCTCTCCCTGCTCCTTTCTTCCGCCTTTCCTCCTCCTCCTCCTCGCCCTTCTGTCACAGTCTTGGAACAGAGCCAAGCTGCGTGGTACCAAGAAATCCTGAATAATGTCAGCGTACCAGGGATACAGAGAGCAAGGGCAAAACTCCATTGTTTTCCATATAAACATTCTCGGAAGCCTTCAAAATAATTGGGCCACAGTTCAAACTCAAACAGGTGGACGGGGAGATTTAGACACACACATACACAAACACACACACACACGCGATTACATGTGATGTTATTAGATCCAGTAATGAGATCCAGAGACAGCAGGGCTGCAGTGGACAGCTCAGCATCTTTTTGACACACATTTGAGTGTCCTGTTTTAGCCGATGACCTGATTCTGCATGTAGTTCTGTAGGGCTGTAGCGCAGTGCAGGGCACACCACATCATACAACAGTGGAGTAAGCGTTTTATCTGGGGGATGACTCAGTATTTAAACTCACTGTCCAGAGAAGACAAAAAAAAAAGGCTACGCTTACAGTCTCGAAACTGTGACAGTGCATTAACACAGTGAGGTATCTTTGCATTTAGAGACCACTGGGAGCTTTGCCTTGTTGCTTCAGCAGATGTGAACGTTTGTGCACTTGTGTCTTACATAACACCTTAAGTTATTTTTAAATCCATTGCAAACCTCTAAATGAAGATTAAAATCCTAGAATGTTTTCAGCTACATAGTATGACTAGCAACAGAGAAAAATGCTTAATACATTTGTTTTAACAGATTTTGAGATGAGTGACTCAGCATTATCTAAGCCATATTTTAAATCACAGTTCATGGCAAAACAGCTTAAAATAAGGTACAATTCTAAAACTGAATTGATTTATCAGACCATGTGGAATAGGTTACTATGTTCATTCCTAAACTGAGCAATATATTCATTTTTATTTGTATTTTAGTTTCATTTCTCAATTAAGAGATTCAGAGATTCCAAACAAAAACCAAAATAATGATAATATTTAACTGGGGTAAAATGTATTAATATATATATATATGTGTTTTTATAAATACTGTTGAGAAAAACTGAAATACATGTAGTTGCTCCCTTTCTTCTACCTACATACCTGAATTGAAAAAGTTGATGAGGGTTGAAACAGTTTGCTGTTTCCTCCGTGGGACAATGTTCCCAAAGACGGCAATCCAGTGCTTTTTAAAACATTTCAGAACATCTAGAAGAGTCCATGGAGGTTTTATGTAAACTATCTGTGAAACAATAAAAAAAAAAAACACAATAAACATTATCTACATGAAAAAATACAAAATGTTGCATTGTTCAAAATGACATCCAGACACGTATATAGCACGAGGAGGAGATATGATCATTTTCCTCCAAAAACACATAAATCTAATGACCAAGTCATGCGAAGATTAAACCAAAAACACATGTTTGATCTCCTCAGATAAGATTTGGATGTTTTAAATGCACGTTAATTACAATATAAGCTAAAAGATCAAGTGAAATTCTAAGTGCAATCTTACATCTAGCCAAATGTCTTCGAAAGCGGCCTTCATCTCCACCTCCAACACATCTGACAGCACCTCGAGCAGACACTGTTCTAGTTCAGAAACACTGCTAGGGTCCCACACTGGCCTCTCATCCCCTCGCTTGTTATCTGTTATCAATTGCACACATAACGTTTGTATATGAGAACATGTATGAAATAAAACATAATGCAGGACCGCAGTTATTCTTGAGCAAGATTATACATGTATGTACAGCAGCAAAGAACAGGAGCACATGCTAACTGTCCATTGACTGTGTGATGGTGAGGATTTCACTCTTTATTTTATTGAATTACTTGTTTGTTAAATATATGTCGCCTGAATGGAGGCAAACAAAGCATGGAAAAAAGTGGTAAGACATAGCAAGTGAAGGTATGGATGTTTTGCTTGAACTATTACAACATTACAGAATATGGCAAGTAATTCCTGTTCTGCAAGAAGCGCACATGAATCCCTGGCTCACCGTTCTCCTCTACAGTATGGAGTCCTGTCCTTTGCATGCGTGGCTGGACTGGTGCGTAGATCCTGTTTTGCATTGCTGATGGGACCTGAGGGCCGACATTTTGCGGAGGATGAAAGCCATGTTTGGATCCCCCAACCTCTGCCTCCAGATCAATCTTGCACAAGGCCTTCACTCCACTCAGGAGGGCCTTACTGCACAGGTTCTTATCATTACTAGAGAGGACAAAGGGGAAAACATGTATTTCTTTACCAGGAAAGTCTATATGGCAGTGTTATCACAAACAACACCAATAAGACCATTACATCACATCTATTTTACAGCAGCCTAATTGAATGCCTGCCCCCTTTCTCTATTAATGTTGTGTCTTTAAATATTGGCATTCAGAGAAATAGGTCAGATGGAAAAAGAAGGTGAAACAATACAATGTGCAAAAAAAAAAGATCTGAACTAAAGCACATTTATTATTCACCAAATACTCTGTCTGCCCCTCTCTTTCTTTCACCCCAACTGGAACTATCTGGCTGGACCCACTCTCAGTCACATGCATGTGCATTATTGCAGAGGACAGAGACTCTGCAGCAGCAGCACTATAGGGCGGGGGGGAGGGGGAACTCACGTGCATAGGATGTGAGCACACTCTGGGTACAGACTCTGGTATTGCAGGCAGCACTGCAGCACCCGATCATCATTATTCTCGGCATTCAGACCATCTGGGGACAAGGAGGTACAATAAGAACAGAGGAAGAGAGAGGAAGAGGAAGACAGAGAGAAACCTGACAGTCTTTAACGGGAGAATTGTTTAATTCACAACACTGAAAGCAGTGTACAAGAGTATTCTTTCAAATAAAGACAAGGAGGAAGATTCAAAGATGAAGAACACAAGATGGAGATTTAAGGTGCATTTCAAGAGAGGCACTAAAAGCTTATAAGCTCCTAAATTCTTAGCAATAGTCAACAATATCTCTTGTAAATCTCCTTTATCCCATGCCTTTTCGAAGAGAATTTCATCCCACCGTTGAAAAATGTATGTCTGATCAATAATATATACAGCTGAGAAGTGGGTGACCTCATGCATGGGTGAAACCTCCCCTTGAGATGCTCACAGCCATAGACTGTATATATCTCACAGCGTATAAATAATTCTGGAGGACAAGCTACGCGATAGTGCCACCTAGTGGTAGACGGGACGCAGGGCAGCTCTGCGGCTGTGTGTGTAAATTAATAATGTACCGTTAAGGTGGAGAATTGCTGTAAATGAAGACCATATGTTCAGTCAAAAGTCATTAAAATCATTGATAACAAAGACTACAAAATAATGCATTTTATTGATTTAGCTTTTCTCAATGAATTAATTAAAAATCAACGACCAGGCTCTAACAGAACTTGTTTATTTAGAAATGTTTACAGTCTACAAGGAGTTGTAGATTATTCTAATGTGCTGCTCTTACTCAAGTGCTTTTGTTTTGCCTGCACTCACTGTTATGATTATTTTGTAACCAATGCTGGCATTTATATTAGCCTGCTTTTTCTAAGATAAAATCCAAAAGTACTCATAATAAATCTGAAATGAGCTCATGAACAGGTTATGGAGACATAGCAACTTTCACACCGACCTTGTAAAGTCCCTACTTGTATGTAATACATTAATTCCACTTTCAATGCACTGATCATTCCCATATCTTCCTTAAATCAGCACTCACTGTTGCTCTCGCTGGCCTGCTGCATAGACTGACCCCACAGGAAAGGTGCCCGGCTCTTCAAGCAGTTGTAAATGTACGAGATGGCAGGAGTAGCGAGGTGGGCCACAGACCCTGACAGGCCCCTCCCCCGTTTGAGGGAGTCCAGCTCCTGAAGCACCACCCAGGGGATCAGGACTATCGGGTAGCCCAGGTCTAAGAGCGCATGAAGGGGAGAAAAGGGAACCAGTGATTAATCAAATGTCATAACAAATGTGCATTTCATTATGAACAGAAGCAAGCTAAAATAAAATGGAAATGGGACTTCATACGTTCTTGGAAACTGTGTTCTGTATTAACACACAGTGGAAAAACACAATTTCTGTGCTATGATGTGATGTTCATTAACCCTAACAAATGACATTGTTATTTAAAATGATGATATGTAAGTAGAAGGTTGAGGACTGAGAAACATGTATTGGTTCTTTCTATTGAAGATGCAAACATATTTTGCTTTGGGACATCTTGTTAGGATGCTTGATAATAGTTCAACGACTGGTGAGGAATATCTTTAGCTTACAACTGGAAACTTGTAAGTGAAATCTAACTCGATAACTTTTATAATAGCATGTTATATCATTATATAAAGCATATGAAATATATCAATTATTCTACAAGACACATCCAGTATTAAAACAATTATAAACACCTCCAAGGCCGTTCATTCTGATCTTTTTGATATAATCCAGGTGACTGAGGAGAATGTTGGTGTCCAAGACAAGGATGAGGTATTGCTGGTTAGGTTGTTTACCTGCAAAAAGGAAATGAAATTTCATGAATAATGACATCTTCAAAAGTTCAGAAGGAATCAAATCATACCAAAACAATTTGAGCAAACGTGTAGCGACTGAAGTTATGTATCAGAATTTTTCTTTATTTTGAAGCAACAGAAATGTTGTGAGGACTTTGTGATGTTATATTCTGATCCATATTCTGTGCAGTTACTCTATAATCCTAAAATGATTGCAAAATATATGTACAACATTTTTTGCATTTCCTTATTAATCAATACAACTCACAGTCTGCACCTCCCTCTTCTGGAGGGTCTATGTCCATACAGGTGAGATCCCCATAGCTTTGCATTACATTCACCTCCAATCTCTTCTGAGAGCGAGCAAGATGAAGCTCTTCGACCACTTGCATCTACAGAAAAACACATTTTTAAAAATAAACAAAACAACTAACATTCTATCTGCCATTTTTAAGCCATTGCAATAACAACACACTGATGGTATTACAATAACCTAGCTGACGGAATGAAAAAAAGGTAGTACGAAAAAGAAAAAAAAACTCCTTATTACCTGGTCATACCACGGCGCTGGGACAGTATGAAACGTATTTGGAAGTTGTTCTGCCAAAGGTGGGCCTTCATCTTGTCCTTCAGATGAAACACTAGGTGTAACATCTGGAGAGACGGGAGCTTGCTGAACAGTTTTCTCCTCAGATTTGCTGCTTGATGCTGCAGTTTCTGGAAGCTCAGGCACAGGTTCAAGACCTTTCTTTGTAGTTTTTGCTTCTTTCTTTTCAACAGTGCTTTCTACTGGAGTTGGTTTAACTTTTTTTGGTATCTTAAATTTAAAAGGCACAAATGGTGGGGCTGCATATACTTGTTCCTGAGAAGATGATGGATTTTGTGACCCCAATGTGACTTTTTTCACCACCTTTGAGCTACTAACAGAGGTAGAGGTAGTGGGCTTGGCTGAAGTGGAGGACTTTGTTGTTGTAGAGGCAGAGGGAGTTTTAACTTCTATCCACATGCTCTTTTTGGCCTTGTTTTCTTCATGCCTATGGCACATCTTCTTGAAGACGTCACTCTTCTGCTCCCACGCAGAATCCTTGGATACGGAGGAATTATTGCTTGGTTCCTTGGTCTTGACAGTTTTGCTGTCATTTTCAGTCCTCGGTGGTTCCTTGGCCCTGCACTTCTTCAGTTCATTCTTCCCCTGTTCTTTCTGTTCAGCACAAACCAAACTGGGACTCATTAGGTGCTTTTTTAATTTGGATGGGGTCCCCTGGGAAGACTTCTCATCCAAGCTGCCTTTAGATGTCTTCTCTGTCCCCTGAGGAACTGCACCTGAAGTATGCAAGTGTTTTGAGGGTCCTGCTTCCTCAGTCTTACTCCCACTGACAGTTTTATTTTTCCGTGAAATGTCATTTTTAGCTTTACTAGATAATTTTCCCCCAAGGTCTGGTGGAGAGGCATGTTTTTGTTTTGTTCTTTCTTCTTCTTTTTTAACAGGTTCCTGGTCTTTTTCTTGTGTTTTTGCCAGCCTGTAGACAGGCTTTTTAATCTGGCGAGTGCTTTGGGGAACATCTTTAACGGAAGGAAAGGCACTTTTTTCCGGTTTTGTTTCAAATCTTGATGTAGAAGAACAGAATAAATGTCACAGTCACATATAATTAACACATATTTAATTCAAGTGAACCGTGTGTTTATTAATAGGCTACATAATATCAATAGTAATATGTTGTTAAAAAAAAAAAAATCTGAATCATACCTCTCCTGATTTTTTAAATCTGGCTTCCCCCTGCTACTTTTGTTATTCTTGGTAAGATCTTGTTTCTTGGATTCCTTAAAAACAACAAAAACAATATTGTTAAAATATGGAAATGGCTTGTCATGGGTAAAACAAAAATAATCTGCTACAATTTTGGTAATTGTCTTATTATTTTTCAATAATTCCAGAATGTTTTTGATGGAATAGCCAAATGATGATTTTTACACATTATGTGATATTGTGAAATGTAATAAGAGGATTTTTTTTCATATTGGCTGTTGAATTCCTTCTTACCTTCTCATCTTCTTCACTTGACGATGACAAGCCCCTCCGCCTTCTTTTTTTTGCCTTTTTTGACATTTTCCTGTGAAATATTGATTTGTAAAAGTTCTTTAGTGACTATGCTTCATGCTTCATCCTAATACAACAATGCATTTTGATCTTCAATAAGGTTCTTCCTTCTTTTGCTCTCAATATAAAAAACCTGGAAATGTGAAATAGCCATTTTTAACTAATGCAGAATGAGACTTTTTCTAAAGTGTGATTAAGAAAGTAAAATGGAAATATCCCCTAAATCTTACAATCTATGTCTTGAGCTGTGAATAATAATTATTGTATTGCCGCCATTATCTTATAATTAATACGCTGCTACTTATTTGTACTGCTTTATTCTAGAACATGTAGGCTACATCTAAAAAATGTAATACCCTAATGTTCCTCATCGATAAGATATACTTTATTGATCCCAAATTTGGAAATGTTTTCGTTATAGAAGCATAACAAACAAGGGCATTGCACATAATTAGAAATTAAAGAGTAGAAAATAAACAATTATAAAATAGAAACATTTAAAAAATAGAAGTAGAAAATATACAACTTGAAAGTGAAGATACAAATCTGTAAATTATCTGACAGATAACACTTTTTTTCTGACAGTATTACGTGAACAATTACATAATGATTAATCGATTGTCAAAATTAGCGATTATTTTCCGGTCAATCTAATAATCGATAAATGCAGCGTCTACGACTGCAAATTATTAAATCGATAGTGTTCAAAACTCCCAACAAGTTGTTAACTACATGAGGACTACATGAGGACCAAACTGGGGGCACTGTGTAATGACACAAACATAAACAAATCCACATTGAAGTAATGTCTAAAGTAAAAACAATAGAATACGTGTTGTTCTGACCTTTAGATACACAACACAAATCCAAAGATAAACCTTTAGCTAACTTTAACAGACGCTAGCTGAGGAAAATAGCATCAACACCGCTACAGTACAGCTAGCTTAATGTTGTAATGCTGTCAGAAGTGTTCGCGTACAGTATTTCAGTGGTTAAAAAATACTCATAGTAAGAATAATGTATAATTTACAGCAGAGAGAGTTAACCTACCCAAATACCAGCCGATTTCCAAAACATCCGCCGCTGTTCCGCCTCTTCGACGGTTTCTCTTCCTGGTCGCGCCATTACCGCCCCACACTGGACCGGAGTGGATTTTGTTCTTGAGATAAATGATGTATTGTACCTTTAGGAGAGGAAGAGATACACAATAGGCAAATGAAGCCATTTCAACGGAAAGATAAAGGCAGCCCTGCATGGTGGGAGTAGGACAGCACAAGGTCAGACTGGAGTCAGTATCTGTCTGTGTTATTCTGAACAACTTGCACAAATACATTCTTTCGCCAAAGTTACAAAACAATCTGTAGGGCTGTGCAGCAGACAGTGGGAAGGATAGCAACTCAGGTGACAGCTGTGTCAAAAAGAATGTCGAGGTTACAAAAGAAAACATTTAATAAAATAGGAGATTAGTAACACAGTCTGCATATAAACATTCCAGCATAAGTGATAAGGTGGAAATTCTGTGGGTATCTCATAGTGGAAATGTACTGTGGGTTGTGTTAGCTAAATTAATGTAATGTAATTATAAAAACATAGTTTTTTCGAGGATTTTTTGTATGAGTTGAATGTCTTATGTCTTGAATGTCACATTAAGTCCTCACAATAATATATTCTGTAAAGCGACTGTGCTGCAGGGCTATTTCATTAGCACAGGAAGTAACAAGACCACATGGTCAATATGGAGGTAGTTAAAGGTAGGGTAGGTAAGTTTGAGAAACCGGCTCGAGATACACTTTTTGTTATATTCCATGGAATGCTCTTAACATCCCGATAGCAATGAATATCTTAAGTGCTTTGACAAAAAATCCATAAAAAAATTTCATCTGTGGAAGCCGGCCCGGCTAAAATAACTGGATGGCCTACCTGCTTGTCAGCCTTCCATCTGTGCACAAACTTATCTCGTGCCCTCATTGGTCATGTGCATGTTCGTGTGTGTTGGAGGAGGGGCTCTATAATTAGACCCTCCAGAAAAACGCGGGCTAAAATCCTTGATTATGCGGGCTAAAATCCTTGATTATGCGATTAAACATGCGGGGTTTTTATGTGATTTTATGCGGTGAAGTTGCGAAATATGCGAGAAGTTGCGAAATATGCGGGAGTCGGAAAAAAGGTGATTCTTCTCCCACACCCTGTTACTAGGCTACTACTGAATGAAAGTGAGCCCTTTTAAAGAGTTCCTATGATAAACAAGCATACTAGAAGCAAGCTACATCACAAAGTGTTATTTATGTATTTATATATGGGCTATTTTAATCACTCTCTCTCACACACACACACACACTCTTCTCCGCCTCATTCTGTTTTCATTTACTCGTTCGTTATCTGACCAGCTTCAATCTTGTAGGCTACTCACCTCGTTTCTTGTAGCCCTCGAAAAGGGTTTTGGAGGTTGATGCCTCGGTGAACGCGAGTTGTTTGGCTTTCTTGTCCGCAGCAGCAGAAAGCATTTTCGAATGTTTGAATGAATCAAAGTGGGTCGTCACTGTCGATTTTTCTTATGCTCCAACACACAGTTGCACGGGGTGCAGAATAGTTTCCCCCCACTTTCGGGCAAGACATCGGCGTACTGCTTTGCCCGGTCTTTAGCAGAAATGTTCGTAGGCAAATGAGATGGATTCGATTTGTTCATCTTGGTCAGAGCCGTATAATAGTATAATAGTATATAATAATAATAATAGTATATAATAATCTATATGGCGCTGATCTTGTTGTTTTCTCTCTCGTGTGAGTTCCACACATTCACTCTACGGTGTTGTTTACCTGCGCGAGCTGATGACATCACTACTTCACGTTAACTTTTTCTTCCCTCAATTTTGTGTGGAAAAATGCGGGGATTATGCGTCCTTTTAAAAATCTGCGCCATTTTGCTGATTATGCGATAAATTATGCGATCGCATAATCGCGTTTTTCTGGAGGGTCTATATAATGCTGCGTTCACACCGGACGCGATGCGATGTTTGGGGGCGGCGCGATTACATGTAAAGTCAATGCAGAGACGCGGACAGACGTGAATTCGCTCCGACGGCGCACATGAAGCGGTGGACGCGGCGCGAATCACGCGATTGAGGCGATTGAACGGTGCCGCGTTAAACGCGAGAGTTCAATTTTTTCAACTCTAGCGTCAAATTCACGTGACGCGTTCTCGCGGAAGCCAATCAGCGGTGAGGATCTCAGCCTGCCGTCACTGACGTTCAACCACACAACATCAGCCGTTAGCTGTTAGCAGTTAGCACACAGAGCTCACAGCTCCTGATATCTGTTCAGAAACTGGACAAAAGTTAAACAAGTACAAACCACAGACTGTCTGTGTCATGGCGAATACAGTCACTGCTTTATTTATGTCTGTAGGCCGTTGTTGTGAGTGTGGACGGAGCATATACAACGTTAGCTTAGCCTGGTCGACCCGATCTTCATTCAGAAAACAAGCATTTAAAAAGATTTTTCGCCTGCCGTCTTGTCTGCAGACTTGTCAAGCATTCATTCATGGTTTTTACTAACCGGTATCAGTATGTTGTTACTTCGGCATCATTTAGAAACGTGTATTACAATTTAATCACGGTAAAATATGTTCATTTTGTTGTAGTTGTAGCTCCCGAGCCAGCTCGTCTTGTTTGAATGATGCGAGTGAACACAGCTGGCAGCCGCGGTGAAACTCCAGCGTTTAGAGCGATGCGATAGGAGCGATTAGAGCGAAGCGAATATTCGCATCGCGTCCGGTGTGAACGCAGCATAAGGAAGTGGCAGATTTTCTCCGGTTGTGTATTTTCAAATTCTAGCGATCTCGAGCCGGTTTCTCAAACTTACCTACCCCACCTTTAAAATGTGACTGTGAACCAAATAATGTTGCAAACAAATATGTTTATTTTCAATAATGTATACACTGTTTTTCAAAAGCTAAATAAAAGAGAATATTATCATAATGCAATGCCAAGTGTTGGTTAACTATAATAAACAAAAACTGATGTGTTTCATTTCAAACAGCAATTGCTGTGATGTACCACAAAGTGACAGTGTAGCTCCATTCAGAACCAGCCTTCCTCACTTTGCTCCTGACGAACACTGACTGCCCTGAGCATTCACAATGAGTCACCTATGGGTCCCTGGACCATGGTTTGAGAAACATTTATATTGAAGACTTAAAAGGTGACAGAGATCAGACGACTAACAGATGAGCGGTGAGTAGTACCAGCTGCAGGGAATAATCTCTGACCACTTCAATAATGTTGGACAGGAATAATAACAACATGTAGGAGTTGTGACAGACACAGTTCAATGGATTGGGATTCAGTAGATGACACAGTGTGGATTTGATCAGTGACATGTTAAATACATAGAGATCATATTTGAAAATTGGAAACAGCTTCTTTGTTTTGTAGTTCATAGAGACGGTTAATTCGGCTGGGTTTAGTTGTGATAAAAATGTGTTTATGTGGTACGTTGAGATCCAGAAGTCAGATTTCCAACAGACCGATTAATAAGATTCAATCATCAGAGGGCTATCATGTAGCACAATAGCTTCCCCTTCGACATGAATCAACAAAATTATCCTTGTGTTATTGTTAGAGAATTAGACTGGACAGTACAACCCTATCACTTCCCACACAAAACTGATTTACACACACTCTGAGTTTAAAGGCACGGACACACCAAGCCGATTATCGGCATCGGTGGGCGTCAGGCCGACGATGAGCGTTGACATGCCCTACTCGGATTGGTGTGTCCCGCACCGTCGGGTCTTTTCAGCCGTGCCGACGCCTTTTCGGCCGGAAACCCGCCGATTCAACATGTCGGCAGTCGGCCAAAGGCACTCGGCGAAATAAATCACTCTGATTGGCTGTTCAGCTAGCGAATCAGTGCATGAGAAGCGAAACGGAAGTGAGGGACCCAAACAAACTATTAAGAAGGCAAATCTGAGATTTCATTTAACTCCAGCTCTCGACACAGGTTCGGGAAAGCCCCATGAGCTTCTCGCTGTAGAGTGAAAATGGAACGCACACGCTATTTGTTGTTTGTTTATATCACGCAGTCTGTTCTTCTTCTCTCGGTGTATCACGCAGTCTGTCTTCCGGTTGTTGCCTCTTTTGAATGACGAATACACAATACCGCCGCCTACTGGTAAGGAGAGTTATTGCCACTCACGCATGCGCAGTTCGTACGTGCTTATTGGCCGTCGGCTGAAGTCTTTGCGGTGTGTTCCAGTGCGACACATGGCCAAGACGCAGAGACGCGAGGCGACGCGACAGTCGGGTCCGTCAGGACGTGTTCTTTGGTGTCAGTTTGGTGTGTCTGGGCCTTAAGGTGCTTACACACCAAGCCGATTTCGGCCGTCGATAGATGTCGATAGATGTCTGGCCGTCGATGAGCGTCCTGTCGCCCTGCTCAGATTGGTGTGTCCCGCCCCGTCGGGTCTTTTCGGCCGTGCCGACACCTTCCGCTGCCGATTCAACATGTTGAATCGGTAAGCTGTCGGTAAAAGGCCGACAGCTAAAGAAATCCCTCTGATTGGCTGTTCAGCTTAGCGAACCAGTGCATGAGAAGCAAAACGGAAGTGAGGGACCCAAACAAACTATTAAGAAGGCAAATCTGAGATTTAATTTAACTCCAGCTCTCGACACAGGTTCGGGAAAGCCCCATGAGCTTCTCGCTGTAGAGTGAAAATGGAACGCACACGCTATTTGTTGTTTGTTTATATAACGCAGTCTGTTCTTCTCTCGGTGTATCACACAGTCTGTCTTCCGGTTGTTGCCTCTTTTGAATGACGAATACACACATTGCCACTCACGCATGCGCAGTTCGTACGTGCTACTTGGCCGTTGGCTGAAGTCTTTGCGGTGTGTTCCAGTGCGACTGTTGGCCAAGACGCAGGAGACGTGAGGCGACGCAACAGTCGTGTTCCGTCGGGACGTGTTCTTTGGTGTCAGTTTGGTGTGTAGGCCCCTTTAAACTGTCCTTACCCCACATGCATCCTTTATTCAGCAAAAACTCAGTTACAGGGAACATTTATAAAGCAACACCATGGAAAATTCAACTAAACCGCTGTCTCCTCCTTAGATGTAACAAGATTTTTATTACAAATCCGTTTTTATTTTTCAGTCTGCATGCAACTGTCAATCGTCGTTGAAAACATTGATAGTTAATCATATTCATTTTTTATGGCCCACAACATGATGAGGAATAAACTTTATGAAAGCTCCTACATCATCACTTTCAACTTCTTCTTGGCTCTACAAGATAATAAATAAAGATACATTTTAAATATATCCTTGATAATTACACAAGGTCAATGTGTACTAATGATTACCCGAACTCCAGATTTGTTTTTGTAGACAAGTCATTTTAACCCCCGAAATTCCTTGAAGCACCAAAGTCGGTCATCAATGAATGCTCTAGCCTTGATTACTTAGCCTGATACTCGGACTGAGTACACTCGTTTTCAAAACACATTTACATCAATATCTAAATCTAGATTGCTAGCAATATAAATGTACAAAATCTGGGTGAAAAGTCTGTTAGAAAAAAAGTTATAGAATAAGCATGTTGGTGTTCAGTCACCTTCTAGATCAGGGAGGTCAAACTAAAATACACAGTGGGCCAAAATAAAAAAATGGGTACTAGTCGAGGGCCGGACTGGTTCAATGTTTATTGCAAAACGTATTGAAATTAACTTATTGCACATATTAAACCTGGAACTAACAAAGCTTAAATTATTGCCTATAAAAACAACATTAAACATTAAATAATCAGTAGCATTAATTTCTTATGGCTCTATCTGCAGCTTTTCCGGAGTCATTTCTTATGATTACATTTTCCCACAGGCCAACAACAGCTTCAAAAAAACACTTTCCCTCAAAGAAAAACCCAAACATGCCCTGTTGTTGTGAGAGAAAAAGTGCAAAAGGAAACATCCATTGAAACTCAGTTTGCTGCTCTGTGATGCTAGTTTAAGCCAGATACTTGGCATCTCATCCTGGGTGCAAGTTCATCAATGTTTGGGGTCAGGCTCTGAGCTGAGGAAACCCTCAGGATTGAGTGAAGGTGTGCGTGCAATATACCGGCGGGTCAGTTCTAATAGTGATTAGAAATTATCCTGCGGGCCGAAATTAAATCCACCAAGGGCCTGATTTGGCCCCCGGGCCTTGAGTTTGACACATGTGTTCTCGATGATCTATGCTTGGTTAAGAGCTACGATTCTGACACATCTATGTTCTTCAATGTTTCTTTCTTTCTTTCTTTCTATCTTTTTTCTTTCTTTCTTTCTTTCGTTCTTTCTTTCTTTCTTTCTGTCTCTAAGTCCTCTCTGTCTGTTTACCCCTCTTCATAATTTTCTCTCTCTCTCTTTTCATGAGTTTCAAAGACATTTGGCTTTAATCAACAAGCAGATTTGAACAGACGGTGAATGCTTTTGTCGTGTGTGTGTGTGTGTGTGTGTGTGTGTGTGTGTGTGTGTGTGTGTGTGCGTGTGTGTGTGTGTGTGTGTGTGTGTGTGTGTGTGTGTGTGTGTGTGTGTGTGTGTGTGTCTGTGAAGTTTGAGTATGTGTTGGGGAGGGTCTTTGCTCCCCTAATGGTTTATTTAGAAACCTGAGTGGGGTGTTTTGTGAAAATATGAAAATATTTTTCTGGTCATTTAAATAATGGGCATAGGGCAACTGTTTGTATATCAACTGTGTGCGTGCGTGTGTGTGTGTGTGTGTGTGTGTGTGTGTGTGTGTGTGTGTGTGTGTGTGTGTGTGTGTGTGTGTGTGTGTGTGTGTGTGTGTGTGTGTGTGTGTGTGTGTGTAATAATTGATTCCATGCTTTCTGATTTAAGGACTGCCTTGGTTCTCTGAGGTCAGGTGTGCATGCTTCTGAACACAATGACTACACGTTGGCTTCACAGCACATTACTTATTCACATGTGGTCTCTCTTTCTAACTTTATATTTGTCTCTTTGGTGATGCAGTTTTGAGGTCTTGTTATAGTCGTAGGACTGTCTAGACCAGTGGATCTCAAGCTGATGGTTTGGAAAAGTATTTGGTAACTTAAAACTCATGTCTACGGAGTGAAAGCCGATGGGGGGTCGTAAGTAAATATCAGTAGCCAATACTTTAATGCTGTCATTTAGTAAAAAATGATGTTTATCAGCAACTTTTTTGAAGGATGATTATTTTTGTTGTAGCCATTTTATTTCCAAACATTTGCTAATTTAGACTTCTCAAATGTCAGAATTTGATTCTTCTCTTTGTCTTATAGTAAACTACAATACATATATTTGGGTTTTGACCTCTTGGTTCAATTAAAGAAGCTCTTTAGAAGCTCTCTTCTAAAAAAGATTGACCAAACTTAAGTATTCAGAAAATGATTTGATAGTGACAATAATGATTAGAAAGCCACACTAATATCTTAGTTTTAAGGGTTAACAAGACAGAATGGTTATTAATCACTGTTCTTGACTATAATTCAACCTGCAGAAGGATGTCCTTTCAATACGAGGAAATAATCAAGTCAAGTTTCCACTACTGGGCCAAAAAACAATACTGCCAATACTAAATATTTATACGTTTCCATTTCCCCTAAATCAAAACGAAGGTGCTGCTTTCTCCATCTCATGCCAACAGGGATGACTCTTCTGCTGGTTTAAAGTTTCATGTAAACAAATAGTGCTTTCAACCATGTGTCCTAATCATCGCTTTGGCCCTGGATCTAATAAAGCCCACCTGGATCTACAATCGCTGTTGAGAAGTGGTGACTAACACACTGACTGGCTCTGGGACAGACCACCACCTAAACACATTTTTCAGGTCTCTTTGCCATTAATAAATACTCTTTTATTAGTCTGCTCTAATAATCACCAGGGATCATTATTGTACTTTAGAAGGACATTTGTTTATTAGAAAGGCAATGCATATATGTTTAAAGGCCCAGAACAAGAGAAATTACTTTAGATGCTGAAGGTAAATGAAGAGGTGATAATAATTAAGATGTGGCTAATAAAGATCAACATGATGATGATGATGATGATGATGATGATACCAGGACTGTGAAACTGAAGCAGCTAAATGAAATTCAACCACATTTTTTATTACACCTGTGCTTTTCACATTATGACATGCTAAAAAAAGGTCTATACATCTTAGCAGTATCTTAGCCTGTTGCATAAGCACCTTCGATAATAATGACCATGATGAAGCTTACAGTGATGACAATGTTATGGCAGAAGATTCCGGTATGCTGGATAATGATGATGTGCACAGGTACACCGGGAGTGATGATTGAGTATGAGTGTGGGAGAGTTGGATGAAGATGTGAACTTGTGATAGGAGAGATAGTTGTGACGATAACAATGAAGATACTTAAAAATAAAAATCGCAGAGGACGAGCACCCTTTGGGGATAATGAATTTGAAAACCATGATTACATCTCCGCGTGACTGCACTTCACCGGTGGCGGTGGTGGGAGTGTCCGCGAGGAGGGTAGAGCCGCTTCACTCATTGCTCGCGCGCAGACAGGAGCAGCGCTTACATGTTTTCATTCTGAACTTAAAGGGTCGCAAGAGCAGTGCGTTGACGAGCCGGAAACGAGGAAGAAAGGTCTGCCGTTTAATTTGCGCGTCCCTTTATTTTGTCTTCTTGTATTGCCGCACGGTGTAATGTCTGTGTGTCGGGCCGCTTTGGTACTCCTCTGCTCGGTGTTGGCGGTGACTCTTGCCCGCAGGAGTTCACCGGAGCAGGAGGATGTTCAGGAGAAAATCAACAGCGCCAGATGCACCTCCAGGTGCCTCTCTCTGCACATGACGCAGCTCACCGTTGCCTTCAGACACCTACAGGTACTTACAGACACTTTTACTCTGTTTACCAACCTTGAAGTAGAATAACACCTGTAGTCAGTAGCAAACATCACCACCAAAATAATAAGTAATGGTCAACAAAAAAAAAGACAGACAGCCATGAGTGAGGATTTGTTGCTATATTTTCCACTTAATCTCCAGTCTAATCCTATTAGGCTGATACTTTAACATGTGCATACTCCTCAAATTTAACCAATCTGGCTGCACAGTTTAAGACAGTTTTACCCTATACCCTATAAAGGTGCATTACTGGTATTTTCTGTATTTTTGTATGACAGTTGCAGTCAATTTGTGTTGTTGCAACATGCTGTATACTGCAGCTCCATCAGGCTCATGCATATAGTTCAGTAAGATGCATTAAGATGAGTAACCCATCTCCTTTATCTATTTAATAGAGGGATATGTAAGGGGGATTTAACAGAAGTTGGGAAAGGTATTCATCTTGAATCATTCAGGTGCAGTCAAATTGAGAGGCTCAATAGATCAGGTTAACAAATGTATTGTTATCCACTGTACAGTTTAATAGCTGCTCTCAATTATTCATACCACAGACATTAGCATTAACTTTTAATTGTCTCATGAACCGTTATTCAAACATCATATAAATAATTATATTTATCTGGCCTCACAAAGACATCCTTAACCACCATTCATAGATTCAATTGGTTGTACTTAGTTGTACAGCTGTCAGGAAAGGTATTGCTTGCTGTAGAAATATTCAAAGTCATCAATTTTGTGGCAATCATCAAAATCTTAAAAAAAACCTACGCCCTTGTCTTCTTTTGTATTTGTCTTTAGAGAAACAATGGCCACTCTGCTACATTGTTCAGATATTTTAGATCAGCTAGAAGGTTTTGTTACGCACAACCAAATAAGCACAGTGCAGCATTTACTGCCTAAATAGTTAATCAGAATAAACTATGTGATCCCACCTTAAACTGAGTGAGTTGTTTCTAACATGGTTCTCATCAGGAAGGTTTGATGTTGCCCAGTTTCGGTACTCAAAAAATTAGGTTACAGGTTCATAATAGTTGACAAAATTACTCATCTCAGTGAGACCGCTGGACCATGTTCAGTGGCCTTTGCAGTGAGGAATGTGAGATTAACGGGGACATTAGGACGTTACCAAGATCGAAAAGCCACTTATCGTTAACAGCTTCAACATGTGCTCGCTGTGTAGTGGGTGGGAAAGTCATTAACCACAGAGTTCAGCCCCAGTGGCTCTGATGTGTGTAGGACAAAGTGTGTGTATTCATGAGTCTGTGTGTGTGTGGGTTTGCATTTGTTCATATATAAAACAAAGTTTTGGTCTGGTCCTGGTCCATCCAGAATAGACTCCTGACACCTGTGCATTGGGTAATGAGGGTGGCCCCTGGGTGACACTCTTGCAGTGTGTATGTGTGTGTGGGGTTTCTGGAATGGAGGTGTGAGTAAGGGAACATTTGGTTTAAGCTTTATTAAGTGGAGTGCAGTAGTCAGATGTTAAGCATCAAACAGCAGCGATGCAACTGACCGGGAGGCAGCAAACTGTGCAGAGCTTCATTTTCTACTTTGTTTTAAAAAGTGAACACAATCCTAACCCTAACTCTTACAACAACTCTTTTATCTCTGTGTGACTTTTGCTTTCTGTAAAACTTTTGGCATATGTTGACACTTCAAAGAATTTCTGCCTTTGTACCATGATATCTTCAAAGTCATCTCGTGTCATTTTTCCTAAGATTTAAAAAAATGAAATCACGAAAATATTTATTTCCATTCAGACAAGTCTACACTCGCACTATATAAATTCAATTTGAACACACAGGAAAGGACACTGTTGTGACTCAGAAACTCATCTGAAGATATAAAGGGGCACTGAAAATGATGCGTGTTTTACCAAATTGAAAAGAGCCTTTAAACTTTAAGCAAACAAGGAAACAAGTTTCCTCTCAGCCACATCCTGGGTAAGAGCATCACTCCCTGAACCTATTATAGGACAGTGGAGCAGAACACAGAGAGATGAATGGGCTAGAGAGACTCTGTGATAGAGTGTTCATTTATTTAAAGAACATAACGTTTAAAAAAAAAAAAATCCCTTTTGATAACAGCTCCAGTAACTATAACATCATTGATGGCAAATGGAGCTTTACTCATCCTACCTCACCACACTCAGACACAAAGACACAAACACACACATTGCTTCCTCTGGCTTCATGTGGGTGAACCCTGTGTTTTTGGCTTCTCTCTTAGTGTGTGTGGCTGGTGTGTAGCCACTAAAATGTGAGTCACCAGTTTTCTATTTACACCTCGCTTTCTGCTTCTTCTCTCGGTTTTCCACTACTTTCCCTTGTATGGTGTAATATTGTAATTATAGCTTGAGTGAGTATATATCTGCTTGTATGTTGTCATATTCCCAAACTCCTCCTTGATGTAAACTCCTAAAAATAAGAAAAAACTGTGAAGCCTCGCCTGCAGAGCTGGATCTTTTTGCGCATACGTAGTAGATGAGATTAGACTGCGTGTCTCGAACACTCACAGGTCTGTGGTGCTGATGAGCCGATGGTTAGCGGTTCGAGCCAGGGCTGAGGGCCAGTGCGAGGCTGAATGAGCTGCCTGTGCATTCATGTTTATGTGTGTGTGTGTGTGCCAGTGTGTGTCCCAGCTGCTCTGCGGTAGGTAAGTCTCATCAGCCCAGAGGTCGGTCAGCCAACCAGTCACGCTCTGAAAAAGTCCAAAGACAACGGCCGGGTCAGGTTGCACAGAGATAGGGAGATAAAGGCAGGTATAGTGGTCAAGCAGGAAGACAGACAGATGGAGATGGAAGGACAGATGGACAAAGACAGGTGTAACAAACACACATGAAGACAGACAACCTGACAAACTAATACACTGGCTTAAAAGTGGACTGACATGCAGGCAGACAGGTGAGCAGAGAGACAGGCAGAGGGCTGGGTGACGGCACGAGACAAAGGCTTGTTTGACTCACCTGAAAGATAAAGCAGATACCTCCTTCTGCGGCTTTGTGACTGTCCTGACATTTGATCGGCAGAACCAGGAATGGATGGTGATACAATTGTGGCAGCGTAGGAGTGACTCTCACCTGAAACCAGGACAAGAAATTCCAAGACACTAAATCACAGCTGGAATGAAACAACTTTAGACCGCATCGCTTTGTTCTATCAGCTCGAGAGATAATATATATCTAGAACCGACGGCATATTATATCTGATACTTGAGCAATTAAATCAATTCTTCTTCCAACCTTCAGACCATGAATATGAAGCATGCCGCCAGCAGTCGGCTTATCCTAGCTTAGCACAAACACTAGAAACAGGTAGAAATGTCACCTTCCTGAAAAGACGGTCTCAGTTTTACAGACTGTTCTGCTAGAATGTATTTGTCACAACCAATCATTGTGTTAAGCTTATAAAGTGTTTTTCTTTCTGAGCGCCAGCATCTGGTTTTCAATTGGTCCCAATAAGGAGATAGTGTATCAGGACGATGCGTCTGCCTAGAGATGGAGTACGGTGCACATCCTTTTTACAAATGTTCCGACTTTTCTGTGCTCAGAGCACTTCTGGTTCAAACTTTTCAGAAAGGGGACTGTCACTCCTTTTCAGGCACACCTCCATTTGGTGTCCATCTAATAGATAGTAGCCCAAATAGATAGACCAATCTAAGGGATTATGCTAGTCCATCATACAATGGTGCTTAGAGTGGTGAGATGTTGTCGAAATAAAACAATGCACTTATTTATTGTGTGTTGGGACAAAGCCCTCCCAGGTGGCCTGCAGGTGCTTTTCTGCAGTAGTTCGTATTGAACTAAGCTTACAGATAAGTGAGTGCTATCAATCTTACGTGTATTTCCTTAAATGTTGCACTTTTCTTTTAATTTTTTGGTCATTTAAGGTATTTTGTTTATCAAGTTTTAGCATTGCTGCTGTTGTAAGTGAACCGAAACAGAAAGACGGATGTTGACGTAATTGTCGGATGGGGAAAAGTTCAGGAACGTATAACAACCACTTTGTTGTGACTCTTGTTGTTTACAGGATGTGGGGCACCACAAACACTAACGTTGACACATGCGCACAGATGCACACGCACGGGTGCACGCACGTTACTTAATTAGGGGCTTCTGTTGGGAATTTTCGGACCTCAAAATTGGCTTTTTGGAAGAACTTCAGATTCTGTTGAGTAAAAGTTAGTCATGATTCAAATTTGACCACACACACCCCCACAACAACACGTACCCACAACAAACACACCGTAACTGCTCCTGGGTCATCTGGGTGTGATTAGGAGAGTTAATGCCTCGTGTTAAATAGACTTTCTACTGCGCCTCACCGCAAACACTGACCACAACGAACACACACACATAATATGTCCACACACTCTCTGCCTCTGTCTCTTGCTCACACACACACACACGCACACGCACACACACGCACACACACACACACACACACACACACACACACACACACACACACACACACACACACACTCAGTTTTATCGCTGCATCTGGCAGAAGTGTGATTTATATCTCACTCTTTTTCAAACACTGAAGGGTGTGTGCAGCTGTGTGTGTGCATGTTGATATGCACGTGTGTGTGTGTGTGTGTGTATCTGTTCCAACCTCTTTCCCTCTGTTGCATCCAGTAATATCAGGTTGTTATTCTTTAACAGTGATGACTGGACTCAGCAGTCATCAGAGCCATGTGGAAGTCCTTTAGTGTTTCTCGGTCCGCGGGTCACTTCTGGTTCTGACGGGCCTCAGGCTCTGACAAATGTATTTTGCCGATCCCAGGATAGAAAGTACGTTGTGTTTTTAGTGTTGAAATCAAATCCAGCCATGTGGAAAAACACCGTTAAAATGAAATGGGAATTTTGCACCTTTTGGTCCAAGATATAAATCATCAACTGGGATATTTTTCAAGTTATCATATGAGCAATAGTGCTATTTGGAACATGAACTTTAAAAACGTTTTGGACTAAACCCTTTTTTTGAACTCTTTATTTCGTTTTTTAAGACTTTAGAATAAATAAATATATAATATTTCCTAATAAATACATCAAATACAACTTCATTCATAGAAGAAGTAGTGCAACAATAACATTTTAAATGCTCTTCCACTCTGGATAAAAGTACACTTGAAAAAATGTGCTTCCCATTTATTAAATAACCCAAGCCAGACGAATGGCAGTCAACTTAATTTATTGTGTCCTGTTTCACAACTAATATCCTCCACTCCTTTCCAGTCTCCTCTCTGCTCCTATTAACTAATATGTATTTCCATCCTTCGCCTTCTGTTGTCTGTCTCCCTCTGCTCTTTTCAACTCCCTCCCTCCCTCCCATTTCCTCTCAGCCTCCCATCCAACTTATTTCTCTTCTTCCAGTCACCTTCTTCCAATTCTCTCTTTCTCTACCACACTTTTTTCACATGTGCAGCTGTTTTGCCGCAGACAGACAGACACACACGCACTCTGAGACCCTACGAAACCCCAGTCTGACCACCGTTTAATAGCCATACGGCACACAGGCCCATCTAAACTGCCTTGATTGGCTCTGACAGCAAATATGTCCCATGAAATTGCATTGGGATCAGTTTGTGTGTGTACTGATGTATGTGTTGCAGAAGGATCTGGAGAGGAGTGACAGAAAAGGAAAGAGAGCGTGAAAAAGATTAAGATAGGGGATGAAGATGTGAGGCCATCGGCGGGGAAAGCAGCTTTATATCTCATCAGTCCAAATCTGGAGATGTTTAACTGTCCTCAGATCTTTCCTCTTGGAGCATCTACAGCATATCATCACCTTTATTCTCAAGTCTTCTCCTGTCACTTTTACACAAGCTGGCAGCAGCGTGGCGGGACTGAGAGGAAGAGATGAAGGGTACAAATGAGAGACACAAAGAACGACAAAGTGCATTTGTGTTTCTGTTTTTTCGACACAAAAAAAACCAAACAGACGGTTTAATCAGCAACAATTACCATTTTTCAGTTTTATTACGGCCACAGCATGTGTATAATCTTAAACTCCCACTCCCTCGAAGCTTTTTAAAATATTTTCATCATTTTGTTGTCACTGCAACAGTCAAGAACATACTGTATATGTATTTTTTTAAGGCTCTACTTACAGCACCCTGAATAAAGCAGAATGTAATGCATTTTTAAGAATATTTCACCCCTACACTTATTTGTCTCTCATCGTTCGTATAAAATGTAACCAGCCCAGGTACGTTCATTTTGCAACTTTAGAAAGACATTGTGGTTAATTTGGGGAATGTGTAACAGAAGCCAGAGTAGTAAAAGCTGTAAATGATATCAATCCATCAGAAGGAAATTCCTGAACATCACAAACTGATACTGAAAGAGGATCTGAGGATGGAATTTTCCTCTCTGCTGCACCCCCAGTGTCCCAATTCTATGGCACTAACGCAACTTAAGGCTACCCTGTGGAGTTTCTGACCACGATGAGAAATGTTCTTATAGAGGATTCCTGTTTTGTTTGTTCGCACAAACACATTCCTAACAAGGTTTTTCCCATTATTCCACCGTTTAACAGGTGTGTGGTTGGAGACTGCCAGAAAGTAAACATGGATGCAAACATTGCAGGTTTAAAATGGTATTAAACATTGGGATTCGAGATATTACGAAATAATAAATTCAAAATTGTCTTTAAAATCTTTTGACTCTTAGAATATCCAACAAAGCATGTAATCCCTTTTAAGCCTGTTTCTGTCGTATAGACGGATTTATAGTAATGTTCTTGAATGGCAACAAAAAGGTAGTCTGGATACGCTTCCAACAGATCCAGAATACCTAAATACACTTTGCATTGTGGACATTTCATAAAAATGTTCCGTAGACTTCCTCACAGTAGGTCCTCAGCAATACACCCACTATGTGCAAAGTCAATCGGATGAACTTTTGTTGGGAAAATAGAATGCAGACATACAGACAGAGATTCCTTCCATTTTATTTATAATGGAGGGATCTTAAACAATCCAAGCATAGATTATTGAGGTTATTCAAAGTTTGGAGAGAGTTAAGAATGTTGATAATGTGTAATCAGAAGGTGCTTTGAAGACAGGAGGGAAGAAAGAAAAGGTGGGCAGAGGAAGGAATTGTTTTGTCACTGTAGTGATAGATGACAGCTGTTCCTCTGTTTCTCTTTTCATCTATTCCTCTTTACATCTATCCTTCCCCACTGACTTGTTACTAATTTATCCATCAGAGATTTTACCTTTGCTTTTAAACTCTCTCCTCTCACTGTCTCTACATTAGGCATTATTCCCTCCAACAACTAGCACAGATTACTGTTAAGCCCATGGTGTCTGAACACCCTATTAATACACATTTAGTCTTGAAGGCATACTAGCACGGGCAAGCCAAACACTTGTCCGGCAACCATATGACGGATGCAATTTCTGTTAAACTCTTGACTGAAATTGTTGTAGTCGTGGTTCCAAACTGGATCCTGATTTTGGTTGCACGGCTGTTGTGTCCTCTCTGAAAACTAACCACCTCTTCACTGTTGCCAACAGCTGGACAACCGAGGCAATAGTAAGCAGCTGTAGCACAGTGGAAAGGGTGAGAGAATGAGAGGAATGAGGCAAACAACATTTGTGGAGAACTTGGAGCTCTGACCATTTTCACACTTGTGCTTAATGGTTGGTTTCAGCTGAAAACAGGCGTGACTGACAACAACTGTGGGAGGCAGCCCTCCCAATCTCACAGTCAAATATAAGCTTTTAAATATACTATCTATCCAGCACTTCTTTAAAGGTTTGTCATGGTCTTAAACGTGCTCCTACTCCAGTAAAGATCCTCCGCTGTTCTAGTGACAGCAATTTCTTAAAGCTTCTACATGCAGCGTTCCCCAGGGCTTATTTTAAGGGGAATAAGTCTTCATCTACGTATATCAAAGTATAATTTTGCTTCTTTGGAAGCTATTTAACTAAATTACTATGCATCTGTTTTGAATGTTAAGAGTGAATGAGCCAATTTAGCATTTTCTGTACCGTGAAAGCCCTTAACCCCTAATCTCTAACCTTCAACCTCTGCACTGTTACCCCAACTCTAACCCCTTAACCCAGAAACACAAAGGTTACTTAAAAGGTGTGTGTGTGTGTGTGTGTGTGTGTGTGTGTGTGTGTGTGTGTGTGTGTGTGTGTGTGTGTGTGTGTGTGTGTGTGTGTGTGTGTGTGTGTGTGTGTGTGTGTGTGTGTGTGTGTGTGTGTGTGTGTGTGTGTGTGTGTGTGTGTGTGTGTGTGTGTGTGTGTGTGTGTGTGTGTGTGTGTGTGTGTGTGTGTGTGTGTGTGTGTGTGTGTGTGTGTGTGTGTGTGTGTGTGTGTGTGTGTGTGTGTGTGTGTGTGTGTGTGTGTGTGTGTGTGTGTGTCAGGCTAAAAACAGTGCGATCAGGAAAGGGTTTAGGAGTCGTTAAGAAGGCTTATCCCACACACATGCACATACACACACGAGAGGCTCATATACTCTCTCACACATACATACATACATACATACATACATACATACACACACTAAAGGCTCATACTCCTTCAGAGATGTTGATTTCTCTCTGTGAACCTGTTAAAAGGGCTAGCATAGAGAGAGGTTCTTCAGAATTGACGTGGCAACTCTACCGTGTGGTCAGAACCTCTGACTCTTTGATTTGTGATGTGAATCCTCCGGCCGAATACTCTGAATAAACCCATCAGTGTTTGACATCAAAGCTCCAACTCTCACCGTGTCTCCTTCCTGAGTCGGTGACTCCATGCATTACTACACAGAAGTTTCCTCCACAATACTAATAGTTATTTCGATGTTGGACGCTGGCATTGTGAATGTGCCGATTAATTAAAGTTAAAAAACAGCTTGAAGGGTTTTCATTAAGGGTTGCACTTGAATAATTTGAAACGTTGTAAAAAAAACCTTTAAAACAACAGGGTTTTTTATTTATTTAGCCAACATGCTGAATATACATACATTGCTTCCAGATCCTTTTTGCTCTATTCTGTTGAATGTCTTTGTACAGTAAATCGAATATGTTTAGGTTTTGTACATTGAGTTCAACGAAACAAGCAATTGTTTTTGTAGCATTATTTTCTCTGTTATTTGACATTATTGAGAATAAACAGTGTTCTAGTTAATCAAATAAGGATAATCAATAGATTAGTCATGACAATAATCATTATGGGAACTGTGAACTTGTTTTTTAATATTTTATATTGACCATGGTATTCATTTTGTATGTATCATTAAAACACATTTTAATGTTTTAATATTTTACAATGACATAATAATGAGAGAAATAGACTTGGATCCTCGGATACAAACAGTTTATTTTATGTCAACGGTACACTCAAATTGCAGGTTTGAGTACGCTTTACTTGCAAGGTGTTTCATTTGGATAGAAACCATTTTTGAAAAGGTAAACTATAACTTAAGGACGAAGGGTTGGTTTGGTTGATCTGTATTTCTGTCCCTGTGGTCATGAGATGACGTCTCCCTCTGTCACGGTGATTATAGCAGCCATGTTCACTGGCGGTCTTGACTCACTTAACAGAAACTCATCGAACACACACCCACACCAACACATAAACATAAATCTCACCAAGTGACGCGTCCTCTGTCTGGTGTAGGAACCGCTAACACAGTGCGTTAGGTCATTTTGCTCCCTGAGGATACAAATGTAAATAGAAGAACGGTTGTGTCTGTCTGCATGTCAGGTTTTCTCTGGTTATGATGACCTTTTATGAACAATATTTAGCTTTCTGTCTCCTTATATGTTAGACAGCACTCACAGGAATGGGTCAAAAGTGGGCAGAAAGTGTCAAACACTGGATTTCTCTGTGGAAGATTTATGTCTCTGTGTGTGTTTGTTTTAATCCTCATCCTCTCCATTTCTTCCAGAGTGACCATGTTCTGGTTTGGTGTGAAAACCACAGACGCTGTGCGCAGGTAAATACTCATACACAAACACTTCCTAACTCCTAAAGACATTTAACTGACTAACATTCATTTTTCCTGAAGGCTTACCAAAACATGAATCACTTCGTGCCTAACCCCAACTCTAACCCTGTTCTCAAG
This sequence comes from Trematomus bernacchii, assembly GCF_902827165.1. Classification (NCBI taxonomy): domain Eukaryota; kingdom Metazoa; phylum Chordata; class Actinopteri; order Perciformes; family Nototheniidae; genus Trematomus; species Trematomus bernacchii. Next base: position 14,617,893 of record NW_022987739.1, read on the forward strand.
CCAGTCATAACCAGTAAAAACTAATCTATGGTAAAGGAATGAAAAACGGGTTAAACACGTTGAAACAGTTACTCTAATTCAGTTGTTGGTTCCAGCAAACACACTTGGCTGTGTTTGTGGGTGGTCATCCTGTGAGGAATAATTTTTTACTAGTCCACCGACTTCCTAATAGTTAGTTTGGCTGGACCTTCCACATGTTACACCTTCCTAAGCTCATTGCTTGCACTCTATAAGAAGCACTGCCAAAAACACCAGTAGACTTACTGGTGAAAAGGGCAACAAAGTGGGAAGTCTTCCTGACTTCAAATATAAACGTGGCAAGTACTTCACATCCAGAAAAGAAGAAGGTTCTTGAGGCTAAAACCGCAGTAAAAATTGCATTTGCACTAACATACTGTAAGATAAGAGATTTGGATCAAAATGTAGATTTGCGCGAGTGTTTTGATCTTTCTTATTGAGTGAATTGAACCAGCATATCTTGGCTCAGTATAATACCAGGGCCATGTGGCTGGCACATAACTCAAACACATTTCCATTTAACGGTTTGAAAAGTGATATAAACCCATCTTGGTTTTTTGGCTGTAGTTAGTGGCTTTAATAGAAGTGTGATACCACACAATGAGGCATCCTGGTACTAGCACATAATGCATTTGCCACGACAACAGTAGACAGAGGTCACTCTGCACCTCTGCTTTGAGTGGCAAAAAGAGAGAGAGAGAGAGTTTCTCGTGCTTCCCTTGTGTGTGTGGAATCTCTACACCGAACACAAGGCTCCTGTAATAGCAAAGGTTGTGTTTTTAGTTAAAATAACGTCCTCCCCTATATACCTATTATCCATCCAGCCTGGAGCAAAAAATATCCCCTGTTAATTCACTTAACACTGCCCGCAAGAGGCTTCACCGTGAGTGTATGTGTGTGTGTATGATTGTGTGTGTGTGAGCGCTAATTCATTATTTGATTCAGGAGGAGTTTCCATGCTGTGTATTTTAAGCTGCCAGTCTGTTCTCTCTTCAACATTACTGTGGATGTGTGCCATATATTTAGGTAAAACATGATGTTTTTAATCAGAAAGGGTAGAAGGTAAAACAGGAAGATATCTTCACTGTTCGAAAATAACTCATATTACACTTTATATTGATCACTAAGCACAATATGTGATATGAAAGATTATTTTCTGGACTAAATAATGATTCTGGGTGATCTGCAGCCCAATGTCTGTCATCCAGACCTTTTACTTACTGACCCTAAGTTACTCAGTAATAATGACATCTTGAAAGATTCTGTCTGCTTTCTTATTGATGTGTTTTCTGAACTCCCCGTTCAGGTTCAGACCTAAAAGCTGTTTCCCAGCTGAAAAGCACACCTGAGTCGTATTTTATTTCTTGCAACACTTCCAAGCTCTGCTGCAAATGGACAGCCGGACAAAGGGAGAGCAAGAAACAGACGTGAGAGAGAGCTTCCTATCCGTTCAGGGCGTATATCAGTAGTGTGTGTATATTGAGTTCAGATGGGGTTAATGTCTACAACACTCCACACCTCCCACCAACAGAGGGTTGCAGGGGATACCGCACAGAGCAAAACATCAGTCTGCAACTCTGAGCTTTACCTAACCCCCCCCCACCACCTCAAACACAAACACACTGCTCCCTTGACCTTACCCTAACTTATCTACAGCCTTTCCTTCCTTCTCTCCCTTCCTTTGTTTCTATTCTTGATGTTTAGATTTCAACAATGAGAGAATGAGAACAGAAAATATTTTCCAACTTAATGCACGTCTGCACTTTATAACCTTGGCTTTGTGTTCTGCTGTTGTAAAAGTGTGAATACCACTGTGGCACTGTGCTTTAACCAACATCCAACAACAGTCTCTAAGCTGGACGGTGGGGGCTGCCGCAATGTTCTCCTCTCGGACAGGCTGATACTGCACGGACATGCACGACTTTGCACATTGTCTTTCTTTTTGTTTAATTGCAGAGGTATTCATTTTAACATTTTACAGTCTGTTGAAAGTGGAAACAGCCCAATTTGTAAAAGTCATCAGGGCAGGCCAACAAAAATAAATTAGAACAGAAAACCACATTTCCCATTCTTCAGCCATAATTGGCAAGATTAATAAAAAATAATGAATTATAAGGCAGAGGAAGTCCAACAATGTGTAAGGCTCCCAAGGTGTGTGTATGTGTTAACAGGATATGTGGGAGATATTAAAGGCTTGCTATTTGTTTTCTAACCATGATGCACCTTGGGAGCATTGCACGTTGAGCACAGTCCACTTTTGTTTTGTGTAATTAGGGTAACAAATATTCCAAGGTTTCTACTCTTTATTTGGTTAATCAAGCATTTGTTGTAGATATTGTTTTTAGTAAATTAAAGATCCCAAATACAGGTTTTAAGAGACAGACAAAGATATTTTAGTTGCGCTTTGTGGCAATGTCAATGGGTTTGTCTGCTAATTTGGTCCAGACAGAAATATCCCAACAACCATATATCAAATGTTGTATAGACATTCATGTTCCCCTCAGGATGGATTGTAGTAACTTCCTGACTTTTCATCATCTTCCAACATCGGGTCAAAATATCACTTTGTCCAGTTCTTTGATTTACGATGAAATCCCCTCACAGCTAATGACGTTCACATTAGCCTCATCTGTACTTCTTGTTGATTGATAATTAGCACATTATGGCAAAGTATGATGTTGAACATTAAACCTGCCAAACATCAGCATGTTGGCACGGTCATTGGGAGTATGTTACCATAATGTTGTTGGCATTTAGCTCAAAATACCAGCGAACCTCACAGCGTCTCTACCTTGGATTGTGACTCTTCGTCTTGGTAATACTACTGCTGGTTGGACAGAGTTTTGGTAAACAATACTGTACTTATTTTTTAACTGACAGTTGGAAGTGTTAACAGGGGCCAATGCTCTCAAATACTTCATTTTTATTTTTTTTAAATATACCTTCTATGACTGGCATTTTTAAAAATTTGAATCCAATGCTTAAGTACTCTTTTGTATTCAACTGCATGCTTTGGACCCCATATGTGCAATAAAGGGGCCTTAGTCTGAACCTTTTGGAAACTCAGAAGGGAGGAAGTTGTGAGCTCGATGGTCCTTAGCTGTTGGTCTTTTGAAGGAAAAACACTCTTTTCAGACTTTTCTCAGGGGGAGATACAATTTACTCATGTTTATAAACCCAATTTTAGGGTTATTATTAAGTTAAATCTCTCAAAATGTGACTTGGTCTCAGCGTACATTCGACTGCAGGTTCTCATAAAGCATTTGGCAGTGTAATAAATTCAATAACTTATGACAGAGATTTTTAACAGAATCATTTGGGGATTGGTATGACTTTTTGGGTCCTTACTCAGACTTGAAGCAGTGCTGAAGTTGTTCTCACTGAGTTTTAACATGTGTAAGACTTAGTCAGTGTATCCGCTCGCAGTCACACACCCACACACACACACACACAGCATGGCGCACTGCAAAATTAGAGGATGAGTTTAATTTCCCAATATATCTATCACACTTAAGTGGTTGAAAGCTTGAGATGCTCAACTTTGTTCACAAACAAAGGGCATGAAACAATTAAAAATAGCAAGATATTTGAATATCTTTCTTTCAAACATCCTTAATCTCAGACTCCCAGGAGCATTTGTTAAAAAAAATCACAACAATCAACAAAAAAGAGGAACACTTTTCATATAACTCCATGAGTAAGTTGAATGCATCTTGCAGTAAAAATGAAATAGGAAAAGATAAATAAATAAAGGCAAGCATTGTGCTTTATCTGTTCCTTTGTGATGTTAGGGGCGAGGCTTTTCTATTGAAGACAAACACACACCTGGCAGATGTTGCCCCAACACATATGGTTCGTGTCACATCATCAGTGGACTCTTTTTCATGGAAACACACATGGGAATTCACTAAACCTGAACTACAGCCCTCACTCAATTCCTCCATCTGTCCATCTCCTCCTTCTTTTATCTCTCACACACAGGCAAAGTAAACGTAATGTCTACCAGGTGTGTGTGAGGCAGCAGGATGTCCACTAACAAACAGGTCTGATGCAGAGCTATCAAGACACTGTTACTCATTTCATCATTATATTATCATTACTTGCTCTTCAGAGGTTCACTATGCAAGTTGGAAAGGTCTGTATGCTAAGCCTATGCCTGGAATAGATTTAACATCATACTGTGGATCAGAACTGTGTGGTTTTGAGTACTGTCTAATGCATACAACGTTTTAGAGGATATTCTGATCCTCCATAAAGATTACAAGATTCTTTTTTAGTGTATCCCACTCCCTCAAATCACCTCTAACAATCTGTAACTAGAGAATGCAATTCCTGAAGAAATTGCTAGTGGGAATGCTTTACTGTATGCTGAAAGGCTGACGCTAAACTGCTATGCTGAAATGTAATATGTAAGAAGAAAGTGAATAATTTAGATTGAAATGATACATGAACACTGGGGGCTTGAATGTGTGATGAGAGAAGAAAAGAAAGTAAAAAGGCTTGGAAAAGCAGCAGAATATTTGAACTGCAAACTTTTGAACTAACTTGATGGCGAATGATCTGTCGCCATGCCAACGGCATTTGATGACATCCCATAATACGCTTAGATGTGTTGATGGCTGCATCGTTACCAAACCTGTGAAGTTTTGGGCCGTTTGGAGCATTTTCACTGAAGTTATGAGAAAACCGTGTTTCATGGTGAGCATTGTGTTGCCATGGCAACGGCATTTGAAGAAATCTCAAAACTGTCCCGTATATGTCTTCACGGCTGGACTGTTAGCACACATGTGAAGTTTGAGCACTTTTTGAACATTTTCATAGGAGTTATAGCGACATCGTCTTTTATGGCGAGGGATGCGTTTCCATGGAAACGGCATATGATGACACCCCATAATTGATGTAGAGCTGTTGAGGGCTGGACCGTTAACCATTATCTAAAGTCTGGTGCTCTGAGCATGTCAGCTGGAGTTATGACATCATCGTGTTCCATGACACAGGTGTTTATATTTGAGCTAACGACGTGTCCAGAGATCAAAGGTTTCCATGGTGATATAATAATAATAAAGAATTTCGTGTGTAGCATAACAGATAGTTGGAATGCTGTATCAGCATTTCCACTAAATAACCTACAGTACAGTGAACATACTAGAACCAAAATCTGGGATTGACATTAAATATTTAGAAATTCACATATTTTCTTGTCAAAGACTTGTATTTACATAAAATAGAGTGGGAAGCTTCCCCATTATGTAGGAATTATATAAATAATTCAAATAAATGTGGCAAAGGCTCAAATTTGTTGAACAACACATTTGTAACAGGTTTGTTAATTGACCAAAAAATATGAACAGTTGGAAGATTGAAAATGGGATTATTATTAGGATTATTTGTAGGTCATTGAAAAGTAGAATTATTTAGAAAGATGTGAACATTGAAGTTTCTATTTTAGAAAAGCTGACACTGTAGTGCATCGCTGGTTTTAAAAGTGATTTATAAGAGTCATGTTTAAAGATGTGCAATACTTAAAACGTTTATAAAGATCCTCTGAGTGTGGGTCATTAGTTATCTGATAAAATGTTAGGGATAAATACCTTGACATATTGACTACAAGAGCTTGAATCAAACAAGCAACCTTGTATTTGAAAGATTAACAACATAGCAACAGTCGCACCTGGTATATAAGTGGTGTGGCTGAGTACTTTAAAGGGTTCATGAATAGAGGGGACTTGAATGTGAAATAAGAACAAGAAAATAAAAGTCTAAATGCATGAAAAAGCAGCAGAATATTTGAACTGAAAACTTTAGAACTAAAAGCATACGTCACCAATAATGTCTAAAATATGTGGAACATGTTGAAGTCAGTATGAAGTCTCCATCAGACGGAAAAGAATAGGCTGAGACAGTCTGTTAAACTCCACTGAACACGTCATTAGTCTGCTGCTCTAATTATGTAAATTGGAGTTATGACATCATCGTGTTCCATGACACAGGTGTTTATATTTGAGCTAACGACGTGTCCAGAGATCAAAGGTTTCCATGGTGATCAGTGAGACGAGAGCATTGTCATTGTTCTGAATGAGAGATAAACCTCTTACATGTGAACGTTTTGTTGAAGAACCCCAGATATCGGTGAAATTTCAAAGCGTGAAGCATGTCAAGGAACTTGATTCAGATTCAGATTCAACTTTATTGTCATTACGTAGTACATGTACTAGTGACGAAATGTGAGTTTAGGCATCTGACCAGAAGTGCAAAATAGCAGTGCATTAGTCTGCATAGTAAGAATAATTGTACATGGAATTATTAAAAATAGAATAATTATAAATAGGCTATAAACAGATTCATCTATACAGTGTAAACGGCATTGACAGTCAAATATAAACGGCATTGACAGTCAAATATATAAACAGGTGGGTGGTGGGTATGGGCTAGAGTCTATCAGCGGGCAGAGTTCAACAGGGTAACAGCCCTGGGGAAGAAGCTGTCCCTGAACCTGCTGGTCTTGGACTGGAGGCTCCTGAGGCGCCTCCCCGAGGGTAGGAGGACAAACAGATGGTTTGCAGGATGAGAGGTGTCCTTCAAGATGTTGTGCGCCCTCTGCAAACACCGTATCCCCTGGATGTCCTCGATGGCAGGGAGTGTGACACCGATGATGCGTTGGGCGATTTTCGTCACCCTCTGCAGTGCCTTCCTGTTGAGCATTGTGCAGTTCCCATACCAGGCTGTGATACAGCTGGTCAGGATGCTCTCAATGGTGCAGCGGTAAAAGTTCACCAGAATCTGAGGAGAGAGGTGATCTTTCTTTAGTCTCCTCAGGAAGAAGAGACGCTGGTGGGCCTTCTTTACTATACTGGTGGTATTGTTGGACCATGAGAGGTTATCAGATATGTGGACCCCCAGGAACTTGAAGCTAGACACACGCTCCACCGCCGTTCCATTTATGTGGATGGGAGTGTGTGTGTTGCCTTTCGTTTTCCTGAAGTCCACAATTAGTTCTTTTGTTTTTGTTGTGTTGAGGGCCAGGTTATTGTCAGCACACCACTCAGTCAGATGCTGAACCTCCTCCCTGTAGGCCGTCTCATCGTTGTTGTGGATGAGGCCGATCACCGTTGTGTCGTCTGCATACTTGATGATGGTGTTGGAACCATGTACAGGGGTACAGTCGTGGGTGAAGATGGAGTAGAGGAGGGGGCTCAGCACGCAGCCTTGTGGGACACCGGTATTTAGGCTGAGGGTCATGGAAGAGAGACGATCTAACCTGACATGTTGGGGTCTGTTGGTTAGAAAGTCTAAAATCCAATTACAAAGGGGAGCGTCGATGTCCAGGTCGTTGAGTTTTGTGATTAGTTTGGAGGGGATGACGGTGTTGAAGGCTGAACTGAAGTCGATGAACAGCAGTCTTGCGTAGGAGTTGGTTTTTTCCAGATGTGAGAGGACGGTGTGAAGTGTTATGGAAACAGCATCTTCCGTGCTCCTATTAATCCGGTATGCAAATTGATGGGGGTCCAGTGTCGGTGATAGGCGGGATTTAAGCTGTGCTAGGACCAACTTCTCGAAGCACTTCATGAGAATGGGTGTAAGTGCAACGGGACGGAAGTCATTCAGGCCTGCTGCAGCAGAGTGTTTGGGCACTGGCACTATGGCGGTGGTTTTAAAGCACGTGGGGACAACAGTTTGGGCCAGGGACAGGTTAAAAATGTCCGTCATGACCACAGTCAGTTGCCCAGCACAGGCCCTGAGAACGCGGCCTGGGATGCCATCGGGTCCAGCAGCCTTGCGTGCATTAATCCTGCTCAGTGTGGTGAAGACGTCAGAAGGTGAGAGTGTGAGGGGCTGGTGGTCTGCAGGGGGGACAGCCTTAGTGGCTGTCTCCTGGTTGTCCCTGTCGAAGCGAGCATAGAAATGATTCAGCTCGTTGAGGAAGGAGACGTCGTTTGACGGGAGAGAGGGGGTGGTGGGTTTGTAGTCAGTGATGGCCTGAATGCCCTGCCACATTCTTCGGGGGTCGGAGTTGTTGAAGTGCTCCTCAATCCTCAGTTTGTAGCAGTGCTTGGCCTTCCTAATGCCCTTCTTTAGGTGAGCCCTGGATAAACTGTAAGCCCGTTCGTCACCTGATCTGAAGGCGATGTTTCGTGCCTTCAGTAGTTGGCGAACTTCTTTATTCATCCACGGCTTCTGGTTTGGGTAGGTTGTTATCTGCTTCAGAGTGGTGACACTGTTGATGGTGGTGCTGATGTAGTCCAGTACGGAGGAGGCGTAGTGGTCAATGTCTGTATGGGAATCAAAGGTGGCCTGGGTGGCAAACACACTCCAGGTTGTGTGTTGAAACTTGTCCTGTAGCATAGAGTCTGCCTCCTCAGGCCATACCTTGACAGTCCTCACTGTGGGTTTCACCCGTTTGATAAGTGGTGTGTATGTGGGGTAAAGGAACAGTGAGAGGTGGTTAGACTGACCCAGGTGGGGGAGGGGAATGGCATTGTATGCATTGGCCATGTTGGTGTAAACATGATCCAATGTTTTGTTGCCTCTCGTGGGGCAGGAGACATGTTGTCGAAATTTGGGGAGTACAGACTTCAAACTGGAGTGATTGAAATCACCCGCAACAATGAAAGCTGCCTCAGGGTGTGCAGTTTGTTGTTGGCTAATGGCTGTGTGCAGTTCTCTCATTGCAATTTTTGCATTAGCATCTGGGGCTACATATACGGCTATTACTAGGATTGCTGTGAACTCTCTGGGTAGATAGAAGGGTCTGCATTTAATAAAAAGATATTCCAGATGAGCTGAGCAGTGACTGCTGACAATGGCAGAGTCTGTACACCATGCTTTGTTTACATACATGCACAGCCCCCCTCCCCTGGTCTTACCGGAGTCGTCAGCTGATCTGTCTGCTGAACCCCAGATATCGGTGAAATTTCAAAGCGTGAAGCATGTCAAGGAACTTGAGCATCTGAAGTGTACTTTTTGTGTACTTTCGGGTTAATAATGTGGCCTTTTTGGCAGATTAACTAAAGGTGTGCGGCTGCTGTGGTGGGGAAAGGTGAGGCTGAACTTACAATGGGGTTTAATGGAGACATGTTGAAAGTTTTTGTCACTTCATGCCCTCAAGAGGCATTTTGTTTAATTATTTTGCTTAATTATTTTTTATCTTTCAAGCTACGAGATGTTTTCCTACGTTTGTCATGAAAAATTATGTCTCAGGAATGTAGGGTTTGGGAATTATGGCAGGTTTAAAAGAAAATATGAAGGCAAAATTAAATCTGTCCTCCACTCTAGCTGTGACATCACGCACTCTAAAATCTGAAGAAGGCCTCTTTACCAAGGTCTGAACAATGTTTAATATCTCTAAAAGTAAGAATCAGATTTAAAAGTTGTGTTACACGAATAATGTCAGAAAGATGTGTAACATTTTAAAGTTGGAATGAGGTTTCTGAGTGAAAGTATGAAGGAGCAGTTAGCAGTTGAAGTTGCATGAAGATTATTGAAGTCTGAAGAGTTCTCCATTGACTTCCATGTTAAAAATGTGATGTATTATGGGATGTATCTCTGGAATTATGAATGTTATGAATGAGAAAAGTGATAGCCATCGATTCCCGACTGAGCTGAACGTTTTGATGTTTGAACGGAGTTTCTGCGATGTTCAATGTGGGAGGAGAAGTGGCGCAAAATAACCCGGCGGAATAATAAAGAATTCCGTGCGTAGCATAACAGATAGTTGGAATGCTGTGTCAGCATTCCCACTAAATAATATAGATAGTTGAGAAAATTCTTGACCAATCTCGTTCATGGGTTGCAGCCAAGCCCACATTTTCTTTATGTCCTAGCCACATCCTCTCCTCCCTATTCTTAAAGCAATCCCAGGTCAGGTGGGACATGTAGTCCCTCCATCGTCATCTTGGTTTCCCTTGGGGGGTCCTCCCAGTTCCCCATGCTTGGTAGGGGGGAGATTTCTACTCTGAGTTCATGAACGTAGCTCCGGGCTGGAAAATATATTGCCGGATAAATTGAGACCTTTGTCTCCAGGCTCAGTTCCACCGTCAGACCATGCAACATCTACATTACTGCAGTGGGCACCAACCCACCTTTGAACACACTCTCCATCATACCCTCAGTTAGAACATGATCCCCAGATATTCAGTCGGGGCAGCCAGCAGTTCATTCTCTTTCCAGTGTGGGCTGCCCACTGTTTTCCGGGCAGTCTTGAAGGTCCTGACTCTCACTCCGCTGCGAATCAAGTGTTGGTTTAAAATGAAATCGACAATCACAGTGTTATAAAAGAAAAATGTTGGCGAGAGTTTTAACAGTCAAGCGGTCATCCTTTTGTTTCAGTCCAAATCCCATGTTTCACTCTCCTCCTTAGACATTAAAGTAGAATTCAACACAGTTCAGCAGCTGCAAACAACAGGGTGCTAGCTTGTATATCTTGCACATAAATTTCAATTCCTTAACTTTCTTTTCCTTTTGACAGAACCATTTTTCATCCCCTCTGCTATTCAGACATGTCCAGTAGTTTTGAACATGTTTGGTTGACAAATCTTACATTTATTTGGCATTAGGTGCCAATTCTGTCTAAATACTGTTAGCAAAGCCAAATCATGCTGGTAGGGCATTGAGGGGGATACACCTTATTTTAAAAGCTGATTCTGATTGATTCTGTTTTCTTATTTTGGCTTTTTAGAAAGTTAACAAAGCAGCTAATCTTATAAATCAGTTCTTTGTTATTATTGATTTGTATGACTAATGTTTTTGCCCAGTTTAGATAGATTTAAAACAGGGACATACAGACGAGGGCATAACATGCATAAAGGGACCACATGCCGGATTCGTAGGTAAGTCTGCCACAATATAGGGTCTCACAGCTCACAATAATCTGTTTGTTATCCATCATTTCTTCGTTTCTCCATCCGAAGTAGAGTAGTCCATCAAGCATAATTTACTAGTTCTATTTTAGATGCAGAGAAAGCACAGAAAGAAAAAGGATTAAGAGAAACACAGATAACGAAAAGTATTTTGTCTGAGGTTATTGTGGGCACATTTGGTTTGAGAGGTAAGACATTTCACCACTGGACTCTTTGCTAAGCGTTTGTCTTCTTGACTGTCCTCAGGACTTCTTCTCATTTTCCTCTATTCTCTTTCCTCCAGCCTCTCCACTCCTCCGCAAGCTGCCGACTTAAGTTTGCTTTGGTTGTTGGACATGTTTTTCCAAAGGTCTGGCAAAAGTCTAAAATGCTTTTCAAAGGGATTTGTGGAATTTGTTCTGCTACTTTTCTCCCGGGTACTACATATCCCGAAGTGTGTGTATGTCGGTGCGTGTGTGTGCACGTTCAAAACATAAAACAAGCGTGTTCGTGACCTCTCAAATCTTCTGTAGGATCTCATTTAGCATTTACATATAGTCTGCACTATCAAAAGAACACTTGTTGACACCTGGATCAAAACAAGTTATTATAATATAGATATTTCATGATCTTTTTCTTATATTGTACATTAAATATGGCAGTAACTGTCACATCAATTAACCATTCCTCATTAATTAATTTCAGGTGTGACAATTATGGCCTGACGAGTTGAACTGAATTCTGATTTATATTCACATAGAGTTATTAAACCTTTGCACATGTATTCTGCGATCTTTCTTATTGGAATATTTTTGTTTATAGTGTATGTTCTTCTAGTTTTCTCCAGAATCACATTTCACACACTTTACTTTTCAACAATTACAATGTTGGTTCAAAAACATTTCATTAGACATTTTCACAGTTTGTGTCACGTCTCTATCTTATGTCACTGGGTCTGCAGTAACCTCCAGGTAGGATTTTGGAGGAAATCTGCTGGATTGCTTTGCAGTAGAAAACACGATGAGGAAGCCTTTCTTCATTTCAAACAGAGCTTTCAGGTTTTCAGAATAGCTGCTGGTGGAAGATGAGAAAAGCTGATGGAAAATCACTTTCACTTTTTTTTTGTGTTTAAAACGTGAGTAAGAGTACATTTTCTAGAAGAAGAAACCTTCTTAAGAACCAGGTTTTTCTGAAATCTGCTCTCACTTGGTAATACCACACAGGATATCACCATATTGGGGTATGCAGTCATAGCAACCATTTTACAACTCTTTTCCATCTCATTCACATGGATACAGAGAGGTTTAAAGGTCTTACAAGGTCTGATAGTTTCTGATCTGTATATATATATATCATTGCAGCTTGTTTATATTCAATGATTCACATTTGACGTCCTTTGTTGATAGCTAAAGGCTTTTGTAGAAGAAATGCCTATGTTAAATTTAGGAATTGAGAACAGTTTTGTAAAAATAAAAAAAGTATGGCTGAGATTGGCACTTGACCGGCGTTAGTGCTGACATCAAAACTCAAGGAACAGCAAAATAAATTAAATGGTAACTAATCCTAAATACTAAGCATATGTTCTGATTGGTGGACAGTATTTAAACAACCGATGAAAGTCTGAACACATAAATGAACATAAATCATTTTAAACACTGCACCCACTGAACTGGAGACTGAGTGAGCACATCTGGTCCGTGGCTGTCTTTCTTTGTCTCTTTCTCTTTCCTCTGGACCTGTTTCACTACGTGTCTTTCATCTCTTCTCTCCTTTTCAACTGACACTCACCCGCCCCCCCCCCCCTCTCTATCCACTCTGAAACCACATCTCTCCTCCCCTCCCTCTCCCATTTCCTCTCCTCCCTCTCGCTGAGTGTGGCTGTCATCCCTCTATCGTGGCAGGTGAGGCCATAAAACAGCAGGCGAGGCCCCGATGAGGGCCCAGAGACAAGGTGTGTGTGTATGTGTGTGTGTGATTAATTATAACAGATATCTGAGCAGCTCCCATGCAAGCTGTGCACACAAACAGACACACGCGGTCATTAATCTGGGCCCTGTTACAGTGTGTTGGTGTGTTAAACAGTAACATCTCTGACCTCTGACCACTGCTCTCTCACTCCCACACATAACTCATCATTGCGCTTTCAAGGCCAGAAATGTCCATTTGTCTCTCAGCTGCTCTTACACAAATACAGTGCATGTACCTTTCAGTGATTTACAACATCTAAGTGATATTTGAGAGTGTAAGGTGTGACTCATGTGCATACCATGAGTGTTTTTGCTTAAATCCATTATCCTCGACTCCCCAGAACCCACCTCTGTTGCCTTTCTCTCCCTACTGTACTATTACATTTATATTGATGTCCTAGTGTAAAATAATACTCTAATACGAATGCATGTAAATGGTTCTGCATTACATTTAACCATTAGTCAAAGAAGGGAGAAAGCAAACAGAACTGACGCATATTTTCCTCTTATCATTCAGACCTAAAGGATGGATGTGTTTATTTATCTAGTTTTAGGGGCATTTGTGCCTTTGTTAGATACAATACAGTAGAGATAATGACAGGAAAAAGACCCAAACCTGTGAGATTGCGAAAAACATGTAAACCTTTAGTTCACAGGGAGGGCCCACGTGCTCTATATAACAACGCGTAAACACCAAAAACAAAACCTGTAAGACAGGGACAGAATCAAAGAGAGGGGAAGTGTTGAGGTGAGGAAAGGAAGGACGTAAAGGAAGAGATGAAAAGTCCACAGAAGACAAGGGGTGATAATGTGAAGACAGGAACTCAAAAGAACAGGAAGGGAAGGGAGGGAGAAAGGACAAAGGGAGGATATAAGAAATTAAACATGTCTGTAACTGATCAAACTGGCAGCTAAGGATGAGTGGATGCAAGGTGAAGTGCACGTGTGAAATAGACAATGGGTCGGTTCGTGTGGACGGTAGGGAATGGTGGGTTAGTGCGTTTCATTTTTAGGGAGATTTGGAAAAAGTGAGCAACAAGTGGTAGAAAAAAGAGACTCACAAGTGTGTATGTGGTTGACCCAGACTTCTTAAACATTGGTATATGCTTGCTGCCATTATGTAAAGAGTATATATATAAAAAAGGAAAAATGCTTTAAAATAAATTGGCTACCCTTATTTTAAATGGCTTTGACAGTCTCCAGATTAAAGCATGTGCCTGCTCAAAATAAAATGTGCCTGAGAAGGGAAGCAGTATCTGTTTAATAGCAAGGAGACAATGTTTATTGATAGATTTGTGTTTACCTCTTTATTAAATAAAATATAAAAGAAGTTAACATGATTGTTTGACCCCAAAAGGTAAAGTTATACAATCTTGAAAAAGCCATAGAAAACAATTGTTTTTCAACGAGGTGCACCAATGTGCGGTAAAACGTGATGGTCACGCTTAATCAACATAATTTCTTGATTTTTCTTGATATTTATATTTATTTATTGATAATTTTGGAATCCATTGTAGCCGACATCAATTTTATCTGACTACAGCCCTGTGGAGAAGAACATTTTTACTGTCGTATTTCAAGCATACAGAGTGTTTACTACTCTTTAGGGAGACTTCAGGGTGGAGTGTTGCTTTTAGCTAACACAAACTTTTTTCTTCCATGACTTGTAGGAAATGAGGCAACAACAACATTGAACAGCTATCATGATTCCCACTGAGAATCCATTTTATGTTAAGACACCAGCACATGTGGCTTGACTGGCTTTGGTTTGTTGATGCTGTATGAATCCCAGCAACAAGTTAATGTCTTTTATTGAGTACATTAAATGAACGCTTACATGGTTGTATAATGCATAGCTAGAGGGTGATGATAACCCTAAATGTATTTATAGTCTTCACACTGCAAATTAGCCTTTTTAAAACAGCCTAGGATTATGGAGAATCATTTTAATGCAACAGTAGTCATTTATTTGTATAAAAGATGAAGTTTTATAGTTTTTTGTTGATAGTTTTTGTTCCCTGGAATCAGTGAGATGGAGTCATCCGGAGAAATGATTGAAGCCAGGCACACTGTGGAGCTGAGGGAGACAGACAGAGGGAGTGAGGGAGGGAGGAGGGGGAGGAGGTTGGGGTGAAACCGCAGATTTTATATGTTGTCTGGTTTTAATTTGGTAAGAGCCATCATTCACCAGTTCATTGAGGTGGCAAACCAGATGAGTGTGTGCATGTGTGTTCCAGGAGTGAGTGTTCTCTCTGTTCCCTCACAGCTTAAACATCGAGAGCCCTGGATATGCTAAAACTCTGACACTTTGTCATTTATCCTTGTTCTAACAATTCTTCAGAACTCAGCTATTTAAAGGAAAAGACAATGGGCTCAAAATAAGCACAAGTAAAATGCTGGTGAAATAAACGTAATCTGTGGGTATCATTTGAAAAACCCCAAATGTTACCCTTGACTGTAAAAATGGTGCTGTTAAATATTAGCTGCCAATTCTGTGATAAACACTAAGTTCAACCTCACCACACCACAGACCATATTGGTTTATCCACTGTGGTAGATGGCCAATCACACACTGCTAAAACCGAAGAATGCTCCAAGCTAAACGATACAAAAAAGTCATGTTTTCTAGATCTGGGTACAGAAAGGGTGGACTGCAGATACCTTGATACTACTTGGGAGTTTTTAGGTCGATACCTTACATGTAGTACAGATACCCAGAAATAGCAATCAATTCAGTGGCGGGTAATATTCAATGTATTCACTAGCCATTTGGCCTGTGGACAAAGAAAGTTACTGTATATTGCACTTGGTTTAGAAACTTTTGGAAATGTTTTTTTTAACTTTCTGATGTAGAAATAGATCAATAGATCCGTTAAATATCAGCCTGAAGCATAGCTAAACATAACAACTGGTAGCATGAGGAATGAGCTGACAAGAGGACAAGGTATCGCCTCCGGTTTAACAGCATTTTATTTGAAGAACGTGTTGATATACAATTGTTGTCTTTTATAATTGTATCATTCTGTTTATTTCTATGTATTTGTTTATGTGTAGTGCCTTCAGCCATGCAAAGAACTGTGGGAAACCAGGAAGGTGCATTCACCAAAGTCGTGTGAGGTAAGACAAAAAGAGAGTGCTTAGCGTGCTGTGTGTGTGTGTGTGTGTGTGTGTGTGTGTGTGTGTGTGTGTGTGTGTGTGTGTGTGTGTGTGTGTGTGTGTGTGTGTGTGTGTGTGTGTGTGTGTGGTGTGTGTGTGTGTGTGTGTGTGTGTGTGTGTGTGTGTGTGTGTGTGTGTGTGTGTGTGTGTGTGTGTGTGTGTGTGTGTGTGTGTGTGTGTGTGTGTGTGTGTGTGTGTGTGTGTGTGTGTGTGTGTGTGTGTGTGTGTGTGTGTATGTGTGTGTGTGTGTGTGTGTGTGTGTGTGTGTGTGTGTGTGTGTGTGTGTGTGTGTGTGTGTGTGTGTGTGTGTGTGTGTGTGTGTGTGTGTGTGTGTGTGTGACAACACCCTTGGTGGCTGTGTCATTCCTGCTCCAGAAACATGCTTTTGTTGGCACCTTGAAGCTATTTTCTGACTGAGTATTCCTGTGTGTGTGTGTGTGTGTTTATGCAAGCTTATGTGTGTAGTATGAATAACATGTTTGTGAGCTTATACATGTATACATGTGAGAGTGTAAAAGTTATGTGTATAGTGTGTGTGGCCCTAAATGATTATTTGTAAAGCCAGTCGCTGTGGTCTTCAGATTAGTTTTTCATCACAATAACTGAAGCATGTGACTGGTTGAATGGCTGGCCGGTTAGGAACACTGGGTAATTCAGAGCTATTAGCTAAAGCTAGTGTTTACATTATGATGATCTCCAGCCATGTGAGATACAAACACAATAATACACACATGACCCCCCTTTCAGACCAAATCTCAAGGGCTGCCTTCAAAGAGTCAGTAGAGTTTACCAAAGGAAACACTTTCACCTCTGCTGTGTGTTTTTCTGCCCTCATATGTGTGTTTATACATTATTTCTGTTGTGTTAGCTGTAATGATAACATCCCCCCCCTGTTCTTTTTCTCAGAAGCAGACCGAGTGTGTGACGAGCCGGGAGTTTCTGACCTCTCTGAGGTCATCTCGTCAGGGGGACTGCCCTCCGCCTCAAAAAGCCACCGGATTTGCTGCGGCCTGCGTGGAGAGCTGCTCGTCAGACCAGCATTGTCCCTCCCCCAGGAAATGCTGCTCTAATGGCTGTGGGCACACATGCCAAGCACCAGCCAATCTATATAAAGGTGAGGTTGGAGCCTGTTTTTATTGTTTATTGGCTGCTGAACTGATGGAGAGAACTTCTTTCAGGAATCAATTAGTATGTCACTGTGCTGATTCACAGTAACAATACTAATATTAATCATTTGTTAAGCAGCCATTTAAAAAGTATTTCTGTCCGTTGAAATGCTATCATTGGCCGACAGTGCTTATTATTAATTGCACTGAACATGCTTTTGGTTGTTTTAGTGATTTGATGATTGCTAGCCTTTGTTTCTATGGTGTTTAAATGTATGTATGTCTCTTTGGTTAACAGAATATGCCACATAAATGTAATTGTAATTTAATGTAATAAAGATCCTTAAATACTGCCTGCTTGACTGCTTCTGAAGTCCTAGACGGCCACGTTGTGGTTAAAAAGCTCCAGCTAAAGTCTGTGTGGAGCTAGTCAGGACTACAAACTGCCTCATGTGTGCCTATGTGGTGAAGATTGGACAGCCATAATAATTAAACCCAAAAAAATATTGTTGAGTGATATTTATATTTTTGCTTTAAGTTGAGTTTCTGATCCACAAAATGTCATAACTCAATCAAGTCATTGTATACTCCAATAACAACTGCTGCATGATTAATGGGATCATCCTATTTTTTTTATGCACAAATGAATACGTATCATGCACTTATTTCCTTCAACAATTAATCTCAAAATTAGTTCCTGTTATTAGATGTTGTGTATATGTATTTTTACTTTCTAATAACATCACTAATATTCAATAATAATTATATTAATGTATTTTGTCATGTCCCCCCAGGGGTTCCTCTGAAGCCTCGCAGAGAGATGAGCTTCGTGGAGGATTCAGAGGGTCGTGTTCGGGTGGTGTGGGTCTCCAAATTTAATGTCAGCATTGAGCCGGTCGTCTACATGCTCCAGTCCCGCTGGAACGCCGGGATCCATCCCAGCGAGGACCATGCCTCTCCATGGACTACTGTTGCCATGGTAATTTCAGTGATCAGGAGCGTTTCAACTTTAAAAACCGGGTCATTAGGATTTTTAAATATTTAAATAATAAAGCAGAATTCATGTTTTTGATCAATCTTTTCACATTTGAAGAGATGGTGATATCATCCTCTCAATATTATTTGGAGAGATAAGCTGTGAAATGGGACGCTGATAGATACAAATGTGACATGTCCAAGATTAATTGAAGCTATAAAAAATGCTTCCCTGTGCCTGTAACAGTGGGACAGCGCAACAAAGTTTGCAACATATCTTTAACTCATAACTCTCAATTTGCCTCGAATGATGAAACTTCTCAGCTATGGAGATGGATGTTAGACTTTGTTTCCACCTCATCAGTCTGCTGCCTTGCTGTCTAAACCTCTCCACCCCAGCCAGTCGCACATTCTGCCAGGGTAAACCCTGCGTCTGTGTGTGTGTGTATGAGTGAGTGTGTGCGTGTGTCTGTGTGAGGTTAGGTAAATAAGCAGAGCTTAAAAAGGAACCACAGGCAGCCACAGTCGTTCCACCGGCTGAGTCTGAATGACTGAACGCTCATTATAGACTTAAATAGATGGCAGCTTGTGTGTGTGTGTGTGTGTGTGTGTGTGTGTGTGTGTGTGTGTGTGTGTGTGTGTGTGTGTGTGTGTGTGTGGTGTGTGTGTGTGTGTGTGTGTGTGTGTGTGTGTGTGTGTGTGTGTGTGTGTGTGTGTGTGTGTGTGTGTGTGTGTGTGTGTGTGTGTGTGTGTGTGTGTGTGTGTGTGTGTGTGTGTGTGTGTGTGTGTGTGTGTGTGTGTGTGTGTGTGTGTGTGTGTGTGTGTGTGTGTGTGTGTGCGTGTGTTTTTATTTTAAGCAGTTGATTACATTTGCACTGTCAGGGAGACAAAACATGAGAATCTTTCTTCAGAAATGTAAACCATAATTGTGGCAAATCATTTAATTTCACTATTATCAGATGGAATTTCATTCCGACAGTGTTCATCTGACTTTCCACTTCATTAATTTGTGAAACTTATATTTCTAAAGTATGGAGGTCCCATGTTTATATTTTTGAAAGAAGATATAATATGGATTTGTGAGAGATGATGGAATATTCGTGCCTAACGTGGGCTTGAACAGTACGAACTGTTTCTGTTAAAACTATTAAAATCACAGTAATTTAAAGTGGACCTATCATGCTATATTTGAATAATATATTGTAGGGCCATACCTATATAAGGTATATTTATACGTTTTCTTTTTCAAAATACCAAACAGGCATTTTAGCCATGCCTCATTTCGCTCTATTTTGCTCTCCTCCACCCTGTCTTTGCATGCGCTGCAGCTGACCACGCCCCCCTGCAAAGGAGGGGGCCGAGTTACGAGCGTCGTGTTACCATGCTGTTACCATGCCACGGCAGCCTCTCATTCCCCTGATAGGTGGAGAGTTGGCCATATAGGCGGAGCTCCTCCGTCCTGACGTCAGAGAAATGTTCAAATCTGGATCAGTCTGTATCAGATCCGTTGCAGCCCCGTTTTTAGAGATTTGGGTATGGAGGAAAAGAGAGAGGGTTGTGTTTTCTGACACTTGGTGAGTTCCCTGGAACACCGGGGACACATATTCATGTATAAAAGACGTACAAAGGTGCATTTTGCCTGATAGGTCCCCTTTAAGTATTAAAAACTTGAATGACCTGAAGTTATGTTAAGTCAACACAATTACGTCTTGGGAAATATGCATATTTCCTTTCTCGCCAGAAATTAGATGAGAAGATTGAACACTCTCATGTCTGCACGCTTGAAATGAAGCTACCACCAGCAGCTGGTTATCTTAGCAAAGAGACTGGAAACACAGGAAAACATCTAGCATGGTCTGTTCAAAGGTAACAAAATCTCCCTGCCAGCAACTCTAAAGCTCTGATTTGCATGTTACGTCTCCCGTTGTTTCATCTTTATCCGTTCTGTTTCTTAGCAGGATGCAGTCACTTTTACATTACATGTTACTTGTTAGACACTTTTATCCAAAGCGACTTACATACTCAATACTGTGGGCAATCCCCACAGGAGCAATTTGGGGTGAAGTGTCTTGCCCAGGGACACAATGACATGCTGACTGCAGTGGGGTTTGAACCCTGACCATCTGATCCCCAGACCCAGGCTCTATCCACTGCGCCACACGCCTCCCACTTCCAAGAAATAGTCCAGTACACTTCTGTTTAAAACAAACAAGATATATCTTTGTAATCAGTGAGCCTTTGGTTAATTAAACTAAGCTAATCAGCAGCTGGCTGTAAGCCAGGACAAATTGTGTAATGGTTGATTGAATGATAATATAAATATGTCCACAATGTGTGTTTTTTCAAAGATATTTATGCTATTGTTGTTACTTTAAATGTGTCATGTTGGCCATCGATTTTCATTTTAGTAATGTGTATGAACTGTTACAAAAATGTAACTTCTAAATGGTGAAATGTGTTTAAGAAAACAAGAAAAACTGCAAGTTAGTCTTTAAATCTGCTATGAATCACAAACAATTGTTTTTGTTGGATGAAGAAAAATATAAGACTGCAAATTATCTTCAACAAAAGTCTTTAGGTGTCATGCATCAGGTCATGGTTATATGATGTATTTGTATTTTTCAGACCCTTTCTGAAGATGCCAGACTGACAGATCTGAGATCTCAGCGCTGGTACCAGTTCAAAGTAGCAGCCATCAACAGCCACGGCAGCAGAGGCTTCACCACACCCAGCAAACACCACATCTCCAGTAAAGGTAACACAAACACAGTCCAAACACATGCTCTCATTTTCTTTAAAGCCCGGTTACGAGATTCCCACAGAGGGATGTTTCATCCTGCATATTTCTGTTGAATTTTAATATTCTGTCATAAGACACTGAGCAAAACACAGATTCCATTTGTGTCATTTTATGATCGATATTACACTTCTCTGAGGAAAACTCGTATCCCTTCCTCTCCTTCCCTGTTCTTTATCTGTCGCAGAGTTGATGGATAAGGTACACACAGCAGGAGAACTATCAGGCAGTCCATAAAACACGGACAGGAAGCAGAAGATACACAACTGCACATGCACATATTCACACATACAGTACTTATTCAGTTGGTTTAGTTCCAAATCCCTTTTGTGGATCAGTGAGACAGGGTGAAAGTGAGAATAACACACACATGCACACACCCACACACACACACACACACACACACACACACACACACACACACACACACACACACACACACACACACACACGCACACACACACACACACACACACACACACACACACACACACACACACACACACACACACACACACACACACACACACACACACAGGTCCTAGCTCTAATGCTTAGCAGACTTAGGTCATATTGGTGTTGTGCCAGGATTGGCTGGTGATATAAATCCCCTGCCAGGATTGGCTGGAGCATAGTTGTATGTGAATAATGACTTCAGGTTGGAACGAACTTTGGAAAAAGGGTCTTTATCAGTTGAGCACTTAGGGGAGATTATGAAGAGGTGTCTGAGATTTTCCACCGCCTCCAACATAACATCCAATCATAAATTCCTTATGCAAAAAAGTTTACAAAATACACAACTCGTGCCATGGTATGTTTGTAACAGCTCCTGGTGGCCACTCAAAATGTTAAAATAGTATTTAATAAGCAATTTTCAACAGTATTTACTTTATTAAGATGAGTACTGACATGAAATGCCTATGGGGATGCATTACTTTCACTGTGCTATACTAAAAGATCCCTTTTTGCAGTACATTACTTTTCTGACACATCATACCCAAACTCTTAGAAAGAAAACAGAAAATTCCCCAACAGGATTTACAATTCGCTCACCTTACTCAGAGCTAGGCACCATTGAGAGTTGGGAGATGTGCACGTCAGTGACCTAAGGATACCCTGTGTAGGTTCCCAAAGACGTTTACATGTATCTCTGCAGGAACATAATTCCAGGTTAGGGCCATAGCCAGCAGTCGTTAAAACTACAATTTGTGCTTTTATGGTGGATTATGTGGGTTATTCTTTGGCTGGGAGGAGTAACTTTCTGAATGTTCTGCTTGTTGCCTGCTCTGCTGGAAGGATATTACAAGAGCAAGGATATCTGTTTCCCCTGTTTCTCTATGCCTAACTATGCTAAGTAGCTGTTGGCTATAGCCGTATATACAAAAGACCGAAATGAAGGTCTGACCTGGTAATCTAAATCTCTGATAGGAAAGTAAGCTTGTATAAAAAATTACTGAGTTATTCCTTTAAGACACAGTGTTTGTCTGTTTGTATTCATGTATGCATTATGAGGGTTAGGGTTAAGGGTTAAGGAAACACACACTTAAACCTCAGTAGGAGTCTGAGTCTTGTGGTTCCAATTCATTAGTCTGACCATTCAGGGGCTGGAGGTCAGGGGTCACAAATCAGGAAGCTGGCAGATATCAGGATGGTAGGAGTTCCTCCGCTGTGACCTGATGCTACCCAGACAGAGAATCTGAATTTGAAAATCCCTTTTCCTGATCATATTCAGATATTCAGATAGTAGGATTGCGCTGTACCTGCCAGTAGTAATTACGAGGGAATGTCTGGTTCTGAAACGCATCTTGAGGTCTTCATCTCATAAAGTATTTGGACTAAAACCTCCTGATTGAGAAAGACACACACAGTGGAAAAGGCCTTGGTGTGTTTTGTATCTAATCCAGAAATTACTGCTGACCATGAGAGACACACACTGCGTATTCCCAAGAAAGAAACGTACACAAACAAGGCAGGTCCATAACTTTGATCTCTGCAAGTGGGTCAGCCTTGCATAGCCTGTGGCCTGTGGGAAGCCTGCCATGGGGGATGTAGTTCTAATCAGATATATGTTGTAGTTTTAATCAAATACAGGATTGTGGCTTGAGTTTCTAATGGGATACAGAGCCAGTGTTGAAAGAGCAGTAACCTCAGGATTTAATTTTGGAGACAAACACTGAGAAGTGGTGGTCGTTTCGGTCTGTGTTTTGGTAGCTACTGAAAAGAGAGTAGAGAGTATCGCTCACCTTTTGATGCTGTAAATCTAATTGGCTTTTAGACTTGAATGAGACCAAGAGGAAATGTGTATTTCCCCCACCAGAACAGCTTCTTTATTTTTGCTCGGCTGCACATTTGACATCAAGCTATTAGACAATTCAGTCAAGCTGGTGAGCGGCCTCTGTTTTTTTGAAATCACGATCTTAACCCCAATTTGTCTTCACTAGATGTTCATATAGATGTAATGCTTCCTTAAAGGTGGGGTAGGTAAGTTTGAGAAACCGGCTCGAGATACACTTTTTGTTATATTCCATGGAATGCTCTTAACATCCCGATAGCAATGAATATCTTAAGTGCTTTGACAAAAAATCCATAAAAAAATGTCATCTGTGGAAGCCGTAGTACTGTAAAAAGTACGACCAATCATTTTAGCCGTCCCGGCTAAAATAACTGGATGGCCTACCTGCCTGTCAGCCTTCCATCTGTGCACAAACTTATCTCGTGCCCTCATTGGTCATGTGCACGTTCGTGTGTTGGAGGAGGGGCTCTGTAAGGAAGTGGCAGATTTGTTCCGGCTGTGTATTTTCAATTTCTAGCGCACTCGAGCTGGTTTCTCCAAAATTACCTACCCCACCTTTAAGATGGGGCAGTAGATGAACAACACATTTTGTTGTTGGTATGTTATTGGTCCAAATGAACAGTTAGGATACAAATGTCCAGTGTGTCCTTTTCACAGGGGATGTCCACGTTTATTTTGGCGTTTCTCTTTGATTTAGTGACTTGACATGACCAAATCCATATTTAAAAAAAAAGCAGCAAGTGATCTTCAGACTTTTTTTTTTGCAACGGACATGCAGGCACTGGGGCTGAGAAGAGTACCTTCATGTATATTATAATTTCATATGGTCTTCTTATTTATTTGTTCTCAACCATCTCACTCTGCAGACCCCTCCACTCCAGAGCATCCAATAAATGTGAGAGTGATCAACCAGACTCTAGACTGGACGGGTTCACAACCGGGCATCAAGCTCCCTGAAAGGTATCTCAGCAGTCTAAATTATATGGATGAATGTATTTGCTATTTTTTTGTTAGGTTAGTTGCTATGCTTTCTTTGGGGACTGCAGGCTGCCGTTGTGGGCTATCAATCATAAAATGCGGTGGAGTGTGCATGCAAATTACTGTTCATCGTTGACCTTCTTCCAATCATAAATAGAAGCTTCCTTTCTATTTGTGTGCTGTAATGCTAAACAATTTCATGTAAAGTTCAGACCATGTCTTAAATGAGTAGCGATATTGATTTAAAACTTTTAATATCAGAGGTGAGGACTTAAATTGTAGCTTCCCTGTGACATGATAAAATGTGTGCACATGCATAGATAAATAAAACAACTAAATTGAAAGCAGTTGTCAAACAAGTATCTATTTAACTGCCAGTCACTGTAACTGCATTTACTTATAAACCTGACCTTTAAGGAAGTTCCTTTCGTTCTTCTTCATTATTTTACAGTTGTTTACATCCGTGTTGTGATGTTATTTGACTTGTTTCTTTCCCTCCCCAGGTCGAGGGGAAGTGGGGTCAAAGTGTCCGTGTTATTAAGCTGGGAGCCCCCCGGAGAGGGAGACCTGCCAGTCCACAACTACAGAGTCACCTGGATGCCTCGACATGCACATACTGCGCACAAACATACACACACCCTTAATGCGCAAACACATACAGTGCACAATAACATGCACACACATCATTCACACTCACGCACACCAGAACAGAGTAAAAAGGAGAGCAACAGCAGAGTGACTCAGGGGGTAAGGACATTTTATTTGTACAAACATAATCAGACTCAATGAAAGGATCCCGAAACCAAAGGTATACAAATCTGCCAACTAGCACCTGTAAAGCTAAATAATTAAAAATAGAAATGCCATTTGTAAAAAAAAGAAAGTATACAAATGTAAATGTGTGGTTTTATGGGGGTTATGCCTCTTCTTGGCCAGGAGCATTGAGCTTGTGGAGCCTTCATTTCATTTCAAACCTTTATTTATCAGGTGTATCCCATTGAGATCATTGCTCTCTTTTTCAAGGGAGACCAGAGGCCTGTACTACGAAGCTGGATTTTCGCTTAGCCGGCTAAATTCAGGGAAATCTCGGGCTTTCCGGTCCTACGACGCTGGTTCTCTTTTTAGCAGGCTAGATTTCCATGGTAACTTATGCTGAGCGGCAAACCTGCTCCGGAGCAGGTTAGGTGGCAGGCTAAGAGATCAACTCAGTGAAAGCACCGCCTGCTGACCAATCAGAGCTCCGTGTGCGGAGTTTAAAGCTATCAAGTCATATTACAGGATAGAGGAAATACAGAAAAACTGCCGTTGCAGGAAAGACGGCCGTGAAAATTAATAGAATATCCCCTCCCATCTTCAGAGCAATCTGACTATTATAATATTAGCGTTAAGAAAGCTTACGTAAATATCTGCCACGACATAAGTAACCGGATCAGAGTAACATTAAGTACAGTCCGCGGCACTGTGAGTGCAGACGTCGATGTGTGCCATTATCATTCATATCATATCACATCATAATGTATCATATATTTCCTTATTTGAGTCAGCTTCTTGAGCCGTATCTGGCCGTGCAACACTCACAGTGTCACATACTGTATGCAGAAGTATTATTTTAAGCAACACATTAAGTTGACGAAACACTCGAGTCAAATTCTCCTAATTAAAGTCAGATCCACTCGTGTCTTGGACGGGGCAGTGATTTCATAAACCTGTTAATGTACGCATTCAAACACTTTTTCTTTTACCAGCTGTATTCACCTTGCAGGTGCAGCTATGTGGCTTTTATCCTGGATAAAGTGTTTAAGACATGGATGTTTAAAGTTTAACTTCTTCATATTTGACTAATATTAAAGTTCACTTTTCATTCAGGAAGTATGACGCTGCGCTGTCAGTACGCTTGTCCGTGTTTGAGATTGGTCGAATGCTCCAAATACCACCCCTTTCATGTGAACGTGCACCTAACTAGATAGGACACGGCTGGCTTGAGCGATCCACTTGATAACCGGCGTCGTAGTACAGTTTAGCGCCAGCGCGTATGTTTTGGCTTAGGCCAACCGGCTAACTCCAACATATCCAGGTTAAGTTGAACCAGCTTCGTTGTACAGGCCTCTGCTCAAGTAGGTTCCACATGAAACATAAAAACATAAACAGAACAACAAAAAGGACATCATACAGCATCATTACAGGGATTACAATTTACATAACTATCCACATGAACAGGTACCAACAGCAACCGATTGAGTAGCATCCAACCAAGCTTTAAAAACATTTAGTGGCACCAGATTGCTCAGTTTCCATTTCAATTGCAGACTATTCCAAGACAGAGGAGCAGCGCATCTAAAAGCTATCTTCCCTAAGACAGTCCTAGCAGTTGGCACATTTAATAAAACCACAGCATGCGATCTCAGGCAGTAGCCACTTACAATTTGCCGTGAGATCAGGGAGCAGATGTAGGATGGAAGTTTCCCTAACATGGCTTTGTATATAAAAATGTACCAGTGACTGAGCCTCCGTACAGTTAGTGAAGGCAGACCAGCCCTTGCATACAGGGTACAGTGATGGGTTAATACTTTACAGTTTGTCACAAATCTCAGTGCACTGTGATACGCAGCATCTAACTTGTTCAGGCAATGGGCAGGTGCATTCATATAAAACAAATCACCATAGTCCAGCACAGGTAAAAAGGTCACAGTGACTAGCCTTTTCCTGGCCTCAAGCAAGAAACAGGACTTGTTCCTGTAAAAGAAACCTAGCCTAACCCTCAGCTTTTTAAGCAGGTTATTGACATGAAGTTTAAAAGAGAGACAATCATCAAGCCAGATACCAAGGTATTTGTAACAGGTAACCACTTCAAGTATTATTCCTTGCGTAGTAACAATATCTAAAACAGGCTCTGGTGTCTTTTTAGCTTTTGAAAAGAGCATTACCTTGGTTTTATCAACATTTAAAAGAAGCTTTAGTTCAGAGAGCTGAGTCTGAATAAGCCTGCACTGGTTTCCTGGCAACCTCACGGTGAAAATGAAGATGCAGGTCAAGAAAAGAGATCTTCTCATCTTATTGCTGGCAAGAAAGCGAATAAGCTAGTAAAATGAAGCATAATGTTGAATAATTGGATTAACCCTATAACCAAGTTGTAACCTTGAACAGCCATTTAATGTGAGTACCGAAAAAATGCCTCCACGTTAGTTTGAGCGTTTGGATAGGTCTGTAAAAAAATAGAATTCAAATGGCACACATTACATACACAAATCTATAGCTGCACCTGATGGATTTGACTGGGTCTGTAAACCCATGCACCATACACACACACACACACACACACACTCTCTCACACACACACACACACACACACACACACACACACACACACACACACACACACACACACACACACACACACACACACACACACACATTCTTTATTGTCCTCTGGTTGTGATTACCACATCGATTTTTACAGGCCTCTGCTTTTTACAGTGCTCAAACAGAACAAGTTCTGTAAAAAGCTTCTGTATGCAACTGGTGCATGTACAGTAAGATTCACTCACGTTAACACTCATTTGGATTTATTCCGAATGAATGACATTAAAATCTAGACATATATCAAACAGTTATATCATTAAAGCATGTGGATTCAAAAATGATCAACTATTAGGAGATGGAAAAAAGCTTTTTTACATACAGTATGTAAATCTGGAAACTTTTACTTGAAGCTTAGATGCCACTAAAGTTGATTTAACTTTTAAAGATAAGTACTGTTCTCTCACTTTGGTTTTATGACGTTACATGCTGATATATTTACCGAAATCATTTTTACATGTGCTCCTCTTCAGATCTGGTTTTACGTATTCCCCGTGAAATCACTGTTAGGCACGCGTTCCCTTTACTTTTGCAGTTTCAGCACATGTTCCTTGTGGATCTAAAAATGCAATATTGTCCTCAAACAGACATTACCTTATCTTCTTCAGGACTTAACTTTGTTAGAGTGCTTTGGAAACATGCAGGTCTGGCTTCACAGCGGTAAATAACACGACGTCTTAGCCATTATAGATTGACAACAGAGAGAAGTGGCTTTTCTGCGTTTGGATAACATGTTTAACTCAAGTCAAAGCATCTGAGATTGTACTGACAACATGCCTTTAGTGAGTTAGGGTCCAGTTATCGTAGAAGATCTGTTCAAAGGTAGAGTTATATGACTGATGTTTAGATCATTATTTATTCCTGTAGTTGCAGCCTGTTGATTAAGATGTGAACTTATTTTACAGTGAATATACAGTGAATCATTGCTGTCTCCTTGCTGCTCAAATCAAAGAGTAACTCCTTAAAAAATGCAAAAGGTTTATTGCTGTACTTTTTTAAATGACATTTAATGCAGCAATAACAGTCAGGAGGGTGGGTATAACTATATGATTATAGGCGTGATGGTGATGTAATATGTTCACGTTGCAACTAAGTCCAGTCAGCAGCGCCAAAATACCCATAATCACAGTAAACAACAAAGATATTACAGCTTTGACGCAACACTTATGATTGCATGTGAAGTGAACATTTATTCTTCAAACTGCTGAACAGTACTCTTTGCAAAGGATCTTTCAGCTTTAGACTTAAATGTTGTAATGTGAGCGTCCACTTCAAGAGAAGAGACAAAAGAATTACAAACATCAAAGTTTGGAGGTTTTAACGGACCTAACTATCCTAAGTGGTGATGGCGATCCCAGACTGAGCCTGGTGGAGCCATTTATCTCTAGTCTGTTCTGCTTGGCTGAGACGCCTGGAATTTAAATGAGGCCCCCTAACTAGTGTTTCCTACTTGCAGCTGCATCTAGACACACACAGAGACCGCAGCATCACACAGGTAGGTAGGAACCAGAATACCAGCTCTACGCTGCGTAAAATAGTTCTCATAACCCAGAGAGCATTTGTATTTTTACTATCCATTAGCCCATGACAATACATTCCCAAGATGTGTACTCAAATATATATCATGTCAGTAAGGAATGTATGCAGCACTGGAGGGATTTAACATTAAAAACAGTAAAAAGGGAAATCCTTAGGAAGTATATAAAACATGGAAAAACCTCTGCTGAATCAGTGCTTTTAAATATACATCAGCCTCTTACATCTGATGTTCACTGACATTAAGCACCAGAATACAATTCCAGGCTTCTCTCTGTTTCACACACACACACACACACACACACACACACACACACACACACACACACACACACACACACACACACACACACACACACACACACACACACACACACAGCTGTAAAGGCCATATGTTTTGTCTATCTTGAGCGTAATGGAAATACTTCAACCCCATTTTGTCTGCAGGTCACCAAGAAACTGCTTTTAACTTACTTTTGTCTCATTCTTTCTTAAGTGTGCGCACATACAGAACCACACACACGCTTGTTATCATCCAAGCATCTCTTTGTTGTGACTAGCTCAAATCCACACAGGCAGACAGCCCTGATTGACTAAGAGCCTGTTAATTAGCTGTCAGTCAAACAGCAGACTAATGCAGAACAGGTCTGGACCGTCAGTCACAAAGCAGGGCACAACACTCGTGATGACAGTAGGGATGGTGAAGATAATAACTGTGATGGCTATAGTGGTGACCCTGAGTTAGCTTTTGAATGTATGTTTGTACCATTTCTATCACACCAAGGTTAAATTCTAGCAAATGTAAATGTCAGACTAAGAAGTAGCCAAGTATCACCAATCGCAAAGACAAATAAACCATACATTTGATGTGTTATAGGCACAGTGTGAGATGTGGCTGCAGGGTCTGTTGCCAGCTACTTCCTACTTCTTTTCCGTCCAGACGGTGGCCTACTGGGGTCAGAAGAGGCTGAAAAGCCCCAGAGCCCAAATTGTCATCAACACAATAAGTCATACAGGTAAGTAAACAAACAATTGTCCTCATGATGGTATACTTTTGATATTTCACATACAACTATATCCAATTTTTTGGATTGCGATTGAAATGCATTTAAGGATTTGGAGTACGGTTTTTTTGTCTATCTTTTTAATGTCTATCGATATGAAGATGTTATACAGAAATGAATATTGTCTGAGTTGAATAATGATACAAATAATAATACATTTTATTTTTAAAACACTTTTCATAGCTAAAAGCAATCCCAAAGTGCAAAGTGTTTAAATAGGTGCAGTTCCTGATGCAGGGTCTAATATTGTAATAAAGAATATGCAGCTTCATACTGTATTTATTCTAAAATTTGATATATAGATCCCGAAGTCGCTTATGAAGATACTGTATGTTTTATATTTAATTAGGAACCAAATATCCAGAAGGTTTTGTACAGTTGTGTTTGAGTGAATACACTTTTAGTGGCTATAAATAAACGAAGTAGTGTAAACTGTAGCTGTACTGTTTTTGTTTCTGTGTTGCAACAATACAGCCACCTAAGGACTCCCCGAGCAACTCCAGCTTTAAATATAGACTCACTCATTTGTAAAACTTATCCTGCCATGCATTTAGTTAATACTGTACACTCCATCGCGCCCATTTGGTAACGGACTCATACATTATTGAGTTAATGTTTTCAGTACGTATAAAATAGCTGAATTTACTGTCTGTCAGCATATTTTGTCTGCCTGCAGCTGCACAGTTTAAACACAAACATACAATGGAAAGTGACGATGTAAATGGTCGTCCAGGCAACAGAGGTATTTATAGGTGACCTGTGGGTCAGCCCAGCAGAGGATTATAGCCAGCTGCAGCTCAATTATCAAACCACATATCAACAATTTAATATGGAAATTATTTATAATGTTCCAGTATTAATATTTGACACAGTGCACATTTTAGCCTGGTTTCCCTCAATGCTAATGAGGGTCAGGTAGGCCAGATAAAGCCATGTGATGCTTCTGAGTGAAGGAATTAACAGGAAAGCTAGCTACCAGCTGCACTCTCTGCACCAGTTTATGGTATTCCTGGCACAATATAAAACATTTATAGATAGCACGTGTTATATAACAGGTTTCAAACATTCAGTCATTCAAATGTGTTTGCGAAGTTGCCAGTTAGGTACTCAAAAAGTGCTACTGAAGAATGGAGTACAACATATATTTTTTTTAATACTGCTTTGAGACTCAAAGCTTAGGTTTAAGTTTTTTGGAGGTCTATACATTTAAAGTTATCTGACAACATAACATATTTTCTCAATTGCAAGGCTAGTCTTGTATTAGCTATATGTTTTTATATTTTCTAACTTTTATTGCGCTTTTTTTATTGCAAACAAATACCTTAAAATCAGCTGAAGTTGAAAGTTGTGACATTTTTCATTTTTCATTTATCTCCACTGTCTCTTCTCCTCTCCTCTCTTCCTCCACTAAAGGTGAAGAATTCTCCAATGAGCTCCCATCTTCATCATCCTCATCATCTCTTCCCTCTTCACCTTCCCTCTCATCCTCCTCTCCTTCCTCCCCTGACATCTCCCTCTCCCCCTCTCTGCCTCACCCTGAATCCTCCCTTAACCCTGGTAACCTGCGCCTGGAGGTCGCCGCCCCTCATTACCATGACGACCAGCTGCAGGTGAAGGTGTTCTGGAAGTGGCCTCACCACGGTGAGTTGATTTTGGCAGGAAGTTCATAAATGTGCATCATGAAATTGTTGTTTTTTTGGTTTCAAACTGTGAAATTCATAATAATTAACACAATACAAACATTCCACTTATGCTGTATCCGTCTGTCTTTTGCTTTACAGGCAAGCAGAAACATCGGGGTCCATACATTTTGCGATGGCGTCCACATACCTGCAGTACAAATATTACAAGCACAGACAGAACCACAACTGTTCAGGTATTTCTATCCTGGACCAGTCATTTTTGGAGGAGTTTTATTTGTCTCTGTGTGCGTGAAATCTGTAGCTGTTTTGTTTCTATGTGAGCATTGTTATTGTGTCTTTTTGTGTGCATGACTGTATTAGAGATCAGATTTGATCAACTTAACTAAGATCACTCTTTGTGTAACCTTGTCTCTCCACTATCATATAACTCACATATCTTTTATCATCACAATGTTGAATCCAAGGCTAAAATATCCTAACAATACATATATACAATTGAAAATAAAGAAAGGGGTTTGACTGAGAAGGAGTTAAGGGACAGAGATTTGCAGAATTATCTTAGTTATAACCATTAAATATGTTAAAAATAAATTTCATTTATGGCCCCCAAATCTTAAAAATGCTGCAATTTTAGTCCCAAATCATGAAGTAGCTGCAATAATTAGGAGCCTTTTAAAAGTCAAACTGTTATTAAGTGTATACAGTGCACTAGGTATCTCCGTGCACTAGGTATCTCCGTGCACTAGGTATCTACTCACAGCATTTCATCAAGAGAAAACTACTCACCAACATTACATTTTTACCCGCTGTTGACACGGTGTTGACCTCTCGTCTAAAATGATCACAGACCCAGTGGCTTGATAAATATCAAAGTGCTGGTTGCAATTTGCTGGCGTCACAGAGCATGCTTTTCTATTTATTGAAGCTCAACGTTTCTTTAACAGTTAAACAATTTCTCGCCATTTGAAGCTGCCAACCTGCAAAGTTGCCAAGTGCTGTTTCAAACAGAGATGTTTATTTGAACATGGAGCTAACAAGCTGCTTATGTGAGACAGGTTTCCAAACAAAAATAGAGGTCATGTGTGTATTTTAGGAAACCTTGTAATATGTTTGTTTTAACAAGCAGCTGTGTACAGTTTAAACAATCTTTTTATCCTTAAATTGGCTTGATTTTCTTTCTCCAGGGCACCCATCACACCATCACAGGCCTGCAGTTTGCCTGTAAGTACAGGGTGGCCGTATCAACGAAGGCTGACCCGGGGACAGAGGCCCTCGCCTGGGTTACAACCCCGACCTGCTCCTCCATCAAGGTTAGAGGAGGTAAAGCGTTGCCCTGCAACAATGAAGGTGAGACTATATATCATCACATAATTATTTTCACTTTCTATGAGGGACATGTCTATAGAGCATTATACTGTACACTGCTTAAAGAAATACTAAATAGCTTTCAAAATGACTAATAATCCTTTAAAACTAAGTCATAACAACTAAGGTCAAGCCAAGGTCCTATGGCTTCATGATTGCTAGTGTCAAAAAAGTGTAATTATGTTTCTATTTTATTCTAAATAAATGCAAAAAGAACAATTAAGACGATGTAACATACATTTTTGACACTACAATGATCACAAGAGGTGCTGCATTAAGAATATGAACATGCACCGTATCTACCTACTTTGGACTTGCACTTGCACACAGACATTTATATATATATATATTGATATTCAAATCACCCGTATTTGTATATATGTAAACAGCATCACCCAATTCTTTATAAATCCTTGTGTGAACTCTTACCTGTACTATCCTGTGTATCAATCTTATTTCTGTGTCTGCTAAAACACCTGAGTTTCCCTACGGGGATGAATAGAACTTTATCTTATCTCATCGTATCTTTTGTTTGAAGGATTCTAACTTTATTTATACGAAGCTACAAGCAGTGTATGGCTTTTTTTACATACATTTGTGGCAAGTTATAGACATTTGCTTCATAAAAGGTTAAACCTAAAATTCCAGAAGTTCTGCTAATAAAACTTTTTTTGTTGCAAAACGTTTTTTTATGCACACTGACAAATGTCCTCTGTTGTTGACAGAGCGCCTCCTGGCAGGCAGAAAGGTGGTACTGCGTCCAGAAAGACTGACCGCAGACTTCCAACAAGTCAATGGCACCCTGCTCACGACGCTTCGCTGGAGGATGTCCCAGCATGCACTTGACCCTGCAGCTGTGGAGGGCTTCCAGTTCACCTGGACGCTGCAATCAGGGGTTACCACGGCAACAGAG
This sequence comes from Trematomus bernacchii, assembly GCF_902827165.1. Lineage (NCBI taxonomy): Eukaryota > Metazoa > Chordata > Actinopteri > Perciformes > Nototheniidae > Trematomus > Trematomus bernacchii. The sequence continues at coordinate 14,651,896 of NW_022987739.1, forward strand.
GGGCAGGACGACACACTTATCTCCCAGACGCAGACAATCGCACCGGTGAGACACGAAGACAGGTCTACACATTGACTGGATTGTATATTACCAGCAAGAGGAAAACTCCTTAGAAATATGAAAGGGACATTTCTCCTTATTTCTTTTAATTTTGTATTTAAAAATATATAATAAGTAAACAATACACAAATTATAAAAGGAAAAGGCTGATTAAAATACATTTAAAATGGGGAATCATGAGCGTAACAACGAAATGTACATTGTTACAGCAGAGAAGACAGTTCAGAGAAAAAAACAATAATTAACATATTTAATTTGAAATAAAAAAAGGGCAAACAAATCCAATAGTACATAATAGAGTCTTGTGATATTCAATATTTTACAATATTTGTGTTATTGTGAAGCATAAATAGTGTATATTTTGTGTGTGTCAGTGAACTTACCCTGCTTTGCCCTCCACAGTATCAGCGGTCTGTGCCACTTTATGGTCTTCAGGCTGACAGTGTTTACCAGCTGCAGCTCCAGGTGCTAACAGCAGGGGGAAACAAAGGGGCCACAGTCTTCAAGACCATACACACTCCAGCTATCAACGCCACACTCTGATCGGTAATGGTTCTTACCGAGTAACTCACTGCTGTTTTTATCTCTGTTAATAACTATATGTCATTCCATCACAAAACCAATAGCATACATTTACTGTTTTCTATAAAAGCATTATAATTGTCATATTTTGTCTACTCAACCGTACCAATGATCTCTTTCAGGCCCAAACTCTGCAGATGTCATCATCTGCCGCACCAAGCTCTTGAACATCCCCAACACCCACTTCTCTACTGTCTATAGTGCAACATGTTTATCATAGCAGTTCAAGTGCAGACAACATGAGCTGTACAATATAGAATGCAACTGTGTAAAAGTGATCACTCTCATATAAACCATTGTTCCTACCCTCTTTAATCACAATATCAGGATGGTTGTGAGCTTGTTCTAATGGGAAATAAATCATTCATCTTTTCGATGAATAATATTTCAGCTGATCCAAAAGACATGGCCTAAATCTTTATTTTTCTGTACAAATTGTAAAGAAATAACTGTACCTGCACATGGTTCCAATATAAAAAGCGACTTAAGTAAAGACACATCTACCCCTAAACAATATTTTCCTATATTTTTAATTAAAAATGCAAGCTTTTCAAAAGATTTCCTCTATCTATATTAATGCAGGACATGTATGTGAAAAGTTAGGTGTTTAGATTTATTTCTCAACATCACTGGAGCCCAATGACACTTGTAAAGAGACTTATTATGCCTGTTGTTTTTGATCATGCAAGTAGAGAATGGTATATAGCACTGACCTTATGTACAAATGGAAATGTATAGCAACAGACTGACTTTGTTTATTTCAATACATAATCTGCTGCAATAACTTTGAAGCCGAAGTGTCTGAGTGGGTGAGCGTAAACTTTGAATTAAGCTCAAATATATTTTGAATATGTTTTTTGTTGGTTAAAAAAAAAGAATAAGGTAATGCTGTGGTAGATTTCTTAGTTTTACAAAAGTCATTGCTATGAAAATGTTGGAAACTACTGGTCTAAAGCAACCAGTTAACATTATGTTAATATTCTCTTTTTTACTTTTTTTTTTACATTTTACTGTTGATAATTTTGTACTTAATTTCTTTACTTTTGACTGTTAGTTTTATTTATTGTTTTCCTGTATTTTGTAATTAAAGGTTTTCAAGATACAGTGTGTGCTGTGTCAGTGGTCTGGTGGTTAGAAATTATAATAATGATCAAAGGGATTATACACCATAATAATACTTGTTGTAATATATCATGCATAATAGTTATTCTATAGTAAAGATAAGAATTATCCTTGCTTTTCTTCAAAACCAATATGATCCTTTATTAACTATGGCAATACAGATTTAGATAGATAGATAGATGGATACTTATCCCAAATTGGGAAATGTATTATATCTACAAGGATTACAAATGTACTTAAACATCGAATAAAATACAAATAAAATAAAGATAAACATTTAAAAACTGTATCTACATATTCTCAGTAAAAAAAAAACATATATTCAGAGGAGTATCTAAACATAAAATATACAGAATATATTTGAATACTCTGTACAGTAGCTTGAAATTAAGAGTAAAATATATCCTGTGATTTACATGCGGGCTAATGCCAATAAAAGTAAATATAAATGGAGAAATTATCTCTTGTACAATATAGAAACCTCATTTTATGGATAGACAGTTGAAGAGGAAGATGAAATCGAAATATTGATTAAACAATTGGAGGGGTTACTTCGGGAGGGAGGCAGCCGAAGATGATCCAAACGCAGTGACGCAATCAAGAAGCGACGACTGCTTGAATTGTTGTTTCTTCAAATCGTGGTTAGACCAACTCAATTTATATCATAGACAAGGTAGAGTATAATGGTCTTTCTTTTCACTTTTCTTCATGCTTTTGGCTTGTGCTTCATGTCACTTTAAATACAGATCGGCGTCATCACGTGTGTCTTTAGAAGCCTCCAACTTCCTACCGAAAATGGAGGAAATGTGTGAAGTCGCTGCTTTGTGTTTTCGCCTGTGTTTTGGCTGCAGCTAGCTAACCTAGCTAATTTAGCTAGCTTCCAGTGAATTACTAATTTATGCATACTTTGTGAAATGCAATACTGAGCTAGTTTAATCATCGGATAGTACATTAGATTCTCAAACGGTGTGTTGGAGTGTCCCTGCAGCCCCGTGTTGAACCGACTGAGCTAACGGAATGTGTGTTTGTATACTTATTAACTAAATTGGTTGTGGTAGTTTTAGCAGACAGTTGCAAATATGCTAACCCCTAACAAGGCTGCTTATGGTCAATTTATCTTCATACACCTTCATGTTGCTGCTCAATAATTGATACGTTTGGCTGCTGTTTTGCTAACGGCAGCTACGAGGTTAGCTTCCAAACGAAATAACACCTCTTTGAGAAGTAAAGCTTTTTTGACTTGCAGTCTCAGTTAAGTACTTGTTGTGTGTTTGTGAAATAATTGCAAGCTAAAACTACATAATCACATACTGTTTCTGAACAGTTATCCACGTGTAATTTAAAGATAATCTTACTGTTGCACAGAGTAACATCAACGTTAGATGTGGGTAATGTAAGGTTGTTACTAAGAATTAAATGTGTGTATTTTACATTTTTTGTCATCTATTTTAATATCCATAAGGACATTTGTTAGAACTATTGCTTCTTCAGTTTCGAAATAGGCTCAAAATAAATGACTGTTGTTTTTTTTGCTGACGGAGTAATATATTCATTTTATTTTATATGAGTCATGCTTTGCACTTTAAAACATCACATATTTGTTTTAGAGAAGCTTGCTAACATGTCTCTTCACTCTTGTTCTCTCTCCCTGTTTCCTTCCTTTTCTAATAAGAAGACCATGGTGTTATGATTCCAAACGGAGTCCACCTATCACAGAGGAACAGGTTAATATCTTTCATGTTCGAGTCAATGACCACTATGGTGGAAAAGGCTTGAGGACAACTTTATTCCTACACACCAAAAGTACTTGAAGGAAAACAACCTGGAGGAAAATCAAGGAAGGAACAAACCACAACATCTAAAGTTTAGAGGACCACTGGGAAAGGAGAGGACAGGAGTGTGGAGAGGGTGAGTTGGGGATGGGGTTGAAGAGCCAAAGGAGGACGTCATGGTTCACAGCGGCTCTGCATCCCCAATGACAACATCATCCTCTCATTTAACTGTTCCTGCTTCAGCACCTTCTCTGCAAGGAGCTCCACCTCTGGTGCCTCCACCTGGAGATACTACCCATCAAGACCTAACCCAGACTCCTTCCAAACCCCTCCACACAGACCTTTCTTCAAACTCAGAATCAACACAGCCCTCGACTCTAATTCCTGCTGATACCAAGCCCCATGTTGTAATCCCAGCAGAAGCACTTACTACCTTTTCAAGCCCAGCGTCAGCCTGCTCCGCTCAACAGACACCTACCGCATCTCAGGGCTCAGTTAATGGCCGCACGTCCGGCAGGAAGAGGACCCCTAAAGCCTGTGACTGCTGTGGCCCCAACAGTGCAGGACACAATGCCCATACTTCGGGCAGAGGAAGGGGGAGAGGGAGAGGAAGGGGGCTTAGTAGGGACCTCGGGGACACCCCAAAAAGGAAAGTGGATGGCCAGCTAACAAGGATAAAGTGTTTTGATTTGGCCAAGGAGGCAGTTAAGGAAGCAGAGTGTGACCATGATCGATATGAGAAGGTGCAAAGGACTGTAGTCGTTGCTGATACTGAGTCAGAAGCTCCTGGTGCTCCACCCGTCACAGTCTCCCTGCAGGAGGGACCAATAAAGAACTATGTTGCTCCAGAGAAAAAAGATGGGCAGATTAAGGGCGATGTGTTGATAGAAGGGTTAGGTGGGAAAGTAGGCAGTTGTAGCAGGGATGTTGCAATGCTAGGAATGGCAGGCAGGGGAATCCCATTAGTTAGAGGGAGAGGGACGAGGGGAAGGGCGATGGCTACGTCTGCATCAAAAATGGAAGTAGATGGTGAAAGAAAGTGGGCAGGTTTAAGTGGTGTTGTCATTCATTCAAAAAGCCATGCAATATCTCCAGTCGTTTCAATGCAGAAGCAGGGTCAAAACAATGATTCAGATATTGTACATGGAGAGCAAACTTGCCCCAGCTCAGTTAATTCTCCCATTGCAAATGGAGACACTGTAAACCTGAGTGACACTGAGGAGGAGACGAAAGAGGGTAACGTGATGACGAGTGTAACGAAAAATGGACTTGTATCTATCTCACTGCTGTGCAGTCCAGGTTCAATGTCAGGGTCTCCCAAGGACCTGGACTCTGAGATGCAGGTGGACAAGACACCTGACAGAACTGTACCAGTAACTCGGTCCAATGGAAAAGAAGACGCTTCACCAACAAATGACCACTGCTCCACACTCATGGAGGTGGATGCTTCTCACCCAACTCCGGTTGCTCCTTCGTTCCAGGGACCAATCACAGTGTGCAGCATGCAGCACAGCTGGGCATTAAGAGACCACCGGCTGTACTGTAACTCTGAAACCTGGGACAGGGCGGGGGTGGAGGAGGTGTGGGGCAAAGAACCCTCAGAAGGAACCAATGGACAAGTGATAGATGGAGAGAGGAAGAATAAAGAAAGCCTGGAGCAGCTTACGGATATGATCCACGGTAAGATTTGTTCTCATTTTGTTGAAGCGTAGTAGATCACTGATCTTTTTTAACACACAAAGTCTTAGGGATTGCACTTTTCATATGATAATCATAAAAAACATGTGACCTCATCCTTGAAACATACACACAGAATGTTTATGGGGCATTTTCCTAGAAGAACTGAATTTCCTACACAAATTGTTTTCATGAAAACAATGGTCCTCTGCATGTTTTATGAATCAATGGGTATCCAATGTTTCTCTTTTTAATTTAACAATTTAAAGACACAATACAAATAATTATGTCTTCCTTGAAATAAAATGTGTTGTGTTCTTTTTCCTATGACAGCATAAATGTTTGTTCGTCATACACTGCAAGGGAATACTGATTCATTGGTAATCAATGTGCAAATACCAGCATTGTGTATGTTTACTCAAGTCTAATCCAAAGAAATGTGGGTGTTAAGCTCAGAGAAAACCAAACATGTTGGTGTTGTTATTAAGCTAGCAGATCATCTATCTAATCTTTCAGAGTTTCTGGAGAGCTTTTACATGAAGTATGGAAGTTTTAATCCTCTAAGTGAGAATGATGTCCTGGAACACCTGAAGAAGAAAGGCAACACTCACCTCAGCAACCGGTTAGTCTACAAACCCACACACTGCTTGATGGTTTATCTGAATCCCTCAATCACACATTAAAGTAGTAATTCATGTCACAGGTTGACAAGAATTAGGTAAAACATATAAGCCATAAACAATGATAATGAAGCTTTGTAAATAGGAGTTTGCTGGTTATGTGGGGCTTATATAACATACCTCTACCTTTGTGTTATTTACAGTTCATATGGAACCATTTATTATCTAGGCATGGCATGTTATTATGTTATCATTTTTCCAAATCTAGCCAATATGGTTTTCAGATTCTTCTATTGTTAAAACTCTCTTGGGAAGCACGGTTGTTAAAATGACACTAGCAGCTTCGTTTCTGTTCAAACCTTTAATCCTTCCTTTTTTAAGAAATGTTATTTTTATGATCCTCATGGGATCTCTTTCCTTTTATGAAATGTCACTCTTTTCAAATGTCCTTGAGGGTATTAATGAAAAGGTTGTAGGTTTGTATTACATTTCTACTTCATTTGATCTTCTTGTTTTTGTTTCAGGGGCCTGGACATCAAAAGGGAGATGACTCGGTACAGGGCGGGGCTGGCCTCTGCTCCTATCGCAGGCTTCATGTTGTCGTATAACAAACACACCCTGGGCTTGGAGGACCTCAGCACACTGGAGGAACAAAACTGGCTCAATGACCAGGTAAACACAGATGAAGCGTTGTACAGTGACATCAAATAATTATTCCATCACACTTCTTCTAACTTCGAACGCATTAGTCACTCTAAAACTCATATCCGGCAATGATAACAAGAAGTATAAAATATGTTTGTTTTAGTGAGGATCTTACATTGAAACTGTGTGTGTTTTGCTGTTTGCTCAGATCATCAACATGTATGGAGAACTCATCATGGAGGCAACACAACACAAGGTAAGTAAGGATGTGTTTGTTGGCTCAAAACAAATAATATTTATATAAAAAAATATTTATATATAAATGTAAAATAAGTATGAGCCTGAACATGTGCACAATGTGTCCTTCTAATTGTGAAATGTGTTTAAAGTAATTTATTTTTGTGTCTCTATCTCAGGTTCATTTTTTCAACAGCTTTTTCCACAAGCAGCTTGTTGCCAAGGGTTACGAGGGTGTGAAGAGATGGACTAAAAAAGTAAGGATGAAGATTCAACAGTTTAGCCATTTTCCAGTTGTTTTAAGAGTGGCTTCAAAAGCTGAAATTCACATTTTAACTTCTGACTTATTTGTAGTGCCTACTTTTAAACTTGTAATAAATGAAATCAGCCAGCAAACTAGTGCTCAACAGAAACGCTGAAGGACCTGTTTGTCCTGTAGTTTGACTTTTTAAAGTGTTGGCATTTGAAGAGCTCTAATTTGTATTTATGTTCATTTGTGGGATTATTGCAGGTTGACCTGTTCTCCAAGTGGCTGCTGCTCTTCCCCATCCATTTAGAAATCCACTGGTCTCTCATTACGGTCACCATGGCAACCAAAACCATCAGCTACTACGACAGCCAAGGCATCGTCTTCAGACACACCACAGATGTGAGAGCCTCTGTGTTTTTGGGTTGGAATTCATCGTTGTTTGTTTTTGGCAATTTCTTAACTCTGCAACTTCCTGTTTTTCTCTGCTCGCATAAATTATTGGTCCATAATTTCTTAGCTAGAGACTCTACACGATTAATGGTTGCTTTCTCAGTTTGAGCACATAGACAGAGTGGTTTCTTTGAAAATCCAGGTTTTTTCGCCATAAAGCAGAACTTACTTTGATAGTAAATTAGTAGATTCATTTGTGAAAGACAAATTACGGACCCCAAGCCATATCATTTTCAGGTTAAAATGTAGCTCGTTTTTTCACCATCTGCATGAAAGACTGAGAAGTGTTGATGTCTTGATGATACTATATCTGCTCTCCCTTTAAAATGCTGGCACATTACCGTCTTTATTATGGAAACTGAATTGATATTGCTGTTTGTTGAAAATGTTTGCTGCTGGGACAATCCATAATTGTGTTCTCTGTGTGTGTGTTTCACTATCAGAACATAATGAAGTACCTTCAGTCTGAAGCCAGAGAGAAGCAGCAGACAGCTTTCCAGAAAGGCTGGAAGATTACCATCATCAAGGTGACCTTGAACCCTGACTGTTCTGCTCACGCTGTGTTCACCATGTGTCCTGGAAACATTTATGTTGCCTGCCACAGTTGATGTTAGTCCAAAGCAAAAGGTGGAAGACTCTTTCTTTATAGAGTTGTGTGTCGATACCTTTAGAGGAAAATGCCTCCATTACAGCCTAAATGCACGATCCAATATCACGTCTTCATAACATTTTTAATATTAATAATGCTACATAGAAACAACAACATGTTCAAATTATACTAGAGTATAAAAAGCATTCTGCTAAAATAATTCCAACATATAATAATTATATTCACATCTGCTGGATTTATTCTTTTATTAAGCCATTTATTGAACAAACACAATGTTTTTGTCAGTAATGTTGTTGAACGGCTCTATCCCTGAACATCACTTTTAGATACCTTGATGTAATTATTGTATGCATGCACAGTAGATTAGTACATATAGATCCATCAGCATTTCATTCTAGAAGAAGATGTAACTCTGACATGTTTGCTCCTGTTTGACTGACATTTTGACTCCTCAGGGCATTCCTCAGCAGAGAAACGACAGCGACTGTGGAGTCTTCGTCCTCGAGGTTAGACATTATTCATTCCCGCTATTCAACTGTCCTTCGGTCCTTCGTTTATCACCGATGTATTTGATCTCTTTTCATCATGTTCTGTCCCTGTTTTCTCTCTATTTTCTGCTTTATCTGTTTTTCTTCCTGGAAATATAAACAGAGCTGTGCCTCCAGTGTCTTTCTGCCCCAGGTTTCGACTCAAGTGCGATCATTGCTGAGTCTCTGAGAGGGGAAAGACACTGTAGGGAAGCTTCTGTCATTGTTTACGTCGGGCCTATTCAATTGGCCGACAGCGGGCCACAACCAGCCTGGAGGCAATTAGTGGAATAGCCCGACATAAATATGATATTTAACACACGACAAGTGCCGGCCACTCAGTCATTTTCTCTTCACCTGACAATTGTGCTCCTACAAAGCATAAAGTCGGCAGTTTGCACATCAGGTTGAATTAGGTTGGTAATTTAACACATACTTTTGCCAATCTGGTGTTGTGGTTGGCTCTCACAACTAGATGGGTTGTTGTGGATTGTAGAAATCCTCACTAAGCACTTTAGGGGAGGGGGAGATACTAGTAGAGTGTGTTATTGCCACTTGTTATTCTTCTTTTCATTGATGGCATTGATGGCTCTTTTTCATCCTTACTGCACTTTGGGTCAGATTTTGACCAAAAAAACATTGCATATTTTAACTACATTTTCATTGTATCATTCATTACCAAAAGCTAGGTAGGCAGATAAACATGTCTGGCCCATCTACATTTCATGATTTAAAAATGGGTCTTTTCTCTGTGTTTTGCTCTGTCAGTACTGCCGCTGTCTCTCGGTGAGGCAGCCTCTGCTCTTCAGTCAGGAGGACATGCCGCGCATACGCAAGAGAATCCACAAGGAGCTGTGTGACTGTCGCCTTAACGATTGATCGAGTGATAGACAGTCTCCTTCACTCACTGGCTGCTCGCCTGGTCACATGGGACAGTCTGTCCAAGTGTGTCTTTGACAGCCTGTTACATAACCGCTAACACAACCGACCTTCTGTACTCCAGGGAGCCCTGACTGACAGCTGACGGCTGCTCATTGGGTTCAAAAACATTCTGTAGCTAAGCAGATTTTTACTTGCAAAGAACTACTGACGTGGCCCCCTACTGACCACCAGACATGCTGGACCTGTGCCCATCAGGTTGTTTTTATGTTTTGACATTTTCCTTTCCGAGTTCCTTTGGCAGTGGATTTCAACCGAATGCACCCAGCAGAGGACTGACTGAGGACAGAGGCGTTGGACCAGCCCGGACCAACGGGAGCTTCCATCCCTAAAGGAGTGGCCTTTTCTCTCAGATGGCCATTTTAACCCGACTGACATTTTTAACTGTTTCATGCTGAACTTTATGGTAGTACCATACTTACAGTTATGTGTTTTTTCTAACATGTTGAATTAAGTTAGGATGTTTTGATTCAGTGGACCAACCGTTCACTAAAAACTTGAAGGTTTAAGTTGGTTTCGTTACAGATATTTGCACGGTTAGAGGCCTATCCATTGAAGACTCTATAACACCAACTGAATGTACTGATCCTGTATTCTTCCTGGTTGCCTCAAAGGGTGGAGCTCCATACAGGCTAATAGCACATGTTGGCTTGATACAGGGATATCATTTTGCAAGGTTGTTTTCAGGTTTTTGACACCGTACTAGCAATAGTTTCTTATTAAATTCCAGTTTTTCCACAACATTATTTCTTGCTTTTTCATTTTGCTGTGATCACAGTTTTGCTCAAGCTTTTCCCTGCATCGGTTTTACTTTTTAAATCCACCAGTTTTAGTTAAAAACAGTTTCTCATGCTGGTTAGAAGAGCTGTACTGCTAGCTGCTGATGTTGACTTTATATTGCTGAGGCCTCGTGCTTCACATGGACACATTAACACAGGTTAAGTGTGTGTGAGTGGCCTCTTAACAGAGAAACAAGTGGACCTCAGTTATTTTAAATGTAATCTTCTGTTCAGCCTAGAGTCTTTTGTTATATTCAGTTATATTTGTCATGCGTATTTGCAGATTGTATTGTACTCTTACAGCTCTACTACTGTACATGCTTGCTTTGACTAAAACCCACGATTGTTTCTGGGCTGTTTTTATTGTTGATATTAAAAGGCAGACTTACTAGATAATCTCATCACTGCATCAAAATCTAAATTGAGTTTATCTTTCCCCCTGAGGGAAAAAAATCTATTATCATTATAACATCTCAGCTGTCGTTGATGAAAACCCCTGAAGTATCTATTTGATGAAAATGATTAAAGATCCATGTACTTTTGCCAAATTATCTGCATTATTTCATAATTTCCAGAAGAGGGGGCTCTATCTGCAATTATCATCTTGCAATGGTCATAATGACATTTTTTTCTTCTTGGCTCCAATGCAGAACACAACGTCAGAAACATGTCAGTGGCCCTGCTGCTGGGTTGAGGTTGAGTGTGTTGCTCGAAGGCACTTCAGCAGGAACACCTTGACCCCACTCAGTGAGGTCTTCGAATCATTATGCAGGTCTCTGACCATTTCCACATAGTTTAATGTCACAATTAGCATCACAAAAGCATGTAAATGACGTGGCCTTTACGTACAGCTTTATGCAAATTGTACTCCTTATATGAATGCAAGTTCCAGTTTAACATTACTGTACGTGCTCCATTATCTGAGTCTGCGGGAGCTCACACACACACAGGGCTGCCTGTTTTAGAGTATTTTGATCCAGTCACTGTGGACGTTTTCCTTCACATGTGCACTCATACACAGATGGTGCATGTAAAATGTCCATTTAACTGCAACTGTACTATTAAGAGTACACAATGTTCAACTGAAACATTGTCACTTTCTAAATACTAGAATTTATGTAAGGTTTCACTTAAACTGAGGTTGATTAAATGACAACTGCTATATAGCCACACCACTAGCATAGCAGAACATAAATTGGGATTTAAATTATTCTTTGCCTTCCTGGTTTTTAGCATCATTATTTAGGTTTGCTGTACTGGTGTGAAGGCAGTTTGGACGTACCTCTACAGCAGGACTCTGTCTTCTCTTCCACTAAACCTAATTCAGCTTGACACGTGCAGGTTAAGTGCTGCAAAGCGCTGCTTTAGCTCTAATGTGGGGAAACTATAACAGGATGAGCTGATAAGAGGCAGGAGAAACTGGTGTCCCTGTGTGTGAGAGTTGTGTGTGTGAGATATTTTCTGGGATTAGTCTGATCTCATCTCCTGAATGGACTCCCTGTGAATCCTATCTATCACTAGACCACCTGCATCTTTGGTCTTTAAAAACTAAAATCACTTTCTGATGCTTTTTTTAAATTTAGGATGGCCAACTTCAGCCTTCTTGTCCTAAGGGAATAGTTTGCATCATGGGGAAAAACTATTTATTAAAGCATATACAACTAAATGTTTAAAACCTCCCACAAACATGTAAATAAAACCATCAATACTGATAAATAAAATCTAAAAAAAACACTGACATATCAGAATAGCTTTTATCACATTAAAGTTTCAAAAGCAAAATAACTAGTCAGAGGAAAGGGCTGAAGTGAAACGAGTCAACTGCTAAAGCCAGTTCTCGTTACATTAAAAGATTTGTTCGGGAAGTCTCTGGCATGTTTTGCATTTGTTTTGGGCATCATGAATCTGTCAACCGTAAGTAGTTTCAGCAAGTACTAATGAGGACCATAAGTGCCATAGGAACTTAATGAAGCATAGACAGGTAGAGACACTTTAGTCTGTTGTCTTCATCATAAATGGAAACTATTTACCATTTGCTGTGATTTATATCCGTGCATTGAGAATCTCGAGCAAAGCAATTTGCAATCTGTTATCTGTGATTAAAAAGAGTTTCCAAAAAGAAACGTCAAATTAAGTTTGTAGTCATGTATGTAGAAAACAGCAGAAACTTCTAAATTAAATGATTTGAGAAAATGTAATAGAAATATACCCTAAAATAAGAAGCACACATTGTTGTTTAAAAAACGGCAATTCATAAATAATACAGACAACAGAATCTTATTACCGCTAGCTGCAGCAATTTGAGAACAATTAACTATTATTTTGTGTTTCTCTTCTAACAGATGAGTATAATGTAAACATGTCGAGCCTCGTAGGGCTGCTTTGACAGGAGCTTCATTATCGCTATAACACATTCTGAATGCAGCAGGTTTGACTATCGGAACCAATCTGGTTTCCGTTTGCAGTCGGCCAAGAATTGACAATCATCACCCACTCAAAATGTGAAGATTAGTAGCTAACAGACAGGCATTGAAAAGAGGTTTGAAAGGAGATTCATTGATAAATCCTGTTTCACAATTTGATTTAATAAAACAGTGAGAAAAAAGAAACATATTAAAACATACATTTGCAGCGATGTACATGTAAGTCCATTTTAAGATCGTACCTGGAAACTTCACACAAATTCTAAACTCTGAGAGAAAAAGTATCGACCCTAGATAAAATACATTTAGGTCATCTGGCAGCTGCTTCGAGGTAAAACCATCCAGTTCGATTATATTATTACCCCGATCGTGGAAACCTTTCATGCAAATCCTTTCATTTGAGCTTATTACTGCTGAATTTGGACTGAATCTTGTTCCTATACCTAAAGGTTTGAATTACCAGGTCTTCTTTGATGCAGCTGCTTTGGTCTTTGTGCCCAAAATTGTCTTGTTTTTAATTTGTTTCGAAACGTGCATTTCTATTCAGATCAAAGACTGCTTGTTTAGCGGTTGTCATACAGGCATTAATGGAGCCTTTTCATTGGATGAGTTTTCAAAGATGGAGCAGTCTGTACAGTAGCAGCCCTGCAGGACATCTTGACTGTTTTTTAGCAGAAGAGCAGATTTGTCTTTGGAGCCAAACTTATAAAGATACTACCTTGGAATAGTACCACTTCCTTTTATAGTGATACTAATCGCTCGAGATTTCCTAATTTCATTGTTTAAGTAAAACTTTTCTACAGTAAGGTTAGGGGCTAGCGAATGAAAGGATGAGTGGGATAGTGTTAAGATGGCATGAATAGAGGGATTTATTTTGGTGAGATTGTGAGAAAAGTCAGGATAAAGCTTAGAAATGAAGGCGAGAAGAAGTATTTGGATCATAAAAGCACATAGAAATAGATATGGTGAGCACTGAGGATCCAGATTAATGGATGAGAAATAAGATGGACGGTTTGGGAGATCTGAGATCTGAATTCAGCGCTGCAGGAGGGATGGAGTTATCACAGATATTAGTACGAAAGCTATGGATAAGTGAATTTGCAAGTAGTTATGTAAAACATGTATGAGACCCGAAGTTCAAGTCAGATACAGGTTGGTGAATATTCATATATGTTACAATAGGAAAGACAGTCCAGGGAATTGTGATACTGAAACAGATTGTAACTTTGGAAGATATCCAGGTATTAGGAATCTGCAAGTTTCATATTAGTTTCAGATAAAGTTAAGGGTAATTCTTAAACAACGTGCACATTTAAGCAAAACATTACTTTCATCCAATAATAAGTATTACTAAAAATAATAGTGAATACACACATGAACTGCCTGTATGCCTCCACCAATGTAATTGCTTCTTCATTTCATCCTAAAACACATTTGTGGGAAATTGTTGTAATTAGCATAAGAGTGCTTAAGTTATGGCCCACAGCATGTTTTGTGCAGACACAGTGACCTTGTCCTATGAACCTTAAATTAAATCAGGTTAAACTTGAGTCCAAGTGGATATTTGAGCTAAATGTGGGGAAGATTCCTCAAGCATTGCTGAGATAGCATTGACCTGCCCAAAGGCGTAAAAATGAGATATTACTCATAAAGTAATCATGTTACTGTAGTTAAATGTGAGTGAGCCGCTCATTTGACTTTCTTTTCATTTATTTTGCATTAGTCTGAAAGGTGAGTTTATTGTCAAATATCTTTAACTAAATATTATAAGTGAGTGTCCTGCTCCACTTCCTGCCCTGTCATAGTAACGGGCTGAAAGACGGGCCAAAGGAGATAAAACATCAGTGAGTTTAAGAGATGCTGGATGGTGTATTTTGTCACTGTTTAAAAGAGTCTTTGGGCTGAGCTGTCACTGAACTCTTTGCCAGGAAGTGAATAAGCATATTTCCCAGAATGTTGTAATATCCTTTAAACCGAAAGACCTCATCTAGTCCTTCCAGCTGTTTCTCCCTCACTCTTCCTCCACTACGTAATTTCCTACTTCATCCTTCAATCCGTGTCCCAATACTTTTGTCTATATAGTGTATGTCAGGGCTTCTCAAACTCTGGACCAAGGTCCGGATCCGGACCGAACTGCAAATCAATCCGGACTGAACCCCGTGTCCCATTATAAAAAAATTAAAAAAAATTATGATTCTGATAAATTAATGTACATCATCATGTACGCGCGTCTTGTGTCTGACGCGTTGTGAGAATGAACGTGCATATATATTTACTTGACACGCATAGCAGACCGCAAGTTAACCGCAAGTTTACCTTGACATACTGTATGTATGTATTGAATGTGTGTGTGTATACAGGGGCGCCGTTTACCGACAGGCAAGGCAGGCAAGTGCTTGGACCAGAAGGGGGCCCCCAAAGAAGGTAGATTAAGAAGGTCCACAGCAACGACAACATGAAACACCCTTTAATTTACTGCAACGACATGTCGGGAAACTCCATGCATAGAGCGCCAATAAACTGCTTCTTAATTTCAGTTTCGTTTCTCCACTCGGGGGGGGGGACTTTAGTGGCGTTGATCCGGACCAGTGACCTTGTATAAAGTTCACAACTGGACCTTTAATAAAAAAGTTTGAGTACCCCTGGTGTATGTGTACATACAGTTTCGTGTGAATGTCGAATTCCTCTAGCTGGTGATCTCCTGTTTTTTTAAATTTAGAATCTGACTTTGCTTTTGAGGATAATCGAAGTTATCAATACTTTATTTAATGTCCTTTTTAAAAAATCAATACACCTCCTGGGTCAACAGGTTAACTCACTCATTCAGTGAATCGTTAATTGATTCATTTGCTCGGTCACTCGTGTTATTCAGTTTTGTATTCAGTTGGTCAGGGTTAAACGGTCAGTAAACACCACACGGACTCAGCTGTGTTTACTTCTTCTCCCTGCTGAATTCTGCTGTTGCCTGATTAACATTTATCACACTGAGTGCTGCTATTTTATATGGATTACATTTCCTTAACTCCATTTGCAATCATTTTCGCACAAGCATCATACCAAATCAGCACGCTAATCTGAGCTGACTGCTCTGCAACAGATGGACATCTTAATCTTCCTCATCATCCCCTCCTCCAACAACACTTCCAACATCATGGCGCCTGTGCTGTGTACCAGAGACAGCAGATTGATTCAGACATGCATCTCTGAGAAAAACATAAACACTGAAATTAGCTACTTAATTAAACAGTGCATGCAGCGAAGTGAACACTTGAACCTGTGTTTGGATCGTGTTGTTGCATGACAGATGAGGACAGACAATTACTGTAGCTTCATTAAAACAATAAAAGGGATGCCTCATTAATCAGTGTGGAAGTGATGTCATATTTAAAAAACAATCATAAAGTATTTCAATATCAAAGGCATTCAATATTTTTCTTTTTATGTATCCTTGAATAATTATGTGTTTTCTGGGTCTTTTTCAGCAGATGTTTGATGTCAGGTTGATTGTTAATTGTGATGCTGATTCGCACAAACTGAAACTCTTCACTTGCTCCACTGATTAAGACCAGAGTGCGTCTTCACCTTCTTACTTCAAGAATTAATAATCAACTCCTTGATTTGGCTGATTGCGTATGTTGTACTTACGCAACCTCTCTTGGCTGATTCCTACCTTTAACCTTTATACTCCATCCTGTTAACCTGATTTTTGTCTAAATGTTGGATCTGTGCCTTATTGCTACTGTTGTCATAGATGCAATTATTAATATTTGCACCTTTTCCCATTTTCTTACATACAGACGCTTGTCCACCATTGTGGCAGGTGGAAGTTGCCTTTCCTGTTACCGTTCCTCCCTTCCTCGTCACTATGACGATTCCTTCTAGGCCAATCAAAACAAAGCTCAATGTCTTTGTCATCATTACCGTTGAGTGTTTCTCTCACAGGTAGCTCTTTGTCTTGTCTAAAACAGAATGAGTCACATCAATTATTGGTGAGTGGGTTTTCCCTCTACTGTTTAATTTGTTTTGTAGCCTCTCATTCAGAAGTGCACTCAGATGCTAACATGCTAATAAATGAGTCCATATTCGGCATTTGGGTTTACACACAGTACACACTCACAAGTGTATGCACTGTGCTTGTTAGGAACCTCATTTACATACAGTAATGCATGTTCTAACTTGAACCATAAAGAAGTAGTTGAAAAAAGCTATCGTCTTCATCCAAACACTTTTTTCAGAAGTTAAATAACAATTGTGTAGTAAATTCCAATTTGTATGCTAACCAAACTGTTTCCTGGTGGTAGATTCAAATGTACAAACTGAAATGAGCGCTGTATCAATGTTGTCCTCTAACTCTCATCAAACAAGTAAGCATGTATCCAAAGTGTCAAACAACCCCTTTGAAACTAAACCCTAAAGATTTTTCAAAAGTGTCATCTTTGGGTCTTAACTCAGATTGGTCCTCACTAATTAGCGCACCATCTCCTTGTAAGAAAAAGAAGACACAAAAAGTATCTTTATTGCCAGAACTTCCCGTCCCTAAGCTGACAACGCTGCTGCTAACAGCTCTGTCACCAACTGCATTCAGCTTTCAGTGATTGCTCTCCGAACACTCATTACAAAGACAATTCAAAACAGCACTTTCACTCCACCTCGGTAATTTTCTTAGGAGCACATTTTCTTGGGTAAATGCAAATCCCCATCTCCCATCCAGACAAGGCTCTGAATATACTAACTCCCAAAATGTGTCTGTATTGGAAAATATATTGTTGAAATGTGAAAACTCAATTTTTCCACCTCAGAAAAGTGTCCTCAGAGTGACATTAGTTTGATATGACTGTCTGAGAAGAAAATGAAGTCTCATAAGCAGCAATAACATAATCAGGCAGCAATGTGAGGCTGGGAAACAGCTGTTGTGTCGGTGTTGCAAAGCAGACTCTGGTTGATAATGAGATTTTCTGCCAACCCGGGGGGGGAGGCTTTTGTCCTTCAGATTAAAGGGAAATCATGAGCATCTATTTCATGGCTCAGTGGAAGACAAAGACACTGATATGATTGAACCAATTTCCCTGTAGTTATCATGATGCATTTGGAGTATTTCATTCGAGGACTTGTTACAGTATATCTGTTCTTTGCAGAATCAGTGTCTGATGCTTCTTTCATAATTATGTTACCATTACCTCTGTGAAGCTTTGCTCTGCAGAGACTCGAAAAAACAATCTCAGAGCTGCCTGGAATAAACTACACTGGCCATGTTCATGGTATTGAAAACACATACTCCATGAACAATGATAATAGATGTATACATTGATTTTGGTTGAGGTCTTTTCAGGAGACTAGGAACAGTACCAACCCTACAGCATATAAACATTGTGAGATTGTCCTATAAGGAACTCAAATTACTTGAGGTTTTCCAACCCATAACTTTTAGAATCAATAAAGTCTGTTGCAATGAACTAATGCTTTCTCCTGTCTTGAAACCTTTAACTGCAGATAAAAACAAAGACAGCGGTGAGCTCCATCAGCACGTCTCTGTGCCCCAGTGGTGTCTGCCCTTAAAGGAATATCCCACAGAGGGTTCTCTGCGTGGTAGAGACATAAACATGTATGGACCTAAATACACTGACACTCTGCTGTAAATATTTCAGCAGTTTACTTCCCTGGGTTAGTCCCATAATGGACCCTACATACAGACGTACGTGTGTGCGTGCGTGTGTGTGTGTGTGTGTGTGTGTGTGTGTGTGTGTGTGTGGTGTGTGTGTGTGGTGTGTGTGTGTGTGTGTGTGTGTGTGTGTGTGTGTGTGTGTGTGTGTGTGTGTGTGTGTGTGTGTGTGTGTGTGTGTGTGTGTGTGTGTGTGGTGTGTGTGTGTGTGTGTGTGTGTGTGTGTGTGTGTGTGTGTGTGTGTGTGTGTGTGTGTGTGTGTGTGTGTACAGGAGTTATTCTCATTCCCAGTGGGGCTTCTACAGGAATTAGTAAACGTTTGTTGCAAATTATTATTAAGTGGGTCAGCTAGCACATAGCCAATCGAGATTTAGAGTGCTTGAAGTAATAGTCAAGATCAAATGTGTAAACAGCCAAAAGTAATGGATAGGTGGATATGGTCTCCCTCCTGTGTTCCTCGTACCATAACAGTTGGTTCTCAGTTTGATGTCTTGATGTTTTCCTTCTGTACTTTGTATTGCCTCAATTATTGTCAGTTTAGTTTTTAGGAAACAGCTTGCCTTTGTCCGTTTGGTGTCCTGGCAATTGGGTCCTTATTGAACTGAAACACAACATGAATAAAATCTAGTTCATTATAAATTAAACTGAACACATTTGAACATTTGATACACGATGGGTGGTGTCCTTGAAATTGTACTTGAACTCCTGCAGGATACATCACTTCAGGGGAACCATAGTACGTGGGTGAGAGATGGAAAATCATGCGCACATGAAAATGAATGAACTGCTTACAAAAACTTGCCTCTTCATTTTCTTGTATAATATGTGTGTGCGTGTGTGTGTATGCGTGTGTGTGTATGCGTGTGTGTGTATGTGTGTGTGTGCGTGCGTGCGTGTGTGTGCGCACGTGCGCAGACACAGGGTTGTGCTGGTGAGTCATGCCTGGAGATCATGCTGTGAGGACTGACGGATTTAATTTGTAAAGAGAAAAGTGAGATACCACAGTGTGAGGCAATACCTCTCAGCACGCCTCGCTCCCTTTACACAGGATGAGCAAAGTGAAAAGCAGAAGCCTTTCAAAAGAGTGATCTGCAGTTGAGTGTCTGTGTGTGAGAGAGAGAGTCAGCGAGATGTGAGTAGAATGATTGGTTTATATGAGTATGAGGCTCCAATATGTGACTCTGAGTTATGACCTGTAAATAGTACACACTGTTCTTGTTCCAAATTAAATGACCTCAAAACACAGATTCTGAAAATGTAGCAACTCAATATATTGATGTTAAAAAAAAAACACATTGAGCAGAGAACATAGAAACCACCCCCAAAAAATGTAGGGGAATTGTACCAGTTGGGGCAATATATATATATATATATTTAATTAACAGTATATATTGCAAAGGTTGAGCTCCTTTATTGTAGGAGACTTAAAATGTCAGAGAAATAAAGAGAATAACAAAACCCACATTTTGTGTAACCTCTCCATGCATGCAATTACTGTCTTAAAAAGATAAAAATACATATTTCTAATTCAATTTCAATTTATTTTGGTCTACTTGAAATCCAGGAGAAGAAGAAGAGGACTCACTACCAATGTGAGGACACAGGTGACCAAACAATATAAAATATAAAAACATTTCAGTTATACATCAAACAAATATTGGTTTATGTTTATATCAACATTGTTTCCAGCACTTCCTCACCTTTTTTTGCAGAACTCATGTTTTGTACTAGTTCTGGTGTTGCTGAGGTTTAGTAAATGTCAGCAAAAAGGGCACATATGCATTGTTAAAATACACTAGTTTGTTGTGCTATTTATGTGAAAGGAGAAATGCTTCACAAGGCATGATAAATGCAAAGACATTTGCCAGATAATGTCATGATTGTTACCTCGACTTGATGCCTACCAACAAAAGGAATATTGACCTTTACCTCAGTTGAAATGTTGCCCATTATGAGACGACACAGAGGGAATAATGGTTATGTATATATATATATATATATTATATATATAATACAGAACCACAACACTGATCTTTGTGCTGGGATGCATTTCCTTCCTCCTTCAATGTCCTAACTGCAGTGCACACAAAGGATGGGAAAAGGTTGTTTTTGTTTGTCTGTTGGTGAGGCAACAGTGACAAAAAAGAAGATGTTTGTCCTTATGTCTGAAGTGTAAAATACTCTTCAATAGTGAAAGAGGTAGACATGTTGCCTAGAAACAGCATTGTGTCCTAACAGACATGGTGTCTTATCACCTGAGTCAACAGATGGTGATTTCTTTTTCTACCTCTGGATAGAAAATAAAAGCAGCATCTAGTGGGAGGGTGAGGGACTTTGAAAGTGAATCTGCAGAGTCTTGTAAAGACACAAGTTATGAAATAGGCGGTAGTGTTATTACCATATACACAGGAGTTATAGCAATATCATGCTTAACGGCGAGGGATGCGATTGTATGTGATTGCATATGGATCAAGGAAGACTGACTGGGCTGGCTTCCTTTTTGACTGTGTAGTTGAATACTGGTGTGTGTGTGTGTGTGTGTGTGTGTGTGTGTGTGTGTGTGTGTGTGTGTGTGTGTGTGTGTGTGTGTGTGTGTGTGTGTGTGTGTGTGTGTGTGTGTGTGTGTGTGTGTGTGTGTGTGTGTGTGTGTGTGTGTGTGTGTGTGTGTGCGCGCGCGTGTGTGTGTGTGTGTGTGTGTGTGTGTGTGTGTGTGTGTGTGTGTGTGTGTGTGTGTGTGTGTGTGTGTGTGTGTGTGTGTGTGTGTGTGTGGTTATATCCATGTGCGTGTGTCTGAGCACCCCCCCTCATTCTAACCAGATGGCATGTTTCCTAATCATGATTGTGTCACTTGTCACACACATCATTAATAAAACCCATAACAAACAAAGCTATTGGGACTTGTGGGGTTGAAGGAAAATCAACCACAAGTGGCAAATGTCTGCTTCCAATTAGAAGTAAAGAGTGCATAGTGTTATCACTTATAAGACTGGTCACCCAGAGTGGAATCATTTCATACATATAGAGGATTTGTATTCTTATATGTCTTTGACAGCATTTAAGCCAGTAAGAATAAAAATTACTGTATGTCCCTGAAATGAGAACCAGTGTGGATGCTTCCTGAAAAAATACTGGTTGTATTATAGTGGAAGCATTTTAATCTCTGTAGCAGAGTCCGCATAGCCTCGAGATCAGATTTGCATATTATGATTTAGAGATATTTTAGTTCAACTTGATACAAGGATGTCTAAATGTAAGCTTGAGTCAATCCACTGCAGGGGCAGGGATTGCATTTATTTGCATTCAGAAGCATCACTTCTGTTTTGTTCCTTTTACAACTCAACGTAATCCTTTTCTTTCCTCTTTAGGTGCAAGTAATATGCAGCTCAGCGGTGGAATATGAATAGATTTAAATAGTTTCATTTAATCTCAATCTTTTGTCACATAGATCCCAGATAAATGTGTTTATCTCCTGTAAACATATCTATTCACTCTATGACTTTATTCATAGCAGTATGATAGATGTGTTCCCTCACAGTGGAGGTAGTGCTGAATATTTTATCAGTGTGTGTGTGTGTGTGTGTGTGTGTGTGTGTGTTTGTGTGTGTGTATGTTGTACCACCACGAAGCGAATGGTAATCACATGTTCACTCTCAGATAGTGTGGCCTCTCTCCGCTCCTTTCCTTTATTACCATGACTTGATGGGACAGACTCAGACCGGCTTTACAATGACTGAAAAGCTTAAATCAGCAGGGAGCAATGGTTTGAATAGCTTCGTGTGTGCAGCTGTGTGTAAATATGCAGAAAGCATGTGGGTATTTGTGTTGTATTTTCTCGCAAGAATGCCCTGAAGCTCAGATTGGAAAGATGAAAGACTGTTATTCCTAAGGGTTTCCTTATACTAGAAAAATAGACCAAATACACCTTAGGCTTTTTGGCTTCAAGGAGATATGTCACAGTGGTACACTATACTAGTGGATAAGTCACTGCTGTCAGAACGACTTTGTTTCGTTTTTTCGTATAAACGTTGAAAAGAGGATCATTAACGTTTTTGTTATTTGGGTTTTATGTTTAAAGGATTAATTGGAAACTTGGGGAATTTTTACATTTTGTTGTCTCTTGCTTCTTTCAGTCTTTAGGTTGTTGCCTGCTGGCTGTAAAGTTTTATATTTAATCCACAGGAAAGGGGTATCAATCTTCTAATATAACTCTCAAGGAAGAAAGCTGAAAGGATCCGACGTCTACATCAATAAGCGCCTGACCAACTCTTGGCAAGTGAATTAGGGGATTTCATGAAATGTTAAACTATTATTTTAATCAAAAATAACTTGCTGGAAAATGTAATGCTATTTTGTTTCACTTCATTATTCCTCACGACAAAGTGTTGATGTTAGCTCTTTTCTGTCAGGGTAGGATAATTATTTTACCAAAATCCCTTTTCAGTAGCCATTGAAACTTCCCATGCCACAGATCACAAGAAAACAATTACTCTTAATGTTTTAAACATCAACAGATAGAGTTGCTCCTATAATAAAGCAGCTTTAAACAGGCCGTAGAGTTTTGTTAATTTCCTGCACACTTATTGCTGTTTTTCAGGCAATTTCCCTATCAAAATGTATTCTGGGTCTGACTCAGAAATATGATCTGGCCTTTCCAAATCCAGCTATGAAACCTAGTATTGACTCAGTTGAAATTCCAAAGCAGAGAAAAAAGTGAAACTGAGACCCCGTCCACACGGAGACGAAACGGGTGTTATCCGCTTTAGGTCTTTATCGTATGGACGGTTCGTCCACACAAGGCCGTAACGGAACCGCGGAAATGGAGCCCGATCCGACAGCCCTGTGATAACGGCTCCCAAGGTGGGTAGATCTGCGGACGAAACGCTCTGGGGGGCCAAACGGCTCCGTGTGTACGCCCTATACGATCATTTCCTGATAACGATGATGCCATAGCCCCGCCTCTCCCCACCTCTCCTTCTCACCCCCGCGTCACCCGCGTCATTGCTGATGTGTTTCGCCAACAGCAACAACAATGGCGGATCACAGGGTTGCTTTCATGCTCCAGACGCTACTGACCATGATACAGATGTTAGTTCAAAAATCTACAGCTCCTCTACCACAACCATCAGCAACAAGTGGACATGGAGAACTACATGAACTACATGTTGCTAAATCCACCGCGGAGAATAACCAGAAGGGCAACCAGGCAACCATGGCAACCATGCTCGGGGGGGGGGGGGATCTTCTTCGCTGCTTTTGGTGTATTTTGTGGCGGAGGTACAGCGCCACTTACAGGCCCGGCATATGTACTACAGCATCTCCAGCGGGTCGAGCGGTCTCGTGTGGACGGACACGTTTCTTGATCCGATTCCGTGTGGACAGAAGACTTTTTTTATATCGACATCGGTTCGTTTTCATTTTCGTCTCCATGTGGACGGGGTCTGAATCTGACTGAAACCACTGGAAGGATTTATGAAAAAAAGTGCCCGTGAGTTACTGACATTTGGACTCCTTTGGACTCCATCTATGATACCATCTATGGATGAGTTTTGTGACATTGGTCCACTTTGTCTGAGTAAAATATTGCAACCCTGAGGCCTTTAATAACTCATTCAGACAATTGAGAGATGGAGGTGTTACACTCACAGTTAGTTGGGTCTTCTTGTGCTGACCTATCAGACCTAGGCTTGTGGAAAGACATAAAGATGTGATGGCTGACTCCCTCTAGTTCCAATCACAATATTTGTATGCTGCCTGGAAAGAAGCAATTGAAATAACGACAGGCAGCAAAGCACCAGATGCACTATAACACACGCACGCACACACACACACACACACACACACACACACACACACACACACACACACACACACACACACACACACACACACACGCACACACACACACACACACACACACACACACACACACACACACACACACACACTCATGTACTGCAGGCACTCAATTCAGTCACAAATACATTAAAGAGAACTTACAGTATAGAACATGAGACCATTGCAAAACATAATACATTTTATTCACATAATGATGATTTAATGCAACATGGGAATCAGCAGTCAGCGGTAGTTGTAAAGGAGTAAGATGTAAAATGTAGGTTATGGGAATTCACTGAGTTCATGTTGCTAAATAGTTAATAATACCTCTGGTGATACTGATCTGTTAAACCACATTATCTTCACATTATGTGCCCAAAATTGTGTATTAGAATGTACATTTTCCTGCTTCTGATTTCTTGTGAATGAAGTAACAGTAGATGTAGTGATTTTGCACAAGTCTACCTATTTTTCACCACAACATTAATGTAATATCTGGGAAGGATTTATGAAAAAAAATCCCGAGAGTCGAGGGTGCAAATATGGCTGTTTGTTCATTAAAATCATGGCATTGCTCTATTTATAACTTTATTTAGCTGAATGAGTATATTAATATCAGATTATAAAATCATGTTTTGTTGTTATTAAAATAAGGATAGGAATGTCAATATATCTAAAATGTACAGTCCAAACCATCTTTGCCTGTAATTATAGTGATCAAATCATATCAAACTTTATTTATATAGCACTTGTCATACACAAAAGTAACTCAAAGTGCTTCACAAACCAAACACATAGACAATGTACAACACACACATTAAAACCATAACATTTGTCTTCATGGTTTCATGGAGTCTTTGGTGTGCTGATAGCAGTTCAAATACTTGACTTCTTGCTGGTCCCACAGCAGACTGAGGGAAGCTCTGCGCGCGCCTCTCTCTCTCTTCCTCTCCTTCTGCCTTGCCATTGGTCCACACTGCTCGTCTGCTGGGAGGGAGGAAGGAAGATCACCGAGTTTGAGATGCGTTTGGAACGCGAAGTCTTTCAACCTGCCTGAACACAAGCACCTCGATACTGGAAGGAAGTGCATGGTGAAACGGATTACAACTGAAACCAACAAGAAGCAGTTTAATCAACGCGCGAGCTTTGTTTGTCTTAATCTCTGAGAAAAGTGGACAGGGCAACATTATGTGAATAACAACATCCGACTCAGGATTACCCTGCTTGTTCGGGGCAGTTGTGGAGTAATCACACTCCAACAGAGGATGGCAGGAAAACCCGCTGACACGGAATAAAATATTTGTTGGATGTTGTGACAGCTGCTCTATTCCGGCCAAAAACAACGAGCAGGTGGCATCGGGATTCCCTTTGTCTGCACGTGTGGATGAGCTGTGGAGAAGGTAACCCAGAAAGCTTTTCTCTTTAGGTTGTCGAAAATAGATCTGAGATATTCTGTTTGCCATACGATCTAGTGTTTTAATTCTAACTGTAGTAATGAAGAAAGGGAATTAAAATAGGATTTTGGAGAAGTGGATAATGTTGGCTTTGTTTATCTCCTGTCATGTTAAATGCACCCTTACCCCCTAGCCTTTAACCCCAGGCTTTCCTTTTTTATTTTATTGATAAGTATATCTGTATCCTATCAACAGTGTGAACCCTTTACATGACCATAACCATGAATAATGCAGTTCATTTTAAGATTATTGTCATTACTTTTTTTCTGGGTAAGTTATATAACACATCATCGTTTAGTTTAAATTGATGTTGTTACAGGATATACTTATGCTGGGCTCTACAGGAAATAACAGTACACCTGCTAATCAGCAGAGCCATTGCTTTGACATGTTGGGGTCATATTTCCATCAGCAGTGTCCTATTGTTCTTAATGTCATCCACAACTGCCTGAATACTTTGCAGGAAAGTGCTCATTAGTCCCAGGGGGAAACCCTCTGGCAATGTGGATGCTGGCTGATAGTCATGTGTTGACCTGCCTTGAAGTGCATAGTGTCTGCTAAAGAGTGTGCATCTATCAGACACCAACATATATTTTCTTGTTGTCTATTTTTAACCTTTGAACAGTTTAATAAATTAACTGATTTATCCGAGTACATTCCTACTTTTATTGATTTCTAATCGTGCAGAGAACAGCAGCTTTCTGTCTTTTTCGGTCCTGACTGACAGTGACAGTTCCAGATCTAATGGCGGACTTTGTACACAGATCTGCCTGTGTATGCTGAAACAGTCCTTTTGTCATCCTATAATTAGTTGTTTTTCTCCTTTAAAAAAAAAAAATCATCATTAACTGAAATGCAGATTTGGTACAATTGGAATTTCTCACAGGTCTGAAAGACACTGTGGGGACTCCCATTGGTGACAGATCCAAACCAGTGGGGTATCCTGTTTTGTGAAAGAAACTGTGAACAACAAAACAAATCAATCTGCTGCTGGGCTATCATGTTTCCTTTTTCCAGACCGTCAGCTCTCTCTGTTTATGTCATTTCTGTCTCTTTCTCAACTTAAGCCTACACTTCATGTTTAAATGTAGCAACCAATTTATCCTGAGCAGGGCTCTTAGTAAGGAGGCATCCGTATTATAGTCCTGCAGAACATGAGCAATTACAGCTCTTATACTGTCAAGATGGACTTTTACTATTTACAAATATAGAATTTGTGTTATTAAGGGGCGGAAATTGGTTACAGTGACCCACTTTGAGAATATAATTGAGCAGTCGACACATGATGCGGGAGCTGTGATTGCAATACACATGTGTGTGGTGTTTATCCCGGTTACCCACTGGGATATGCATGCACATTAAACCTTTTGGATATTCATTACAGTAATGGTACATTCAGTAATTTAGCACTCGACATGCATGCCAACAAATTAGCCTGCTACGAATCGAGTACTGTACATACACACAGTTAGTGGACACATGGTATACTCGCAACACATCATTGGTATTCTGCAGTTATCCTACTGTATATCTAAAAGAAAGCAGCCTTTTATGCACTGATGAAAACCTGCTGGTGCCTCTTCCTGACATGTTTTACTCATTTATTGATTATTTTAAAAAGAATGGGCCTGTCCACTCACTTTTCTGTAGTTTTATTGTTTAGATCTTGAGAGAGCCACAGCAGGAATAACTCCAGAATGATTTCACCCAGAGTAAGTCAGTGCACACAGTAACCCCAGAGGTAAGCGTCTGGGCACAACAATCCAGTTCCTACTGGAACTAGCTGACCTATTCCTGTCATGAATCACGCTTTACAAAGTAGACGGACTGACAGCAGCAGTCAGTTAACCCCCCAAAGTCAGACTACACCTTAAGATCCCTTTTTGTAGATTTAAGTCTGAGAAAGTCAACTGGACTGATCAATATCTGAACAATTGTTGAGTGCTTATGTGACTCAAGGGATCAGTGAAACTACCGAAACCTTGTGAACTATTTACTGTAGGTGTTACTTTTGCAACCAGATGGCCTATTTCTCTTTTTACTATTATTTTAAAATAAAATAAAGGAGGAACTGTGTTTGGACTGCCCAGTGCCCAGGGGGCTAACACCAATACTTTTGTACATGAGATAGTCATCTCTGTGCAAATTAAAAACCATGTTTCACATTGCTGTTTTCTGTGTGTGCTGCCCCCACCCAGCCCCTGCCTATCACTCAGCCAATCTGTCATCCTGTCATTTTAATTGCAATATGGATTATTTTAACATGCAACTCGATGGTGGTTCCGGCCAGGCTCAATTCTGCTCTCGTAGGGGATACAATTAAACGCAGGTCATTTTCTTAGGTCCTTGAATATTACACTGTGTGCTATTTGATTGATTTGTTTTTTTAGGTAAATTAGGAGTAGTTAGAGCCAATTTAGTTTTTTCTAGAGTGACGCTATCACTATATTTGTCCTGGCTTTTTCTTTGTTTTAGCAGATCCCCTAGACAGAAGATGCATCTGTTAAATATCCCTCAATCAAAGGGTTGTTTGAAAAATCTAATGAAAACAGGCAAACGTGGGGCATGCCAACAACCAATTCCCCCTGTATTTGGGAGTTTCAGGGTGAAGATATAGGACCTTTTTACGTGTACACAAATCTGCCTGTTTCATAACTCTGATATGCCGGCTGCTGGCGTACATCTGCTGTATTTATTTAATTATGTTAGTTACCGTTTATACTTATATACTATAGGCCCCTGGAGAGTTTCTTCTCATGTGTGCATGATGTAAGTAAATGTCTTCTGCATACATTGTGATTAATGTGTAAGCTGTTGATGCATACTGATGATATACATGCCCGGAGGTACTGCTTGTTAGGATCAGTAGGAGTTAACCCTTTTCTCTCTCTATGTTTACATTTTTGCTCAGCTAAATATTGCTAGCTGACTTTGTGCCGATTGAAGTCAATAAAAAGAATACGGCAAGGGTAAAAGCAAAGTAAATGTAGATATAATGGGTAGGAAACTATAATTGGTAGGACGGTGCATAAAAACAAGAGTATAAATAAAAAGGGAATTGATAAAATCAATAAAGTTATACAAACATGGTATCACTGCTAATGTTATTGTTATTATTCCCTAATCTATTTAGCTCTAGTCAGAATGTCACAAATGTCTTCACCATAAAAATCAAATGGAATTCTAAAAGGAACGTTGTATTACAATCCCTCTTTTAGCCACTTATTTTGTGTTTCAGACTGACTGATTTGTTGTTTTTATGGTAGTTAATAATGACTCATTGTTGAAATGGTGCAACAGGATTGGGTTAGATTGACCTTTTGGCCTATAAAATATAATCACAACAAGTTTATGTCATTCCAGTTATGAAATTCCAGAAAAAAACGGACCTTCATTGTTCCTCGTCTTGTAACGTCCATTTATACATCTCCGAGTCCATCAATGTATTATCTCCACTGGGCAGTTTTGAGTGGGTTTTTACTTGTATGGTTGATAGAGACATGGTACCATAATGCCCACAGCTCTAATAGGTTAGGCCAAATGTGGTTAAAGGTACATACACAGGAGAAGAAAAGACTGCTATGTGAGCAGATGCGAGTATGAGACTACATTTGAAAAATAATTGTAGACTAAGAGGTTGTCGACTATAATTACAACAATGACAGTCTGAACACATTTCATTTTAATTGTGTTCTTTTTGTCTATAAACAAAGAGGATATAATTGTTCCACTTTACTATAAACCTCTCAATTAAACATCTGCATACTTTTAAATTCACTTTTATATATAATTAGAACTGGGAAGATATTATTTTCATAATCCATGATTATTGGTTTGAAGCCACATGCAGTGCAAATGTGTTCTGAGGCATTTTTCGTCAAGTGCAACCTGAAGGTTACAGCTGCTATAGGAATACAAAATATCTCAACTCTTCTGGGGGCTTGACTGCAAATCCTGTGACAGGAAATTACCAGTCAGCCACAGGTCTTTGAGTAACGCATTCAAATTGTTTCCTAACCTAGCATCAACTCCAGAGTAGTTTGAGATACAGCCTAACGGCCCGTCCACACGGCGGCGTGCGTTGAAGCTTCAACGCTTCTGCTCATTCACTTTGAATGGGGTGACGTCACACTTTGCCGAACTGCATTGTGGGAGCGTCGCTTCGCTTTGCTCGCGTTGCTCGCTTCAAAAGTTGAGCAATGTTCAACTTTTGAAGCATCGACGGAAGCATCAGCCAATCAAATCATATGCCAGTACAAGCTCTAGCCAATCAAACCGCGTGCTTGTGTGTCCGGGGCGGGAGATTCATGTGATTGGTTGTTGGTCGAGCTTCAGACACGCCCGCCGGCAAGCTTCAACGCACGCCGCCACGTGGACGCTGCGTTACGGTTAGATCTAGCATTTTAAAGGACTTTGTGTCCATGTTGGCGTAAAGGTTCAAAACACGTCACAAGTGGGTGTCATACAGTATACACTGTGGCTGTCTTAGGCTAGATCTGGGATGTGCTGGATCTCAATTCATGTTCTATAAATTATATATTTATATACTTTGGGAGAAACTTGACAAGATTTGGCTTACTGAAGCAGGCCATGCTCAACTCCACTATACCCCTCATCCATTCAATGACCAAAAAGTGGAAAAAATAAAGACTTTCTAAAAGTATTCTAGGAAATGTGTCACGACCCATTTAAAAGGCTGCAGCTGTGAGATGCCTGCTTTTTTGTGTTTCCTCAATGCTGCTTTCTAACCCTTATAATGTTTATTTTATTGTAGGTCACAAACTTTGGATGGCCCATGTTAAGCATACAGAAGCCTATGGATTAAATTTAATTTTGCTTTGCTTTTTCAGTCAGTCTCTTTACCCTTCTCTGTTACTGTCCTCAACTCTGACAGTCGGACTTATTATGTGAATATCTTATTATTCAATTATTTAATCAGTGAATACACAAATGGTCGTGCTTTCCCTACTCTCACTCACAGGCTGTGAAAGACTATTATCCTCAGAAAGCCTGAGCTGACAGAGATGAAGAGATGAGCGAGATAATTGAGAGTAATTAACATGCCAAGCAGTCTGCTCATGTCTTCATGTTAAAGAGAAGCAGGAGCTCAAACTGATGAGTTTATTGAGGAGTAGAACTGGGATTGGTTTTCTGTGCAAAACACACTGGTGAGTGAAATAAAGCAGATACAGTTTGGGTGGACACAGATCGTTCACATCAAATATTAAGCACTGGCTTTTTCACATTTTTATTTTTGCTGTATAGTCCATTAGATAGTAAACAAAGCGCTTAAAGATGGAAAACAAGAGAAGAACAAGGATTGCTTTGAAAACATTTTCCTTTTTTATTTTTTAATATGACCCTATGGCATGACCTTTTTATTTGTATTTTATCTGCCCCATACATCTTTGTATGAGGACTGGGTTGTTACATTTTCTCTGTACTATGACCTGCAGTTTGTGTTTGCTTTTTCCAAACAAACAAGTATAATCTTAGGCACAATGATTATAATCTAATGGGCTAATGGGCTTAATGCGTCACCTGGTTCTGGCTTGGCTCGTTACATTTGACCTATCAACAATTTAAACGTTTTCTTTGTTAATTTTAAGAGTCTTAAGTGATTCTTGTTCATTATCAAGAAAAAAACACATATCATTTATGGATTCATGAAGATTTTAGATATCTTAAAACATGTTGTTGGGCTTTAAAAAACAACAACACCAGTTTGAGTTATTATCTCAGGTACAAAAATATAATTCTGTTATATAATGGTCTGTCGCACGCAGGTTTAAGTACACCAGTCTAAAGCCAAGCTCTGTGAGGCTGTAATCTTAGATAAATATTCAAATCAGCTTCTAACCTGCTCACATTAAAAGGAAACATTACATGGTGATGTTTAGCAGGCTGTAATGTTAAACATTTTAGTCTGTTCATTTACTTAACACAAAGCACAGCTGATGTTGATGTGGAATGGCATTAGTTTTGCAGGTAGTTGCCTGTGAACCAATGTTTAAACCTGAAGCCTGGACCTTGTGATAACACCGGAGGTAAATTCAGTAGAATATCATCAGTCAAATTGTTCCTGATGAGATTCCAATGTTTTCTTACAAAATATCATGGCAATACATCCAATATTTTGATCACTGACCGGCTGACCACCCTTATCATAGAGAGCCAAACTGCATGGCATAAAATAATAATGATATCATTCCAGTAAGGTCCTACCAAGTGTGGTGTTACATGTAGTGACTCACAGCCGTGGCTCGCTACCATAGCGAAAAATCATTATTTCATTGTTACACCCGGTGGTTTTCCTGATTTGAAAAGTAAGTCTATAATTATGTTTGTGTCGAGAAGGTCCTCCGTGCATCTAGGCAGGAAGAATCTATTTGACCTGGGAGCCAATCAATATTCTGTTCTCGCTAGATGTGATAACTTGGTAATCAATACTTTAACGTGAATTGCAGCAGATATTGACAGCCTCTAGGTTTACGGTTTATAAGCTTCCAGACTGACAGAGATGCTAGAGGAGCTTGTGTCTGTTGTTATCTGAACTTGTTGAAGGCCAGCCTGACCCTTGGGTGTGAGAGGTTGAAAA
Organism: Trematomus bernacchii; assembly: GCF_902827165.1. Taxonomy (NCBI): domain Eukaryota; kingdom Metazoa; phylum Chordata; class Actinopteri; order Perciformes; family Nototheniidae; genus Trematomus; species Trematomus bernacchii. The sequence goes on from NW_022987739.1 coordinate 14,684,135, forward strand.
CGCAGGTCTATGTTTAATTTTGGAATATAATTAAGTTAATATAGGGCAGTGGTTCTCAAACTTTTTCTGTCAGGCCCCCCCTTTGAAGAAAAAAAAAGTCGGGCCCCCCCAACACAAATAGTCACGTAATGGGCCAAGTTAACATTTATTAAAATACATCAATATGAACGTGAGCATTCCTTTCAAAAAAAATCACTTTGCTAAAACAGTGATAATAAAACAATGCTCCATAAGTCTGTGTGCTAAAAAAAAATATATACATAATACAATTGTGCAATCCCTTTGCTAGAACAATAAATTATAATACTTTACCACTTTGCAATCTGTGCAAAAAAATGAAAAGAAAGAAAATGCTGATATTTGGCCAAAAAGTGTGTCTTATCACAGCATTATTGGCTGCAATGAGCCTGTTTTGCACTGCACATTTCTTCAAAACGGGGTTGCAGGCTCAGTGGCGGCACCAGAGATTTATTTTGGGGGTGCTGTGGTGTAGCTTGACGTTTCATAGAGGGTGCTCAAACATTTAGGGTTTCCCATTAATGTACCGGGCGCTACAGTGGAATTTTCTACTGCAACAATCCCCACGCAAATACACAGTGTACCCGCGACTGTTACACTGAAGGCTCGATAATCAGCTCACAGCATATAGGTGTAAGCAGGGGTAAAGTGCTATTTTTATAAGTGGGTGGTGAGTGGACCTCACATAGGGGGTCCGGGGGCATGCTCCCCCGGGAAGATTTGTTTTTTAAATATTGAAGTTAAAAGCATCAATCTGGTGCACTTTGAGAGCAACATGAAGAGATCTATGGATACCTCTCTCAACACCCATTTGAAACAGAACTGTAAACAGATGTACTTTTTCTTTATGGATATTTTACAAATCACTCACCTTTTAAACTTTATTCTTTTTTTACTGTCATATAGTATTTCATACCTGTTTTTCATTTATTCTCTTATTTTTGTATAACTATAATGATCATATAAACGTGTGCCTCGGAAATAATTGTTTACATTAATCGTGACCAAACCGTTTGAGACCCACTGAGATAACTTAGACTAAAGTTAACTATCTAAACACTCAGAGAGTCCTTTAGTTCACTGAGCCTCTCAGTCTGACAGGAGGGGACTCTCCTCCACCTTGTTGTTGAAAAAGCTCCTTATATCCGTTAGCGTTGCTCGCTAGCACCAGAAGCTAACAACAACGATCTCCGGTACCGGTGCGCTCTCTCTCTCGCACACAAAATGGCTCGTTCCACACACACACAGAGCCGAGCTTGAATGAAACACAGAGACCCAGACGTACTTGTACTGTACTGTACTGTATCATATTATTTCGAATCAATAATTTTCCAAATTATGATATATATATATATTTCTTTTTTTTCATAACCATTTTTCCTCCTGGTCTCTCGCGCCCCCCCTGTCATGCCTCTGCGCCCCCCACTTTGAGAAACACTGCTATAGGGTGACAGTATCCTGTTAGTATTTTTGCTGTGTGGTAATCTTTGTGTGAACATTGATTTGTATGGAATTGCCGCTGTGTATGTGCCGTGAATGGAGTCAACGAGGGGATTAACCCATGACAGCTGTCTGGTTATGATTGGGTCAAAAACAAGTTGATCCCATGCACATAATCTCAGATATTAAGTGTGAAAATGGTTTGCAGTAATACTTAGGACCTGACAGGATGTGTAGAGAGAAATTAGGCAGTGCATGCGGGAATCATGCTTAATCAAAAGTAATTTTCATCTTGTCAAGTGTCATAGATCATTTGAATCAAGCAATTAACTTGTATTTGTAGAGGATCTTTCATTCATGTTTGTGAAAATCAAGACGATCTACTAAAAAAATAAAATATCAAATAAAAAGCATTAAAATACAGTTAAAACAATCGTAAAATAAAAGGAATAAAAGCAAAAGGTTGGTCTTTCTACTTCATACTCCTATTTTCTTCATGCCCAATTACAGCCCATGTTCACAAATCTGAAAGTAGATTCTTTAAATTGCGTTTATTCTTGTGAACTGCGCCTTAAATTAGAAAACCTATAGACCAGGAGGCATTCTTCTTTATCTTCTCCAAACAAACACATATCCCTATCCTCGGGAATAATAATCCTAAACTCTCCTGCGTTTGTTAGAATGTAATATCCTTTCCTTAACCCTTCTCCTCCCTTTTTTCCTCTTGTTTTTCTTTTTAAATAATAAACACAGTTGGCATAGAGTCCATGCTCAGTAGATGGCTTATGCTCTCGAGTACATGCACAGCAGGAGGTCATTCCGCCTCACGCTGATTGCTCCCCCTCCATTAGATTGACAACTGCTTGAGGGAGCGAATAAATAAGGGACACTAATCAAGGTTTTTAATTGTCTCATCAAGAACTTATGAGATTTTTTATGACCTAATTTGCCCAAGACTTAGTCAAGTTGCCAGGAAAACATAACATGGCTGTTTTTGTGTGTATGATGTAACAACAAGACTACATTCCAGGTAGAGAGACAAAAAGAGAGGTAGCTTTGTGATCAACAGTTCTCTCTCTCACACATAGAGGTCCCACACTGATGATCTCTGTGAAGAGGAAAGTGGAATACTCAGACAGGCTGGACTGGAGCCAGTAGATAAGATTGGAAGCAGGTTCAGGTCCTCCACATTTTAAGAGGTGATTTCAGAAATGGATCTTAAAGAAAAAGGTACACTGTTAAATAAGGCTTACAAAAAAGTTGTGTGCACATTAGGATCAATAGTGTATTTAATCAAGATAAATCAAGATAAATCCTGTGCTGTCATTGATTGGAGTAAACCTGGGTTGGGTAAACAAATAAGGTGAAACACCAGAGCTGTCGAGCAGTGAATCTATTTCCACTGCTCTTACTCTCACTCTGAGATTACTCTCCTCTACACTATTCTCATGTGGGAGGCTTTCAGAGACTGTAGGCTGCAGAATGATGTGATATAGTTTCACATGTATCGCTCTGCCATAAATCCTCTTCAGTGGACCTTCTTTGCTCTAACACAGTTTGCATGTTCCTGTTTGTGTGTAAAGGGAATGACGTTGGACTCAACACGATGCAAAATGCTATGCTCTGGTTGTTGTGGCCACTTGTGATTGGGTAATTCAGAGTCGCCAGTATACCTGAGGTGCATGGCTTTTAAAGAAAAGGCCAGCAGTGTCCCTATATGCGTCCAAGGATTCCTAATAAAAGCTACATGTAGTTTATTTAAGCCTTCATGATAACACATATAGTAATTTTTATGAACTGACGCTCCTAAATCACCATCCTACGGAGCACACACGGCGGCGTGCGTTGAAGCTTGCCGGCGGGCGTGTCTGACGCTCGTCCAACAACCAATCACATGAATCTCCCGCCCCGGACACACAAGCACGCGGTTTGATTGGCTAGAGCTTGTACTGGCATATGATTCGATTGGCTGACGCTTCTGTCGAAGCTTCAAAAGTAGAACATTGCTTTACTTTTGAAGCGAGCAACGCTTTGCTCCCACAATGCAGTTCGGTGAAGCGTGTCGTCACCCCATTCAAAGTGAATGGGCAGAAGCATTGAAGCTTCAACGCACGCCGCCATGTGTAAACTCCGCTAAGGTTAAAGTGGACCTATTGTGCTATATTGGAAAAAATATATTGTAGGGCCATACCTATACAAAACATGTCTCTGAAGTTTTTTGCTTAAAATACCAAACAGTTCACCCATTGTAGCCATGCCTCATACTGCTCATACCCCTCTTTTGCAGCCCTGTTAGAGAAACGCGGATTTTGGGTCCTTCGCTTGAAAAAAGAAAAAGAGGAGGCGGAGCTAATGCCTGATCAGAATTCTACCGGAGATAAAGTTAAATTCTGCTGTGATAAAACGCCATCCTGTTCTAAACCACATCAAGGATTATTTCTGAAACAGTATGGAGCTCAAATGCTTTTTCTCTTGCAGGTTTATCACAAGGTGAGTTCCTTTTTTTATTTCCTGCATTTTAAAACACATGTGCTCTTCAGTACAGGTTAGCTCTGAGTGTTAGCGAGGCTTGCTAATGTAAACAAAGACGTTACGTTCAAAACACGTCAGGCATTGTTTCTGATGGCAACTTTCTGTGGGTCCGTCGCCGTTTGACGTCAGATCGGCAGCAAATCTGTAACCGCTCGTTGTACCCCCGTTTTTAAAAGATTTGGGTACGGAGGAAAAGAGAAAGGGTTTTATTTTCTGACCCTGCGTGAGTTCCCAGACGCACCGGGGACACTATTTATGTATAAAAGACATCAAAAAGTGCATTTTGCATGATAGGTCCCCTTTTAAAGTGGACCTATCATGCTATATTTAAATGATATATTGTAGGGCCATACCTATATAAGGTATATTTATACGTTTCTGTTTTCAAAATACCAAACAGATCATGCATTTTAGCCATGCCTCATTTCGCTCTATGTGCTGTTTGCTATCTACGGGTCTGATTCTGCTGACCACGCCCCCCTGCAGGAGAGGGGAGACGTGCTCTGATCAGCTGCTGGGCTGTCAGAAGAGTGGGAGAAAAAGAGATCTCCGTCCTCCGTGTTTTATTCAGTCGTTATTCATTTGTTTTAAAGCTCAATAAATAACAAAGAAGACCTTTGACCGGCACTTTTCTAATTTTGTCCGGAAGATTTAAACTTTAACGGACATCGTGACCGGCGAAACAAACTGAAACTGAAACTCTGCCGCACGGTCCCCTCGTTGCTTGGAAGAGGCGGAGAGGTGGGTGTTTGTCATCTGCTGGTGGACTAACCGGAGAGAATTACAGTGCTTGCCTCGACGGGGAGGGATTGCATTGCAGCGGGAGCAAACGCTTGCCTCGGGGAGGGAGAAAAAAAGCCACAGCGGAGAATAAACAGAAGGGTAACCATGGTAACTATGGGCGGGAAGTCTTCTTCGCTGCTTTTGTGGCAGACTACAGCGCCACTTACAGGCCTGGCATATGTACTACAGCATCTCCAGCGCTTTCGAGCGGCAATGGCCGGCCGTGGCCCAACCCCACATTCCCCTGATAGGTGGAGAGTTGGCCCAATAGCCGTAGCGCCACCTTCCTGACGTCAGGACAGTGTTCAAATCTGGATCAGTTTTGATCAGATCCGTTGCAGCCCCTTTTTTAGAGATTTGGGTATGGAGGAAAATAGAAAGGGTTGTGTTTTCTGACACTTGGTGAGTTCCCTGGAACACCGGGGATACATATTCCTGTATAAAAGACGTACAAAAGTGCATTTTGCATGATAGGTCCCCTTTTAAGGAAGAAATCCAAATAATTTATTTTTGATGCAGCGGTATTTACCACTCAACAGCTTAACACAAATAAATAGCCCTCCCTTAAGCTACAAAGATAATGTCTTTTTAAATGGTCACCACATTTATTTATATATATATATATGTATTTTTAAAGTAATGGGAAGACCTGTGACAGTACCTATACAGTATGTCACTCAAAGTTACAAGCCCTTTTATAATGCGTACTTTAAAGCCATATTATAATTAAAATGGGAAGTTTTTATGAAAATGTACTCCTGTACTGGGGGGGGGAAATCTATTGAGACAAAACAATGTCTATCGGGATATTGCGATTGACTTGCTTTTTGAACCAGCCTCAAGTTTTTGGATTTTATATAAGACCGTCAAATCAGAAAACTCAAACAGTCTTTTAGAAATTGGTTGAGTGCTGCTTTGTATTGGCATCACATTATCAGTGTGTGCACACTCTCCCTCTGAGGCTGCTCCCTTTCACTCAGACAGATACAGACAAGCACCCACACACATAGAAATGTATGATGATCAAAAACACATTCAGGTAAAAATGTCTCTCTGGATATTTTTCTGCTTTTATAAGAAGTCATGCTGCAGAACCATGTACAAAAAATAGATACATTATTGGACTCAGTATGACAGAAACTTAAAGGTGGGGTAGGTACGTTTGAGAAACCGGCTCGAGATACACTTTTTGTTATATTCCATGGAATGCTCTTAACAACCCGATAGCAATGAATATTTTAAGCGCTTTGACAAAAAATCCATAAAATAATGTCATCTGTGGAAGCCGTAGTACTGTAAAAAGCACGACCAATCATCTGAGCCGGCCAGGCTAAAGTAACTGGATGGCCTACCTGCCTGTAAGCTTTCCATCTGTGCACAAACTTATCTTGTGCCCTCATTGGTCATGTGCGCGTTCGTGTGTGTTGGAGGAGGGGCTCTGTAAGGAAGTGGCAGATTTTTTCCGGTTGTGTATTTTCAAATTCTAGCGATCTCGAGCCGGTTTCTCCAAAATTACCTACCCCACCTTTAAGTGATTCTAATTAGTATTGGGCAGAAAATGGGATTAACTGGGTCTGTTATCTTTGATGTGTTGTTGTATGCTTTTACTGGTATGATGTAAGAGCGTGAAAGATTATAATGAATAAGTGATATAGCATCTGTTTTCATTCATTTACAACTTTTTTTCACTGGGAAATTCATTCACTTTCAAAAGTGCCAGCCTTTCAACCATTCCCTGCATTGCCTCTTTCTCCACCCCCTACTGAGGAGTTAAAATCCATTAGTTAAATGAATGAAGAGCAAAGGTAGAACACACCCCACAGCTTAGTTTCAGGCCTCAACTTCAAGTCAGGTTACAGAAATGTTTCCAGAGGATGGGTAGACTGAAAGATTCAGATCCGGCTCCTCCTCCTCCATCAAGAGTCCCAATGCGCCAGTCAGTCAACAGGCAGGCGTAGAGCTTGTTATCTCCGCTCCATTACGCTGACACACGACAGGCTCTGTTGAAGCCACCTTACAACGACGCTGTTGCTTGTGAATGTACAAGATGATATGTGACAGAACACCGGGGTACATTTGAGACATCTGAAATTAAATACCTGCCAACCGCAGTTGTGGGATTTTTTCCCCCAGGTTTTACCTTGCATTATCAATTGATTGACTAATTGCTTGGAGAGGAAATGCCTTATACTCAAGAAGCACTTAGAAATGAGGCCCTCTCTGTTTTGCACTGTAAGATACTGCACTTAGGGCTGAATGAAACACACCTGCCAGTTAACAGTCTGCATTGGAGCTGCTGAAGTAGTTCAGTCATAAGTGTCGCAAAGCAAAACAAAACTCTGTTAAAAAATGTGTACTAATACAACAAGATTCATTGTTTTAGAAAAGCAGCGGGCACTTTAGCTCAACCACGATTGTTCATTTTCCCAATTAAGAGATTATTTTTGTTTTGTAATCAGTTAGAGAGCATGCATGGGTTAGTTTGCTCCCTTGAAAGTCTTGATGTCTGCCCTGATGTTCTTAATATGGCAGAAGTGTCGCTAATTAGGATACCCTAAAACAAATGCACACACACACACACACACACACACACACACACACACACACACACACACACACACACACACACACACACACACACACACACACAGTCCGTAAGTACCATTATGCTTCACCCCCTGAGGTTACTTACATCACTAATCTGTGTTCATAAACTCCTTCCTACATCTGTGCAGCCGAGCACCATTTTAAGATGTGCTCTGACACACACATTTGGTCTGTAACTGCTCATTATCTGCTAATGGTGATAACTTGAACAGCTCATCCTCCCTAAAGCGAAGCCTTGCTTCTGATAATTACCTCTGTGAAATATATATTCATAGGATTTTTTTTAATGAATAATCAAATTTACGTCATTCAGCTTAATGATCCAAACTAAATATTAAAGTCTTGCATCAGAAAATCTCTAACCAAACATGACAGGGAGAGACAACAATCTTTAGCTTTTACTCTAAATAAGTCAAGATTGAAGGTGCAAGATTGACCACCTTCTCTAGTGAAGAATAAACGTTAAACTCTTTGGCTCTATACAATACACATTTCACACAGTCGTTGAAAAAAGCATACTAGCAACTACGACAGGGTTGGAATAATGCCTGTGTCGGCCAACCATCTATGTGTTTACTCTGGCACTGACACTAACAGGGGGCTGTACGCTCTGTTACATTATGTGACGTTTGATTATTGAACTAAATCTAAAGTGGCAGAAAGTAGTAAACAACCCTTTGGAGCGGCCCTCAGTCAGACGCTGCAGCAACTTGAGTGCTAGCTGAATCTCCTGGGGTGCCAACTGCTCCACGCCTGGCCAAACCGCCTCCCCGCAAGACTGGGATCAACGATGCAAGTCATGTTATGTTACTGTCACTTTGAAATAAAAACAAAAAACAAAGTATAAATCAGATTGACATGCATTTCGGGGCAGCTCTACTTCTACCTTTTTATCGTTTCTACAGGAACATGGTATACAAGATTGGTAGATGTTTCTGCAACACATTCCCGTCTTTAACCTCTTTTACATTCTGTTGATAAAGATAGTTCATTTTTAAAATGTATTACATTTGAGTTCTGCCAAATGTTAAACATTGCAGCTTTAAAAATGACTGTTCTGGAGAAATAGAGTAGTTTGAAAATAGGGTTGCGTTAGAACATCAACACTGTAGTGCAATTCAACTTTCTTCAAGACAAAGAGATAGGAACAATCTTTCATTGTCAGCAGTTCTTCTAACTATAAAAGAGCTGTACACATGCCTCTGAGCTATCCTAACAATCAACACTCAATGTTGCCTGACGTGAAGTTAGACAAAGGACAATGTAAAAGTTCATTTTAATAAACATTCATTATTTGTTGAATCTGCTGACTATTAGTAAGTTCTGGTAGCAGGCCATTTTGTTCATTCAGTTAGGAGGAATACTGCATGTTCTTTTATAGTGTTTGCCTTTCCTTTACTGCATTTCAGTGTGTGATGATGGGGGTGTTTTTATGTAAGAGTGGTGTCAAGGATGTCCTGTCTGTTCAAGCTGAAAGATGTCCATTTTCTTCAAGGGCATGCACCATCCTTTTTCTCATCATGTAGCAGGATGTATATTCCATGTCCAAACATCAACATCACCATGTCTGCATATTTGTCTATAGGTGGACATTTAGAAAATACTATAATTTGTGTCTTGTGGAAAGATAGATGAGAACAAGATTGATGATAAAACCACTTGTTGTCCCAATGTTTTACGGCTTGTTAGACCTTGAGTCATCTTCCAGATGTCCACAGCTGGAAGGATGAGTGTAGGGTGTGGGTGGGGTGATTATCGACCTGGTTTTCCTTTTTGGTAATTGACAGCTTTTATAGGAACTGGAGTTGCAATAGATTTTTGCAATGATCTTTCTGGCCTGGTGGGTCAGCCTGCTTCTTTCCATGAGATGTTCCCATACAAGGAGACATAGTTATGTGAGAATACTCTTAGTGAGCGACCTGTAGATCATGGTCAGGGTGTGTTTGCTGGCGTTGAAGTGCTTTAATGTCCAGAGGAGGGACCCCCTCATTTGACTTTCTGCGTATGTATTCTGCATTAGCCTGAAAGGTGAGTTTATTGTAAATTATTGTAGCTAAATATTACAAGTGAGTGCCCTGCTACACTTCCTGCCCTGTCATAGTAACGGGCTTAAAGACGGGCCAAAGGAGAAAAAACGTTAGTGAGGTGTAGAGGTGCAGTTAGGTGTATTTTGTCACTGTTTAAAAGAGTCTTTGGGCTGAGCTGTCACTGAACTCTTTGCCAGGAAGTGAATAAGCATATTTCCCAGAATGTTGTAATATCCTTTAAACAGAAAGACCTCATCTAGTCCTTCCAGCTGTTTCTCCCTCACTTTTCCTCCACTACCTAATTTCCTACTTCATCCTTCAATCCTTCTTTATTTAACCTCAGGCCTTCTCTTTTGATGTCATTAAATCCTGTCTGACCTGCTTGCTTGTATCTCTTTATTACATTCTCCATGTGAACCTTTATCATTCCCTGAACCTCTCTGAATTGTGCCTGGTCTTCCTGGAATCGGTCTCTTTCATCTTTTCCCGTAAGTCCCTCCCACTGAATAAAATGTTGCCATTGCTGACGTTCGCCTGATTTCATCTTATCATGAAGAAAAAACAACATTATGGGTACGCTGGAGGAACATTTGAGTTCTGAGGGCTCTTTAAGGACTGCCTGAATCGTCTCATTAGAGAAAGGCTCAGTGGCTGTGGAGTCAATTTTGTCTTCTGCTTTTGAATGATGAGCAAGGGAGAATTAAAGTTTGCTGAACCATTAAGGCTGCTCTAGGTCTCATTAGCTTGCGGTTTCATTAGCACGGGTTACTAAAAGAAAGGATAACTTGTCTAGGAAAGAGAGAAAACTAAGCATTATCAAAACAGAAAAGATGAATAACAGATGAAAAGCTAAGAGACACATGATGGGGGCTAATATTATGTTCTCGTGTGATATGTGTTAATATTGCTTTGTGTATTCTTCTAGTAAGATGCTATCCTTGCACTACACACACGCATCAGTTGGCGGTGCCTTTTGTTATTTGTTTTTATATTTACTGGACAGCAGTTTTTTCAAGGATTGTTGTGTAATTTTATTACATAACATTTCTAAAAATGATATTCTTACAATGTCCTGGTTTGAGGAGGATTTGAGAACGGTTTGCTGACATAATCAGATAAATGTCAGTACTGTTGTTTGACATTTTAAGTATTCATAATCCCATGTGACCCAGCTCAGGCAGATAACCTGAGTTCTTTAACGTCCACACATGGCATACTCCTATATCTTTATGAACCATCCTTTCTTCACCTCTGCTTCACCAGAAGTTAACATTTGTGTCGTACACGGCAACATGTTACCATAAATACTTTTATTCCAAATTGTTGAGCTACTTCTTTGTGCAAAATGTACTATTGTTTGCATGTATTGGTAGAAGTCTAAACAGGTTAGTCTCAGTACAGTGGCAGTGGCTGTGACAGTAAATGTAAAGTACATTTGTTGTCTGCAGTAAACTTTCAGTGCACACAATGCTCTTTTAAATATGCTACTTTATGTAATTGTTGATATTTTGAATCTTTTTTTGATTAACAATCTATGTGCAATTAAACTGTATTTAATCTTATTTTCTTGATACATCTTTGGTCTGAAAGAGAACATGGCAATCACATTTTCACACAGACCAAGGTCTTCCAATGTGAAATGTTAACAGTATCATAACCAAAGATATTTAGCTCATTACACAGAAGATTTTGAAAACCAGCAAATACTTGTATTTTTCAAGTTAGACCCACTGCATTTGGGTGTTTCAACTGTGTGTAGTTGTATTTTCCCATTGTTCAAACCCTAGCCTGTCCTATGCTAGCTACTGGTGTCAGGTTTGGTTACATGGTCATGTTGAGGTTTTTTCTTGCCATCATTGATTTAATGCAACATGATGAGGCAACAGCACGTCTTCTGTTGTCACATTACATTATAGCCATTTGACAGTGTCATTGATTCAGACAGCCTGACATTGACATCCTGATATTTCTCGTCATAAATATTTAGCTCAGTAGTGATTAACTACAAAGGCAGAAAAATGCCTGAAAACCTTAAGTAACCTCAAAGTTCTACACACCAATATTTTGTTGCAGTCTTCAGTATGAACATGTGTTTATCATTTCCCTTAAAAGCTGCTGTCTTCAATCCTGTGATCAATTATTTGAAATATATGTCAGTTGTTGCATCCTCAAAAGGCAACGATTAGATGATGAATTGATGAATTGGTTGGATATTCAGCTGCCTAAACAAAAATGTGTTTTAAAGACCTCTTTACGCCTGTTTTCACATCCTTACACGAACTCCCACTATCTTTTTGGATTGATTTCAAGATGACATTAATTAATCTTACCTCATGGCCTTAATGCTCTCTATATTTATGTCCTATCTGTCCATTATAACCCATGTATGTAGCTTAAGATCCTCAGAGATCTCTTGTATTTTCTACCCTCCAGGACTTAAAGCTAGAAAATAAAGCATTTGTAGCCAGGGCCTTGCGGCTTTGAACCTAGAAACGTCTGAACTGACCTTTTATTTATATTATATATATATATATATATATTCCTGGAATTCGTTTAACCTATATATTTTTTGACCAATATGTTTTGTTAATGTGTTCCTACTCACACTCAACACATTGATGGTCCAAATATACTCAAAACACTACTAACAGTTCAATATAATATATTTAGCTGTAACTGTGGAGTAATAGGAAAGTGAAATCTAACAATGTCCACTTACTCAAGGTAGTACACCGTCCACATCATCAGTGGTTTCATTGCAACGTATTCTTAAGGATTAACACACCTAAACCTATTTGTGTTTTCCAGGTGTGCATGTGAAGCTGCTGTGGTTGGACAGCCAGGGAGACGCAACCGAGGAAAAATGAGGAAAAGCAGAAGTGTTCTCTCAGTCTCTCCCAACAATGTAAGTCAACATGTCCCCAATACATCTCACCAGTTACATAACATACCGGAGATCAATCAAACTAATATTGATGGTGTCATCACTGGAGAGGGGTTTGATCCTACTATGTTAAAAAATATTGCTCCTGCTGTAAAATAAGAGTCTTTGAATGGCTCAGTGAAGAGAGCCAACACATAAAATCCCTGACTGAGAGAGACAGAGACACATTCATACCGGAGAGCATGGATCATTATCAATAAGGAGGAATTCAAGATTTTTCCACTGACAAAAGTAGGACATTGTGTGTGTGTTTCTCTGTGTGTACAGTATGTGTATGCTTGAGAAGAGAGAGGGTGACAGAGAGGGGTTTGAAACAATGTATACACATTAACAAAGCTTGAAAGCTTAAAATAATTTGTTACAGCCCTACTATATTGTGATAAAAGTTGTACAATAATACTGTTTGTTAGTTTATTTTTGGTTAAGGGAATATTTCCCTATTATATATATTTGAGAATATTTCTCAAACTCTTTAATATATATTCTACAATCTACTACCCTGAACTCCACAACATTACTAGTACAATTTGTGCGCACACCAAACTCCATCTGCATCAGAACTGAGCTTGAATAGCTTCTTTGAAAACAAGTGCTTTGATTTGTAAGTCAAGGTTGGGACAGCTCATGTGCTTGGCACTTATAGATTCACCGTACACTCATGCTGAATGGACAAGAACATGCAGGTGCACTTCACAGAGGATCAAGTGGATGTGATGGGTGTTTTGTAGCTGAAGGTGTGGGTGTGAATTAATCAGTCTTCCTCCATCTCTATCTTTCTCTATCCGTGCAAGTTTGGACAATGTGTACTTTTATATTGAATTTGCTATTTCTCCGATTACTGTCAGTGATTCCACTTCACGTCTTTTCACGTTTTGTTCTTTACTCAAACCTTGACTTTACCTCTTAAGAAATCATGCTATTGTTGAGTAGAATGACTCAGATAAGTGTTTTTTAACAAAAGGATCGGCAATTCATAGACCCTTTTCACTCTACAAATCAACACATCTTTTCTGAGGTGCCAACCACACCTGAGCTTGTAAACCAATGTAGTTATCAGCCACAGAGTGGGGGCAGAGGGTTCATAGAAAGGGCATTATCTTTGTGAGACCCTGTGTGAGTAGAGACTACAATACAAGGTAAGATCAGATAAGATATAAACCTTTATTGAACCCTAGAAGGAAAATCAGGTGTTACAGCAGCACAAAGACAGAAATAAGAACAAATAAATACAGCAGTAAAAAATATGAAATTAAAGTTGCTGTATACAACTATACAAGTACAAATAATAGATATTGGATACAAACTATATGTAATCCTCATATAGTACATACATGATAATGTTAGTGATGGTAGCAATATCAAAAGGAGGAGGTTTTGAGATTAAAGCACCGATGGATCAGCTTGGTATCTGTCCTCTCTGATGTAGACTTTGGAGCTGTATAGTAGTTGAGTGTAGGGGGGTGGTGGGGGTGTTACCTGTCGGATGGTTCAGTAACTTTATGATGTCAGTCCTGATTTCACTTCTGGTTTTCTGTAGTCTCAGGGGAGACCTTTTTGCAACAAGCGTTGGCGCTGGAATCAGGGCAAGCAGCTTCGTATCTGACACCTGCTCCAGGAGGTGTTCTTAGGGATTTCTGTCTGATACAATATGCAGACGGAGCCAGCTGTTTCTCCCTGCATCCAGGCTTTATGCTAATCTAAGCTATTAAGCTCCTACCTGTATCTCCACAACTTAATTTAAGTATACAGCTTACTCAAATACTGATGTTGTTTGTGTGAATAGTTATAACAGATGAGCAAACTGAGAGTGAACAGCCTACTTTCTTTGTTGTGTGCTTATGTGTTTCCATTTAGTCATGCACAACAAAGCCTGTGTATTTACAGTAAACGTTTTAGTGAAAGTGTTTCCTGAATCAATGAAGGTAAGTGTGCTCAGGTAGGACATTGTTTTTGGCTTTCAGCTCTAACAGAAGAAATGTGTTTTAGCTATTGATGCTCAGCTGGGTTCTATTTCATACTTACTGACCGCCAGAGGCGGTGCTTTAGCACTGGATATCTTCTGCGTAGGTCGAATATTTATATCAACAAAGTCACGTGTGACCTCGTATGACCCCGGAAGGTATAAGTTCCGGTGCTGTCAACGAGCTCAGTCCTTTTTCATCTTCTCGCTGCGCAGGTTACTACTTATGAGTAGAAGCCAAGCTAGCTTACTGAAAATTAAGATTCTAGCTCATCGCTACCTGTAGCCTTGCGATCGTTTGATCGGAGCTGCGGGCTAGGAAAAACGCTCGCCCTCCAAAGGCTGCGACGAGCTGTCCGTCCTCCCAAGGGAGAGGACCGCGGTGTTCACCGCCCGGACCCCAGGAGCTCCGGACCGGTAAAGAGCGGACGCTCCTGCACACAGCCGGTGAGATCGCTACCAATTATTGCTGATTGTGCTATATCTATATACTCTCAAACTAATGAGATAATTGTGTACAAATTAACCGAGGGCTCTCGCTAATTTGTTACTGTTACCTGTACTATCATCCAGTTAGCTGAGTGCTCCCGCTGAAGGCTAACTTTCTACTGCGCTAGTGAGGAGAGCGTCTCCACCCTCCTGCTCACTACATACTTTTGGTTCTTTACCTGTACTATCATCCAGTTAGCTGAGTGCTCCCGGTGAAAGCTAACTTTCTACTGTGCTAGTGAAGAGAGCGTCTCCGCCCTCCTACTCACTACATACTTTTGGTTCTTTACCTGTACTATCATCCAGTTAGCTGAGTGCTCCCGGTGAAAGCTAACTTTCTACTGTGCTAGTGAAGAGAGCGTCTCCGCCCTCCTTCTCACTACATACTTTTGGTTCTTTAACTGTACTATCATCCAGTTAGCTGAGTGCTCCCGCTGAAAGCTAACTTTCTACTGCACTAGTGAAGAGAGCGTCTCCGCCCTCCTTCTCACTACATACTTTTGGTTCTTTACCTGTACTATCATCCAGTTTGCTGAGTGCTCCCGCTGAAAGCTAACTTTCTACTGCACTAGTGAAGGGAGCGTCTCCCCCCCCCCTTTCACTGCATACATTTGGTTCCTTGCCTGTTCTATCGTCCAATTAAGTGGAGTGTTTTCGTTCAAGTTAACTGTTACGGCGCGAGTGAAGGGAGCGTCTCCGCCCCCCTCTCACCGCATACATTGTTTCTTTACCTATTCTATCGTCCAGTTAAGCTGAGTGGTTTCATTCAAGCCAACTGTGACGGCGCTAGTGAAGAGAGCGTCTCCGCCCCCCTCTCACAGCTCACAATTAGTTCCTGTTCTATCCTCCAGTTAGCCGAGTACTCTCGCTCAAAGCTAACTTGCTACAGTGCTAGTGAGGGAGTGTCTTCGTTCCCCTCTGACGGCGCACAATTGGTTATTTTATTTAATCGTTTATTTGACAGGGACAATGCACTGTAATGAACACTTAAAACATTTAAATGTGTCAAGCGTAACAGTGCCAGATTTAGCTTTGAGCTATTTTCCATTCCCTCACATAAAACATTAAGGAAATTACTTTTTACAAACAGGGTAAAAAAATGTATACATGATATGCAAAGAGTGGCAACGACACATAAAGTGTTCCATCCTCCAGTTAACTGAGTGCTCTCGCTCAAAGTTAACTTGCTACAGCGCTAGTGAAGAGAGTGTCTTCACTCCCCTCTCACAGCTCACAATTAGTTCCTGTTCTATCCTCTAGTTAGCGGAGTGCTCTCGCTCAAAGCTAACTTGCTACAGCGCTAGTGAAGAGAGTGTCTTCACTCCCCTCTCACAGCTCACAATTAGTTCCTGTTCTATCCTCCAGTTAGCTGAGTGCTCTCGCTCAAAGCTAACTTGCTATAGTGCTAGTGAAGAGAGTGTCTTCGCTCCCCTTTTCACTGCACACAGTTGGTTCCTGTTCCATCCTCCAGTTAACTGAGTGCTCTCGCTCAAAGCTAACTTGCTACAGCGCTAGTGAAGAGAGTGAATCCGCTCCCCTCTCCCTGCACACAGTTGGATGCCCGTTCCAGCCTTCAGTTAGCAGAGTGCTCTCGCTTAGGCTAACTCGCTACGGCGCTAGTGGAGAGAGTATTCCACTCTCCTCTCACGGCATAAACCCATTAACTGACTTCATTTTTTCTCACTCCAGTTAGCAGAGTGCTCACGCTCAAGCTCACTACTATTGTGCTCACTCCCCTCCACGGCATATTTGTTTCCTGGCCAGTTATTTACAGGCAGCTGAGTGCTCTAGCTATCGCTAGGTCTAACGGCTCTAACACCTGTATGGCTCCTCTTTAACCAGAGGATGGCCATGACCTTTGCCCCTCTTGTCTTGGCCTCGAGCATCTGAGGGAGGGCCTTTCAGAGGACCCGTGCATGAATTGCACCATCATGCCTCGTGCGGTAAGAGCTGCCGAGGTTGAACTACTGACTGAGGGTGGCCTTCCCCCCACACAGTCGACTCCAGCCCAACCTACCCATCCTAGGCGTTGGGCCGCAGAGGCTGCGGGTGCACCGCCCAAGAAGAGGACTAAGCCTGATAGGCTGTCCTCCAGGGTGGACCTACTCACTACTGAGCTAGCCCAGATGAGGTCACTCCTCTTGGCTCTCCATTCCCGAAACAGCGCCTGCCAGTGCGTTCTTTAGGCGCACTCCGGCACCCGCCACCCGCACTGTTCCTCCCTCTTGTGAGTATCTGAGGGAGTTACATGCATGCTGGAGGGACACTAAGGCTCTTTACAGTCTTACGTCCGATGGCCGAGCCTTGGTAGCCATGCAGGATGCGGCAAGAGTTGGCCCTGACCACACGCCGGCTGTTGAGCCTACCATTGCTTCCCTCATAGTTTCCCCTGACGAAGCCCTGAGGTCGGAGGCCAGGTGCCCTCGACTCCAATGTCGGGTCACCGATGACCTGCTCACTAAGGCTTACGATGCAGCGGCGCGCATGGGCCGTGTAGGCACCTCATGCTCGCCCTCTCAGCTTCCCTGCAGCAGGATGCTCTTAGCGCTTCCTTAAATCAAGGGTACAAGCTTCAGTTCCGACGCTGGCCCCCAGTCTTCAGCCGGGTCAAAATGACCACCATAAGCGACCCGGCAAAATAAATCGCCCTAAACCAGGAGCTGTCAGTCCTCCTTGCCAACGGTGCAATCGAGCCTGTGGACCCCATCTCACAGCCCGGGCTTCTACGCGACCTACTTCCTGGTAAGGAAGAAAGGCGGTGGACTTCGCCCAATCCTCGATCTGAGGGGACTCAACAAGTTCCTAAGGATTTTACCTTTCCATGTGCTGAGCACAGCGGACGTTCTTCGTACCGTGGCCAGGGGGGAATGGTTCACGTCCGTCGACTTGAAGGACGCTTATTGTCATGTGCCTATTGTGCCTCATCACAGGCAGTTTCTTCGCTTTGCCTTCAGAGGTCGTCATTTCCAGTTCAGGGTGCTCCCATTTGGACTCTCCCTCTCTTGGACGACTGGTTAATCTGTGCACCATCCCGGTTACAGACGATCCAGGACACGGCTCTCCTTCTCTCTCATGTCGCCCGGCTAGGCCTCAGGGTGAACATGGAGAGGAGTTGTCGGAACCCCTCTCAGAGCCTAACCTTCATTGGGGTGGCTCTGGACACAGTCACTCAACCAGCGAAAACAGTGTTCTCGCCCCCACTCCTGGTAGACGTGATGCTTTATTCTAGCAGCAGCCGACTGGATAAGCCGTCCTGCTAAAACTTCTTGTTTTTTCCAGCTAGGTGAAGGCAGTGCTCTCGCTCCCGCTCCCTCTGCTGGTAACATGGGTGTAGTTACATCCCTTTTGTGTTCGGCGAGTAGGAGCGTTGCTCTACTCTTTCCGTTCAGCAGGTAGCTGGGGAAGGCTGTGTTGTCGCACCCCGCTCCCGCCTACGCTGCATCTGGCATTCGTTATTAACTCAACCAGTGAGGGCGGTGTTCTCGCCCCCGCTCCTGATAGACGTGCTGCTTCATTCTAGCAGCAGCTGCCTGGCTAGGCTGTCCTGTTAAACTTCCTTGTTTAACCCAGCTAGGTGCGGGCCTGTCCATCTGCTGCACAGACTCTGCTGTGGGACGCCTTGGCGTCTCCCCAACAGGAAGGACCTCTTGTCTCAGTTGGAGGGTCGGATGTGGCACCCCGACCCCTGCCACCTCCAGCGGTGGGTCTGGCCACTGGGTCCGACCCACTGCTGAGCGACTGCATAGAGTCTGTCAGGAAGACTATTCTCAAATGCTAGGGCACAACCTACTCGTAGGCAGTACGAAAACAGGTGGAAACTGTTTTTTTGACTGGTGCCAAGGGCGAAATGAGGACCCAGCATATTGCTCGGTACCTACGACCCTTGAGTTCCTTCAGTCCCTCCTGGACGATGGCCGGGGTCCCGCTACCGTCAGGGTGTATGTGGCTGCTATATCAGCTCAACACGCAAGGGCTGACAACAGCACAGTGGGGAGCCATAGGCTGGTATCCCTCTTTTTAAAGGGGAGCTCTGAGGCTTCGCCCCCCGAATATCCCAAGGGCCCCTACATGGGACCTGCCCTTGGTGCTGGATGCCCTATGCTCGCCTCCTGTTGAACCTTTGTTACAGGCAGAACTGAAGTGGCTCTCAGCTAAGACTGCTTTCCCTCTTGCCATCACCTCAGCAAAGCGTGTAAGCGAGCTTCAGGCCTTGTCCGTGAACAGCTCGTGTCTGAGGTGGAACTCAGATGGCTCAGGTGTCACCTTTGGCCGAACACAGCGTTCCTCCCTAAGGTGCTGGCACGCTCTCATTTTAATCGGCCTAGCCAGCTGGCACGGTTTGACCCCCCATCAGAAGAGGAGGAAGAGAGGTCAAGACTCCTATGCCCGGTGCGGGCCCTTAGAGCTTATGTCCAGACTACCGCTGGCATGCGTCAGTCTGAGCAGCTCTTTTTGTGTTACGGTGGTCCTAGAAGGGGCTGTGCGCTCTCAAAACAGCGCTTGTCCCACTGGATTGTGGACGTCATTGCCCAGGCATACAAGGCGAATGACCGTCCCTTGCCACCTAGAGTAAAGTGCCACTCTACCAGGAGTGTCTCCACATCATGGGCGACCTGGAGAGGTGTGCCTCTGGAGGACATATGTGCTGTGGCCACATGGGCATCTCCGAGCACATTCGCCAGATACTACAGGGTGAATGTTGCCGCCCCTCACCCGCTGGGTGTGGTCCTCCTGCAGAGTCTAGGCCATCCTTATAGGTGAGTATTCAGACTTCCTCGTGACTCTGTTGGTATAGGTCATCCAGTGCTAAAGCACCGCCTCTGGCGGTCAGTAAGTATGAAATAGAACGATAGTTACGTATGTAACTACGGTTCTATGAATACTGGATGACCGCCAGAGTTCTTGGTCACTCGGAATTTCGTGTTTCTGCGAGAAGATTCCATAGGACTGAGCTCGTTGACAGCACCGGAACTTATACCTTCCGGGGTCATACGAGGTCACACGTGACTTTGTTGATATACATATTCGACCTACGCATGCGCGAGACAGAAGATATCCAGTGCTAAAGCACCGCCTCTGGCGGTCATCCAGTATTCATAGAACCGTAGTTACATACGTTGTGTGTGTGTGTGTGTGTGTGTGTGTGTGTGTGTGTGTGTGTGTGTGTGTGTGTGTGTGTGTGTGTGTGTGTGGTGTGTGTGTGTGTGTGTGTGTGTGTGTGTGTGTGTGTGTGTGTGTGTGTGTGTGTGTGTGTGTGTGTGTGTGTGTGTGTGTGTGTGTGGTGTGTGTGTGTGTGTGTGTGTGTGTGTGTGTGTGTGTGTGTGTGTGTGTGTGTGTGTGTGTGTGTGTGTGTGTGTGTGTGTGTGTGTGTGTGTGTGTGTGTGTGTGTGTGTGTGTGTGTGTGTGTGTGTGTGTGTTGAATGCATGACACTGTTGGTATATGACTCTGCATTACATTACTCTCATCAAGTCCTGAAAATATCTAACGTAACAGATTACTTTTAACCTCCCCGTCTTATTTGATTTATGTCAGTAATTCAGTAAACATTACTGTTATTAGAGGGCTTACTTTGAATAACGCTGACCAAATTCTGTTGTTAGATGTGTACTTGCTTCTTTAACCCTATTTCTTTGCCTAAATCTCACCAAACCTAAACCAAAGAAGGAGCAGGTAGGAAAACATTACAATAGGATTTTGGAAGGCATAGACAAATAATGACCTTACTGTATAAGAAATCGGTCAAGGCAATAATGAATCACATAGCTTGGTTTTCTGCATTTTACCAACACTACTTCAGTTCCTGAGTTCTGCTCACTTCTTTTAACTTTCATCTCTTTTTCCATCTCTCTCTCTCTTTCCCTCTTCCGCTCTGGCAGTTGATCTTGTATTTAATGTAAAGGGTGCGTGGGTCAAACTGAACAGCTGTTGGTTCTCCAATTAGAGAGCTTGGAAACTGAGGGTTGAATCTTGGCCAGCAGAAGCAAAAGTAATTTTTTCCTCTATGCTCTGTTCTCACTGACTCTTCAATGACATCTCTCTCACCTCCCTCCACTGTCTCTGGGTCAGCTTTAATCACTATTATCTTCTGCCACCCTCTCTATCTCACTCTTGTGTCTGGTCAGGGGGATAGTAGTGATATTACCACAGCAACATAGTTCTTGTCTCCCATGACATCTTGGGATTATACTAACTGTTACCTCTGCTTGAGTTCCCTGCACTTGAAAAGAAGAATATATTAATTAATTAAACTGAAATTGTTTGTTTATCACAGTTTCTATTACTCACTTCATCCTTTGCTCTACAAAAAGAAGAGGTGAAGACAGGGGCTACAGCTTGATGGTCTAAAATAAATGGATGTTTAACCAAATGTAACAGAGGACAAGAAAATCAACAGAAATACACATTTAAGATAATAATAATAATAATAATACACTTTATTTGTATAGCACCTTTCATGCACAAAGCAGCCCAAAGTGCTTTACAGAAAACATAACAGCAATATTAAAATAATATTAAAAATAAATACAGAACAAGATAAAACATCTACAGTGATCCTAATGAAAGGTTAAAATAAAACAATTAAAAAAAGATGCTGTAACAAATACTTTTTCTGTTCATTTACTCAGACCTAATGAATATTGAAACACCAGAATTGTTGCTTCTTAACATTCTAGTGATTTGACTCCTGTGTTTCATCCTGTAACATATAGCATTACTATGTAACACTCGCGCTTCTGTTGGCTAGCTTTCAAACACATTGCATATAAGAAGCGGGACATCTCTCAGATGTTGACACAACAGGTCCGGCCAGCTAACCAATCAGAGCAGACTGGGCTCTGGTTTCAGACAGAGGGTGAAAAGAGGTGCTGCAGCACAGGCAGTATGAGAAAACTAAAGACCATAATAGAGCCTCTTTAATAGATTTGGTTAGAAATTATTAATCCATTAGACTTTAGAGCAGGGGTGTCAAACTCAACTTCATCGAGGGCCTCATCAGCATTATGGTTGCACTCAAAGGGCCGGTTGTAACTTTAAGACTATATACAAATACATTTATAAATATTTAATATATATAAAATAATGTATTATATTACATTATTGCCTCTGCATTGGATTATTAGGATAGGGTAATAACTTCATAATTAACTACGTCTGAAGTCAGAAGTCTAGGGCAAAAAATTGCAAGTCTCTTTAGTGCGCATGTCACAAAATGATTTAAAAAGAAAAGCCCAATTCTGAAAAAAAAGTCAAAATCAAAAAAAAAAAAAGAAGTGACATTTTGAAAAAAAATTATATTTTGAAAAAAGAGTCAAAGTCAAATTTGAGATGCATTGTGGGACATGTAGTTTATGGGCAACGTGCTTCTGTAAATCGGCATGTAACCGTATAATAAACATATTATATTCTTTGCAAGCTCTTGTGGGGCCACAGGAAGTGAAGTCACGGGCCGGATTTGGCCCCCGGGCCTTGAGTTTGACACCCCTGCTTTAGAGGTTTAAGGGTGAGCTTGATGTCAACACTCAAGGAGAAAGATTGATGTAATACATACTGCAGGGGAAAATGCTTCTTTTAAAGGGGGGTTGGGAATTATTTTTAGAAATGAAAATCTGTCACAGCATGGATTCAGTCTGGATCTCAATCTGGTGTTCATGCTTTGTTTCATCTCAGCTGTTGTCTCAGTCTCTCCAATACATGTTCCATGCATGCATACTGAATAAATGAATCTGAAAAACACTTGACAAGGCCTTTAGTGAATTATATTGAACACTCAACCCTCTCAAAAGCTACATTAATACATCACATGTTGCTATAGAGAGAAAGTATAGGCATTTTATTTGATCTCTTGTCTGAGTCACGGTGATAGGATTGTGATAAAGAAAAGAAGATCAGAATCAGAATACCTTTATTAGTCCCACAGAGGGGAAATTTGCATCGTTACAGCAGGAAAGAGCCACAGACAGCTTAATGTTACCTATGTTAAGAAAAAAGTACTAAGCTATGATATAATAAAAAATATAATATAAAAAAAAAAAAAAAGTAAAAGAAAAAAAAAAAAATACTTTCCAAAATACAAATCCTGTAACAGTTCTTAGGGTTTAGCAGCCAGGTATATATTACACAGTTATTAATGGCTTATGTATATAATGTAATGTGTATATATATATATATATATATATATATATATATATATATATATATATATATACAGGGGTGCACATAACTGGTACACAGGTACGCATGCGCGTCAAACATCTGAAATGCGTACCGTCACTTGTCTCACTAAGCGCATTTGCGTACTGGCGGATTTGAGAAGCATTTCCAGAAGGCGCTTCGATCACTGGACGATAGTCAGTCGCCGTGCGCACAGACGGGGCTGCTGTTAACGTCGGTGTGTACAACGGAATTGTGCCACAACTTCTGGCGCGAGTTCCACGTGAGTGCTCCACTAGCGCCCACCTCCACCCCTCCCGTCGACGTTCAATACCACACACCCAGCCACACCCCTCCCGTCGACGTTCAATAGAGTGGCGAAGTCCCTCCCCTTCCGGTGGACCTCCATGGGACCTTATTTCGGAAAAATTATGTATTGAAGTCAATGGAGAGAGAAAGATTATCTTTCGATCCCGTTTGAATTGTGCCACGAATTACACATATGATGTGTGTCAATTTAAAAGATAATTTTGCAAGTAAAAAAAAAAAAAATGTGTCGTAAAACTGTGAAGTAACACATTTGTTTGTGTGAAACGCTCAATGAACTACATCTCTGGTCAACAACACACGTCACCAAGATGGCCGTCACTACTGTCTTGTCAACAAAACGATTGACTACCCTCACTATCACCACAATGAAACACGTCCTGAAGAATGTCATGCAAAGCTGCCTGCCTGCCTTCCTTTGATTCTCTCTGAACTGCCTGGTCGTTTTAATGTTTAATGTCAACCATTTGTGCAGATAGCATGAAGTAGAAAAGATCGCTAGCGTTAGCGTTAGCATTTCTCCCCCGGGCTTAAATTGTGTATTATAGAATGACCACACCGGTGACAGTACTCTTCAAAGGGTTCACGAAATATGACTACTACTCTTACTGTTTAACATTTTGGGTTACTTCATGTTACTTCATGTTAAGGCTAATAAAAATGACAAGGCTGTAATGCTAACTAACGTGCTAGCTACTAGCTAGGTAGCTAACTTGATCAAGCCACTCCTGGTCCTTTCATCAGACGGGAAGCAAAAGAACGAGCAAGACCCATTGCTGGTATGATAACAACCTGGTACTAAGCACACAGGCATCTTGTTAAAGTTATCTTATCTTAGCCAGCGCCATATAGATAGATTCTATCTATATGGCGTTATCTTATCTTAGCTATCTCTATTTTAGTGGAGGAAAACAATTGTGATATCACTTACGCGACTCTGGGATTTGTAGTCTTTCTAGTTGCGTATTTTTCATAGTCTTATATTTCAACAGTTTTACGACAAACTGTGACTTTTTTGACATGGAAATGATTTTTTAAGATTGACAAACATCATATGTGTAATTCATGGCACAATTCAAACGGGATCGAAAGATAAGTTTTCTCTCTCCATTGACTTCAATACATTATTTTTCCGAAATAAGGTCCCATGGACCGGAAGTAGATGGGCGTGACTTCGCCACTCTATACCACACCCCCAGCCACACCCCCCCAGCCGACGTTCGCGAAACAGAGGGGCTGAACACATAACCTTGCGTACCAAACATTGTCTCCTGGTACTCATTTGAGTAACTCACTAAGAAAGTTATGTGCACCCCTGGATATATACAATATATACAAGAAGATGATAAAGAAAAAAAGGTGGCATAATAATTCACCAAACATTTTTATTAATATCCTGTGCCACTGTCAAAATCATTTGTCCTAAAGTTACCTTTTTATTTAAAGGACACCATCCTGTCTCTGTTGTGTTTCTCAAATCCAATAATGATATTATTGTATATTTAATTGTTTTTAAGTCTGATGATTTATTTAATCTGACGAAGAGGAAGCTAATAACAATAACTCCATTAAAAAAAAATGACTCTCTTAAATAGATCAGACAAATTAAGAGCATCAATCATCATGTTTGTGTTATTTATCCATTCAAAGAACATGTTCTAAGTGTTGTCAATGCACAGTATGTACTATATAAGATGCATGTTTGCCTCCCCCTTCCTCTTTCTCCCACTCTCGCTCTTCTTCCTTTCACCCTCTTATCTCCGTCTATCTCCCTCTCTTATTCATTTCTCTCTGCTTTATTCACCCTTCTCTGCAAGTCATCGTGCCCTGCCCCAGCTGCTTGCTTCTTTTTCCTGTTATCCTCTCTTATTTTCCTATCTGTCATCTTGCTCCCACTCTTCATACCTCCCCCTCTATAACTGATGGGAAGCAGGTGTTGTTTTCCAAGCTCATCTCCTAATTTCCTCCCTATTGTGTTGTTGCCTTGGTGTCGAAGTGGTGAGAGTGCAGAGGGATTTGGATGTTGGTGTGGGCGGCTGAGAAATGGGAATTGTGCCAGTCAAGGCTGTGCTGAGATACATTATTATTATACTTATCACTTTATATGCTTTACAGCCTATTTAAGCTAAGAGGGAGAGAGAAATAAAAACAGGTTTCTCACAGTTGGCGGCTTAACTTTCTCTAATCCTAAATTGGTCTCAAAAGGATTTTATGTTTTTGTTCTAAAGAGGGTTTGGACAAAGTCTGTCTCCTTCCAAAGCTCCCAAATATACTTGCATAGAAAGCCTGAGTTGTGTATGCTAATTGAGTTATGTGAAAGCCTGGAAGGATTTAAATGGATCATAAGTCCTGGATGGATATCCTCGTGGATTCATCTTCTTATTATAGACACACGCATTTCCAAACATTTGGACTACCTATGTTGTAAATGTATTATCTTTTCAATTTGCACACGGCATCTATTGCACGTCTGTCCGTCCTGGGAGAGGGATCCCTCCTCTGTTGCTCTCGCTGAGGTTTCTCCCATGTTCCCCTTTAAACTGTGGGTTTTCTCCGGAAGTTTTTCCTTGTACGATGCGAGGGTCTAAGGACAGAGGGTGTCGTATTGTCATACTGATATTCTGTACAAACTGTGAAGTCCACTGAGACAAATGTAACATTTGTGATATTGGGCTATATAAATAAACATTGATTGATAAATGATTGGACGTCAAGTTGAGAAATGTTTCAACTTTCTTTTTTTTTGCTTAAAAAAATACAACTTATGCTTTCGTCTAGAAACTCTATTCAAACTTAAAATGTTTCACATCTCTCAGACATTCTGCCAATAATTAAATTACTTGTTTAAATATTCAACTTTTCTTGGTCTTAGAAATGACCTTTACAGAGTTAACATTGGTGTGTATGGGACGTCATGTTAAGAGTTAAAGTGCGTGACATCACAGAGTCGAGGGCATGTAAACATTTATAATGTTCCTATAGACTCTCTCCAATAAAACGTTATTAACCCTGTTGACATGTGGTGTTTTTATATGCTAGAAGTCATATCATAAGCAGTAAACATATTCCATTGCTTACTGAGCATTTCTGTCTTGGATCAACAGTGTACCAATGACATTTACAGCCAGCGTTTCACAAACTACAGACTTAAGGAATCAATACTGTCAACATGCAGGTGGGGATTTTCATATCGCTACAACAAAATGGAGAGAACCAAGGTGTAAAGGTTTTAAATTTGCTCTCCTTCTCACACTTGTTGGTAATACACTATTACATTACATTACATGTTACTTGTTAGACGTTTTTATCCAAAGAGTCTTAAATAGTCAATACTGTGGATCAATTTGGGGTGAAGTGTCTTGCCCAGGGACACAACGACCTGCTGATCCCCATAACAAGGCTCTATCCACTGCGCCACACACCTCCCTGTACTATGAATAGGTACCCGATAGAACATCCAAACTATCCCTTCAACCATTCAGCTTGTACACCCCATAGAAAGCTCCCATCTGCAATAAGTCCTTGTAATCATTTGAAAAAACTGCTCTGTTTTTAAAGTATGCATTTGTTAGTTTGTGTTTTCATTATGCATCCCAAACTACTCGGCTATGGTTGGAGAGAAATCATCTTAATGTAAGAAAAACAGAACTCTTCATATGAGACGGTACATGAATAATAGTCTCCTGTTTTTGCCTCTGTATAAAGACATCCCACCTCTCTCTACTTTATTACTTATAAACGTAGGTGACTTCAACACGTGTTGGTCTAACTGTAGAGGACAGTCATAAATCACATGACAGCAAAAGGCCAGGGAAGGTTGGTGTTTGAACAAATGACCAATGCTTTTCAGGTGAGTACACTCTCAAAAGGCTGTGTGCTGTATGGCCTGAAGATAAATTAAGTGTTGACAAGTCTGCAAAGGGACATTATAGTCTTCGTATTAATCTTATCTAGCAGCTGAGGACTGGGGACCTGTGTTGTTCGGTGTGTGTGCATTATGAAAAGTCTTCTTATTTTGTTGATGTGTGTAGGCCCTGACACACCAGGCCGTCACCAGAGAACTCACCGACACCGACAGTTGCATCGGCGAGTTCTCCTGCGTCTTGGCCATGTGTCGCACTGGAACACACCGCAAAGACTTCAGCTGAGCACGTACGAACTGCGCATGCGTGAGTGGCAATAACTCTCCTTACCAGCAGGCGGCGGTAGTGTGTATTCGTCATTCAAAATAGGCAACAACCGGAAGACAGAGAAGAAGAACAGACTGATATAAACAAACAAATAGCGTGTGCGTTCCATTTTCACTCTCGTCCATCGAAAACATGTTTTAGAATATAAAAATACATGAATGATGAAATGAGCACATAAAGTGCAGACATACTATAAAATCACAGTTAATAGACCTGCATCTGATGATCGCAGTGTTCTGGCGGGTGTGTAGTTTATTGAGTCAGCAATGTAGTAATGTATGTAATGTAATAATGGCCACTTCTTGCTAAATTTACATTTCCATGTGATGCTTTTATCCGAGGCGACTCACAATAGGTAAATGAACAGCAGTAGACAGTATCTCATTTACTTAGACACTGTACTTAAGGACAATGTTGAGGTACTTGAGACTAATCCTGCAACTTTATACTGACAAATAAACCGATGAGATGAAAAACCGGACTTGACCAAACAAATCACGGAGCTCTCAGCAGAGGACAGCCGGGGACGCTCCCGCCGATATCAGAGATGTCCCTGCTATGTGTGGGAGGTAAGAGAGGACATTTAAGGGCTATGTTTGATGTCTTTAAGTATCACCTGCTGGGGTTTAGCTGCTGTCCTGTGCCTTCTTAAATCGTTTGTTTACGTCCCTCACTTCCGTTTCGCTTCTCATTTGCTAGCTGAACAGCTGATCAGAGTGGTTTCTTGGCCCGATAGCTTGTGTCGACCGTGAAAGGCCAAATAAGGCGTGTCACGGCCCAGGGTTCGGGACACACCAAATTGACTTTGGGCGACAGGGCACGCTTCATCGCCAGACGGCCGATATCGGCCTGGTGTGTCTGGGCCTTTAGATTAATGAGTCCTTAATTGTCCTCGGATGACACTGCTTGGGTTTGCTGTTGCAAATAGGCTAATGGACTTTTACACATTTCCCATCCTTTTCCAGACCCACAAAAACAAACACACCCCTCACATGCACATACTGTAAAGGGCATCACAGCAGTTAAGAGTCATCTAAGGATAGCAGGGAGCACACATTAAAGGAACAAGAGTCTTAGCACAAGTCGCACCTCAGTTTTTACTGTGCAAACATTTTTCATTATCATAATGGTTCTTATATCTCATTTAAATTGATTTCTTTAAAAGAACAGGATGAGTGTGTTTGTCTAAAACCACCTCTAAGAAAAGCTTAAAACTATAATGTATTTAAACCTAGTAGTATGTTTAGATTCAACATGGTAATCTTAGCTTTAGCTATTAATAACCTAGTAAGGATTTGAATGCAAAACTTAATAGATTTGCGAATAGATTTGCGAATAGCTGATGAAAGCCGATCTGGTGTAAGAAAATAAAAGTATAGGTCTTAAGTACACACGCCTCAAGTAGTCATATCATTGCATCTTCTGCCTTGACTTTCTTGATCTTTCTTTTTTTATAAAATATTAGGTGATTAAAAGCCTTGTCACAGCTTTCTGTCAGTCAGACCATTTAAATTGGTAAAAGACTTTCCATTCACGTATACTTCCGTCTCTTTCTTCTCTCAGTTGAAGAAATGTTCTGATATCTTGCAACGCTGAAGAAAAAGAAAAATGACTCACATTTCGAGTGAGCTTTTACTCCTTTTCCTTGATGTCCTTAAAAGTAATACTTTCATGCATTATCATGTAGTTAGGTTTTTGCAACAAATCTAGAAGTTACTAATATCAGCGAAGGGCAAATGGAATGACAGCAATAACACTATAGCCTTGAAAATATGAAAAGTGTTATTTCTTTGAAGCCATTTTATTAGTTACAAATTGCTTACACATTGGCAGGCAATTGGCATGTCCTCGGTCTGAATTTCGGTTCTACTTTAAGGGCATCATCTGATTTGAGATTCACTAAGTCTTAAGCTCCATCTGTGTGTTTGTTTGTACACATGTCCTCATTTGCTCTGTTATTCCCTCTGTGTTGAGTGTGATTGTGTTTCTTTCTGTCTCTGCTGGCTCTATTGTATTCATCACCAACCTCACTTATAATATAAATGTATTGTTGTCCATTCTTCCTTACTCACGACTCTCCATCTCGCAGAACACGTGTCTGTGTTTCTTTCTGTTCCCTGTGCTTTTTTAAATGAAGTGGGCACTGTGGCAGAGCCTATTTTAATTTCATAAATGATGTTTCCACAGCTTCTTAGAGCATTTAATTATTTTTCAGTTTTTTTTCATGTATTTATATACGCATCTGAAAAGCAGTTGCCAAGCAGATTTATCTCTCAGATGTGTTGTATCTCACCTTCATAACAAAGGAATGAGCAATAATGAAAATTACAGTATGACATTTATTATTGACTGTGAAATTTAGATTCTTCTCTAAATACAAAGCAAGGAATGACAAGAATTGACAGGTGTGCCATCAAGCTTAGAATAATTCTTAGTAATCATGCTGAAAGTATACTGTATAGTGTTTAAGTAATGCTAGGAACATGTAAATCCATGCAAATTGGTCTATGGTATCAGGTCAGCTCCTACACTTATCTAACATTGGATTTATACAGTTGAGTGTTTGGGCTATTGGAGGAAAGCACATGCTAGTAGTTTGTTTTAAATCAAATTGGGCAATAAATGGCTAGAGTTTTTTAACAATACAGCAAGTCCACAAATGTATATGTTGTTTCTGCTACCACAAACATGCAAGTTGAGTCAAGTATTCGGTAACCTTGTTTACCATATATTAAACAGAAAAGAAAGCCACCACCCACGTAGCAGAAAGTCAGCTTCACTTTGTCTCATGAAGAAAGAATGAATTGAGTTCTACCCCGATCACTGGCATTGTTTAGCTTGGTAAAACACAGAAGCTGTGAGTAGGTGGGAGAAGGCAACAAGGCCAAGAAGAGCTGCTGAGGGACTAAGAGTGGGAGTCTGTGTTTACTCGAATAAGTGTTTACTACTGAAGACACAGTAGGATTCAGGCTTGAAAATAAAGAAACTGTAAAAACGATTTGTTGTTCAACTCAGCCAACTTTGACTAGACTAGTAAAACACCCCCTCAGTTATTTACTGTATGAAGCTCTCTACACCATCGGCAAGGAGGTGAGTTTGTTGATCAAGTGACAATGGCTCTAATTTAGAACGGCAATTATTTTCATTATGAAATATAACCACTGGACTCAGAGCAAGGAAGTTATACGTTTTAAACGTGCAAGTTCTCCCTGTGCCTTAGGTTTCATGCAGGTTGAGGTTAACTGGCATACATCCAGTTAGCTAACGTGTGATGTTGAGTGTGACTGGTTGTCTATGTGTTATTTTCTCTCACCAAATCACACATGGGATTAGCTCCAGCGAGCGGTCTTGTCTCTATATTACGAAAACTGATTTTTAAATAACCATGATTTAAAAAAGGAAAATTGCATTGATTGTAAGAAAAACAACATTGTCACTGTGGATAAAAGGAGGTGAGATCTTTCATTTCTTGTTGAGTGTGTAAAGATGTTTTTTTATAATCGTTGTCAAACTGAGAATGATTTTTGTCTCAATAAATGTTGCACAGGTTTTGAGAACTATAAACATAAGCTGATGATACAGTCGAGATAAAGATGCATCATGCCCTTCAGACTTCCATGTAAATTCGAGAGAGCAGCTGAGAAATAAACATGTTATTTATACAATGCAATCAGTGTGCTAGAGACAGCTCACACTAACGAGACAAATCAGGGTAGTAAATGAAGGGGAAGCCAGAGGAGGCTTCAGAGAGGGGATCTGGGTGTGAAGAGAGAAGACTCGACTCATGTGGGATTCATGCAGCCGTACTGTACAGCGAAATTATTTTTAGCAGATCTTGTTTTTACATTTGTTTAAGTCATAATGTGAACCATCAAAGGTTTGAAGACTGCATTTTTCTTGTGATATTTTTAAAGACTCAACTAGTCTAAGTACATTTGGGTTGTGTAGTATTTTTTCTGCCCTCCTAAATGATTTCATCTGAGACGAAGAGGTGTCAGCCTTATAAATATGTTGTTATAGGTCACAAGAAACTGAGGAGTAGTGCGTATACAACACCATCTGTAGTCAGAAACAAGCCTGTGGCGCCCCTTAGTGGGCAAACGGTTACAAAGCTCGAGAAAAAAGTTAGGAGTTGTAATTAAACACAGTATTAACTTTGAGTTGAGTTCTTCATTATTGGTTTAATGTTCTACTATTTCCATTATCATACTTCCCACTTCTCTTTGGCTTTCACTGAAAATAAGTGTGTTCTTTAATTGTATACACTTATTTTCCCTCTCTTGTCAGGACTGCAAAGAGCCTCCAGATTGCTGCTTCAGTGAGTCTTTCACCTCTCCGTCGTACACGCTGGGTGTTGACCTGCGCCGTGGCCGACGCCGTTTCTCAGGCAACCTGCAGTTACCCCCGTTGTCATGGCGTCAGGGGTCAAGGACACCTGATGAAGAAATCATAGCGAGGCCAACATCTTTGCCCTTTGGAGCCCCTCCCAGGATAGATATCACGCCGGTTGATCCCGAATGGTGAGTGAACAGAAAAATTAAATCCAACAAACACAAACATGCTCAATGGCAGCAGAAGCACATTGTTTAGGAAAACATTTGAACGACCTAGAGCAGGGGTCTGCAACCTTTTTGACCAAAAGAGCCATTTTGTCCACTTTTCCACCAATTTTTTTTGTCTGGAGCCGCAAAACATATTTGATAGCTTGATAGCTTTTAAAGTTGTATATATTGTTACATCATAGACACAAACTACAGTTTTTTTGCATTTATTATGTATTACATTATAGAAAACTGTTTACCTCTAATAATAAACAAAGAACTCTTATAAGGATAATTAAAATACACAGGCCTACTTTAAAATAAATCAACACAGCACTTGGGGAGTCCTCTGCACATTTGAAGAAAATGAATATAATTAAAATGGGCCCACTTTGAAATAAATAAGCTGCACCCTAAAAATAGTTAACTGATTGAATTATGACTGAAGATCGTCAGCTGTCTTCCTCTTCCGTGTTTTTCCTCGATACGTAAAGGCTGCAGCACCTTTGACAACTTCTCTCCACATATCAAACATACCGGTAAGCCAGCATCGTTTGCTGTGAAAGCAGATAACTCTGTCCACGCAGAATTAAATCCTCTGTGTTCCTCCGATACTTTTATTTTCTTTGATTTATCCATAGTTCGCTCGTCGAGCCGGGGGTCAGGTTATTCGCCTGCAAGAAAAGGCGCTGGTGCGGGACCGTAGCAGGATGTGACGCATATTTTAGTTGACCTAATTAAAACCGTTTGAAAAAAAAAATGTAGCCTATGTGTCAAAGTATCACCTCAAAATACAAGATACGAAACATTTTCAACCGTGCAACAAAATATAAATAGTCCTACAAATATTTTTATTTTATTTCCTTCTTATTTTTGTCTAAGCTCAAGGGAGCCAGAGTAGAGGGCTTAACGAGCCGCGGGTTGCTGACCCCTGACCTAGAGACATTCAAACACCTGGAGAAATCTAAACATTAGGATGATTTTCTCTGTAACTGGAAAGGGATATGCTTTAGATAATGTAGCATTTCTTTTACATGAATAAAGATGCAACACTTAAAAAGCATTGAATGTTAGTTTTTGTCCCACAGTGTCCTGCACAAACACAATCAGAATATCTTTATTGTCATCATACAAAGTATAAAAAAGTGATTTTGTAGTGAAAGTTGGCCAACCTCACCTTAAACAAAGACTACCTCAGCTTATGTTTTAAACAAAGAATATATTTTATGATATGAAACATAAACCTTCAGGGAAAAAGAGCTTAATTTCTCAATGTAGACTGCTACTAGATTTTGTTAAGCCCATACTCATATTGATACTTAGGAATTGATAATAAAAAAAAAGCGAAAAATTGTAAATCTGATATTTTAGATATATTTTCTGAATGGGGACCATACTGTGCAGGAAATGTCAAAGTTGAAGAATCAGCTTGTTAGTGCTCTCTGGTGGACAAACTATGTAAAGCTTTGACTGTTTCTCAATCATTTCCAACGTAGTTTGGCATTTCTGTGTTAAAATGTCTTGTTACCTGGTCATCACATAGACTAATACTAATATAGCTGCAATAAGGTAGCGCAGTTTCATTTATAAACCCCACATATTTTGACACCTTGTTTGTTATGAGTGTATGAACAACACTGACATCTTATGTTCTATAAGGTGTGTTAAGCCTCTTTCTTGTTGTTCTATGCTTGAGCATAGAGACTTTTCTACAGTTTTTGATGGAGCAATGTGGATTTTCTTTTGGTTGTGAAGCATCCGAAAAAATTACCTGAATATGAGATGTCAATGGTGAATGCCTGTCCAAACCTACTAACAGGCTGACGTTCACCAATTACATACATGGAATTTTAAGTACTAATCATTGGAGAAAGTTATTTGTCAAACCACAGGATCCCTCAGTTATACTAAGCAAAGACTCAGCTTCAGAAAATGTGTTAGAAGCCCTCTCTGCATTTGTGACTGAGCTGCCATGTAGCACTAAGCCTGTTGTTGATTACATTGCCTTGCTTCATTATTTATGCAGCATGCCTCACGCACACGCACACGCACACGCACACATACACATACACACACAGCAACAGGTACCATGTATCAGTTTCAGATAACACATACACAAACACAAACAGCAAGTGGCCGTTTCTGAGCAGTCAGCCAGTTGTCCAGTCGTGTCAAATTCAGACAT
This sequence comes from Trematomus bernacchii, assembly GCF_902827165.1. NCBI lineage: Eukaryota > Metazoa > Chordata > Actinopteri > Perciformes > Nototheniidae > Trematomus > Trematomus bernacchii. The sequence continues at coordinate 14,718,330 of NW_022987739.1, forward strand.
GCTTTTACAAAACTAGCTAATCACTCCTGATTGGACCAGAGTCACTTGAGGAACACTTTAAATAGAGTAGTCAGGTGATTAATTTCTTACAGTGAGATGAATAAGGACTGCAGGGAAGATTGGTGCTCATCAGTCCTGATTGGTGCTGCACTTAAGTTTATGGGTGTTCATGTGTCCTGTATAGACATCTGGTGACCTTTTTAAATATACATATATATATATGTCAACAAAGGGGATACATGATCACGTTTTATTTAATCTACTTATTGACTAATCATTGCGTATTTTTGCAATACAGGACCTATTATGGAAATAAATAATGAGCACACTTAAAAAACACCTTCATAACATAACGTTCTCTGATGAATCACATTGAACAGCTTATTGAGTGAATGTTTGAAGATCTGAAATTTCAATTGCTACCAGAAGGGAGCAGTGTGTGCACGGTTGACTGGACAAGCTTACACACACATTCACACAAACACACTGGTGACAGATTAAAGGAACAAGCTAAGTCGAAGAGTAGATGCTTCCACACTGAGGGTTACTGAATGGGTTGATGAGTGTGAAAATGATGCAAGTAAAATCTGCTACGGCATGCATGGTAGGGGAATAATACACTTCCAGAGACATGGAGGCACGGAAACTTTTCTTGTGTTGGCTTGTGGCAGTAATTTGAATATATAACCTTTTTATATATATATAAAATCATAAAATGAATTTTTTTTTTTTTTAACAGCATGTTTGTTGGTGGCTGTTCAGTCCGCTTGGGCAAATGCAGAGTTTATAGCAGACGAGCTGTGTGTCAGTCGTCAGTAACCCTGGTGGTGGAGGCAGACATGTTTCCCCACATGTACTTTTCCCTCTTGGCCTTCCTCTCTTTAAAAAAAGCTATCACACTACGTCTCCTCCAGGCAACACTGCTGCTATATGTCAGGGTCAGCAGAAACTTCCTGAAGGTCCTAAACCTAAAGTCTAGGGAATTGCTCCCTTCCCTAGAAGTGTGTGATGTGTGGTGTGTGTGTGTGTGTGTGTGGTTGTGTGTGTGTGTGTGTGTGTGTGTGTGTGTGTGTGTGTGTGTGTGTGTGTGTGTGTGTGTGTGTGTGTGTGTGTGTGGTGTGTGTGTGTGTGTGTGTGTGTGTGTGTGTGTGTGTGTGTGTGTGTGTGTGTGTGTGTGTGTGTGTGTGTGTGTGTGTGTGTGTGTGTGTGTGTATATCTGCCTGTGTGTGTGTGTGTGTATCTGCCTGTGTGTGTGTGTGTGTATCTGCCTGTGTGTGTGTGTGTGTATCTGCCTGTGTGCGTGTGTATCTGTCTGTGTGTGCGTGTGTATCTGTCTGTGCGTGTGTATCTGTGTGTGCGTGTGTATCTGTGTGTGTGTGCCTGTGTATCTGTCTGTGTGTGCCTGTGTATTATATGCATGTCTAAATATGTCTGCGGCACAATTAAAGTACCCGTCATCAGCTCAGCTCCTCGTCTCCTCTCAGTCCCCTCTTTCCCTTGTACTTATTTAGGTGCTTAAATCAATGTTTGGAAGGAGGCGGAGGGAGCAAGAAGTTATTTTGGGATTCAATTATTTTTCCTGCTGATGCACACAATTGTTTCACTGTGCCTCATGGATTGTGTGCGTGGCTGGGTGTGCTTGTGCCACCGCCTGAGAAAAGCCAGTATGGTGCAGAAGAAACCTGTAAATAAGTGGCAATAACTGAGTCAGGGACTGGTGAATAAACTGGATACATGTGTGTTTATTAACAGGTGTCTTTGGCATGTGCAGGTTATACTGTAGGTGCGATTTCATCCACTTTTACGATTTGCACATTAAATTGGTTGGAACGGAAACATAAATAAATCGTATACTCATTGCTACACAGAGATTTGATGTTCAGTAATGTTCCTTATAATAAGACATGAAACAAACTTAATATTAATATTAATATTAATATTTTCATTGTACATTGCTTTTCACCATTTTAGGTAAGGCTGGTGCTCTTTGAATCAGTAATCTTGTAGCCCCCCTTTTTTTCAGCAATGAAATTGGCACCACCTACGGCTTATCTCCATAAACTAAATCCTTTTACTTGTGCAACATGATCATGCTCTATCGGCTGAAGGGCTTCAGATAACGACACACTACAGCAAACCTACCAGTGATGATTGACTTACACACACTCTGCAAAAGTGGAGTGGTGTCTAAGCTGTGTCAGGAAACAAGTAAAAACCTTATTGTGCGGTTTGATTTCCTATTCATTTCTAGTTTTATTGAATTTCACAGAGATTTCTTTAAAACATATTTTGAAAACAAAGGAGTAAAAAAAAAAAAAAAAAAAAAATGATACTATACCTTAGTATGTGTTCAGGTTAAGCTTCTTAACATTTATCGATTTCAGCGTGCTCCTCACCCTGGGTCGTGATGACAGCGTTCAGATTATGGCTCGTCTGCACTCGGTGTACTTTCTTTTTGTGGTGTGTTGTCGAGCACTGCCCTCTCCGCTGGTGTTCCAGACAGATTTGGTGTTTGTGTGAGTAATCCACACAGCCAGTGAGCCAAAATTGGATCTTACATTTTTCATTTTAGCACGCACAGGCAGAGACAAAGGCAGGCAAATAATTCACATATATTGTATTTCACTGAGATTTAGCTATTTGGATTCAAACATACCTACTTTGGATATCAGCAGATTATCTTGGTGTTTTGGACACATGTCAACGACTTTAATTTGGACGCATTGGAAAATAAGAAGTGCTCTTGCTGCAATTCAACTTCAACGAACACCAACAGTCAACATGCTTCTAATATTTCAACATCATTTTTGCATGATTATACAGCATAGTGGAACATTGAATGGGCAAATATGATCCAGTTTTATGCTAAAGCTTAAGAACGAGCAGTCGTGTCCGCAACAGTTTCATCGGCTTTGGGAGAGTTTTGGTTCAGAGGAAAAATAATCTGTTTTTAATCTGTATTTAATTTGTCTACTCTCCTGGTTGTCAGTTTGTGTTGCATAGCAATCTTCTCATGTGTGAGTGTGAATTAAACCTATGAGTAGTTTTGTCTGTTAGGTTTGGAGTTGACAGGGATGTTAATAGGATAACTGTCTACATGATATAAAATACTTCACCAGCCTTGGGAGAAGTCTGTAGCGAACACCACTCCTTTTCTGTTCTCTAGGATTGTACACAAAGGAAATGTAACAAGGTCACCTTGAAATCTTGAAGCCCTCGTTCATCTTTACGGATATCACAGATTATTCCACAGACCACACGTAACCCCTTTTGTTCTCTGTTGTGTTTTATTCATATCACCATTGACTTTGATCCTTTGTTTATATTTGCATTTGTCATATTGTGCAGCCTCTTTTCATCTTATTCAAGGCAATGTTTAATACCTGATTTCTCTTTGAGTTTTAGAGTTATTGTATGAACCTTTGTGAAGGAGTGCAGGTGTATTAATGTCTAACCACAATGCATTATGTTTGCACTTATCTGAGAGATGTAGCTTGGAAATGAGGAATAGATGTTGTTTTGTAGCAAGAGATGCTACTCATAGGATTCTCATTAACGAACCTAAACCCATCACATACACAAGGTCTATATCATCGCTATATGACATACACACTCATGATAAAAAAACACATTTGCCCATCTTCTTCCCATTACATTGGTTGGTTATTGGCTAATGGTTACACAAGCCAAAAAATCGTTATGACATCACAAAGTGGTTAAAATCTGATCAGCTCATTTTCAGACAGGTTTTTATATAAATGGATCAGGAAAAAAAGTAAACAAATATTTGTTCCTGAAACTTTCAGAATCTCTTTACACAGAGGGGGGAACACATGTTTAGGTATAAAAGACATGAAAAGTGGATTTTGCACAATAGGTGACCTTTAAACAAGACTCTCCACAGCCAAGCTGAAAAACACATCACAGCGCCCCCATTTGTTGAATATTTCAACCTGTCATACTTTGTGTTCAGTGTTCAACAGCACATTCCTTTCAATCTCATAATTTAATAATTCACTGATCATTTAGTTTAAATCATTTTCAGAAATGGGTCAGATGCCTATAATAAATGTAGCCTTTGTATCAGTCTCCATTTCAGCAGACACCATTATTAGTATCCACTTGTTCAAGGAACACAGCCCACCAGTGAAGGGCTGCCAGCGCTCCTTTTTAGATCTCTGTTCTTCCTGTTCTGTGACCGTGCATTGTGTGCTTTCATTCAAGCTCTTCAGGGTGTAAAATCCGGACTTTAATGCGGAATGAAATGGCCCAGTCACTCTAATTCAATCCCTTTCAATCTAACATCACTTATAAAATGGATTTATAACGGTGGTTTTTCTGCCGCGTCTCTTCTGTGTGCTTTGTCATTCATCTTTTGTCAGACATCTTGCTAATGTCAAGAGCTAGCAATAGTATTTCACATTTTTTGTAGGTGTTTTGTGTTCATTTGTCTTACTTCTAACGCATCAGCTCTATTTTCTTTCAAGCAGATTGAGAAATAGTACGAATTTGGTCATCCTTGATTAATTTTATGAAGTGTTTTCTTAGTGTCAGTTTTCTATCACTGGACATAGTGATGCTAATGAGAGCATCACATGATTTGGCATTAGTAACAAGTGTTGCCTTTGTTTCTTTGGCTCTGATCTGAAGCAATGTTTGTAAATGTGCTCAGTGGTGACTGGCAACCCATTTTAATCATTAGGTTTTACGAAGATTCTTATTTGTGTGTAAGCCAGCCTTCCTTTAAATGAGCTATGCTTTACTGCCACTTTTAATTTCTGCTATTTCTGTGTGCTTTTGTACACAGCAATTCACTCTACGTACCAATAATACTTTTCTCTGATGAATGCTCATCCTTTACTTGCAATCAAGCAAAGCCTTTGCTTCTTTGCCCACAAGGCATTCAACAATTGCTTACAACATCCACAGATTCTTCTCTCTTCATTGTGCATGTGTTTAGTTATGGGGGAGATCACTTGAAGTTGCAGTGGATTGTACCACAGCCCTGTGCCACACCTGTTCATCATCGTCTCTTGAGCTGCTTTTTCCATTGAGACCTTAGATTCAACAGTTAATCTACAGTCGAACATGTATCTACTACTAGTGCTAGCAACAAGACTCTTACTTATACTAACTGTTCATTCTCCAGTTATTGTTGTTACTAAACACACCAGATTCCTCACTAGCATCGTTGTTTTGGGCCTTCTTTGCAAATCTCCAAAGTTAGTGTGAAGTAGGCTTCCTTTGTTTGACATTGTTCAATATAAAAGTGAATGAATGTTCTAGTTTCTCATAAGTTTTGCACACGCTGTGCAGACAGCTCACATATCGTATTGGATGCTCCTGGGATGTATTAGTCAGTAAGAAAACTACAGGATGGTTATTTGTAACCCTATGTCCACTGTTGTATTTTGTGATTGTACTTTGAATAGCTGAGCCAGGGAATGCCATGCATCGTTGTCCGACTTTTAACCACTAACTGACACACAGTGTGCTGTGCCCCTTTGACACATATTACTACAAGTATATTCTTCTTTATAAAAATCCTGGGTAAGACTATTTTTCAAAGGTTTTATTGGCAAGCATTTAGTGAGAAAGCTCTCCATGCTTAGATGGCTCCGAAGCATCAGTGACTCACAACCAAAACAAATCAGTCCACAGAGCAGACGAGCAAGTGCTCACATTTCCAATATTCGTCATGCTGCCATTCTACCTCTTCTGATGTTCCTTTTGGATTTGTCTCCCTTATACTCCCATTTCTCTACCTTTAAGGCATTGCTCTTCTTATTCTCTCTCCTTTTCATCACTCAGTGTGGCCCTCTGTGTGAGGATGTGTATCTGAAATGCCTCTATCAATTATTTCTTTCTTTCTCTACATACTGAGGCAATCTCATGGTTTAATTGCTTCTACTCAGACAGAATTATGGATGGCTAAAGTGTGGTGTGTGTGTGTGTGTGTGTGTGTGTGTGTGTGTGTGTGTGTGTGTGTGTGTGGTGTGTGTGTGTGTGTGTGTGTGTGTGTGTGTGTGTGTGTGTGTGTGTGTGGTGTGTGTGTGTGTGTGTGTGTGTGTGTGTGTGTGTGTGTGTGTGTGTGTGTGTGTGTGTGTGTGTGTGTGTGTGTGTGTGTGTGTGTGTGTGTGTGTGTGTGTGTGTGTGTGTGTGTGTGTGTGTGTGTGTGTGTGTGTGTGTGTGTGTGTGTGTGTGTGTGTGTGTGTGTGTGTGTGTGTGTGTGTGATCGAAAAAACGGTATGTAATAAGTTATTTGTGGTTTCATTCTTACTGCAAAGAGACAACAGGCTCAGTCAGTAGCATGCTTTAGACTGTTTATTTGAATGACTTGACCTTTGTTGCAGTGTGTATGTTTTTCCTCACTGATGCGCATTACGCTGTTTGCCTTTATCGCCCATCCAAATTGCAATTTTTTTTCTTGGCCTGCACTCACCAGTTGCCTGCCTCACTAAAGGTCACAACATCATCAGAAACATTACCACAAATCCCAGCTAAACAGAAAATAAATAATACATTTGACAACCTGTTACTGTGCCTGCCTGCTTGTCGTCACAACAACCACCAGCCAATCCTTAACAGGGGAGGCGTGGCTTGCACTCGCTGCGTGCCTGCTCTTAGCTCCTTGTGTATATTCTGAATGAAACAGCAAGTGAAGCATTTGCCTGCGTGCTTTGCTCTGCGCAGCTCACCACTTTGACTGTGCAAGTGAAAGGGAATCTGACTTGAGGCTCTGCATAGTGGAAGTCACTCTGTGCCACACCGGGAGTGCCTTTGGGAGAAGTGGGGGCTGTTTGCGGAGAGAGGAGGTCAGTCAAGCGGTGCTTGATGGAGGGGAGAACAAGACAGGAGGAGGCAGAGAGCAGCGTTCAGCCCTTCTGAATCTTTCATAAGGGAAATCCTCCAACATCAAGCAGCCTGGATGGACTAAGAGAAAGAGTTGGTACTGAGGTGAGGAGGGAAATGGAAGAGAGGCTGTGTTGAGAAAAGAGGAATTATTCTCTCCTGGTATGAGCTGCATGTGACCCTGCTGTGTGTAAAGCACCTCTAAGAACCACTGATGAACAGAAGACCAGCAGGAAAGCACGTTGCTTTATCCAAAAGGAAAGAGAGAGGGCGAGGGCACCACTGCTGGCTGGCTAATCCCTTAACCCGTGAAGAAGCGGTAGAAAAGGAGGAAGGATAGAAAGCAAGGAGGCAACACAAACAACAAAAGGGTATGTGTGAGCTGGCCTTTTCCTGGGTGAATGTTTGTGTGTGAGGTAGTCTCAATATTTCGGCTACAACATTTCAACCCAGCGCAAACTTCTCTGGTGTCTGGATGATGAAAAATAAGCTGTACATGAGCAGCTGATGACTGAAGTGAAACAGGAAGGGGCTGAATTTGTAAGAGGACAGAAAGACTGAACCCAGCCTGTGGGAATGTCATCCAACGAGCTGAGCGTTGACATGGACTCCTGCATCCGGACATTCAAGGAGCACATGCACCTGGAGCTAGAGCCTCCCAAAATCCCAGGTGTGGGGGGAGGGAAGAGGGGCGCCACGTCTCCCAAACTGTCCCCAAGAAGCTCCCCGCGCCTCTTCCGCAAGCTGATGGTCAACAAGAGCATCAGACAGAGACGACGCTTCACTGTGGCCCATACCTGGTAAGGCCTGTGGTGCTGGGTCATTGAAGAAATAAGGAGTGTTGAGACATAAAGGAAAGAAAAATGTGCAGTGGTTGAGGGATGTGACAGAAGATTAGAGTAAGGAGAGATAATATGGAGAGGGGAAGGGTTTGGATAAAAAGAGGAAACTGAAGCATTGAATCTGTTGGTGGCGGGGGAGATTAGGAGAGATGGTTAGTAACAGTGGGAGGTTGGGGGAATGTAAGGAAAAGGGATGTAAGCTGAGAGATGGGTAGATGAATCATGTAAGATGTAGAGGGGTTAAACAGACAGCTAACAAGGGGGAATGGTAGAGAAATTTAGATTTTTTTGAGAAAATGAGTCAGAATCTCTACTAACAAGAAAAACTGTTTTGAGAAATGATTGTAAAAGGACCAAAAATAAATGAGAGGGTTACTGTCTGGGGATTTGTCACTGGGTTAGATGATTACATAATGGAATGAAGTCACATTCAGCCGACTCCCCTGTCCTCCATTTTGATGAAGTCCATCCCTGCCCTGTACCTGGGTACAATTGATGTCTGATTGAATCAGTGCTTATTTTGGATGGATGCAGTGATGTGGACGGTGTTTGGTGCGTTACGCAACATGGTGCTTCTCAACCTTTTTTGGGTTCACAACCCCAATGAACAAATGGATGTCTACACAGAACACAACACAAGCTTATCTCAACATGAAAAAAGCATTCCACAAAATAGAATCTGCTTTAATTCCTTTTTTGTTGTGTCATTCACATTTATGTTATTTCTCTCGGCTTGTTCTCCAGAAAAAGCCCAGAAACTGTGAGTTTGACTTTTATTTAAAAACATCACAGTGTATTGAAAATAATGTATTCTCATATTTACTTTATACCTCATATGTTGCATAATGTTGTGCCCCATCCCCCTCTCTCCCCCTGAGTCTACCTCATCCTTTGCAGCAGTTAGGGCACTAGTAGGAATAAATGGAGAGCTTGCTATGTTATGCAATGTATGGATTAGAGGCGTGGAAAATAGCTGGTGGGATTTGACTACAAAGGCTCAAGGTGACTCTTATCCCTCATAAAAACAGCAGTTTCAGTAGATTGGTTCAAATTAGGCAGGGCAAGCAGAGATGCTTTATTTTGTCTTTGTTGTGAAGGTGAAAACCATTGTCTGCAAAATAAGGAACTAGAAATTAATGAAATGTGTCATATGTATACGATGTTGTGGTAACATGATAAAGCTGGCTTGTCTCTGCTTGAAAGAAACAGCCTCTGTTGGGGTTAGGAGGGAAAGGAAATAAGTAAGATAAGAATCTGCTCCTGTTTGTCTACATGCTAGACTGTTTGTATGATGGAAAGCAGATATTTGTTTTTTCTGTGTGTGTGTGTGTGTGTCATGTTAGTGCGGTCATAATTGTGAATGTGTTAGAGTTATTGTTGATGCTATTTGTGTGTTTTTTAGAGGCACATATTGCATTTGTGAATGTAATGGATGTTTATGTTGTCTTATCTCCCTGTATCTCTCGCTCTCTGCTCCCTCCCCAGCAGCCGGCAGAGCGGGGACTCGTGTCTGTTAATCTTTTCTCTCTGTCATTGTTCAGCCTATTTCTGAGGAGACAGGGAGATTTGCGGGGGCTGGTTTGGTACAGGGGGAATAACAAGGAAAATAACTTCATTTTGAAATATTTACGATGCCACTAGTGTCCTTTACCTTGTTTATTCTCATAAGTCCACAGTACATAGGCTTGATTGACGACACAACAACACCCGTAACACCCATCATAACCATTAAGTGTCTCGCCGGTCCATTAACAGCCACTTTCATGATTAAGTGTCCTTGAGCGAGACACCAAGGTCCATCATGCTCACTCTCAAATGCTCTAAGTGACAGGTACAAAGCTAAAATTGGAAATAAAGAGATTAACAAACAAAGCCCAGAGCCCAAAAAAGATTCCACTATCATGCATGGCAATCAGGACAATGAGGTTAAACAAATGTGTACATTAAAGGGAAATGACACTTGCTGTAATATACCAGGTGTGTTAACCTTTTTGTACATGTTATCAGAATAGATGCTAGTTCATAGTTAATAAAAAGTGTAAGTAATGATTGCAAGATTAATAACTGCAGTCTGCTTTGTCCATGACATTAGATAATCTGGTTAATGCCTCAACAAATCATTACCATTGCATTATAATAATTGTCTCCCCATCTGAGCCTTATTTTTTTCGGATGATGAATGACTGTTGGTCAGACCTTTTCTACTGTGTTGGATGAATGTAAAACACATACTAATTATGTTATCATCTTATTATACATTCTCCAAAATGTAGCACTGCATTAATCATCTCGGACAATCATTACCAAGTGATAAATCACTTCAACAAATAGATATAAAGTAAGAGTTCTTAAACAACTTCTATCATAATAACATGAGCAGATTCCTTTCAACTGTTGCAGTACAAGAGACTAGTTGTTTTTCTTCCAAACCATTGGCTCAGGGGTTATTGTTTGGTCATGAAAAAGTCTGTTTTTGTCTTGATGTGGATTCAATTAAAACTGTTAAGACGTAAGCAGATTTGAAAATAACCAAAACCCTGGTTTTAATCACTTAATCATAAACATACAGATACATTTTACAGATATATTATCTCAGTCATTATCTGCTCATAAACATAACACAATTATCATTTTGCACGTACACACACACACAGACTTCTAAATATTATTATGATTATCTAGCCAGACATTCTTTCTCGCCGCCTTTAAAAAAAATGCCCATTACTTTCTTTAGCACTTCTTGTCTCTCTTTCTGCTCATGGCCTGGATATTGTTTTCATGTTGTGCTGCCTGGAGTTTTAAACGGTGATGATATTGCCAACTTCAATCCAAACCATGCGGCAAGTTTTCCAAACTCTTGTGTGATCAATGATATAAATTCCGTCCTTGCGGTGAACTCCTGACCTACTTGCAATGATTCTTCTGTTTGAGCTGGTGCCTTCTCTCTCTTTCTTTGTCTCTCTCTGTCTCTTTTACGCTCTCTTTGTCTGCCTCATCCTGCTTCTTTCCTAGGTTTCAAAAATGTTTTCTTTATAGGGGCTTCTTCAATGTCTGTCTTCTTTTCCTCTCGTGTTTTTCCCATGTCTGCCCATGTCTCTTTTGTAAGCATTCCCCTATCCCTCTTTCTGTGTATTTTTTCTCAGTCTTTTTCTCTTTTGCACGCCAAAGCACCACATGATGTTAAATGTTTGATGGCCGGCTGGGCATATGATCGCTCTGTTTTCCACTCACAGATAGCACGTTAAGGAGAGAGAGGGGGTAAAATGAGGGGAAACGAGAAACTGCCACAGGAATAGTAAGAAGGGAGAGAGGTAACAATGGGGAAGAATCACTCTTTCTTAAAATGTGGATGTTGAATAGTCACTTTTTAACATGTAACATTACCAAACACAAAACTAAAGTTAATGACACCAACATATCTTGAAATGTGAAAGAATGTAGGCGTTTTTTTATTTTTAGTAAGGCTATAACGGAAACAAGTGCTTACTTAAATTATGTTGATCTTGGCCTCCTGTGTTGACATCAATGAGATGTGAGAGATAACCGGGAAGCCAAATAAATGGTGGAGGGAAAACATTTTCACTTATACAAAAATAGATATAAAGAGACAGACCTTGTTTACCACAGAGGAGTCAGCCCCAGCAAAAACAACAGAGGCAGCTCCACAGACGGTTATTTACCATAGCTCAAAAGTCCACCTAAATATCCATCTCGCCACACTTTTCTGTCCAGCCTTTCGTCTGCTATTGATTTGTTTCTTTCTCTACTCGCATCAGTGATGCGGCCACAATCCTTTTTCTATGGACGTCAGGGAAGACTTGACATGATTATTGTTCCTGCTGCAGCCAGTGTGTTTACGCCAACTGCTCACTTCAGTAAGAGACAGACGAAAACACAAAAAGAGACACTATTTTATTACAAAGGAAATGGCTTGAACGTCTATCATAAACTTGATACATGTTAGGACATCTTGTTATAGATGTAGCCCTTTCCCTTTAAAAAATACTAGACTTCCCTTATCTCTTTTTACTTTACATGTGTTTTTATTTGTTGTAAATAATTCTGGAAATGACGGTCGCTGTGTGTCAAATATTGTCTTTTTGAACTGTTTTGGTTCCTTTGAACAGGTTTGGGTTGTAGCATGTACAAATAAATATGTTTAAAAATGTAGCCAAAATCACATGTGTCACGATAAGTTAAAGTGGACCTATCATGCTATATTATAATAATATAGTGTAGGACCATACCTATACTGTATAAGGCATATTTATACTTTTTTTTTTTCAAAATACCAAACAGATCATGCATTTTAGCCATGCCTCATTTCGCTCAATTTGCACTTTTTTACCCCTGTTTTTGCAAGGGCTGATTCTGTGAGAACAGCACCACCTACAGGCCTGGCATATGTACTACATCGTCTCCAGCGCTTTCGAACGGCAATGGCCGTGGCTGTCTCCTCCTGATTGGTGGAGTTGGCCCAATAGCCGTAGCGCCACTGTCCTGACGTCAGGACAGTGTTCAAATCTGGATCAGTTTTTATCAGATCCGTTGCAGCCCCTTTTTTTAGAGATTTGGGTATGGAGGAAAATAGAGAGGGTTGGTGACACTTGGTGAGTTCCCTGGAACACCGGGGACACATATTCATGTATAAAAGATGTACAAAAGTGCATTTTGCATGATAGGTCCACTTTAAGTAAGAGAGAAAGTGGTGCTTAATACAGAGAAATGACAAAGTCCGAGTCAAAGATGCTAATTTCCAGTTTTCTCTTCTAAATCTATTCTTATCCTTTATTTAGACACTTACAGTAAGAGCAGGGTGCTAATAACAGAGAAACAAAGGAGGTGCGTGGTTAAATAGTCTTGAGACAAATACTAAACCTGTTTAATATATTTGTTTTTGCCATCTAGTGTTTTAACCAACCCGGTATCACGGCAAGACGTGAACATGTGACGATCTACCATGCTGGGAGACGTGAATATGTCACGGTTTCGTCCCTTCAAACGTGACAGTTACACGGTATTGTTAACATGGCCCAACCAGTGGAGAAATACCCGGAAGTGCCTAGCAAATGGTCTACCGCGCCTATTGGTCGGTTTTTATTGTCAAAATTAGATGTTTTTAATTTATTTTTTAATCTTCACACTTGATTTCGCCAATTTTCTTGTTGCCCTAGCTGGTCGACACCTCTTTTAGCAGAAACAAAGGCTACATTAATGTATTAAATCGATGTTAATCCATGTGTGTGGATCATAGACTGGTGTGGATGTGGAATTAACGGACGTGACGTTGTGCGATTGCGTTGCCAGGCAACGCAATTTACAAACTCTTCAACTACAACCCTAATTATATTTAAAAACATTTTAGAAGGCCTCACGAAATACTTTAATGTAAATTAAAATGTAAATGTGAAGGGGTGTGTGTAATGCTTTATATATACAGTCTATGGTGTAATGTGGTGATTGACATTATTCACCCACGGATCTATGGGTTGGGGGTATTGTTCCGCACGGACATTTTAGTTAACCGGACTTACTGTTGATGTGAAATCCGAAACAAAATACGTTCTACACCATAACGGTGCACAGCTGATATAAAAGGACTTGTCGTTTTTAAAGATATTTGTGATTTTCTTTGAATATAAGAATGTAAATACTGAGTTGAGAGAATAGTCAGGGGTTTTGGGTGATGGGAGACACATCTACTGTATGGATTCAGAATTTCAATAGCTTACTGTTAAATGATGGATATACCTTTCTGTCTGTGATGTTTTACAAATCAGATATTATAAGTAAAACATGTGAAATAATATAGCAATATCCTGTACAATTATGTGAAAACATGAATAAAACTACACATCTTCAGATGTTATACATACACAAGTGTCCTACACTAATAATACAAAGTTATTATGGCTGTGTGTACCTTGTGTGCACCGCCTAGTGGTTAAAGCACGTTATTGAATTAGTTGTGTATATGATATGTCAATGATCCTTAGAAAATCTTGAAATCTTGAAAGGGATATGCAAAATAGCCATTATATACAGTCTTTAATGAACTATTAGTAGAGAATAACGAGTAATGAATATACTTTATAGGGATCTGCAGATAAATGTTTAGTCTTCTCAAGCATCAACTATCAAATATCTCTCCTGATTGTTGGCACTTGACAATCACCTTTCCCTGAATTTTACTCAGGTGTAACTAAAGCCTGATTTAAGGGTTGTTTATATTTCACATCATTAATCAGAATCTGCAAAGTAACTAAAATAAATGTAGTTGAGTAAAAATACCAGGTTAACCTCTGAATTGTAGTGGAGTAGAATTGCTGTTTTGTTTAGTAATGGATATTGAATATGGAATAAAGGTTTTGACAAGACCTGGTGTAACAATAATCAAAAAGGACATTAAAAGAGCTCCAGATGTTAATGATCTAAACAAAACAGCACACCTGAAATGTATATTTAAATACTTTATTAAGGGCAGTGAATTCGTTTTTTCTGTATGTTTTTCAAATCAGTGTTATACAGTAAGTGTCATAGACAGTGTTACATTGCTATTATTATCCTTAAAATATATATAAAACAAAACCATTTATGATCTTTTTTTTTGGGTGGTTTACTAATGACAGTTAATTCTGTTTCTGCTATTGATGGTTTCATTTTTGTGAAAAATAATAAAATAATAAAATTCAATAACGTGCTTTAACCACTAGATGTGCCTTTCTATCAGCTGTGCACCGTTATGGTGTAAATACAGCCTATCTACCAATTGGATCAAATATAAAAGTCAGCCGAATTAGTATTGATACTGCAAGGAGACGTATTGTGTGAAAATAAATGTAAGATGTTGCTTAATTGCTGATATATTTATGATCCACGTCATGTTTTCACGTATTTTATTTTTAAAAAATGTTTTCGGATTTCACATCAACAGGAGTCCGGTTAACTAAAATGTCCGTGCGGATTAATACCCCCAACCCATAGATCCGTGGGTGAATAATGTCAATCACCACATTACACCATAGACTGTATATATAAAGCATTACACACACCCCTTCACATTTACATTTTAATTTACATTAAAGTATTTCGTGAGGCCTTCTAAAATGTTTTTAAATATAATTAGGGTTGTAGTTGAAGAGTTTGTAAATTGCGTTGCCTGGCAACGCAATCGCACAACGTCACGTCCGTTAATTCCACATCCACACCAGTCTATGATCCACACAGGATTAACATCGATTTAATACATTAATGTAGCCTTTGTTTCTGCTAAAAGAGGTGTCGACCAGCTAGGGCAACAAGAAAATCGGCGAAATCAAGTGTGACGATTAAAAAATAAATTAAAAACATCTAATTTTGACAATAAAAAACGACCAATAGGCGCGGTAGACCATTTGCTTGGCACTTCCGGGTTTTTCTCCACTGGTTGGGCCATGTTAACAATACCGTGTAACTGTCACGTTTGAAGGGACAAAACCGTGACATATTCACGTCTCCCAGCATGGTAGATCGTCACATGTTCACGTCTTGCCGTGATACCAAGTTGGTTTTAACATTAAGGACACAGAAGGAGACTACTAGTAGGAAACTGGCAATTGATTAAAATGAGAATAGGTTGGTCTTAATCATCTACACAACTCTATGCGCCAACATATTCTTATATGCAGTTTAATGCAGTGCAGTCAACCGGAGGACCAACACATTTGCTGATGTACTTGGTCACTGTCCAAGCATGCATATGTCCATTTCAATCTGAATCTGGCAAAGCTTTGTAACGTCACCTGCATTTGTCCCGCCCACAAAGATTCTAATTGGCTCGGTTGTTTCTGCAACCACAAAATAGCCATTCACAAGAGCAGCATCGTTCCTCTTTGAGTCACTGATAAACTTGGTGATGTGGCCGGTGATTCAGAGGTCTGAAACCAGGCTACCTCCTCTTCCCCTCTTCCTCCTCCTCGTTCTCTCACACTGCATGACTCGCTTCAGCACTCTCCATCTCTCTCTCCCATCTCCCTGTACCGAACCAGTCGAGCAGAAAGTCTACTATTACGGATGGGTGGAGGACTGTGATGGCTGATGGTTGATTGTGCCTGTGTGCATGTTAGGATGCCCGTATGGTGTTATCTTTGCCAAGGATGGGATTCAAGGGACAGAAAGTTGTGGCAATTCATGGGTGACATGTTTCACACCCTTTCACATTTCGACGGTTATTACATTCTCAGACTGTTTGTGTTGATTTCATAACTGCTCAGTAATTACATTATTTGTTCTGGATGTGGGTTTTAGTCTACATCCACTCTTAATAAAGCAACAGAAGGGATTCATTAATTTCACATTAACCAACTCGACTGCTTGATTACCTCATGAAGTCTTTAAATCTGCATGCATGCAGTGGTAAAGGGCTGATGGGAAGGTAAGCGCTTGTTCCCCTGGGATGTCTTGGCGGTTGCTTTAAGCTACTGTAAAGAACATACTGTACCATGTACTCACACTGCTGTCACTTTGCATTTAACTGATGTGCTGTATTGCTTGCCACCATTGCCCCTTCTGCACTTTGCTGTACAGTATATGGTCTACCAAGCAGCAATGCAAGTCTTTTCAGTGCAGTGGTTATGATGAAGACATCAAATTCTTTCTTCTATTTGTGCATTTGTGAAGCCTTAAGAATAAATGGGTTGTTAAATGGTTACCTGTCATCTTGCAGCTACTGTATTTTGTGAAAGAAAGGCGCTCAACAATTCAAAATTGATGCCTATTATCTACTGTCGCTACAGCAATGTTTTTTAATGCATACACATGAATATTTACGATATTCATTAAACAAGTTTGAACCAGCTTTTGGGAAAACACACAACAGAATACACTTTACAACTCTTCAAAACCATCAGAGCAAGAGAAGATAAGATACAGCAAAAAATAAGAATAAAGGACACAGGGATTGTAGGACTAATTGTACTGTGATGATAAAAGTCATGCTTCAATTCTCTGTAAAGGTTATTTTACTTTTCCCTCCTCTCGTGAGCTCGTTCATTGAATATGATAAAAATATATTTAAACATAAACAGGATTATTATGGTGACCAGTACATCTTTTCAAAATGTTAAACTATTGCCATTCTCACTATATTTCCAGTCCTGGGATAACCTTTTAACCCAATTATGACTATTGAAATATTATTCTTCAACTACTACACAGAAACAATGAAAACACAAACTGATGCTGATTCCCAGTGCGATAAGCAGTATGCAGCAACCTTTTTAAGGCCATTTGCTTCATTGTTTTTATATATTGCTTAAAATACACACACAATTGTGAAAAAAATAGTTTTTAACATACCAAACCTTTAACTTTGTGTTTACTTTTTCGATCGAAAGTAATAGCGAACCCTTCACATTTCAAGGAGTCATTTAATTCATAGTTTATTATAATGTTAAATATAATGAAATGGATCATTCATGTACAGATACACCTCAATTCCCCGTTACACTCCATTCCATGAGATGTTTACTCATTACCAGGTCAATTTAGTCTCAATTCACACATTTAAAAAAAAAAATTGATAGATGTTAAACAGTGATTCATGAGTCAGCATTTTGTGGCCATCTTATTGCTGCAGGCACTTGTCCTTGCCTAAAAAACATGTGGCCTTTAGCACCAGCATTCAGGAAGCAACAGAAAACTCATTTATCTCCATTATATCCCATCCTTATCCCATTTTCTCCTCCTGCTTGTCTTCTTTCTACAACCCCCCCCTCTCTCCTGCCATCTAACCTCATGATAATGTGACATTTGTAATGCAATTTGGGATGCTTCAGACACCATGTCTCTCTTTTTGTTCACATTCAACTCAGATTTGTAGGTTTTAATAATCATGTCCAAGCCAGTTTACATTTTTGTAATCTTTGTTGTAATTACAATTCAAGCTATATCTGTTTATTTTCTCATAGAAACATGCTAAACATCCGCTTTTAGATTGAGGTAAGACAAACTGAGTGAAGGAAAGGGAGAGAGTGAGATGAAAAGAAACAGAGCAGTAAGGGGGTGTTGTGTTTTGTGTGTGATAAACATGAATCTATTCGTATTATGCTTCTTAGGGCAGCTATGTTAACATATTACACGCAGTGAGTGAGCAGGCACGTGTGTTTTTCACTACATGCCCATACAGTACTTCATCCACAAGGGACTACAGCTGTGTCCTTAACCTGTTAGTCATGTTAGTATGTGTGTGGTGTGTGTGTGTGCATGTGTGTACCAAGTACCAGCTGTATATTCTTTTCAGCCTATTCAGAGGAGCACAAGCATTCATTAAAATCAAGAGCTCTGAAGCACCATTTGTATGAGCTAAAGTAAGCAGAACGCAACAGTACATTTCCTCTCTGCCTTTTCCCCTTCTGTCTGCTCTGAGAAAGAAGGAGCGATTATTGTCCTCTTGATTGCTGTCTGTCACACTGACTGAAAGGAACTGTGGCAGCATCCTTTTTTTTAGCTGGCAACAATGTGCAGCGAGGCACAAGCGGGGCAGAGCTGCATTGTGCTTTATCTTATCAAACGAGCACAGACTAGCCGCATCGCAAAGTTACTGTAACTGACGTTATATAGAAGTATTTTCTGCTTACTATGAATTAACAAAGTAAGAAAAGCACTGTGTTATTGTCACAAACATTTCCGCACAGTTCTTAGTTGTCAGCTGGTCCAACTTGGTCAACAGATAACAACTACATTTTGCTTAGCTAGTACATGAACAGTGTTTTAAAACTCAAAGGAAATTGGTTTGCATTAGAACACAGAATTAAAATATAAAATGGGCTACAAATATAAATAGATGAAAATAGTCAAGACAGTACAGTTTATCAAACAACCAGGATGCAACTTCAGAACTGTCTGATGACAATACAGCATGATGTTGTGTAAATTATATTGTATTTTAGTCCCATGGTAAAATAAAACAGGGTATGTTTTAGGGGGCGGCTTGGAACTAAAAAAGGCTGTAGCAGCGTTTACTGTTCAACTCCTAATTATACTTTATTTCTGAATGCATGTGATTATAGTCTTGAAATGTTTTTCAAATTTCCACAAAATTCATCAAACCAACATTGAGCCAGTGTCTGCTGACTGTCTGGCTGCAAGACACTCAGTCTGAATCACAATATTCTGGTACAATAAGACCTGCTGTGCTGCTATCTGATAAACAAGACTTTGTCAACACACTAACACATTGTCACATTTTAAACGTCATCGCTGTTTTCGTCATCTTTATGTTGTTATGTTGTCATCATCATTGTCCATCAGTGTCTTCTGCGTCCATAAGTGCAGAGTGGGAGTAGGAATGTGTGTATACGTTCTGGTGGTCTGTTTCTTGCCACATGTACTGTGTGTGTGTGTGTGTGTGTGTGTGTGTGTGTGTGTGTGTGTGTGTGTGTGTGTGTGTGTGTGTGTGTGTGTGTGTGTGTGTGTGTGTGTGTGTGTGTGTGTGTGTGTGTGTGTGTGTGTGTGTGTGTGTGTGTGTGTGTGTGTGTGTGTGTGTGTGTGTGTGTGTGTGTGTGTGTGTGTGTGTGTGTGTGTGTGTGTGTGTGTGTGTGTGTGTGTGTGTGTGTGTGTGTGTGTGTGTGTGTGTGTGTGTGTGTGTGTGTGTGTGTGTGTGTGTGTGTGTGTGTGTGTGTCAACACAGGCCTATGGGGAAACCACCATCCACACAATTAGGTTTTGCTGTATTTGTGCGTTTGAGTGGGGCAAGAACTGAGGTGAAGATTTTGGACTTGTGGAAAGGATGAATCGTTTACAGTTAGTATGTGTTCCCGGATAAAAATATATGTGTGCATTCTTTGTGTGTACTTGTGTTTGAGAGATATGGAAGATGAAGGAATGTTGAGATGGTTCGACTAAGGAGGCTGCTTAAGATTAAGATCACCTGTTTAATTTAATGCAAAGTTTTTGTTGAAAAATTGCATGGCTTAAGTCAGCTCAATCTGCACGAATAGGAAACCTTGTGTAACTTGGATAGACTTTTTTTTGTGTGCAAGTTTGACAGTCATTCTTAGTGCCTGTAGCCTGTTTTTAACCTTTTTTACAAATCTAATGTAGTAATAGTTTGCAAACAGTCTCAAAAAATGCATGTTGCCTATGTTTAAAAAAAAAAAAGGTCTATCTCTAAACAAGCCCGGCTCTCCTTAGTTTATTTCCCATAAGCTTGAGGTTAGAGAGAATACCTTCTTGAAAGCTATTTTATAAAAGCTCTGTAAACAGAAGGGATTCAAACTTTAATGTAATAATCTAATATTAAGGTAAAAAGTTATTGTAAACATGTTTTTCTTGCATTTATCATTTCAGTATTGTCAGATGATCACAACAAGTAAGCAGCACATTTTGATAGCATATTAGCTATTAGCCGGTCTGTTGCTCCATCTGTGTGAGTTTGTGTCATTTCTCTATTACAACCATATAAACAACGTCCTAAACCTCAGGGGCAAGCTATGTTCCAGCCGATTTGTTCCTGGCTCAGCTCTTTTTCTGTATTTGTGTATTAAGGAATTAGAAATGTCACATCGTGCCATGTGACCAGTTTTTATCCATGCTGGGATGTTGGCAATAAAAAGTGGCACCATGTTATGCTGTGAAGTTATCTCAATACAGATGTAATAAATGTGTCTTCTTTCTGCTTCCATTAGAAAAAGACTACTATATTAAGAGGTTGTAACATGTTAAGTGTGCAGGTTTACAGGTTTATCATATGAGACAAGCTAGCATAATCTTTTTTTATGAACAGATATTACTATTTCAAACTGCCATATGCCTTCAGAAACACCATGATTCCCGGTCTGCTCTTTCTAAGCTTTGTAACTTGTAATATTCTGTCCTTCATGCCATTTTCCACCTGCCTTCCCCCCTTGCTCTGTCTCTCTCCATCATGTACAGTATGTCCCATGATTAAGACTCAGTTTGCCTTCAGTTAGTTTCTGTTCATAATCCCTGCTCTCCAGCCGTGTTTGTTTAGTTAGTGTCACATTGATTTATACGCACATAAACTGAGAGAGGCCTTTTCATGAACTGATTTGAGCTCCTCAATGTCCCTGGTGCTCTACTCCCAGAATGTGAGTTGCTACAATTTAGTATTCATAAACAGATAATGTTGGTACCCTTGACATGGCCACTATTGCCACATATATAAAAAATAATAGAGCAAAGTTAAACTGAAAATGAACAGACATATAATCATGTGCTGCACCACTCTTAACTCTAGTTGCCAACTATTATATATTTAAGGAATAGTGCAATTTGACTAAACATGGATAATTTTCCATTACTGATCAGACAGTTTTTTTGTCGCTAAAATAATATGTTTGTATGACAACATTTTAATATTCATTTTATATTGAAAAATATGCATTACTAAGAGCATGTGATTCCTTCCTATTAATAATGATAGCAGCATTGTGAGGTTCAACATGTTGAGGTCCTCTGTTCCCTAATAGATATCTGTAACACAGTTTATTTATTTTACTAAGACATTATTTATGTTCACAAAACAGGACCATTGACCAACCTTATTCCAAGCGACATGTTATCACAGTGATTTGTTATTGACTAAGTTGACGTGGCCAGCTCCAGACAGCCTGGAGAGGGTCTTTCTGTCCTCTGTAGTTCTTAACTTGATGGAAACATCATAACTCCAGCGGCATGTGGGAGAGACTTCATGCAGGAAAACATTTCAGGGGGGCCGTGGAAACACACACGGAGATACGCAGTCCCACATGAAGATAAACACACTCGTATAGAGGTGAACTGTACACAGAGGCAAACACTTAAACACATGCACACCAACAGCCTATACAGTAGATTGATGTTAGGGTTGAAAATATATAGATGTGTAAAATGCATTTAGAACGTTATAGTAACGTTAATGAGGAACACATTCCAATGGAGCAGGAAACACACACACACACACACACACACACACACACACACACACACACACACACACACACACACACACACACACACACACGCACACACTGCATGAACTTAACCTTGATTATTGAAATGAATGTTGTACATCGCATACTAATCACAAAGATGTCAATATCCTCAGCAGGTCCTATGCATGTTTGTGGCTTCAAGGTTTCCTGTTATTGATTTTTAGGCTGGATTTATAAGAGCAAACAGACAAAAAACACAAGTGTTACAATAACAAACACCAGATTAAAAAGGTATTAATGCAGTTTTTCACTTCACTTTGTGAGTAAATGCACAATAAACTTAACTAAATAAGGAACATTCTGTATACATACCAGATACTCATTTGAACAAGTGCAAATAAGATCATTGTGTCTTTGTGTAGTTTCTGCTGCACTGGAGTCTGATCATACCTTTTAGGTTGAATCTAAATCTTCTTTTGAGGACCTTTTGTATAATTATCTGCACTTGCATGTACCTCTCTCTTAACCTATCTCTTCTTGCTTTATCTGTATCCCTATTTGCTCATTGACTGCAAGTCTTCAAGGAGCCCTCTTGCTTTTTTTGTTTCCACTCTCGGATGTAACCTTTCAGAATATTCCAGGAGGCACTGAGCTCTGAGCCAATGGGCCTGGCCTTTGAAGGTCAATTGTTAAGAACCACAGAGGAGCAATAAACCTCTGGTCAGACTACAAAGCAGAGGATCATAGAAATGTATGTAAATACCTTCACAGACACACAGGAAACACTTAACTTTATTTGTCTCATCATCATTAATACAATTAAGCACCAATATTAAAACAGAAAGCAGAATGAAAGTTAAACTACTTTCTTAAATGTTTTCGGATGTCCAAATGTTGTTTTCCCCTCATATATTTCATAAAACACAATTTAATTCAGTTCCTTTAAAGCCAGCAAGTTGATGAAAGGACTTGTTGTACTCTTCAGTTTCAGCGCCACTGTGACAAGCAATAAGCCACAGTTTAGAAAGAATTATTGGTTTGTATACAAACAACATGCAATTGTACGCCATCTAAAAACCTTTGAAAAGTGAACTACTCTCTGTAAAGGAACATATTTTGTCCTTTTCAAATGAAACACAAAGCGCCCTGAACTCCAGAAAGGTTCCGATTTAAAAGCGCATTTTGATACAATAACACCAGCCCTTCATCTTTAAATTGGTTTAAGCCTATTTCTTACAATGCAAAGCAAAATACCAAGCTTTGGGTATTTATATATTGGGTATTCTGTTGTCCGACGCCATCAAAATCCCTAAATCTGCCATTTAGTGTTATCTCAAGGTCGGCTGGGTGATGACGGAGTAGCAAAACAACAGATCCATAGATTAGGGAGAGAAGGAGCATTGAAGGTGGCATGACACGTTTTTGTGTCACGGCAATCACTGTTCCCTGCCTAAAAACGCTTTTTTTCTTTTTTCGTCAGCGCCTCACTTTGTGAACTGAACTGGCACTGAAAAGGTTACAGCTATGTCCTTCTTGATATGTGGATGTGTGTGTTTCTTTACTTCAAAGGGGATAATGTCAAAAGCTGTCAGTTTTATGACTGCTTTGACTTGATTGACTTGCCTGTAATGTCTCCCTCTTGCATGAGTACCATGAGGACCACTGTGTATGCAGACTCCTGCTTTCAGAGTACTGATATATAGCATCACAACACTTTGACTTCTTGAAATTGTCTGTTTTTTCATTATCTTTTCTTTGGGTTGGAAGGAAAGGATTATTTAGTTCCCTAAACTACACATTATATCATGGTTTTAAAAAAAACATTTCATTGCAAACTCGTTCACTGGCATCAAGACTCCAAGAAGTCACTGTGTTACTGGGAATAAGCACCTGTTAAACTACAAGTAGCAATTTTACACTTTGACTTAACCCTTATGTTGTGTTCGGGTCTCCCGTGACCCGTTTCAAGTTACAATTATATAATAACTACGCTCTAGTTTTTTTTATCGGAAGGTGCTTCATGATATCCTCCACAACAGCTATATAAACACTACAAAACTGATTTGACAATTTTAGCCAAGTCTGAAGGTCTCTAAAAAAAAAGTGTATATTTTGGTGTTCGGGTCTGGGAAGACCCAGCAGCTTTGTTTTGGGTGACTCTGGGTCAAATTTGCCCCAATCAAGATTCATCTTTGACTTTAGACACCCCAGCCCCACCCCCTTCATCCACTGTAACAATATTTTTTTGCAACATGCACCATGGTCTCCCATCCCTCTGCCCCCCTCCCCCCACGGGAACTCCACCTTTCTCAAAGATTATGTACACTAACAATTGAACCTGAACACACACATGCACGTGTGCAATATGTGGTGTAATGTGTTTTGGGGCCATAAAATAAAAATAACAACAGGATTGTACGGTTATGAATGCATAATAAGTTAGTTATTATGTAGTTAAAACAATATTGGATGACAAGTCTCAAAATGTTTTTCACCAGATGCTTTTAGTTAGTTGCATGTGTGTATTATGCTTATGTGTGTGTGTCCGCTCAGACAGTGGTCATGACCATTTTGTTCTGCCACAATTGACTGGGATAGTTACATTATTTCTTTCTTCTTTTCCTCTCTTTCGGCTCATTCCTCGCGGCACTCCTCCTCCGCTCCTGTCTGTTCTTATTACGCACATCGCTCCGTTTTCTTCTCACCCCGATATTTTCTCGCGGTCGACTCCCTCCTTATTCCTCTGCTGTTCATGTGTCACATGCTGCAGAGTGGAGTCTGCAATGTATTCATCACTTATTCAAAGAAAACATGGGCTTTTATTTTCCTCTCTGATGCACCATGTATCCATTATTCAAATGTATTCACAAAGATATTAAAATGACATATTGCTTTTATAAGTTGAACACATTATTTCTCCAAAAATGGAAACCTTTAGGAAATCAGCTTTTTTTTGTTGCTTAACAGTTATGTATTTTTGTTATCAGACACAAAATATGTTTATATGAGTTTGACCTGACAGCAGTCCAGAAAAGATGCATAGAAGACAAACAACGGCCACCCTTTTTTAAATAAACACAAACAAAAATGGGGATTTACCGCACAAACTGCTCTCTCTTCTTTCACTTGGCTCCTAGATTTCACTCAGACTACAACAGAGTTTATGATTTTCCCACTTGAACACATTACCTGCTGCTACTCTGTGGTGGAGCTAAGAGGATATTTTATGTAATCTCCCTCTTTCTCTCTCTATTTCCTCTCATTTCTACCTCCGGCCTTTGCCACAACAATGGGCTCCTTTTTACTATACAGTTTTTCACTTTAATCCATCAGCGCGCTACATTTTCTAAACCAGTTCATCGAGTTTGTGTCGTGCATCTTGCCTAATAACAGTTATCTTAATTGAAATCGATGGAGGGATACAGAATTGATTGTGGCCAGAAGGGACTGAGAGGTGGTCTGTCTTTGTGCTTGTCTCTCCCACAGTAAGTGTTTTGCCCCAAAGATGAATTAATCCCAGAAATAGCACCAATAATTGTAATTCTAATAGATGAAGAAAGCCCGCTGTCTTGCTTGTTTTTCCCTCCGTCTTTGTGCTGTCTTTGGTAGTCAGACAGGAAAGATGGAAGCGAGGCGTGATGACATGTGACAAAGGTTGCATGCCAGATTGGCGGGTACACAGAATGCGCCTGAGTCATCTGAGCCGTCACGACACCATCAAACCCCACGGTTTATAGCACTTTCTCCGAGAGGAATTATTCTAATAATTCTGCAGGATGGATGCAGAATTGTGGCTTGTCTTTTATAACAGCCAGTCTTATTTTCCCCTCTGTTTTAGGTAAATTACATCAATTGTCCATGAGAGTGTTTTTCATACAAACATTGTGCTGCTGCCCTCTTTTAACATGTCTTTTTGCAGTCAACTTCTGCAAAACTGAAATTCTCGCATTTTGAGGCACAGTTATCTGCATGTCAACAGTCCATTTTCGGCCTAGATACTAGGGCTGTGCAATTAATCGTATTTTAATCGCAATTACGATTTTGGCCTGCCACAATTACGGAAACAACATAACCGAAAAAAATGATTATTTTGCTTTGCTAAGTTGTGAACATTTGATTTATTTTAGTCTAATTTATTTTTATTTATCATATTTATATACGTTTAGTAGCTTGTTGAAGTGCGCTCCAAAATATGTGTTGATCTTGTTTATTGGTATTTATTATTTTTGATATTATTTATTTAAATGTAAATATAAATGTATCATTTATTTTATTTATTTTTGTATTGTTTTTTCAGTTGAATTATACGTTCAGGGTAATCAACAGTTAAAAATAATCTGTGTATCTACCGTCCATTTGTTTTTCTTTATTAAACAAGTAAACGGAAGAGCGTCTGAGAGGCCTTTTTGCTTTTTACCTTAATGGTCTAATGGTCATTAGAGCGAGGGGCGAAACTCACAGAAGTGATTTCAAAACACTAATAACCCTAACCCTAAACAAGGTGAATTTAGCGATCACAACGAAAACAGCCAAGACACATTTTGAGCCCAGAAAATGAATGTTATTACGGGCTATAAATATAATAAGTCTAAAATGGACAACATTGTTAGGAGATTTAAACTATGCAGCGATTCTACACTGCGGTCAACTCAGCCGTCTCTCGAGTTTGTTATTATTTTTTCTGCCATTTGTTCTTCTTGAGATTGACACTGTTGGACTCTGTACTAGTGAAACAACTCCCACAAGTACTATGAAGTACTTTTACTGTGTACTTTTTGAGTAATCCAAGTACAACATTGTTGAGTACAAAAATGCATGTTTCTTTGCTATTTTGAATAAGCATTAAAAAACATTTCATTTTCACGATTATTTTGGTCAATAATTGACATCAATTATTGACCAAAATAATCGTGATTATGATTTTTGCCATAATCGAGCAGCCCTACTAGATACCATCAATCCTTTTCTGCAAGAACCGTATGCTTCCACATCCACCTGGAAATCTAGCAGTAACACATGAATAAACAGATCAGATGGATGTCAGGTCAAACACGAGTAACCTGTTAGTAGAGAAATGGAGAAGACCTGCAAGGTTGTGTGCAGGACACTGCAGAGTCATTGAGAGTCTGCTGCTCTACTAAAGGTGTTAATGACTGTGCAGGGTGCCCTGGCAGCCAGCTGGAAGCAAGGCAACAGAGTGGTGATAACGGGAAAGTCTAGCAAGCACAGAGTGAAAACATTTTTTTTCTCCTCCCAGACTTGCTTGAGGAGACCCTGTGCTCGTTTTTATTTTCAAACAGCATAGTGGTGGTGTGTGTGTGGTAGTAGAGCCTTATTAATTTCGATCTTAACAGGAAAGAGCCAACCTGACGTGGGTAATTAGGTGTATAATCCCTCCCCTGAAGGTATGACAATGATGTTGATAGGATTTGTTCTTCTTCTTGCATTTTCAACA
This sequence comes from Trematomus bernacchii, assembly GCF_902827165.1. NCBI lineage: Eukaryota > Metazoa > Chordata > Actinopteri > Perciformes > Nototheniidae > Trematomus > Trematomus bernacchii. The sequence continues at coordinate 14,745,392 of NW_022987739.1, forward strand.
TGGTCACAGACACCAAGATCCAATTTAATATTCTGTGGTGGATTCAGGAAAACAAGCGTATGTAAACCCTATGTATCTCAGGTATAACAGACCAAATGGAGAAGGTCACAATCTTAATATTTCAAAAATTGAAGTTTTAAAGTGTTTCTACTGGTACATTTAGAGCTTCAATATCAGTCTTATAATACCCTGTTTAACCCCTGAACCATACACCTTTGTATCAACTGGTGTATGATTAGCAGCACAATAGCAGGGGTCTATTGAATTTACTGCACAACATTTTCTTTAATGCTTTCCAGATGAAAATATAACAAATATTGTTTTCAGTTTTTCAATGTTTTCCTCTTGCTTTATATATCTGGATCCTTTTATGAGCATTCATGGCAGAAAGATAGTTTACAAAGGGAACTCACTTCACCTCTTCAACGTGATGATACAATGACTGGGGGTCCTCCCCAATACCGACTCTTGCTGTAATTGCGAGTAGTGAAGAGCCTACTTGTGGGACAGTTATCCGGTAATTGCCTTAGCGCGCTGAAGTTCATCACAGCTCATTGGGACACACTTGATTAAGGATGTCATCATGCATGTTTTTATCTAAACTGTAATATGAAAATATTTCTTTCAATTCAGTTAAAGAGCAGCTCCATTAAAAACGTTTTTTTCCCCTATAAAATATCTGAGCTATACTGACTTGTATCTGTGCAAGGGTTTTCACCAAAGAGAAACTTTCAAATTCTCCATTAAAAAAGGAGATTTCTGTGCACCTCCTTCAAAATCTGGGACTTAAACGTTGCCCGAACAATATTAATAAAGTCAAAACATGAAAGAACCAATCAATCTCTAATACTCAGACGAAAGAAAGAAGAGAGGATGAAAATAAAACTTGTAAAAATGCTTTACACATTAAGATAAGGGTTACAAAATACAAAATCAATTAATAAGAACATAAAAGGCCATCGTCCTGTTTTCATAATGAAACAAAATTATACTAGAAACCTGGCTAGAGCAGGGATTAGACTGCCGCGTTATGTGACAGTCGCCTGCTATTATGTTATTAACTGCATACATTTGCATCGGGTGTACAGCAGCTGTGAGCAGCACACAAACACACACTAAAACCCACACACACAATAAAGTGCGGCTTTTAATTTATTACAGCCAACCTGTTTCCCAGGCTCTCCTCGTCTGTCTGGCCCGGTTCATTCTGGGTTGTTTGGAAGTGTTGAAAAAATAATAAAATAAAGATAATGTAATAACACTTCAATGGCTTTACCAGACACTAGACTAATTGCATGTATTTTATTTTTGATGCTGGCTCTGGGTCTAGAATTTCTCATAAAGGGAGAAAGAGTAGATGTGCTTTCCAGAGTATATGTTTTTATAACTTAACAGAAAACCCATTTAAAATAAAATGTGAATTATAGTATCTTTACATACTTTAAAACGCTTCTTGAGGAGGACCTTCTTTTATAAATGATCGATTATTTAGAGTGTTTGCATATCCTTATGTAAACAACTTACCTGTCTGTTCCATTGTAAAGAGCGCATCAGCCAGCTTTTACTTGAAGGCCAGCGTCCTGTTAACATAATTAATGAAAAATAACAGTTATTTTTAAACCTGGCTACAGAAGAGATTATAGAGGCGTGTTACGGGACAGTATCCTACTATTATGTTATTAACCGCATAAATCTGCATTGGTTGTACAACGTATGTGATTACACAAGTGTAATTACAGCAAGTGTAATTACAGCAAGTGTAATCACAGTAAGTGTAATCACAGTAAGTGTAATCACAGCGCGCACACACACACACACACATACACACACACACACGCATTTTAGTATGGCTATTCTTCTTTGATTGCCTGGCCCAGTTCTTTGCAGGTTGTTTTGGTCAGTTCTAATTATACTGTGTAGAAAAAGTTCAGGAAACGTCTTTTCTCTCTGCATGCATGTGTGTGTAATGCCAAGTAAATTTGCATCGTCTGTCAGCCGTGGTGCAGGATGTTGCCGGGAGATGGTTGATGTGAAGTCATGGGGTGTACAGCACAATGAGAGAGGTGTGTGTGTGGTGGTACAGAATGAACACAAGCATGTGCGCACACCTGCTAGGTTGTGGTACAATTAATCAGAATGAATGGATTGTGTGTGTTTATCATGTGACAATGTATTCTTCACGTATGCAAATGCTAGTCATAATGTGTGTCCAAAATGATCCCTAATTACTGGTGTCAGATTGTGTATAATTTATTCACGTTTGACAAAGCAGCCTCCTGATGTTCCATTCTGCTCACATTATAAAGTGATATGTTCCTGAATGTTTACTTTGTTAGCACAATTTAAATCATAATGCAGCAAAACAGTGCACCTTTTTTCAGCCTGTCCTCCTACAAAAAACGACCAAATAGGTCGATTGTTCAGCAGCTTATTACGACCCATAGTCACGTTTTAAAGTGTAGCACCTCTAGTGGTCGTGTAAGAAACAACATGCTCCCGTTGATTGCAAACGCTCCGGAGGGTCGTTTATTCACAAATAATCCTCTCTGGAAAATCCTAAATTGTAGGATAGTTTGGCCATTAAAATACTTTTTGATTAGATTTCTAGCGAGAAGTGTATGTACTTTTAAAATCTACGTCCAGTGGATGTGTAGGATCTATAGTTTGATAGATATTATGAAGATGATTTGAGGTCCCGCCAGGAGAACGTGTACTACGTCTTTACGCAGCGTCAATGTAAAGTTGGCGTCAACCCTCACGGGGTGAAAACAGTTTTTCCGGTCTAGTAGTTTTCATAATAAAACCGGAAGTATTCCCCACACTGTCAAATGATTACACAGTGATATCTGCATTACTCATCCACTAAAAAACATCAGTTTATCCTTGTTAATTACACAATATTGATTGGTTTAAATTGTGTACAATGCTTTTGTGTTTTTAACCTTCGATTCGGAGAAACAAATCGTTTTTTCGGAGTTTAGACACTACAGAGTTTCCGAAGACACTATACCCAGAATCCTCAGCTATCGTTTGGGACTACAACATCCGCTTTCCTTTACAAACCCTGTGATTAGTCCTCAAGCTCTGTGATTGGATGTTGGAGTGGCAGTGCGACAAGGTTAGGCCGAGCATCAAACAGCTCTTTGAAATGGAATGTAACCACGGCAGACTATCCAAAACTGGACTCGAACGGGCCCCGAACTTCACATGCACTTGTCAAGGTTCAGAGGCAAATTTTGCAAATATGGCAGTAGCCATCGATCATCTTAAGATAAGATAAGATAAGATATACTTTATTGATCCCATGTTGGGAAATGTTTTTGTTACTGCAGCATGTACTACTGTACTTTGTTCTACTCCACTACAATTCAGAGTCTAACCTGGTATTTTTACTCCACTACATTTATTTTAGTTACTTTGCAGATTCTGATTAATGATGTGAAATATCATGATGTGAAACAACCCTTAAATCCGACTTTAGTTACACCTGAGTAAAATTCAGGGAAGGTGATTGTCAAGTGCCAAAATAAACTATGCAATATATTAAATGTTAAGTACTTTGTCAGACTTAATATTTATCTGTTGATACCCCCAAAGTTTTGTTCTTATTCAAAAGAAGACCTTAACTTAAAGTATTCTTTAATGTTTAAATAAAGCCTTATTAGTTTGTCTGTTTTGCACATCCTCCTGTTAATATCTTTGGACGTCCTCCACTAGCTGTTTTATTGTCGAGATCACTACAGTATCTTCTTGATATTTTCTATTCTATATTTCTATCATTGACCTTCTACTTTCCCCCTTTTTTATATGTAGGCTACTCTTAATATTTAAATGTTTTCATCAAATATAACATATTCAACAACTAAATTCAATAACGTGCTTTAACCACAAGGCGGTGCGGGTTAAAAAACCAGTGGTCTAGTTATAAAAATAATAATATCAAACATAATTACTATTAACTTTATTGTGAAATTAAAACAGAACGGTAAAGAAAAATACAGTTTCAGTCTCTCGATTTGAAGCTTATGCATTGTACCATGAACCTGTATAGACCTGTAACAGTCAACTGCGTGGAGTTGGAAAGGTAGTTTCTGAAGATGTTACAAATAACACACAGCTTACAATGCCATAATAACTTCGATTATTAGTGTAGGACACTTATGTATGTATAACATCTGAAGATGTGTAGTTTTATTCATGTTTTCACATAATTGTACAGGATATTGCTATAATATTTCACATATTGTAGTTCTATAGAACTACAATATGTGAAATATTATAGCTGATAATGTGTGTATATATATATATATATATTATATATGATATATATAGTGTAATATATCAGATATATATGTGTATATAAATATCTGATATCTGATATCTGATGTCTGTCTGTGATGTAAAATCACAGACAGAAAGGTATATCCGTCATTTAATGGTAAGCTATTGAAATTGTGATTTCATAGATGTGCCTCCCATCACCCAAAACCCCTGACTATTCTCTCAACTCAGTATTTACATTCTCATATTCAAAGAAAATCAGTAATATCTTTAAAAACTACAAGTCCCTTTCTATCAGCTGTGCACCGTTATGGTGTAAATATAACCTATCTACGAATTGGATCAAATATAAAAGTCAGCCGAATTAGTGTTGATACTGCAAGGAGACGTATTGTGTGAAAAGAAATGGAAGATGTTGTTTAATTGCTGATATATTTATGATCCACGTCACGTATTCAGTTTCGGCGGCGTTTCTTCCAGTTTGTCCAAAGGTCTTCTCATCAGGGCTCTATAAATACAGAACTACGGCAGATGTGCAATATTTAATGCAGCCGAACCGTGTATTACAATGCCGTTATGTGATGACTTCCAAAGAGAAAAGCAAGAACACTCGGAATAAAGTATAATTTTTTTTTTTTTTTTAAATGTTTTCGGATTTCATATCGCATAAACACCATATCCCAACGTGCATTGCGGCTAAAACATCCAATCACCAAGCTTGAACGGTAGCTGAGGATTATGGGTAGGTAGATGTTTTAGCCTATCAAAACCTCTGAAAAAATAAATGTGTCTCTCAGAATCGAAAGGGAAAAACCTAGGGGGAAAACATAAAAGCATTGTTCACAATTTAAACCAATTAATGTCGTGTAATTAACAAGGATAAACTGATGTTTTTAGTGGATGAGTACTGCAGATATAGCTTTGAAATCATTTGACAGTGAGGGGAATACGGTTTTATTATGAAAACTTCGAGACCGGAAATACTGTTTCCACCCCGTGAGTGTTGACCTATATATACAGTCTATGGTGTTGACGCTAACTTTACATGGACGCTGCCGTTACACGTTCTCCTGGCGAGACCTCAAATCATCTTCGTAATATCTATCAAACTATAGATCCTACACATCCACTGGACGTGGAATCTGAGAGTACATTATACACTTCTCGCTAGAAATCTAATTAAAAAGCATTTTAATGGCCAAACTATCCTACAATTTAGGATTTTCCAGAGAGGGTTATTTGTGAATACTGTATAATATGACCCTCCGGAGCGTTTGCATTCAACGGGAGCACTAGAGGTCGAAAACTTTAAAACGTGATTATAGATCGTAATAAGCGCTTGAACAATCAACCTATTTGGTCGTATGAGTTGGAGGACTTGTTGCCTTTTTTACACCCGTCTTTGCTTTTGAAGCACCAGTCTGTTACACTGAATTTGTAACTGCTCCAATACTGCCCATGTTAAACAGAAATAGTTTTTTCTATTGTGAAATCTGTCAATAATAGAAAATGTCCTTATAGTTTTTGCAATCAAGCCTAATGATATTAGATGCCCTTTTCTTACTTATCATTGTACATTGTATAGTTCAGTTGATAGACCTAACTAACCTTCTTCTTTTACTGTGTCCACTCCACTTATCCCCCATTACCTGCAACCATTTTTTGTACTGTATTCTTCAAACTCAGCCTTTCCTTTTAGAAAAACAGTTGGGAAAAGTGTGACTAAATAATTTAAATTCTAACATTCGATCGTTGACATTATTTGCTATTTTTGAAAATGGCTCTATTTTATTTTACAAAAAAATAATGTACATCTGTCCTTGGGTACTTTATGAATATTAATGGGTGCATGCATCTCTGTAGTCTGTTCATGTTTTTCCCCTGCCTAATTGTTTGTTGTTTTTGTCTGCCACCACTCAAAAACGATATTACCGATCTCAAACGGCTTTTTAGTGCAATAATTAATTTTTCATATATACTACGATAATTGTGTCCCTCAGCCTTTTAAATAGCAATATAACTCGCGTTACATTATGAAACAAAGAGCTCTATCAGTTCAGTGAATTAAAAGGATTTAACTTGAACCAATCTAATGCACAACGTATGGTTATCAGATCGGTATCAGTGGATCTGTGTTCCCTGACCAAGCATTCCTCCTGTATGTATTTGCCAGCATATTTTTACCCATGATGAAGTGTGTGTGTGTGTGGGTCTGTGTGTGTTTGTGTGAGAGAAATAATGGGTAATGAGGCATAAAATCAGACACGGCTGGTCGTGAGTGGTCTTGTATGGAGGCTCAGTAGTGACGAACACAGGGCCCACACTGTTCAAACAGTAACCACTCTGTCAGCGTGTGTCCCCTGGGGGTCAGGGGGGTGAAGCTTCATAACGTCAAATTGAGTCAAAGGTCATTTTTTAGTAAAAGAAAAAAAAATATATATATATATATATATATATATATATAAAATCGTCATACATGTTAGAAATTGTGATACAATATTTTATGAGGGATCCACCCCTGCAAACACACCCGTTCACATACACTCTTCCCCTCTCTCTCCATCACCCCCCACTGTCTCTTAGTGTGACGGTTGATGTGAAAGTGGCCAGGTGGTGACGTGTGATCACCAAGGAGGCAGTAATGGGGTGAAGTCAAGGGGACGGATGGTTTCCACAGTGTTCACGGTCCTACTCGTGAACCTTCAGGCCCCCGAGGGGATAATCACCAAACAGCATCATTGTGTGTCAGCTCTTAGCGTGTGTGTGTGTGTGCGGATGTACAGCGGTAACATGCAGACGGTCGGACTGTCGTTTTTTTGTTTTTATCTGTTTTTGTCAAAAAAGGCGGCTACTGCTCAGTCCCCATGGTAACCAAAGTTTGTGTGTGTGTGTGTGTGTGTGTGTGTGTGTGTGTGTGTGTGTGTGTGTGTGTGTGTGTGTGTGTGTGTGTGTGTGTGTGTGTGTGTGTGTTGTGTGTGTGTGTGTGTGTGGTGTGTGGTGTGTGTGTGTGTGTGTGTGTGTGTGTGTGTGTGTGTGTGTGTGTGTGTGTGTGTGGTGTGTGTGTGTGTGTGTGTGTGTGTGTGTGTGGTGTGTGTGTGTGTGTGTGTGTGTGTGTGTGTGTGTGTGTGTGTGTGTGTGTGTGTGTGTGTGTGTGTGTGTGTGTGTGTGTGTGTGTGTGTGCGCGCGCGCGTGACAAAGACCAAAACTAAGGTGACAAAAGCAAACTTATGTAACAGATGATACAATTTTGATCTTAATATTTCAAGCTTTCTTTAAGTACAATGAATGGAATGAGAAAGTTAAGAAGTACCAAAGCATTAATAACATGATCAGCTATATGCTGGTTAGCCTGACTGTCATGCAAGAAGAACATGTTTTTATAAACTTACTGATGCAAATTATGTTGGCTTATTGAAAATTAATAGGAATCCGAATATGTCCTGCTAAGTAATTGTTTCTTGACAAAGCTACACACAATAGCAATCTTCTGACTCTTTGATCATCACAGGAAATAAAAACAAAAAGGACCCTAGTTACTGTTTCCACAGCAGCAACATTATCGAATGAACACCAGAAGGGGTAATTTTAGGTCTAATCTTTAAGAGTTTTAGATAATTATTCATTGTATTTATCATGTTTAATAAGTGTTTTGTTTTTCCAAAAGGTTAATGATGAAAAACATTTAGCACAAAACAGTATGTAGACACCTTAATTATATTTTCTAATAATTATTGTGTTACTATTTTAGCAGTTTAGCAATTCTTCAACTGCTAGAATATTGATAGTTTTAGTTATTTCCTAATATATCTGCTGTTTTACTTACATAATGTTCCACTTGATACATGGGCCAACATTATCATGCTGCATAGTAAAAAACTCTATTAGTACAAGATGTTAAACTCCTGCTTGTTGTGCTTGTGAGTTAGTGCTGATGAAATAACTTTAGAAACAGTTCAATTAGATTTACAGATAGATAGATAGATAGATAGATAGTAAGAAATACATCTGTTTCTGCAGCCGGTATACGCACAAGAAAAGATAAGGAACATCAATTGCTAAAACATAGCCACAGGAACACAATACATTCAAAAGAACATGAGTCTTTTTAACAGATAGAAGATCTGTCACTGCGGCCAGATGGTAATAGAGTGGAGCTTTAGTTCAGGAGTGACCTGAGTAATGTGCTTTGTGCTTTATGTGTGAGTCTCAATCAGGACTGGGTATAGGGATACCAATGATTATCGAGGTGCTATGTTTAATTATGACGAGTTTGTTCATGTTGGTTACAGTGAGCATGACAGAGTAGCATCCGAGTTAATAACTTCCTCCATTCAGTCCCTCGGGGATCCCAGGATCCACTTTAACAACCACTGGCCTAGAAAAGTCCTGTCAGGCCCACAATGAATCATAACACAGCAAGTCTTGGCCACCTCACAATCTTGGCCTACATGTGTTGTAATCATTGTGTGTCTTCATGTATTTAAAAGTGCCCTGCAGCGTGTTTAAGGTTGACCCGTCTGTCAGCACCTTGTGTCAAGTGAGTGCGGCCTAAAAAGCCTCCCTGTGGCTGTGGGACGCTCCGCCTGCTGGCAGCCGGTGTTCGGCACCTGGGACCGAGCCCCTGCCAACGCTCGCCATCTGCCAACGTCCTTGCAATGCTCCTTGTGAGGAGTCCAGGCGAAGAGTGTCGAGCAAAAACAACAGACCCCTCTGGAGCACAGTACCACACACACAAATCACACGGACACAGGGACACACTCTGCTTCCCACAAACACGTTCCTCTCACTGACTCTCCTTACAGCTCTTGCTCATCAACATGCAGCGACTGTTGGGGGCGATGGAACTGGAGAGGACACAGATGACAAATGCCAGTGACTCTGAACAGCCTTAATGGGTCTAATGATGGCAAATAATGACAATGACAGTAATTATTTTAGGTCATTGAAGAGAATTATGGTACTGAGGGTGATGATGGTCATGATGCCAACCCACAGCAGCAATTAGATTAGACCTGTTTTGCCAATGTGAAAAGGCTTTGAATCAAACTCATTTTCTCATGAAGTTCAGCCTTGTGACACCATACAGCCCACAACCCAGTGGCGTAACTATCGACGGTGCAGCCGGTGCAACGTACCGAGGCCCAGAGCCGGCCAGGGGCCCATGCACATTTTTTTAATTTGTATGTCCAATGACCTTGCTCCCTTTCATGTCATGTGATACCTTGCGTGACGAGCGAACCGTTTAATCAACCTCAAAAGTTATAGGTACTCGCAGCAGCAAGTTCGGCAGCATTATGCAATATTGAATAGCTTACATTTATAATGTACAGCAAACCAAAGCACAAGAGCGGCGCTCAAAAGAGAAAGGGCAAGAGAGAGCAAGGAGATGTAACGGCTAAACTGACGAAATTAGACAGTTTTTTTTGTCATACATCGTCCTCGAAATCTCAATTAATTCTGTAAAGTAATTGTGTGATTAGTTCGCTGTGCCGTTGTCAGGCTGTGGTGGTCTGAGGCCAGGGCAGGCTGTTGTTGATAGCCTACATGTTGCGCTTATGAGTGGTTGTGTGTGTCCGTGCGTGTGTGAGCGCATCAGCGTGCGCTTATGTTTGGGGCGATGGGGGGGGGGGGCCCAAAACAATATTTGCACCGGGGCCAATCACAACCTTGTTACGCCACTGCCACAACCTGAGTACTATCACCAATTGGCAGCTTAGAACCTCAGAAGAATCTAATTTAAATGTATCACAGCAGCTGACTTTAAAATAATCAAAGATTTCCTCTCATCTGCGATGAATAGCTGAAATGTTAGTGGGTTTGTAGCTCTTAGGTTAAATTATTCTGACTTATAGAGAGCAACCCACTTCCTGCCACAAGGAAGACAAAAGGAGATGCGCTTTTAATTACAGACCTGTTTACTGTTGTCATTTCTATCACCTAAATATGTCCCAGAGGGGTTATGTTCCTCTTTCGTGTCTGTCTCGCTCCGACTTCATCTGTCATTACAAACCACTCAACCAGGCTGGATGCAGCATTTGGGGCAGCAGCAGACAGTGGTGTATCCACTTGCCTCTGGCTTGTGTTTTTCAGTCTAGGTTGGTTGGTGCAGTAATAATCGTGCATTAAAAAAGTGACACATTTGTAATTGGTCCTGGTAAACAGTTAAGATGGCAGAAAGTTAGACAGCCTTTGCTGGTGACCATATTCCTTATGCTGCACCACCAGCTTGGAAAATATCAAGGCCAAGTTTCTGTCTTGTCTGATTTCGAAGTGCGCTAGGATGCCTGCCAACACATGCAGTGATGGTGACTCATGCAATGTATTATTGATATGACCGTCATGTCACATGAAGAAATTACTTGAACGATATGCTGCTTATAAATCAGCCTTTAAAATGAATCCTATCTGCCTGTAAATCTCTAAATATTGATCAAACAAGATGTTATTTAAAATAACGTAGACACCTTTTATGGGTAACTACAGCATTCTTCTTCTTGGGTTTAATTTGTCTTTGTTTTGGCTACCATTTCCATTGGGTTGTATGATATTTAGTAATTGCTTAGACCAAGTCAGCAACATTGATAAAATGAAAGTCGAAAGTGGAACGAAATAAGAGGTTTGACTGCAAACACCGGCTGTCTGAAAGCAATTTAAGTTAGTATGGAGAAGTGCGTTGTAAAGACTTGCTTACTTCTGCTTTGCTTATTGCACTCAGACCATTATAACTTACAGAAATTAAGGTCAAAACTCTGAAAATGAGACTCACGTTGTGCAAAGTCAAATTGTTCTTATATGCACAAGTAGAGTACAATGGGTGCCAGTGTCACTTTTTAAGTATTCCATCTACACTCTCATCTTATGGATGTCACGAGAAACCATTTTTTGGTACAAAATGTATAACACAATTCTGACGACATTAACATACTTGTTTTTTAAAGTAATGTAGTTACCCTATGGGTTCTTGACAAACTAACTTACTGTGACAGGATATAAAATATATATCAAAGGGAGAACCATGACCTTTCTAACAAAACCAGTAAGCAGACTGTAATAAAGCAATCTAAGTTTATTTTATTTATTTAATCGTTTATTTGGCAGGGACAATGCACAATAATGAACACTTAAAACATTAAAATGTATCAAGCGTAACAGTGCCAGATTTAGCTTTAAGCTAATTTCCATCCGCAGTCCCTCACATAAAACATTTAAGAAAATTATATTTTACAAACATAGCAAAAACAAATACATGATATCCAAAAAGAGCAAGAGCAGCATACACAAGTATTTACCACATGGCAGTAAAATATAGCAGCAACGACATATAAAGTGCAAGAGAAGATACAAGAGCTACATAAAGTGCAAGAGAAGATACCCCAGTATTAAAGTGCATTTAGCGGTGATTGCACGTCTGTTTGTTTCTCAACCATTCTTTTAGTTGACCTTTAAAACTATTGAGAGTGGGACGATCCCGTATCTCAGTTGGGAGGCTATTCCAGAAAGAGCTGCCTTTAATGGAGAGTACATTTTGTCCAAAAGTGGTCCGTCTACGGTGGACTTCACAGTCTCCTCTGGTTTCTGACCTAGTGCAGCGTCCAGTGTGTTTTTTGTGGATGAATTCCCCTAATGGAGGGGGGGGGGCAGTCCGTGTAAACATTTATAAAAAAAGCACATACTTTTAAAAGACTTTAAATTGTCAAAACTCAAGAAATTGTGTTTTCAAGGATGGTACAGTGGTGGTATGAATATGGCTTTCTGTCAAACACCTTGATAGCTCTCTTGTACAGCTGTTCTATTGGTTTAAGGTTTGTGGCACAAGCAAACGACCAGTTTGTAAAACAGTATTCAATATGGGATAGAATCATACAGTGGAGGTATGACTTAGCAGCATTGACAGTTAACATTTTTCAAGTTGAATTGTTGATAGCATATTGTTTACTGCGTTGATTTGTTTGGTTTATTCTTTACCTGATATTCCAATCAACTACTTAATTGTATTAATCGTGACATCCCTAACTGACCATTTTTTGTTGTTGTTGTTGTCAGTGTTAGTCCTTGCTAACATTTAATTTGCTTTATTTTGGCCTAGGTGATTTTGTAAGAGATAGCCCTGATTTACTCCATTTCCCCCCAACAGTCCACCTTCCTTATATAATGGCTGTTATTACATTTGATGCTCTTGAATCCGATGGAGTGCTTGTGGACCTTTCCTTTTTGGCCTTGTAAGACGAGCCTTTCAGAGAGCCACATTTAGAGAATCAAGTTAAACGCCCCCGCGGCAGATCAAGCCCATTTACAGCCTGCCGACCTTATTCCTTTTACTCCCTGACTTCATGGGCATGGGCGAGAGTAAACGGCAGTGACACTGCTACAGTAGTTGGATAAATTGTGTTAAGTCATCTTCTTTTAATACATATACTTTTGTCCCTTCTTTCAAATGTCACTTTTTCGAAGATGGGAAGGATATTTGGAGATACAGGACATGTTCTTGGTCCTTTCTGATCTGAATTAAAAGCACTCTTGCATTTATTTTCTGGTTGTGCCTGGTCACTGTGCTTAAGTGGAACAAAGCAAGCGTGAAGAGGGCTTGATTTGTAGTGTTTAGGCAGAGTAGGTAGTGCTGCTTAAGTTATGTGGGTATTAATGAAGGGTGCTGGGCTTACACACCACAAGTCCCTCGGCAGGAGTTTGGTTGTTTGGGTCGTTAATCCTGCACTACTTTATCTCTGTGGCTCATTAACGATCAGAGGCTACAGAAAAAGGAGCACTGGCGCAGTCACAGACGTTTAAATTGCTTTTTGTGTGATGGAGCCTGCATCATGGCACAAAACGAGTCTGAGAATTACACCGTCTACCCCACTGCACTGTGGATGTTAAGGGACAGCAAGTGCATCAATTCAACCTCGTTATGCAGCGTTTTTTGTGCCAAAATAAGTGCTGTCCTAGGTATCTTACAGTCACTTCATTAGAACCCATGACATCATCAAGTGAAGAGAGGAAGTCACATTTGTGTCTCTGTATCTTTGAGCATGTGGATATAAAGTGTTATAAATAGATTATGTGTGATAGAAATATTTTAATCTTTCATTGCAATCCATTTGCTTTGAAATACAATTATCACACCCACTATGCCTTAAAGGTGGGGTAGGTAAGTTTGAGAAACCGGCTCGAGATACACTTTTTGTTATATTCCATGGAATGCTCTTAACATCCCGATAGCGATGAATATCTTAAGTGCTTTGACAAAAAATCCATACAAAAATTAATCTGTGGAAGCCGTAGAACTGTAAAAAGCACGACCAATGATTTTAGCCGGCCCGGCTAAAATAACTGGATGGCCTACCTGCCTGTCAGCCTTCCATCTGTGCACAAACTTATCTCGTGCCCTCATTGGTCATGTGCGCGTTCGTGTGTGTTGGAGGAGGGGCTCTGTAAGGAAGTGGCAGATTTTCTCCGGCTGTGTATTTTCAAATTCTAGTGCACTCGAGCTGGTTTCTCCAAAATTACCCCCACCTTTAACTTCAAAGATATTTTAGAATGATTCTAAAAAAAAAACAGCCACTATATATATTTTAAATAGCTGTAAGCCTTAAGATGTGGTTACCACAGAAGATCATGAAAAAAAACTGAAAAATTACACAATAGGCTCACTATTAATGCTTTATTATTGACATTGTATGCCCTTAAAATAAATTAAACCATTATAAAACCCTTCAATGTTTGTATGTTTGTGTACAGTACAAGCTTAGTGACCCAGCAGCTCTGCTGATGCATTGTGTCGCATTAGCATGTGCCTGCAACATCAATTTTGGCTTGTTAGGCAGCGGTGTCAGTGCCAGCCCCACCGCTGCTGTAGTGACTGTGACTGCGCCTGTTTGATAAATTATCAGAGGCTGCACTGTGAAATAAATGCAGGGCAGACCAGAGTTGGCTCTGCTCTGTGGTCGCTCTGCAGTGAGTGACTCAGCTGGACAAGCTTTGAGGAAGACACTGCATGGTCCTTTTTTCCCACCTCTGATCTCTTCTTCTATTTTGGATCTTTCTACTCTGCTTCTTCTCTCTGTGTCCCTTACTACCATTCTCCTTTTTTTGCCTCATTCCTCCAGACCACCGATCCCCTGCAGTGAAGGGCTTAAGACTTTGATGCAGGCTGTGTTTTGTCGGGATGCTGTTGCAAAGTATACACAGACTTACAGGCGGTAACAACGGATTGAAAAAATCTTCTAAAGCTCGCATAAAGCCGCTCCATCATTGGGCTCATCTCCTCTCCCAGACTCCCATTGTCTAATTGATGACTAGGTGTAAATGCTGACTTGCCATATGGTTGGGAGTACTGCCACCTGCCGCACTGTGAGCAAACCATGATTACAGCTATTGATTCAAGCAAGTGATTTTCAGTAAGACAGGATGGCCAGCAAATGCCTCAATTTATCAAACACTACAGAAGCGCTGGCGAAAGCATGCATATATTCCTCTAAACCTTGGGACTTAGGTGGCAGGTTTGCTCATTCTTCAGTCGTGAACAATCACAAAAAAAGCTCAGAAATATAACAAACATTCTTTGCTTTTTTATTATTCAGGAGGAGAAATTGTGGAGGTGTAAGGGGAGAGGACAGATGATTGAGTGACAGAGAGGAGCTGTGAGAAGAGTGGATGAGCAGGAAGGGTATGAGACATAGAACAGAGGAGGCGAGTAAGAAGAGAAAGAGGTCTGTTCTCAGGTGTGCTGATGTTGAAAAAGTGTTTCCTCTCTTTTTCATTTGTAAACCAGTATGACGTAGGATTCCTTCTAGTCTGCTCCCATGTGGTGCTGGTGTCATATAAATTACATGGATCCCTGTCAATGCTTCTCAGGCCTATTGTGAGATAGAGGCCCCTGTGGGTCTGGTAGAGAGAGAGAGTATGTGTGTGAGTGTGTGTTTGTGTGGAATCTGATTCCCAGACTCAGGTTGCAGACAGTACGGTTTATACCTGTGTGTGTGTGTGTGTGTGTGTGGTGTGTGTGTGTGTGTGTGTGTGTGTGTGTGTGTGTGTGTGTGTGTGTGTGTGTGTGTGTGTGTGTGTGTGTGTGTGTGTGTGTGTGTTTGTGTGTGTGTGTGTGTGTGTGTGTGTGTGTGTGTGTGTGTGTGTGTGTGTGTGTGTGTGTGTGTGTGTGTGTGTGTGTGTGTGTGTGTGTGTGTGTGTGTGTGTGTGTGTGTGTGTGTGTGGTGTGTGTGTGTGTGGTGAGAATCCAAGTCTACCTTTATACCCTCAAGAGGCTCTGTGTGACTTAGCTACACAATAGTTGTATAGAAAGATGAGCCCCGCAGCACACAGGAAGTACAAACAAACACACATAGGTCACTTTACATGGGGTCCCCAGTGATGTCACTGACACAGGATAACCTGGCACCTCCAGGAGAATCTGACCTGACGTTTAGCTATAGCCTACAGCTTCTAATTAGATCCAACCTTGACTCTCGTGGGTTAATGTATGCCCTGGTCTTGTTTGCATTACTGTAATTGTTCCAACATTAACATGGTGTGAGAAAACACCTCCTAGGCACAATGAAACACTTTTTTGACGCTTAAATAATCAGAACCAGGGCAGTATTTAACTTTTGGGTAATCAAAAAACATATAGTTAGTAAGTGTTCCTCGTATCATATATATGAAGCTCCTTGCAGTCTGGGGGAAATCTTGTAGGATGATCCTGGGATGATTCACTAAAACTTTGTATATCTTCAATTCCAAGCCTAAATGGATTTGTTCTGTCAGGAGGTTTGGGACACGAAATGTGTGTGGGTTACTTTCAAAGCTTAAATTGAGAAAGTTGCTGCTCAGAGTCTGAATCCTGCCTTCAATTTCCCTTTACTAAAAGTCATATAGTCTGAGCTTCTGTACCCCTTCAGTGAGAGCATACCTTTTTTCTCTGCTTTAGTGACAAATAGATTTGCCATATTGAAAATAGTCCAGGAAGTGGCAGAGTGTAGTGCAGCTCCTACTATCCAGTGGTTCCTGACTTTTAAATGAGGACTGCTCAGCCTCCCTGGAAAAGCTTATAGCAAGGTACTGGAGAGGATGCTTGAGCTGATTGTCAAGCATCTAGTTAGCCTGAAGGTGTAATTATGAGTGTGAATGTGAATCTGTTGTTGGTGTATTTCCCCAATGCATTCAACAACCCTACACAGAATACATAAAATAAATGAATGGATGGATATGGGTAGAGAGACAGCCGAGTCCAGAGGATGATGTGAAAATGGCCAAGATAATTCATTTGAAGTACAAGCCTTGTCATCTCAGACCGTTATTACACTAAATGCTGTTTCACTCAGACAGAATAGACAACACCTTAAAGAAAGATGAAGCACGATCAGAAGTGACCTATTTAGTTGTTGTTCTTTGGGGGAGAGAAACTCAAGACAGAAATAGTCTGAAAGCCCTGTTGGAAGCCATCACATGATACAATGCTAGTCTCTGAGACAAAGATAGACCCAGGTAAGGATCGGCACACAAATAAGAAGCACACATTGACACTACAGATATTCCTAAAATGCCTTGTATATAACGGGGATAAACAGCATTGATCTCAAAAACCTGACCTCAAGAAAGAGAAGGGGAGACATCGCCCCGATAGAAAAGGTCTGTATTAGGAAATAAAAAGAGTCTGGTAACAACAAAAGACCTGAAGAAATATAGGGGAGACGGAGATGAAAAGGAGATACAGGAAGCTATTTAGAAGCTCGGCTTTGTTGAAACCGTCGGCCATGGCAACCAGACAGCAATGTTTGCTCGTAACTATGTGCGTCACGCTGTCACATACTGACATATGCACACACCTTGTGAGCACAGGCACACAAACACACACTTGATCTCTAACGGGTAGAGACCCTTATACACACACACACGCACAAACACACACACAGCGGTGATAATTACGCTGTTATGTGAGTTAATTATGCATTACGCCTTAATGGTGATTCTGCTTTAGAACTATATAGGCGACAATGCATATATTGAATTGTAGTTAAAGTTAAATCTCTATCTAAACATTATCTTTATTTACATCTCTTCCAATGCTCACATACATATGAAAAAAAGGAAATTAAATAAGTGGTTACTCGCTGGAATCACTTGTCTGTTCATGTGTTTTCGTAATATTTCGCACATTTAACAAATTGCACATATTGAAGAATTATTTTTAATTTGGGAGGAATCAGGGTATGGATTTTGTATTGGTGTCGAGGCTAAAGGTTTCATGTTGCTCTCTGTGAAACATAAATTAAAGGCAAGGAAAGTGAAAGCAGAGTGAGATCAATGCGGCCCCCTGTGGGGAGCTATGAAGCCTCGGAGCCCCTCAGGTCGATGCTGGCGGGGGGGGTCTGCGCTGGCATGCTTTGGGAGCCACAGCGGTGGTGGTGGCAGCAAGCTGAGCAGCATCTTGTTTTGTATTTGACCCAGCAGTAATACGAAGGGATTATCATATCATAAATAGTGTTTTAACTGGGAAGGCAGCTTATTTCCTCATTAAAATCAGTGCTAGGACTTGAATGCACTCACTTTATTAACTCTGGGGTTATGTTTGATCATGTATCGATAATTACATTTTCTCGTACAAGCTTGAAATATAAAGCCCAAATAAGGGTTAAAAATAACATTAAAAAAAACAAATATGATCAACTTTTGAGTTCCGCTGTCTAATAGTGACCCATGGTTTTGACCTCTGTAAAGTCCAGACTTTTGACTAATTTGTTATAATAGAAAATTATAAATGAAATCGAATGCATGCAAACATTATGTTATGTCTTTAGTCAGCTATTGTACAGTAGTAAAACTGATACTATGACACTATCATGGCCTCTGGTGTATTATAAATCCTCTGGCTTACTATAAGGTCACATCTCATTGGTGGAGTCAAGCTTACGAAGTTGGTTGCCATGGAAATGTCTCTCACCTCAGTGCTTTGTCTCTGTTTTTTCCTCTCTCTCATGTTCATGTGTTTGAAGAATTTCCCAGATGAGAGATTTTAAGTCGGTGTGTGTTTTGCCGGTATACTGTATGCTTCTTGAATATTCACATTGAGAAATACAGTATATTGTCAGTTGTTGCCTGTGTTTGTCTCATGATGAGTTGTTGTTTAACTTTAGGACTGTGTGTCTGTGACTGAGACATGGGTGCATATGAGTTAGATGAATTGATATCTGAATAATACAAATAAAAAATTCAGCTTTTTAAATGTTGTTGCTCTAGTCACTGATTTCATGCCATTAAATGATTAACTAACGCAGAGATAGGAAGGTTAATTAAAAAACAACTATGGTTTACTGGGTATTAATGTTAAAACTATTTTTGTCTAAAATAACTTCTGCCTGTGGCCTCAATGATCTCACAACAAAAGCTTTTCCTGTTCTGTCCATAGAAATGTGTGCAAAGACTAATTTCCTGTGCCACCTATACAGTACGTGCAATAAAAAGGGCCGCCTTTCAAAGCAAACAATGGCAGACCACACAGTCAAGTGCTTTCGAACCCACTTGTTGCTAGGCAGTTTCACTTGCTGTTTTATAGAGGCACTTTGAGGGGACTAGTAAAGTGGGCATCAGTGTAGAAATTGATTTTAAATTTGGCTGCAGTTGTTGGTGTTTACTAAATTGTATTTCATCAGCAGTGCTGGTGTTTTAAAACCATCTTAATGTGTGTGTTATCTGCCAACGTGGTGGATTGTGTGCCTCAATACGGGCTACAGTTCTTGCTGTATTCCAATAAGGCCTAATGCATGTGCTTTGTGTAATCAGACCCTTTAGGTACAAACAGCATGGGCAGTGGGACAGACAGACACAGCGAGTGCTTTAAAGGAAGTGTTCGACTACCATGAGAAGGGGAAACAACAAGAAGGTTATTCTTTTTGAAGATTTTGCCAAAAAGAGTGATTGATTTTTCCCGTGGCAGATTTGGATGAAACCCAACAAATGTAATTGCTGTAGCGGATCAAGGGTTAGGATGTGTGCTGTAGGTATATAGGATAGGTCTTCCCCTGTATAGGGCCTATACTGTTGCAGTCATTAAAACATTGATGATGCAATAGGCTCTCAACTCTACCATCTTTGTTGTTCCAGATTAAATTCAAGTTGCTGGTAATCTTGGATATACTTGTAGTCAGGGTAAAGAAAGGGGACTTTTTGAGATATTCAGAAATTGAATTATTCTTTATTATAATAAATGAAAAAGGTCAACTTGAATCATTGGACGGGCCAATATTCGTTTCAAAGGAAGACAGATTACTTAACAGTAATTGTTTGGGCCAATGCACAAATATTTACCTTCAATTATGTCTTGGGGATCAAAGGTCGTACATGAAATGTGACCTGCACGTGGTAAAGCAGACCTGAACTCAGGCAGAGACTAGATAGTGGAACAGCATCAGTTTCAGCAGGACAGAGACCGGCAGAGAAGCGAAACACTGCTCTGGACGCTCTGAGGGGGACTGGCAGTGAACAGATGCTGTGATCAACACTCGATTGAAGGACTATGTGTTTTCATGAAGGAATTGAAGGCATGATTTTTTTAAATCTGATTATAGTATTCTGTCTGGTTTTGGTCATATTAATGCTGGATTTAATGGGAGATAACTGGAACAAACATGCAGGGTTTTCCTCTCTGGACAGTCTGAGCTACCACCTGCTGCTTTTTTTGGAAACCGAGAGCAAGTTCTCCAGTGACGAATGTTGAGATAATCCCGATGGATTTCTAAAAAACTGCCCTGAGATAATCTAGAGTTGGATTTGAGGATGAATCTGTCTGTCAGCTGATGAAAAATAGAATAACAAATAGATTTTTGATCACAAGGGGAACCAGGACGATGACAACAACATCATCAAGTCTGAATCTATCCATCAGCACTTTCTGCTACCGTCGTCACTCCTGGGTTTGGTATGTTTTTAAAAAGATGGCACCCAGCTTTCTTACTGTTTCCCTTTGCAATTTGGAGTGGTATGTAGTTGTATTACGTTTTATTGTCAATTGAAATGCCCTGCGCTGTGGGGACAAACGTAATCTTTGCCTGGATAATGTTCAAAAGCAACTTTTTGCTATTCTTTTAGTGTGTCAAATCTTAGTTGCATGGTGGTGGTTTGGGGGGTGGGAGTAGAAAGCACAGGACTTTATCACGAGGCCCATCTGTGATTACATTTAGAATAGATATTTTATTGGACAAACATTTTGAACATGTTGTCAGTAAACAGTTAAGCATTATCATAATTGTTGTGAATATGGATATTTTCTTTAACAACATTTCATCATTGTGTTGATGAAAATGTTATCTGGACCAAATGACATGTCCTGCTGTTGCAAATGAATCGTATATAACTATAAATTATAGAGGACTAATGCGTTTGTGTGTGTGTGCGTGCACTTTTGCATGTCAACATAATTGCTGTGTGAGGACACAGTGTGTTATTCTCATTAGACTTAGCCACTTTGTAGAGGTAGCTCAGAAGTGTACTGTGTGCAAATCGCTGCTGGAAATTGCTGATAACACTTTTAGTTCCAAGAAAATCCTCTTGGTGCATAGGAGGAGAGCCATGGTGTGCAAATTGCCCCCTTTTTCTTTTTTTCTTTTTCTTTTCTCCTTCCTTCTTCTCACCAGCTACTCAGCCTCCTTTTTCAACTCACTTATTCACATCTGTACTTTAATTACACCAATTTCTCTCTATACTTGGGTTCACATTCCCAATTGGGGAACTGAATAACAAACTTTAAGTAAGCTCTTCAGTATGTGTAGACATACTGTAAACTGGGCTGCACTTCACTTTAAGTGCTTCTCAGGTTTTCTCAGTGAAATGCTATATTACAGGGTTACATTGACATGAAATACGTTTCCTTTCAGGGATTTTCAGTGGCACCCAATCTACTGTAATTTAATGCAATTCTTTAAAAGCTCATCCAGCAGAATTAACATGCTTTTGATAATTAACCTCAACTCAGCCCAAAGCAGGATTAGCAGTATTAAAAGTGCAAAGTAGCTAGCAGCAGCTAATCATTATTTCACACACTGCATTGATAGTATAGCGATAGTATTTAAAGGTGGGGTAGGTAAGTTTGAGAAACCGGCTCGAGATACACTTTTTGTTATATTCCATGGAATGCTCTTAACATCCCGATAGCAATGAATATCTTAAGTGCTTTGACAAAAAATCCATACAAAAAATTAATCTGTGGAAGCCGTAGTACTGTAAAAAGTACGACCAATCATTTTAGCCGGCCCGGCTAAAATAACTGGATGGCCTACCTGCCTGTCAGCCTTCCATCTGTGCACTATCTCGTGCCCTCATTGGTCATGTGCGCGTTCGTGTGTGTTGGAGGAGGGGCTCTGTAAGGAAGTGGCAGATTTTTTCCGGCTGTGTATTTTCAAATTTTAGCGCACTCAAGTTGGTTTCTCCAAAATTACCTACCCCACCTTTAAACTATATCATTTTCTTTAATTATTAGCTTAGTGTATGTGCTGGTTGAAATAATTAAACTAATCTGAGAGCTCTGAAGTGTGTGCAGAGCTGACAGTTCAGTGATTTTGTGAACATTTCCAACATCTGATATCTATGAACCTATCGTGAGTCATTGTTTTTGAACCAATTTGCAGATTACACACCTACGGATCTGGTAGCCTGTCAGTTGGAGATGGCCCAGATATAAAAAGGTGTTACGTTTAAAGATGGGAAGGAAAGAGCTTGTGAGAGAAAACTTGACACATGTGGACCTTGTTACCTGATTATATTCTTATGTCAGGATCAAGACCTCTAACCCTCAACACCAACCGCGAGGTTCTTAGCCTTAAATATCCTCACCACAACACTCAGGCATGCATCTCATTGACAGGATTTTCCGGAAAACAAACAGTAACGCACACACACACACACACACACACACACACACACACACACACACACACACACACACACACACACACACACACACACACACACACACACACACACACACACACACACACACACACACGATCAATGAGTTAGTTGCAACAATCTTAACCAGTGTTGGAATACATTATTCAAGTATTGTACTTAACGTGAGCCCTATCCAGAAGTCGTGACCTGACAGTGAAGTATCAAAAGTGTTCGTGTTTATATAGTAAAGCTATAATCCATTTTTGTGAGCCCTTGCTTTTAGGCTTTTACTGGTATATTTAGTTTGTTATTTAGTAGTGATGTTACGTTCTGCACTGCTTACATTTCACACTTTTTTTCATAGTGTGCCCCATGGTTATAACAGCATGAGTGCTTTTGATGCCAAGTATGGTAGGGTGTTGGCACTGAGAGGAGCGCTGCTCTGCGATCAGGGGATTAGGTTAATCACAGGGAGAGTGACTGCTATGCCCTCTTTTTCAAAGAGGGGAATGAGATGTGTACAGAGAGCGGGTGGGGGACATCGGGAAAGCTAGCGGTAAGACCAGCAGCAAAGACACCCGTTAAATTCCAATTCTCCCTCTGAAAATAAGAAAATCAAATGTGGCAGCTGGTGGATAATAAGTTATGATGTCTTCTTTTACCTCTCCCTTTCTTTACTCTACTCCGATTGAATGGAGGGCACTGAAAGCTTTGAGTGACATGTCAAGTGCAAAAATTAGATAAATGATGTCAGTAAAGTAAAACCTCAAATATCTGTGTATCTGTTGGATAGCAGCTCTACCTGCAGTTCATAGCTCTCTCTTTTCTTTTTTATAGAAATAGCCCACTAAGAAAATATATTACAATGATATAAATATTATATTCAATTTGTTAATTGATTCAGAATCAGTGCGCATGATAATTAAGATCCTATGATCCTTTGTGTTCCCTAGTCCTTAAAACCATTTAATATCCTTCACAGGATGTACTTCTATTGGTCTGCTCGTCTGAACTCTGTCTGCCCTTTTACTCCTCATCTCAATTTTTGGAAATGTATTTAAATAGCTTTCAGGGATCAGGCCTGTTGTTTGATCCTGATTTAATGTGATTGCGTTGGTGTTTGTATGAGGGAGACAGCTTTCATGTCATAGGTGATGTTGTGCCTGTCAGGTTCTGTCAAATACATCTGAGATTCTATTTGCAGTCTCTCTCTCTCTCTGATACACGGAGACAAAAAACATTTCACCAAAAGTTTGTCTTTTTTTAGTTGCCTCAGCTGCAGTGTGATATCGATTTAAATCACAAGGACAAGCCAGCTGAGCCGTCTGCCAGCAACAATTTGACAGGCTACTCTTAAGCCATCAAATGGATGTCTGATCGATGTTTAATTATGGTTCTCTGTTTCTTTGTGAAGCCCTGTTAAAGCAACAGATTAAAAAATGTTAAGTGTTCCACATGAAAGCTTTCTTTTATAGTGTTTGCACTCAAATTAAAGACTTGCATTATCTTCCAAATTTATGATTGGACGATTTCTGTTGTGTAATTAACTATGACACGGATGTTTTGAGTTTCCTAGCATCTTGGTAACTTGATGTTTAAAGCATAACAACCTATAATCTATATGTTGGCATTGCAAGATTTTAACAGTGTTTTTGTGGCTGCTCTAGAACCATTATTTGACCTCTAATGAAACATGGAACTATGTTCACATCCTGTGTAAGGCCAGCTCTGCTTGCTCATCTGCTGGAGGTTCCTGCTTTAATTGGAGGCAATATACTACAGTTGCACACTGCCATCTTGTGGAAGCCGACCTGAAAAACAAGTTTTATTTTTATGTGGAAAGGAAATTAAATGTTGCCCTCTGGTGGTCATTTAAGGGTCTTGCCTTATTTTACTGCCGAATAAGAGTTTATAAAGTCCATGGCATAAGCACTGATATCTGTGTTGGGCTGTGAGCACAAGAGACGACTAGAATACAGGATGATCTCTTTTGAAGTGGAAATGGTGACCTTCCCAAGATGAAATAGTGTCACTGGGCGACACTGGTTTTGTTTCATACAGATTTTACAATACACACACAAACTTCCTTATACACTATACATAGAACAGTTAAGATTGTTATTTATGATTTGTTTATTATAATGTCATTGTGTTTTTGACACAATGTTAATTCAACATCTGATTAACTTCAATGAAACACAGCTGCACCAAGCCTCATACACAACATCAGTCTTTTTGCCAATTTAGTGTTATTCACTTTTTATTCAAGTGTTTCCTCGCATTAGACACTCTCGATAACAGTGTGAGTTAAAATGAAAATATAAAAGTCAAAATAATTAAATATACTGTACATGAACACTTATGTGGATTAAAGCATTCGGATGTTTTGTATTTTTATAACTGTCTGAATAAAATTATAAAATAATGAAGTGATGACAATTTGTACAGACATGGATGTAAATTGCCACCAGTTAGCGGAGGCATACATCTGCAAAGAGGTCATTCAAGTCTTTATTTTTATTTAACCTTTATTTAATTAACCGAGCATGTTTTTCAGGTCTCAGGCTCGAAAATGACATTCCCAGAAGAAATGACCATAACTTCCCTTCTAAAAGGGGAAAATTAATAATCTTTTTTCTCAAAGCAATGATAAACCTGTGAGTTGGATGTAGAAGAGTCAGAATCAATATCGATATTTTTTATTTTAAAGTAAATTCAGATTGAACATAGTAAAACATTTTAAATTATTGTGTCCGTCCAAAAAAAAAACATTACTTATAGTGAAAACCAGAGATGGGGTCGTTACTAAAAAAAAGTAATATATTACATATTACATATTACTTTTAAAAAAAGTAATATATTACACTACTTCGTTACTCTCTACATAAAGTAACTCGTTACTTTACTCGTTACTTTACTCGTTACTTTACTCGCAGGGCCGGCCCGCCCCTCCCTATAGGCAGATCACGCAGACTGCTAAAGTTTCAAATGTTCTCTTTAGTTCAGTTTCCATTGTCGCATAAGACTGATCCAGATAGCTCTGACTATGGCTGTCCTCTGTCTCCTGCTATCTGTATTTTGCGCAGTATATCTCTGAACGATGCGATGGTGATTCCACTGTGCAAATGGGCAACATTACCTCTACTATGAAGGATGCTACAAGCCTGTCCATCTCTGCTTTGGTTACCGGTCCTCCAAATTCTAATTTGTGCTGCTTCAGGGGTCGGCGGCGGCGCACTCACAACATCCTCACTCTGGGTTCGGGGGTCCTTAGCTATTAGCTTCACCTTAGCATGTGTTCTTTGCAGGTGTTTGTTGAGGTTTGACGTGGTGTTTGCAGCAGTGGATAACAGCTTCTGGCCTGGACACAGTTTGCACCTCACCGTCACATTCCTGTCTATTCTTCGGACGAACTCAAAATAATGGGCATACCTCCACCCCTCGAAAGTTATCGCTGACTCTGCCATGTTTATGCAGCACTGCACGCGGAGATGTGGACGCGCCAGTCGCGCAGATTACGTACATATAAACCTGCGGCGGAAACCCCTCTTGTCTGTCAGTGTGATTATGACTGATTTTATAAAAGTAACGAAGTAACGCGTGTCGGGGCAATGTTAGTAACTGTAGTGTGATTACTGAATTATAAAAGTAACGCGTTACACTACTCCGTTACCGACAAAAGTAATATTACAGTAACGTAACTCTGGCCCCCCTTGGTCGATTTTGATGATTGACATCTCTTTTGAACCGCTAGAGCCAATAGAATCGAGGGGAAGTTCCACATACACACACACGTTACCAAATAAGGAGTGAGAGTGACGCGTAGCCAAAACAGGAAGCTGTCATACACTCTGGAAGCTATCATTAGCAGCTAATATGAAAACTCAGTTTTCATACACTCTGGAAGCTATCATTAGCAGCTAATATGAAAACTCAGTTTTTGACATAAAAATTGAATTATGGATTATCAATACTTTTTCAAAGTGACAGACACATTGGATTAACCTATGGATTAACCTTCAGCCGCGTTTTTCTCATTTTAATGCCATTGAACACAACTTTTGATCAGAATAACAGCAAAAGGTGAGCATATCTCCGTGTTTTGCTACCTAAAGCTACGTCGTGTGATGTCTGTATTTGCTTCCCCTGTCGCGAGTTCTGATTGCTCAGTGATGATACTTATATTTCTAGAATATGTGGAATCTCAGTTTGTTAGCTAAGCTTGTTTGTGCAGATCCGATAAGTATATCGATCAATTTATACCTAGAGTTCTGTGCTAAGTGCGTTAGCATGTTTTCGCTCAGGGCTCATTTAGACCCTTCTTGTGAGACTTGTGTTTTGTTTCAATAAAAATGGTTCGTATCATCAGTTAGCTGAGTTTCTTGACGTTAGGATGGTATGAAACATTCATAGATTTTTAAATATTAAGAAGCCCTGAGACACAGTGTCGTAAAAAAAGAAAAAAAAGCCCCGCCGGCGGGGTCTTTGGGGCTTAACAGGTTCAGCAGTGTCCCAAAGAGCCAAAACAATATTTACCCAAATAAATAGTTAGACAAAGCACACAAAAGGGGACAACTGATAAAAGGAACAAAATAAAAATATACAAATACTAAAAGAAACTCAAATGAAGGTAGGTCATACTGTAGGGAAAAAGAACGAGAAGTTTTGTGATCGGGAAGTATAGAAACACTGACATCTTGAGGAATCCACCTTTTCAGTTTAAAAGGGTTCAAAATATAATATATTGAGTTTGAAGTTTTTCTGCCAAATATTCCATGCTGAGGATGCAGAATACACAGTAGCCCCTTTTGGCATGTATAGGGGCATTTTGAACAGAAAACCCATTTAGTAACTTTTTTTTGCGTAATCTGACTGTGATGCCACTAAACACCACATAATTCGATTAAATAGAAACAATTTTGTCTTCAAATAACTACATGTTAGCCTCATGTGGATGGTTCTTGAAACAACAAATGAACATTGTCTCCATGTTTTGCTATAATGATACAGATGTGCTGGTTGCATGACACAAAAGAAACAACAAGATTCTCAGCATCCGTCTTTCCCCTTCTTAAAGGAGAGGTGTCATGGCCATTTCCACTGATCATAATTCCATTGTTGAGGTATACTAAAATAGATTTATACTGTGCATTTTTCCAAACTCACATTGGTTTCTCATACAGCATCTCTGTAAACTACTTGTATTCACTGAACTTCACTCTCTGCCTTTAACGGCTCGTTGTAGCTCCAAAAGCTCCAGCCCCCACCCTCCCTGTGAGCACAGTGTGCTCTGATTGGTCGGGACGTTGTGAATCGCGCTGAGCTCCGTGGAGGTGTTGCTTCCTTGTTTAGGATACATAGCGAAACACAGCCAAACTCATCCTGAGCACACACAAACTCACATCCGAAGTAAAAACAATAAGTGTGGCTTGATATTGAGTAAGAAAAAGGTTGATAAACGCTGTGAGAATGGGTCTGCAGAGAGAATTTTGCCGCGATCCCAACTGCCTGTTATCAGCCTGCAGCCAGGGAGGAGAAATCAGCAGAGCTGCCTGCTCCCTGCACACAGATGTGTGTGTGAGGAAGTCCGTGGATCGGTCAATTTGGACCAATCAGCGGGGGCTTAACGTAACGGCTCCGCGGACGTAACGTAACGGCTCTTCGGGATTGGTCCATTTCGTTCCGGGTACCGCTTGACATCATGCCGTACCCGGAACGAAATGGAAGACTCAAATGGGCAGTGACGTATCTCCAACGAGGCGTTTTGGGGAGGTATTTTCTGTGTTAGAGTTTTACTCGCTACAGGGTGTACTTTGAGGGTTTTGTCTCTGCACACCGTTTACATGCATAAAAACCTTCTTAACACACAAGGGGACGGGTAATAACCGGAAAAGCATGACACCTCTCCTTTAACTTATATATATAGCCATGATGAATAAGTCAGAATCGGCATAACTTCCTACTGGTGTACCACAGATGATGGCTATCATAGTTTGAGGATAAGCTATATCTTCTATGATGGTTAAGCCTTCGGGAAGGAATGCCAAAGCCATTGTTGTGCAGGATCCACACAGCCCTGTGGCCAGCACATCTTCCGCCTCTCCCATTTCTAATCTCTGTGTGTTAGGGAAGCGGTGTGGCGAGCTTCAGTATGGGAACGTGGTAGTGATTCAGTTTTGGCTCCTTTGACTCTTCTCCTGTCATTAAGTGTTTTGTTAAGTGTGTTTGCTATGTCATCAAAAGATGCTATGTGTCATCTTTTGGATTCATTTTAAATAAAAATAAATGACAAGGAAGCTGAACTGCCTGTCATGACGGTGGTTATAAGAAACTATATACTCGTAAGAAAGTCCTTCAGTTGTCATTCAGGAATGTTTTCCACTCATGACTACTGTTTGAGGAAGTTATGAGAAACAGTTACTCATTCCACCAATGTCACCTTTCCTTGCAAACATTGACATATACAGATTATAACATCCTTTTGAGAAATGATTCACTAGTTCTGAGAATATAAGGAAAAAAAACATTAGATGGGGGTATAAAAAAATTATATGAAATGACATGACGAATGCTTAAAATGTTGATTTATTAAGAGAGGAAGTTTTCTTTTTGTGAAACTCCAAATCCACGTGTATTTTGGTACAGTAGGTGTTACAAGCCAAACATATTGGGAAGCACTGGTTTTAATCTTAAACAATCTGCTATATTTTACTAGCTTCTTAATGAAATAGCTTAATTACAAGTGCATTAAACATGTAATAAAGTAAAGTATTTGAGTTAATCTACCTAGATACTCGACACTGAACAAAAGCAGATTGCATTGTTTATGTCCACACTAATGGAAAATAATGCATTGGTTTTATCTCCATAAATAAAATGCAGAACAACATGCAAGTAGCTGTTAATAATAAGAAACAATGACTTTTTGTAAACATCAGTTACAGTATAACAAGGATAAATAGATGCCTTTTAAATATCCTGAAGGTAAAGATATGATCTTTGTTAGCCATGTCAATTCATCTGTTTACCTAAAATACCTTTATATATACTTTCCAAAAGGTTTTTTTGGACAACATATTACCACACATACAAAGACATTTTACAGCAGCTTCAAATAAATGTATTTATAGATACTGTATCTTTTTCTTTTTTGTATCTTACCTATTGTTCCATATGTGCTGCTATTTTTCACAAATCTGTTGTCACAGTTATAATATATGAGGGCTTGGATGTCAGTACTGTACTGTATTATAGTGTCATCACCAGGCCACGTGGCCCCCTGCGAGAGCACCAGATGCCACCTCTTCCGTCACACACACACACACACACACACACACACACACACACACACACACACACACACACACACACACACACACACACACACACACACACACACACACACACACACAGACAGTTAAGGTAGACCACTGAGTCAGAAGAACAGTTAATCAGAATACCTTTTGTTCAGTAAGGGGGTTTCTGAATCAGTGACAAATGTGTCAAAATGGGAATATTTATTCGTTTTTTTAAATGAATAAACAATATACATTTAAATCCCCAAATGTACTAAACAACCATGTTATGGATCATTTAAAACACATTGCAAAGACATCATTTATATTACTACAACAGTGTTTTACTTAAATTGTCTATACATATCTATATATCCAGAGTTTGATGAGAATCAGAATACATTTTACGGTCCACCTATCCTTCTTTTCCAGGCATCTCTGGCAACATTTCGCCTAGCCATCTGATGGAAAACAAAATATCTTAAATCATAATAACTTCTACAGTACTGTACTTTATTTACAGCTATGTGTGTGTGTAACTTATTTTTGTTTAAGATTCACACAGTGTTAATTACAGCTATCAAGGCTGTGAATGATGAATGATTTGTATGACTCCAGTCCAGCAACTCCACTCCAGAACTTAGAGGCTCCTCCTTACTCTGCTGAAGGGAACAGAGCTCCATACACACACATACTGCAAACACACACACACACGTATACTAAACACACACACACACACCATGGGGAGGAAGTATAGCCTGTGACGAAGAGAGGAGTCCGCAAAGAGAGTGGGGAGTGTCAGAGTGTGAACAAGGGCTTTAAGAGCTCCGTGATGTGACGTATGGACTGCTGCTAAGGTTGCTGCTGTGTGTGACGTGAGGTCAAGTGTGTGTGTGTTTGGATACCTCTTTGCTGCTTCTATTTGTGCCAACGAGTGGAAGGCTGATGGTTAACCTGCTGAGGAACTTTTTAAACAGAGGCTTTTACAATAAATGTATGAATGTGTAGCCTGGACCAGTGTTTTGCTATTTATATTAGGTAACTGTGTGTGTGTGATTGTGTTTTTTAGGAACGGATACATTGGATAGTTTTCATTTGAAGTTGTGTGACATAGTGTGTGATATCAGTGAGGTTTTTTGCAATGCTAAGTGTATGAGAGGTGTGAATGCATGCTACCGTGTGGTTGTCACTAATGTTGTTGACTTGTCAAATGTGTGTATGACAGTGTGGGATATTCATTCTTAGTGTGTTGGTGTGTGACATGCCACACTTGGGTGTTTTCTAGTGTAAGTATGTGTGGTTACGCATGTGATGGTATGTGCAGCGTAGTGTGTGCATGAGTGCATGTGTGTGTCGGGGCAATGTACCGGCGTTCACCCTGTGCCAGAGGAAGGATTCATTTTGACTTTAGTGAGGAAGTCGTCAGGAAACTCCACGCCGCCAACTATGCTCACAGGTCAGGACGCACGGATACCCCACACAACCACACACACACTTTACAG
The DNA here is from genome assembly GCF_902827165.1 of Trematomus bernacchii. NCBI lineage: Eukaryota > Metazoa > Chordata > Actinopteri > Perciformes > Nototheniidae > Trematomus > Trematomus bernacchii. Next base: position 14,776,341 of record NW_022987739.1, read on the forward strand.
TGTCTCTTGGCTTTCTGCTTGTTTCTCAACTCCATCGCAACATGCTGAACATTTTCTTGTATAGAGCTGTCTTATTTCAAGAAACTCATCACTCATTGGTTTGACTTCTAGATTTCCTTCAGTGCTTGAACTCCACTCCTTGCTGTGTGTGAAAACACATACACAGTATATGTCTTACTTCCTATTTCCCATACATCATCTTCTCATGTGTTTCTCATCATTATAGTAGCCTAATCCTCAACTGGAATGCAGTTATATGCACGGTCACATGGTTGGGTCAGAAAATCTAAACTAAGTAGACTTTTTCAGCAGAGAGATGTTTTGTTTAAGTTGCATGCTGTTAATGCGGGTAAGAGAGTCAAGTAGTTGTTTGTTTACCATTATAACTTTCTTATAAGCTACAGTGGGAATATAGCCTTGTCTGTGTTTCACAACCAGACCAACTGAAGGACATATCAAAACAAAAAAATGACCTTGAAGGGTCTGTCTCCAATCATTTTTTATAGTCTTCGGCAACTCTTTTGACTTTTACTTTGTTGCCAAGCAGGTTTTCTTGTCTGTCCACAGTAGTTTACGTTTAAAAAAAACACTGTCAGAACTCTTTCAGTCGTCATGCCTAGCAAACCCATCTGAATCAGTGCTTTCTAAGCTGAGGGATTAAAAAAGCTATACAAGAAGAAACATTTTTTCTCTGAAACACATTCATGTTTATTCAGTTATTTTCAAAAACTCATAACCTTGATTATCTTCCAATCAAATAATGGAAAGTTTACATTAAATTGAAGTAATCTGAGAATGGATAACTCTTTGTTTGAAATAACAAACTTCCCGCGGGCAGTGAGACTGTTAAAAAATTGAACTGTCGAAACAACTTCAAACATTCAACTGCTACTCAGTAGTATGTATCTAATACCTAATATATATATATCATTCCAATAACTTGTATATAGACTCATACTGCACTATTCCACATCATAACTTTATTTCATTTTTATAACTATTATTATTTTTGTATTGCTCTTGCTCTTATTGTTATTATGTTATGTTATTATGTTGCATTGTTGGAGAAGCCTGTGACATAAGATTTTCAACTGCATAATTACTCTGTAGCTATGTCAGATTGACAATAAAGAACCTTGAACCTTGAAGACATAGTAGGTATTGCTTTGCTACAGTATAAAGGATCAAAAGCCAAAGGGATGGGAACTGTGTTGTATTATTTGTCCTTTCTCACGTGCCAAGACTGACACTTTATTTTCACATTTGATCAATTGTAATAAATAGACAGTGTACATCTACAGATATTGTGACACAGCACATTTCCTTTCAAGGTAGACAGAGTATCTCAAATAATATTTGTTTTACAGTTAGGTAAATTAAGTTGATCTTTAAAATCCCACAGGGGCTATTTGTTTTCACAGTCAGCACAAATACAATCATCACAACAATCAATAAACAAACAATTCACAAAGATTAGATGAAGTGATTTAACAGCAAGGACCATGCATTCTTAAAATCTATTGGTTCTGCTTCTTGGCGGATTATGTCTGAAACCAGATGGAAGCAATGTGAACTCGCTGAAGAAATTGGTGACTAACATCAGCAAGGACCTATTATAACAAAGTGGCATTTTTAAATTCAATAATTTATAAAATTACGTTTTGTCGGAACCTACAAGATCTTAGCTGAGGATAAAATGAATCAGCAAAAACCTTGAGATAGCATTGATGTTAATGTTGAGTGCAGCCTTTTTTTCTTTTTATGTTTGATTCAAGAAAGAAATAAACCACTACGAAAAACTAGGCTGGATCTGGACCCAGGAGGATTGTGGGTATTCTGGCTCAGCTGGAGACACGTCAGGCAGCTTGCCTGGAATCCCGAAGGTTTAGGGGGACAGCGTCACAATGAAAAAGAGAACAACCAAATGAAGAGTGAATGTTTTAATGAAGCTAGAAATAAATCCCTAACAACATAAACATTTTATTTTCTAAACAAGCAGAAATGTAATGCTAAATGTTTGAATTTATTGAATATTTGCATAACAACATAGCTGTTGAAGGTTGGACACATTCACCTCTGGTTGGGTGGGTTCCACCCCTGTGACCGAGGGTTTCCTGTGTACTAGACTGTACTAAAGAAAGCAGAAGTACACATACTGTATCGTGTACTGCGCTTCATGTTTATATCATCAGACATGTAACGTTACCATGTGATAACTGGGGGATTATAACTTTATGGCTGCTTCCTCTGTGTGCGCTGTATTGGAGATGCATCTTTTTTGTTATAGCCTGACATATCGACACACATTCAGATGCCCTTTCATGGTGTCTGGGTATGCATGTATAAGCCTATATACATGTGTCCAGGGAGTGATTCTCATATATCCAGCTAGGACAAGAAGCTTAAGCTTAAGCAAATATTTTGACAGTGACCCGGATTCCTATGGCATAATAACTAAGATCACAGCCCTTTTTTTCCGCACTCAGGGATTTTCTGGCTGCTGGGGTCCCTTTTTACATTTTCAATCTTCAGCGCTTGTACACATTGTCATTTAGATAATCTTGGACCAAATATATTCTCTACTGAGGACTTTATTCACGCCTAGAAGCAAAACTGTTCTTGGAAACGTCCCATTCATGCTGCTACTGTAACTGAGTAGGATAGGGAACCTTTAACGGCAAAGGACTGTAGAAGCATTGCCCGTAGCATGATTGCGATCGGTCCCAACAAAAAAACGCAAAAACAATGTGGCTAGAGTTTTTGAGTCACAGCTGTTGGCAACATTTCTCGAAACTCAAAAATATCTCCATATCTGTTTGAACCTGCAGGGATTTTCAATTAAACAGAACTAGCCCCAGGGCAGCTCCTTACTTTGAATGTATATTTAGTTTCATCGAAAAAAGCTGTTTGCCTTTCAAACCTGATTTCTTTTCACCTTGAGCATAAGACTTTGAATACCAGTGTTTTGTGCCTGCTTGCCCATGGGCGGGGTGCAGCGTTGTGTTGTAGAAGTTGTGGTTAAGCTGTATTTTATTTGCAGTTCACTTCACGTACAGTTTGATATGTTGTTATGGTGATGATACACAGAAATATGGGGCAGGGACTTGTCAAGTCGGCCGAGGTTTATGTGGTCGGTGGGTTTTTATTTATGAGTGAATGGCCAACGTTTAAATTAGCCGCCATGACAGTGAGGCAGGGTTGATATTGATAATAATAATAATGGTGATTATTGAATTAAGATAATGGCAAGGGTAATAACAAGTGATAGTACGGATGGCTGGGAGAATCACAAATCAAGAAGGTTGTGACTCTTGGGCTTATTATGATGATGACGATGATGATGACAATGATGATGATGATGACGATGATGAAGATGCTGAGGACAACGAATGATTATGATTATTATTGAGGGTAAGGGATAAGATAATGGTATATACAACGATGGAAGAGGTATTCAGAACGTTAACGTAATAAAAAAAAAATGACATTAATGTAAAACTACCTTATATCAAGTAAAGGTACATTGAAACCAAGTAGCTATTAGCAGTAAAACCCGAACCTTAACATACTTCACAGATAAAAAGTAAAATGATTCGATCCACAGAATATTATATTATTCATTACAGCATAGGATAGTTTCAGCTTTTGCTGAAACATGAACTAGTAGGGAGTGTTTTACTATAGATAAGCTGTAGCTAATATACATTTAGTTATTTTTATAAAGTTAAGGTAGTTGGCCCAGAAGTTTCCAACCTAGGGTTTGGGTTCCCTCCAAAGGTTCACAAGGTGAATCTACGGAGATTTTAGATGATTCATGGTGTAATAAAGGTTTAAAAAAGAATGCAACACAAATTTGTGAAATACATTTAATAAAATGTTGGATAACTTTAACCATTTGTTCTCAAACTAGTTTTCATGTAAAACCATCTGACGACATTTAGAGGGTAAATCACATTTCAGTGGAAGTGATATCAACTAATATACAATTGATCTGTGTATTGTATAATCCTATCCCTTATCTTTTAAAGTCTCAAATCTTTAAAAACTTCAGCTGTTGTATTCATGAAGTTGAATAAAAGTATATATTTCCATACAAGTATAGACAAGTACCTAAAATCTTTGATTAAGTACAGAAATGTACTTTGCTAATACACCACCTTACATCTCAGGATCTCAGCAAAGTCCATCTTTCTAAAATAATTAGCTTAGCTGATCAGAAAGTTATACAGTAGGTTTAATGAAGTTATTCCCAGCACATAGAGTTAAATGAGAGCAACAGGGACACACCATGGACTGTGACTGTGGGTAGCGAGAGTCTGTGCAGACCAGTGACTGTAATGGAACATAAATGCCACACTGCAATTTGCTAGCTCAGGAACGTTTTTTTTAAAGTTAATAACAATGTCCTCATACGTTTCTATGACTTTTTCCAGCTTAACTCTTTAAATATGTTTCAGTTATTGTCTTTCAAAATCCATCACTCTGTCAACATCTGCTTTACATGATCTCTCACATACAAGCACGCACACACACACACACACACACACACACACACACACACACACACACACACACACACACACACACACACACACACACACACACACACACACACACACACACACACACACACACACACACACACACACACACACACACTCTCACACACACACACGCACTGAGCTTCCCCTGTGCCATCAGCGTCATTACCGCCACGATCACACCTTTGGCACGTTCTGCTTTGTGTTTCCTGAAATCATGTGACATTAGGCTTCACATTTATACTTCTAAATGAGAGCATCTGCTGGATGCCTTTGTGCCTAAATGTGCATGTATAATGACTTGGCGCAAGTCCTGATTACGTCAGTGGCCTAATTACTAATAATAAGTGCTGTGTCTAGTTGGATTCAGAGTTTTCCTTTTTTTGGGTCGCAGATTAGAAAAGGCCAGGGGACATTTTTGATTCTCAGCATAGTTTTAACTTGATGTAAGGCCTGTTTTTATAAATTAAAAGGTTAGGACCATAATTCTAGGGGTTCATGTTTGCATTAGTGTGTTTTTCAGGGCAGGAGATTCAATTCCTCATCTAAGAATACAGACTTGACACAGTTGAAGCAACTTAAAAAGAAATCAGGAGCCTATAAAGTTGTCCATTATCTGAGTGTTTCTTGATTTCTATTATAATTGTGTGTTGAAAGGTTATGGCATGACATCTGCTTAGCTTCCTCAAAAAGTGTAGCTACACATCAGAGCTACAGAGAGAAAAAACATGAGAACTAGAAGATGACAAAGTGATTGGTCAGCTTACAGTAGGTTTCTGGTTTTTCTAATGAGAGAATGACAATATTGAAACTTTAAGAAAGTAATGCGCAACTGTTGAGTAACACTGAAACATCTTCACTGCAAACTGTCTGTACGATGTGAAAGAAGGAATGTAAATACAGTGAGTGATGAGCAGAGCTGGAAATGACCTGAACATGTTCAATACATCTAGAAAGTGTTTTGGTAGTGCTATCAATGCTGAACTTAACACCAAAACCTACACCAGGACGGGACTTCCATGAACTGCCTTTGATACATAATCTCACTAAGGGATCATATCCATAAATGTTGTTTAACACATCATGTTTTGAGTCTAGAATGTTTAAATTGTACTCTTTATTCCGGTAGCATTTTATAAGTTCATGTGTGGGGACATTTCTCCTGCATGTTTAGACTAGCTCGTGTTATTAAGCTATTTTTAGACATTTCTGCTGCAGATTCATGTAGGGAAATTTTACCACAATCTTTTGGAGCATAACATTTCAGCTGCTATTCTCGCTCGGTCTGATGGGATCGCTAAATCAGCTCATCATCCTTCTGGGGGCATTTCCAAGCTCAGGCACATTTTACAGAGCCAGAAAGGTTTGATACATTTTGACCACAAGCTCTGTAGTGGAGCAGATGTTTTTTTAAACTATAATTTGTCGGGCCACAAGTTGTAAACATTAGCAAAATTGCTGAAATAATAACAGAACAATCTGAATTGTAAGGGTGTGTTGAAGAAATAATATTTAAACCCTGGCTCACCCTAAGACAAACAGGAGGTGTTACCATGGCACCTCTGTTTGCAAAACCCGACAGACAAATTGTCACTGGTTTCACCTCAACATAACACACAGGAAGGAAGGGATTAATTCAAAGTATAAGAATGTACTCTATCTTCTCCTCTGAGACTCTCTGTGGCTCTTTCTTTTACAGCATGAGTATCTGTGTCTTTGACTTGTGTTCTCCTTTTGGTATTTTGGCTTGCTCAGGTGAACATTGGTAGGTATTTAACCATGTAGGCCAATTAGATGGTTAATGTAAAAGAAAGAAGTAAAAACTGATTTTGTGATTCGCAGGTTCAAATACATCTTCATGTCTGTTTTCATTCCACGTTATTTTTTAGACCTGTAGTCTAGAGCAGTGGTTCTCAAATGGGGGTACGCGGACCCTTAGGGGTACGTTGGAGTACTGCAGGGGGTACGTGAGATTTATTTTATGTTAATGGTAGAAAAAAAACATAAGTAATGCATTTAAACAAACTACTAATAGTAGATTAACTACTTTATTCAAAAGTTTACAGTAATTCTGGATAATAAAATGGGAAAAATAAACGGGGTGCTCTCTTTTCCTCTCTCTCGTCTCCGGACAGCCGGTCAGTCTCGTGCAGCTCGCTGAACCTGTAATGAGTGACCCAACAGTAAAGAATAAATATATTTATAACTAGTTTAGCTAGTTCCAGAGTAGATAAACTAGCTCAGTGTGTTAGGTCTAACTCTTAGTGTATTTTGCTCCGCTCAACGGTCTGTCACAGCGGGGGGAACTGTAATCCGGAAGAGCTGCGTGTTCTCCGTCAGCAGCAGCTGATCTGATCTCTGATCTCTCTCTCTTGTCCGGTTATACTTCACTCGCGTTTATGTCCAAATCTATCAGATCTAGCTAGTTCTAGCTAATGATATGACTGCCTGCTTATCAAAGGATCTAAACAATAAGCGTTGCTTGGCAACGGCGTGTGGCCGCAATGTATAGCACAGTATAGTATAGTGCATATGTTTATATGAGGGGTCAAAATCCCATGCTCATAAAATGCTCATATATTTTTCTCTCCTCATTACCCACGCCCCAAAATAAATAAATATACCAATTTTAGGAAAAGTAACAAAGTTTGAGCAGTGTGGGTTTTATATGAACAGAGTTACACATATTTCAAAACGCGAAGTGTAATAACTGCAGTTTGCCTCCCTGTCAGAATGACAAAGATCCTCAGTGAAGCACAAGCACATGTTTCTCACTAAATTGTAAGTACAACTTATTAAAAAGATCAGTTCAATGCAACTAATGTCGTCTTAGTGCATGATATTGCATGATGTTAAAATTGGTTTGCCATGAATTTAGTGATGGATTGTAAACATTTTAAATGTAGCATTTATTAAGTGTTTCTCAGTTACAAGGTTGTTGTTTTAATAAATCAGACACTGATGGTGCAGCGCTGTACTGTACCTCTTTATATAGTCATTTCTTCCCTAACAAATTGTTTTTGCGCTGATCAGGGGGTACTTGGCTGAATCTTTTTTTCAAAGGGGGTATATTATTGAAGAAAGTTTGAGAACCACTGCTCTAGAGAGTCTAGGCTACATTAAGGCATTTCAATAAATATGTTTAAACATGTCCATATGTACGGTGGCCGACCAGACTGCAACGGCCCAAAACACTTTCGTTAGGAGAAAACACGCAGCACTTTCAAAAACGATGCAAATATAAACAAAACAAAAATCCAATGCAAATGAAGAAACATCTTAACCAGTGTTTCGTTTATGCTGCGCTTTTAGTAAACGCTGCGCATGTGTTGTCAAGTTAGTGAAGCTTTTTCTTCATTTGCATGTGTTTTGGAACGTTTGTTTTCTTATATTTGCATCGTTTTTGAAAGAGTAGTGAGTTTCTCCTAATGTAAGTGTATTGGGCCGTTGTAGCGTGTTTCCACCGGTCAGTCACCGCCATATGTAACATTTAAACATTTAACTTTTAAGCACACATATCTAGATGTCCTTGTGTATGTACCTGCAAATCACAAAATGAATGCAAATTACTGTTGTATCAATCACTACTGGTATTATTAGAAAGTACTTTGAAAGAATTTAAAACATTGCTGAAATGATCTGATCGTTCAAGATAAAGAGGTTTCTTCCATATTTTTTATAAAAGTAATCTTAAACATTGTTAAGCTTGAAGAGGTTAAATTAAAGGTCGGTAATATTGGTCCTTTAACCTCAAGTTCTCACACTTAACCTCCCGTTTTGGATAAATGTTACCCCAAAAACAGAGATTATTTTATCCTTTTTTGTCTGAAGTCATGTTTTATTTATTTAGTTATCAAAAACATTAGCTTGTTTCAGTTTCTTAAATTAGAAAATGTGATACTTTTCCTTGTCGTACATGATCATACTTTGGATTTTGGGCTTTTGGTCAGACAAAGATTATGTTTGAAGACATCATTTTGGGTTGTTGGAATTTATTCAGGGCATTTTCTAAGCAGAGTTACTTATCGATTAATCAAGAAAATAATCTGCAGATAAAATGTTAATAAAAAGAATTGTTAGTTGCAAACGTAGTCATTTTATATTTCATATCAGAGTGTGTCCAATGCTCCAGGATTATTCTCAGCAAAAGTGAATCACACACATTGTGAAATTGTAAAGGGAAAAACCCACACACCTACAGTACAGTCACTTGAATAAATAAGCAGGATACTGAGTTGTCCCACCCTACCAGTAAATGAGACTAAAGTGACCTTAAACGGCGCCATTGTCTTAGAGATGGGAAGTGGAGTCATTTACCAGAAAGAAAACGTGAATTATATGTCACTCACCTTTTGCTATCTTAACTTTCTGTCACTGGATGTTTTCAGTTCAGCCTCTGCTTTTTCTTCCTCTTGGCTGTTTTTCCACAGTAGCTGCTGCCTCGTGCCAAACTCCAACACATTTTAAATAAAGACTGTTGATAAGAAAAGTTTATTTAGCACAGATGTTAGCCTGTGTCTGCTTTACAGTACATTTAGATTTGACAGCAACATTTATATTTCTCTGGTCAACAATGATGTATTTCACCCACATTTGGCTTTGTTTACAGATTTGTGTAGCAATGTTGAACCAATGTTAGCCTGCATATAACTTGCCTTCCTATCTGATATTGTCTTAGTTTTCACGAAATCACATGTTCTGGATAATTGTCTGTGAAAGATGTCCCCGGTTGTGAAATTTGAGTTTGATTGTGATGCAATATTTGATTAGATCTTTCTAAATCCTTTGAAACCAAGCATGGAGAAAACTTCTCTACTTCCCTGTCACTAAGTCTATCATCTTTGGGACAAGTCTATTGCCCGGCCAGTCTGCTCATAAGTCAGACAGATGCTGCTGGATCATGGGAAAGGAATGTGGTGTCATCCTAGCGAATCATATAAGGGTCAGAGGGAGCGCTTCCTGATTGCTTTAAGTGAAAAAAACACCAAAAACATAACTTACTAGTCCTACTAGTCGTAAGTGATTATGATTAGTTGGAAAAATGTCTATCCCCAAGGAATCAGTGTTTTTATATGGAAGGTTTACAGATGACATGCCATCCTGTTAAACATAAAAACACAACCGTGCGTCATTCAGTCTTTTGACGCTTTGATCCTTTTCATGCTAGTTGGCTGATTATTTCCACTCTACCTAGGAAGCTCATAATTGCAATGAAGCTTTTGGCCTCTGGTGCTCTTGCTCCCTCAGCCATACTTGTTCACATCCTGTCCTTGAACAGAAGGCCTGCTTCTGGCTGACTGAGCAAGAAATGTAATTTTACATTTGTGTATGTTTATAGTACATGTGCTCGATCTAAGAGCTGATGGACATGTTGTTCTGTACCTGAACTTCAAAGAGAAATAGTTGTATGAGTGGAAAGGATTTCCAAGACAATTGCACTAATCCACTAAACCACTAGGTCACCCCGAACTCATAGGAAAGGGTCTTTGTTCCCAAGGTTTGTCTTTGTGTTGTCATTCGAAGGCTAAATTATTGGATATCCCTTCTTTGTCCTGTTTAGTAGACCAGGGTAAAAACACAGCCATAAGATAATGTTCTTATTTTGTTTACAGATTTGTTATAAACGCCTGTTTTTTTGTTTGTTTATCTAACAATATTACCAAACCTCAGAGATCTACTTAGTTTCTTTTTGGAGATTTCAATTGCGTCAAAGTCAGCACTCAGCCAATAGAGCGGGAGAAAGAAGTGCTGTTTAATAAAGCTTAAAACTCTGACTTTAGATTATGTTATTGCATGTATTGTTTCCAAAGTTTAAGAATAAGCTTCCATGATCAAATAGTTATATTTATTTAGCTAAGTCTCGATTTCAACAAAGTGTTATGCTTCATCCTTCTTCATTTTGGTTTTCTTAATGTCCTTGTCAAGTGACCAACGCACAAGACAAAGTGTATGATGCACTCAGACAGCATTATCCTGTTACGAAAAATAATGGTTTTGACGTAATGAGACCCATCGTGATGCTACTCTCATTCTTACTATTGGAAGTCTCATTGTGTGTCATCGTCCCTCTCTTTTGAAGACTGATGACACACAATCATATCACCTGTACCCCGGCTTAACGTCTCAAATGACGATAAAGACTTTCAGCAGGATGTGACTCAGCTCATTGTTGGATCAGAGGTGATGTGTTTTGATAGAAGTAGAACAAGACATGAATAACACATAACAGCACTGATGTCTGCCTGGGCCCGGGAGCTCATAAACACAACAGGGGCGGGACATATCTGTGAATACTGCAGCACTGCACTTAAGTACGGTTTGAGGTTGAGTATTAGCTTTCTTTAATTACTCTGATACTTTTCACAAGGGAAGTTTTCACTCCCTTAGAATGTATTCAACAGCTGGTATATAATAGCAACTTTACATTTAAAGATTTTTCATATAAAAATGATGATGGGTTTATATTAAGTAAGATGTCGAACTATATGTATAGTTACAAAATGAAAGAATCAATAACAACAATCCATTCATATAATGTTTGCTAAAAAGATTATACATTATGACAAGGTTCTGCACAAGTATTTGACACTTTTGGTATTTCTTTCAGATATTGCTTCTGTACTTTTACTTCGGTAGGGTTTTAAATGATGGACTTATTGTGTTTTCAAGTAGTTTGACATTGTGGTTGTACTACTTTTACTGGAGTAAAGGTTCTGAATAAACACTGAGTATGTGCTGAAACTTGCATGCAAACTTGATTAGTATATAATGTATCCCATCCATTCTACCAGTCTGTTGATGCTGCATGGAGTAAAACATAAAAAATAAAATTCTTTAGCGCACTATTGGCAAACAGTACAGACTTGTGCTTTTTTAATGGGAAGCCTATTTGAAGGCATTTCCCAGGCCTGTGGAAATGTTATCCTTTTTAATTTCTCTGGTACTTCTTATCATCTTCATCCACATATTTATTGTGAAGCTCTCTTTAGTTAATATAGAACACAAGGGGATAATTGGACAGTTGTGAGATGTGCGTGTTATGGATGACTAGCCTTGCCTGCACGGTTTCCAGAATTAGTCTTCTCCTCACGTGATCGCTACACACAAAGCGAGTGGATTGACCCGAGGTCGTGCAGTCAAGCATTGACTGGATAGTGCAGGCATGCATGTGTTACACTTGCACTTTTCCTTTACCTTTGATCCTTAGAGTTCATCTTTTATGTTATAGTATTTCAGTGCACCGTCATGGCATGTTTACGAATTGAACATTTCACAGGAAATTCTGCATAGTTTGCACTGATTATTGCACCATGTCGTAATTCACAGAAAAAAGGAGGGAAGCGTTTCCTGCTTTCTTTTTGCTGCAATGAGAGCCTGTATTTGTGCACATATTAAGCATTTATTTACAATACCAAATCTGTGCAATTGTTCAAAAGCATGTACCACTCTTAAGTTGTTTTTATTTTGTTTAAATCTTGGTTTTATAAGTTTAATATTTGTGGATGGTGCACTTTTAGCCTTTTTCCTGTGTACTTTCTTGTCCGTCTCGTTTGTACCCTGTCTTTCGTCCCTTCTGTGAAGCATTTGAACTGTGTGTGTCTTGTTCACAGATTGAGCTTTTAGTTGTTGAGCATTGTTTTCCTTTTGACCATATTCCCATCGTTTGTGTGCGATGTGTTAAAAAATGTAGCTTTGAATAAATCCAAAATCAAGAAACTATAGTGTTAAAATAGTTTAAAATGTCCAATCTATGTGTATGAGTACTGGAAGTTTCAAGTTTGTAGACCATACCTTATTAAATATTCCACTTTAGACCATACGTGGCTTTAACATTTGTTGTGATGTCCCAAAATAATGATTCAACCACAGAGTTAACGTGAGCATAGCAAAGCGTTTCCTCTTTAGCAGATTCATTAAAAAAATAGCTTTTTTTGTTTAAACTGCAAACTCATCATACTGTAATGTCAAGGTTAATCAAAATGAAGCCACATTTACCAAAACACATTTTTTACGATGAGGAGGTTGTGGTGTAACCATCCGCCTCTCTGCTGGTGTGTGTTTACTATACAGAAGAGAGGTGATGGCCATCAAGGCAGAACAAAGCGATACAAGAGTGTGACGTACAAAAACTCAAACTACCGTGAAAAATGTTATACATACAACATACTGTATCTCTCGGTCACTGTTTGTTTGATCTCTGGGAAGACGCACCTTAGCCATAAAAAACTTTCTTCACGTGATGTTTCCTCCTCTCCTCTTCTCTCATGGTGTCTTAATGAGATCCACCTCCTCCCTTCCCCATTCATCCCGTTCTCCTGCTGAATGAAGGAGACTCTCTCTCAGTGATTTCCAACAGTGAATGAACACTGTGCACTCTAGCATATCACTGTGCCCTTTTTTTCCAGTCATGTCATGTCATGTCCATTTATGTATGTGTGCGTCTACTGTGCATAATTATGTGTGAGTAGTGCTTATATCTTAAGGAAGTACATGTGAAGACTCTTTCCATTTCGTAACGCTAGGTCGTTTAAACCCAATAAAATCAACGGGCAGTTTGATAGTGAAAGTGAAACATTATCAGAATGATAAAGTCTCCCTTGAAAAAGAGATCAATGATCTCAATGGGACCTACCTGGTTAAATAAAGGTTTGAAATTAAATTAAATTAAAAATATTATTTGCGCAGGTGTTTCATTTCAATTTCAAGGTTGAGTTTGTTTCCTCTACTTGTTTTCTTATCAGAGTGTTTCCACTAGCTTGGTAGCTTAGAGTTGGTCAAGTTTGAGTCTAATGTTACCAGAAAACTGGTCACACTGGAAACACTGGTAAATACTCCTATCTCTAATCATTGATGTATATCTGCTTTATTGCCTTGTGCCGCTTTACTGAAAAACTGAACTACAATTATAAATGTAATATTAAACTGTATGTTTATCTGTTTTCAGTTTTGATGTGGAGAATGGCCCGTCCACCAGCTGCAGCCCTCTGGACCCCCAGGCCTCCCCAGGTTCTGGGCTGGTCCTCCACACTAACTTCCCCGGTCATAACCAGCGGCGTGAGTCCTTCCTCTACCGCTCTGATAGCGACTATGACCTGTCACCCAAGTCCATGTCACGAAACTCCTCCATCGCCTCTGAACTGTGAGTATCACACACACACACAAATACGCACAACATGCACATGAAGAACAAGACGTTAAGCCAGAGGCCTAGCGACACACAGTGGAACATGGCATACACACAATTATAGCAAGATGCACAAATAATAAATTAGGAAGGTTTTTGCTTTCCATAATGGTAGGTAGTTTAACAAACGTAAGGATTGTATATACACTAACCCAACACAAAATGTATTTGAGTTACCTTAAAAATAACTTATAACTTGTGGACCAAATTGTATTTGCATCTTTTCTTAAAAGAGCTCTGTGCTGTACTGTCTTATTACTCAGTGATACTCAGTTTTAGCATAGGAGAACATTATCTGTGTATAAAAGTATAGATGACATTTCATTTAAGTAGTGTTTTTTACTGGTAAAGAGATCTCCTTAGCAGTTGTCAATTACCCATTTTTGTTTGTAAGCTTGCACATTTTTACTGACTTCAGCCACAGTGTTTTTCTGTGTTATTTAACCATTAAACTACATCACTGGCTTTAGTCGATGCTCTGCTGCTGAATTACTGCTCTGCCCTCCAGCAGAAGATCTGGTAGTGGGGGGTGAGTTACTTAAAGTAGTCCATACTCCAGATGTTGCATAATGACAATTATTGAAACCCACAGAAGTGTAACTCAATAGTTTGCCCTGTCTCAGCTTACAAGAACAGGTCACTGAGAGCTAAGTGCCTTACAAGGTTACAAGCCATTGGAACAAAAGACTCCTCCTATATTCCTCTCCCTCTTTAGGCTCTTTCAGTTAATTATAGAAATGAAGCTGGCTGGGTCATTACCTATTGTTCTTACTTAACATCTTTGCTTATAACCACAAATAAGCAGGAGGCACTTATGCATGTAATCTTTATGCAACAGCAAAACCAGATATTTGGTGTGTACCATCTTTGAGGATGTTTCTCACCACTTCTTTTGTTGTGTTTGCAGACATGGAGATGACCTGATCGTGACACCTTTTGCTCAGGTAATCATTTTGCTGCAACTATTTGTGAACCAAGAGGACAATCCTTTTTAACTATTATGATAGGCGATTCATCCTTGATGTTATTGTCATGGGGAAATGGCAGATAATGATGCTATTTAGGCTACAAACTATGGAGATTTTATGCTTGCATTTACACAAAGATGTCTCCACACTGTTCAGAAGAAAATTGATTTTGAAAATACTGTATACTTTAAAAAGGACCCTCAAAATGTTATTTTACTCTGCTTATCTAGGTTCTGGCAAGCCTTCGAAGTGTGAGGAATAACTTCACTGTACTGACCAATGTCCAGTGTGCCTCCAGCAAGTAAGTGCTAAAGACTTGAGAACAGCAAGCAACATTTTAAAACTTTTTTTCCAAATGGTTAACTCAGTGACCTATGTTGACCCTGTAAACAAAACAAAGAAACAATCTGTCACACTCTTACATTCAAAGGAAGCACTTGATAATGAAACATTTGCTTGGTTATTATCAGCCATCATATGGACCCCTAGAGAGTGTTAGAAATCAAGTTGAATCCCACCTAGATAATCTTGGGATTCCTTTATTAAATATGATAAACATTATACAGTACATCTTGTGTAATTAAAAAGTACATCAAATTCCTTATAGCTTTTAAAATCACAAAAAGGCAAAGGCTAGACACTCATTTTGTCAGCATGTGTGCTGCAGTTCCATTTTTCCACCACAAGGTAGCGATCTTGAGCTTTAAACTGCAGGGTGAAGTCTGACGCCACTGCTGAGCTTATCTACTGCAGCTAGAGCAAACACACAACCATACACACAAACATACAGAGATGGAAATGTATTGACAAACTGAATATCATTTAATATAACAATGATGTCAACATAAAAGAGGGATGCTTATTTTGGATCCATCGTTCCTCGTTTGTCTGTTGAGACATAGTTTCCCTCAATGCATCATTCAAATCAAATGCTCTCTAAGGAATTCCTCTCTTGTGGGGACACGAACACAAAACAAACTCACAACACTGATGGAATGCCTTTAAGAGGGTCACTGTGACATACAAAAATAGAGAAGCAGCAAATCCTTGAAAGCAAGAACCATAAACATTTAAGGTTTGGTATTTTTGCTTGAAATATCACCTTAACGATTATTCTATAAAACAAAGAGTAATTTTCTGTTGGATAAATCAACAAACCCTTCCATTTACAGTGTAGCACCACAACTCACTTTGGAGGAGAGACAGATCCAGATACACTGGATATATGTATGTGGGGCACCTTTCCCTTTATTCTTCAGGCTTCCATCTGTGTGTCGAAGATGAGATGAAGTGTGTGTCTTTGTGTCAGTTTCCAAAGATGCTAAGAGCACTCTCCTCCAGGATTTTGTTATCGCACAGTTTGCTGTATTGAATACACAGAGCCTGTCTGACCTATATTTCGGCAGACATCCCCACATAGAGAAGAGCAGAGACTAAAACACATGCACACAAGTACACAGGCATGCAGCATTAATGCACACATTATGTTGCCCTTCTTTCACACAGAGGGGTCAGGCTGATGTGACCTTTTATTTTCACTATTAAAGTAAACGATTATCAAATGTTCAAAGGTACTGCTGAGACTGCAACCATGAGGGCATATATGACTTGAACATCTGACTGTGAAACAACAAATGTTCTGCCTCGACTACCACAAGGTTCCATTAAAATAAAAATACATAAAAACAAAACATTTGAAGACACCCCATGACTCATTGTGACATGTTTAATTACTATTTAGGAACCGTTTCAACTCAAGTTCAAAATTACTCCATTCAGGATCTATTATACATTTTGTGTACTCCATGTTATTTCCCTGACAAAAGAAAAAAAGAAGGAATAGTTAGAACATTTGGGCAATTCGCTTAATCATTCTCTCACCAAGATTTGATGATGTGTCTCGTTTCTGAATAGCCAGAGACATGTAAGCCCTGCTCTGTCCGAAGGCTGCCTAGAAGCAACTGTAAAGCTCACTTATCAACATGTTGTATCTGGTTGGTTTAATACATTTTAATAAGCTAAGCTAACTAGCACTAGCTGTAGTTATATATTTATCGTACGTACATCGATCTTCAAATCTAACTTTCTTCATGAAAACAAAACCTTGTATGTATCAATATGTTGAGATTCTACTTGAACCCAAATAGCTTACCTTCTTGAGCTTTTACCCAACAAAATGGTATTCATTATTTGGGTGAACCATTTAAAGATGAAGAATATTCAGTGTATTTTTCTTTTTTTTATTCTAACTTATTGCTTTCTTTTTGTCTTTCAGGAGGTCTCCGGCAGCAACTCAGCCTCCCATCACCAGAGTGTGTCTCCCAGGTAAGAGGTTCAGAGAGATATCCTGCTACGTGTCTCAGCTCTGTAACGCTTTGTGAAGAATGTGTCTTTTATCTGGTTTATATCTGGCTCGAGCATTCTTCTGCCATCGTTTTTCCTAGTTCTCATTATTCTCGCTCCCTCCCTGCCCGCCTCTCTCCTCTGTCTTGTCCTTTGCTCATGAACTCGCGTACGTGACGACTTTCATTTTTCCTTGTAATCTGTCTTCAGCTGTAACATTGCAGTCCAGACTACTTTGTCATCAAGCTCATTAAGCATTTCAAAACACAATTCAACTGGTTCTTCAGACAGGCAGACACACACACACACACACACACACACACACACACACACACACACACACACACACACACACACACACACACACACACACACACACACACACACACACACACACACACACACACACACACACACAGTGTATGGCCTATAACAGCGCCTCAGATAACAACAAAATCCCTTTTTTTTTCTTTCAACACCTTTGAATTTAAGCAGCAGTGTGTATGTGTGTACCAGTCTATGCCAGTAAGAGACAATGTGTTTAGTATTTATGTACAAGTGCACACTACTTTATGAGCACCTACAAGTGAGTGTACGTGGTTTGCTTGTGAATATCTATCCTTTGGATTTTCTCTATATGACACTGAGATTTTTGTCTGTTCACCGACTCAGCCAAGCCTGTCTCTCAAACTCACAAATACACAAAGAAATACACAGAGGCACACTTGAATGTGGGTTTAACAATCACGCATCCTGTTTGTGTGTGACGGCCTGTAATACTCCCTCTTATGACACATTTCAGTTAAAAAAAATCAAATATTTTTAATTGCTTTTGATGAAAAATAGGGTTTTATTGCACCGGCCTAGTGCATCCTGCTCAAATGATAGCAGCCTGTGGATTGAGAGGGCCGCGATGCAGCGACATGCGTTCTGTGTAAAAATGAGACAAGATGAGCAAGTATAAAACTGAGAACAGTGAGCAGGTAACCATCAAATAACCGGCATGTTTAACCTAAAGCCAGCTCAGGTCACAGCATAGTAGACCTCGTCAATATCAATACTCAGACAGTTAAATGTTACATAACAATGTTTTATTTTTCATTTTTTAAATACACCTAGACAAGCTTTACCGACCAAATGATTGTTTGATTGTTGGTGTTATACTGAAATATATGAGTTCATGTTGTTGAAAAAGAAACAACTAGTTACTGGTAGTCTATATTCATACTGTGAAGGTGTGTGTGCGTGCGTGTGTGTGTGTGTGTGTGTGTGTGTGTGTGTGTGTGGTAATGGTAAGCATCACTTGACGTATTAAGTAAGGGTGTATTTCAGTGTGATGATATTATAACTTTGCTTTGTGCAACATTACAATTGTGGATTGGTATGGTGTATGATTTGCATAAGCGTGTATAGTGGCATATGCATCAGTGTGAGTAATGCGTGTGTGTGTGTGTGTGTGTGTGTGGTGTGGGGAGGTGTTCCTGTGGCTCTGATTGACGTCAGCATGCCTGTATGTGGCTTCTGTTGACTTCCTGTAAAAGCAGATGGACTGAATTTTCACTTCCTTCTTCTAAACCGCAGCTCATCAGGTGCTGTGTGTGTGTGTGTGTGTGTGTGTGTGTGTGTGTGTGTGTGTGTGTGTGTGTGTGTGTGTGTGTGTGTGTGTGTGTGTGTGTGTGTGTGTGTGTGTGTGTGTGTGTGTGTGTGTGTGTGTGTGTGTGTGTGTGTGTGTGTGTGTGTGTGTGTGTGTGTGTGTGTGTGTGTGTGTGTGTGTGTGTGTGTGTGTGTGTGTGTGTGTGTGTGTGTGTGTGTGTGTGTGTGTGTTAAAATCTATGTGTGTAAAGATTATCTTGACATTAGAAATGACTTGCAAGGTGATTAAATCATGAGGCTGACATTTTTTTTATAAATCAACAAATTCTTCGAAATAACACTAAACCGACAAGGAATAAACCCTTATAACAAGTATTGCCTGCCACAGCATAATATATATCTTATTTCTCAAAACCTTAAAAAAATCCATAAAAAATGAATGCTGTTGCCTTTGGACTATCCTTCTCACATTAAAGGCAACTCGAGTAGTTGTATTCCCTCTCAGTTTGTTAAACTAAAACTAAATTGAGATTTGTTTCAGACGCACTTGGAAACAAATTAAGTATCAGAGTTATTATTTAGAGTTTTCTTACTTTTATTTTCGTTTTCATTTTCTTATTGTATCATAGTGTGGTTACAGCTTTGTGGAAAACATACAATGAACAATTAATTGGTAATGATGACGAATAGTGAATCATAACAGCATGAGTTTTATGGCGCAAAGGCACATATACTGTAGCTACAGTTTAATTAAAGGTGTATTTACTGTTTTGTTGCTCTGGTCTCTTTAGTAGATTTGATGATATTAATAAAAAAGGAAGTGTAACACCAATGTTGTCTTTAAAGACACAACAGTACCATTTTTGTACTGTGTCTACTTTGGTTTAAACATTTTTTAAATGGCAGGGTTTTGCTGTTGAAGGGTTCATATCAAATGCATGATTTGGTTGTGTTAAATCAACACCTGTCCACCACAGAACCTCTGCAGTGTTTATCCCATGATCTCAGGCCACATCCTCTATAGACCCCCTCCTACGTTTCTCACATAAAAACACACATCTACATCCATTCCTTCCTCCGTTTCTTCACTCACCAGCTTCCCTCTCTATCCTATTCATTTCCAGCATCTGTCCAGCTGTCTCCCCCCCCCCCCCCCCCCCCACACACGCACACAGCCTGAGTCTTTATTTGTTACCTTTTCATTCATCTGTTTCGTCTCTCTCTCGCTCTCATCATCGTCATCGTATGGGAGGGGAATGGCAGGAAGTGTGAGGCAGGAAGAGAAGATGAGATTCTTCCTGTTTTGCTGTCAACTAACCTGTTGTAACTTGACGGAAGCCAGAGGGAACTGTTGTGTAGACGAGGTGCGTGTGTGTTGGTATGTGTTGGTGTTTGTGTGAATGACTGTCAACCAACAGGAGAAAAATAGGATGCAGTGAGACAAAGGCCTATTGTCTGTGCCCACACACTGCACAAACATGCACATGCAGATACAATAATACAATATGTAACACACTATTAAATCAATGTATTCTGAGAGCAGACAGATACACATGTAGAGCCAAAACTACAGATCTTGCATGCTACTCATTAAAACAAATCAAACTTAATAAACAAATTGTTGTCATGAGACTCAAGGCAGGTGCTTTAGATGCATTGCTCACACATTTAAAAGCACAAAGATGAAACAAAATTCTCTGGCCTAAATTTACCATTTTATACAATAATATGATATAGGTAGTAGGGTGTCAGATTTTGTATTATATAGACTATATCATTAATTAATTAATTAATTGACTATGTATATGATATTAAAGGACAATTCAAAATGTGATATATGTAAGATTAATTAATTACTCGCAGGCATGCTTTCTCTTGTTCTCGAAGCTGCTAGAATAGGGACATTTCAGTTTTGCCTTCATGGAGCAACTTGGTAGTCCACTGGTTAAGACACTTAACTTATAACAGGTTTAAAACAGCTCAATATATCTGTTGCATTTCAAATATCTTTCTTACAGTCAGTCCATAACTGTATTTAGCCAATAAAGCCGCAAATGTCTTAAAAAAAAGTTTAATTTATGAATCTGTATCGGAATCATTTGGCAGACAAGTAATTTAGATGTATTCCCACGTACACATGCATCTTGACAACTTGCTCATATGACACAGAGGGCAGGAAAAATACTGATCAACCCTGTATTTTTCTCACGGCACAAAGGTGGAGATGACACAGATAATGTGAATCAGATAAGACTATAGATAGTTAAAACCTGTTCACTGTTAGTATCATTCGTAACTTATATGGACTTAAAGTCATATGAATGTAACCTTTATTATTTGGTCCATACATTTCATTGTCTTTCAATACTCTGTTTATTGAATCTCACAATGAAAACTGAAAAATTGGCTCACTTTTTATACAGAGCTCCTATCATATCACGATCAAAAAATAGGTTTGTGCGTTCTGCTCGCACATGTGCATGAAAAATTCCACCCAATAGATACATATCCACTGACCCAACGCAGCTCTTCTGTGTCACGGTGTTATAACAGAGCCAGGAAGTATTCTGTGTCATTTCTTCTGCCTTTATCTGTGAGAACCTCACTGAGGTATGACCTGACTTCCTGGTCAAGTTGACCTCTGTGATGAAATGCTGTCATACAGGATATGTGGGAGGCAAAGGGCTCTTGAACTCTCCCGACCTTTGTCACATAGGCTCTGTATGTGTTTGTGTTTGGCAGCTCAGTAATGTGGAAAGGTGTCAGCAAGTTGCCTGTTAAAACCTATTGTGCCTTTCCATTGTGTTGGTGTTTTCTTATAATGTGAACAGCCCCCCCATGACATTTCCCCCCAAATAAGCCCTGCATATTATTTCAAAGCTAGCAGCCTGTGTTTGGTCAATACTAAAAAATAACTCTGAGATAACTGCATAGGTGAAAGGTATTTAAACAATGTGAAATAGTTATGCAAAAGGTTATAAAAACACTGAACATACACAGGGCTTAGGGGATGGACACTTTTGGCGCGTTTCCACTACAGCGCGCAGCCCGGTTTAAGAGGGCTGTGACGTCAGCGGCCCGTCTTTGGTTGCGTTTCCACTTGGCCTAGTACCGGCCGGCGGGTCCTAATTCACAGTTTTTCTGGCCTCATAAAATCGTGGGTCTAGGGCCAGAGACAACGAGGCTGAGTCGGGCTGAGTATGCTAAACTAGAGAGAGCGTCGCTGGCAAGGGGGCAACAACTACAACAAGATGGACATATTTGACCGTGATTTAATTGTAATACACGTTTCAAAATGATGCCGAAGTAACAACATACTGATACCGGTTAGTAAAAACCATGAATTAATGCTTTGTCAAGTCTGCAGACAGACGGCAGGCAAAAAACCTTTTAAAATGCGTGTGTTCTAAATGGAGATTGGCTAAGCTAACGCAGTATATGCTCCGACCGTCCACACTCACAACAACGGCCTATACAGACATAAATAAAGCAGCGACTGTATTCAGCATGACACAGGCAGTCTGTGGTTTGTACTTGTTTAACTTTTGTCTAGTTTCTGAACATATATGAGGAGCTGTGAGCTCTGAGTGCTAACAGCTAACGGCTGTGTTGTTTTTCTGGGGTCCTCTGAAGATCACGTCACGGCTCCGCCTACACTGCGTTACTATAGATACTGCCCCAGTTCCTAAACTGTAATGGAAATGCGCCATAAAGTGAGCCAGTCCTAACGAGGCCCAGCCATACCGAGCGGGGCCGAGCGAGGCCGTGTAGTGGAAACGCGCCATAGTTCTTATGAACGACTCTTAATCTAACCAGGAAGGTTTTACTGAACTAACTTGGCCATAGGTAAAAGCTTGTAATAAAAAAGCACAACAGTTGATACAAATAGTGTTGCTTCTAACTGTGGCAATCAATGCTTTGGAAGTTATTTGTTTGCTGAGGGGGAGTTTCACAGATTCAAAATATGTTAGGCCTCTCACTTGTTTTTACCCTTGAGTGCAGCAGGCGCTGCGAGGTCAAGGTTTTATCCTGCGAGTAACACATTCTCCCTTGATTCATTAGATACCAAATCTGGTGCAAACATTCTTATTTCCCAGAGGATGTACCCTGAAAACTTTGGGGTTACTGACTTTTCCTCCAGCCCCACTTGAGGTTGAAAACCATACTTCTCCTAAACTGTATTTATCCAATAAAGGGACAAACCCCTTTAAAGTTTGCTTCATAAGTCTGATAGTTCCACTTTTACTGAAATACAAAATCTG
Organism: Trematomus bernacchii; assembly: GCF_902827165.1. NCBI lineage: Eukaryota > Metazoa > Chordata > Actinopteri > Perciformes > Nototheniidae > Trematomus > Trematomus bernacchii. Next base: position 14,799,232 of record NW_022987739.1, read on the forward strand.
AGTACTTCTTCCATCTCTGATCCTCAACTGTATTTATCCAATAAAGGCAGACATGACTTTATAAACTCTCGCAAAACTCTTTTAAGTACATCCCGTAGATTTTCCGACACTTTTTTTACGTGACTTAGATTTGTTCCCTCATACAGGTACATCGTGAATTGAGATAGAAGGCAGGAAAACTACTGAACAACAATGTTTTTGTTCTCACAGCATGAAGGGGGTGATGACACAGATAATGTAGATCAGATAAGACTTTAGATAGTTTGAACAAGTTCACTTTGTATATACTTCTCAACCATTACTGGCGGTTTGCCATGGGATTTGGTCCAGATATTTGTGTTTTTTTAGAATGAGTTGCTTTTCATCATGCTTCATCAGCAGTTCCATGTTTTTCCCAAAATGTTGAAGTGGAATTAGGGCTGCACGATATATCGTGTCGTGACGATAATCGCATGCGCGATATTCACATCGCGTGGACGTGCGATTTTTTAAATAGCTTTTTTTTAGGACTTGCGATATTAAGTAGGCAAATGAACTCAAACACGTCATGTTACAATTATTTTGCTGCTTGCTACAAAAGCAAAACTCGCGTGGCTCTCATGTCAGGGGTACTTGAGTGAGTGACATGCAGGCTCTGCATGCACAGCAAACCACCAATCACAACCATTCTTCATCAGATCACAGCAGGATAACCGAGCTCAGCTTGTTGCTCTGATAACTTAAGATCCAGAAGTCCATGACTAAAATCCTTCATCCGGTTAAATATAGTTAAAAAAATACCAATTGTATAGCATTAAAGTTCAAGAAAGGATGGTTTGCGGACAAAAAACTGTCTTTTCTTCAATTCCTGTATGTTTTCATATCGCAATATACAGTATATCACAGGGGGAAACAAATCGCATTGTCCGTTTTTTCCAATATCGTGCAGCCCTACGTGGAATCAGTCGTTGTGCAAAATCCCCTAAGATCGTGCTGGAGTCAAACCAGGAAAAGGTTATTTTTGTTGCTCTTGGCTGCAGTTAAGAACGAGAAACATATTCTTTCTTGCATAATTTCATAGAGGCTCAGAAACATGTATACGATGAGTTTCATCTGTTGCAGCAGGTTTCAAAGGGCGATGGATTAAAAGAACCTCATCAATCTCTTTATGAATGTTTTCAATGGGAGCCTCAATCAACCCTACACTCTGTGCACCTGACAGTGTCCCAGTGCGTGCAGGAATGCACTGAGGAGGTCACAGGGAGGAGGAAAAGAGAGACAGAACAGGAGGCGGGATGAAAAGAGGAGATGTGGAGTGATGAGGTGAGAGGGCAGGAGAGACTAGGTTTGTCTTGAGGAGGGAGGAAGATAAGTCAGGAGAAGATATGATGAAGATATGGAGCTGGAGAGGAGAAGCTGAAGGATCTTATGTGAAAAGCAAACAGAGAAACTAAACAGATGATCCTGTCACAGGACCCTTTCCCCCTCTTATTACTGTAGTATGACTGACAGTGTGTACCGTTGTTTTATTTTGTTTAACATTCACTTAAATCTTGAGTAAACTAATAAATTAATAAGCAATTAATAAAGCCAAGCGGTTCAAAAGTCAAACCTCTACCATCAGGATTGGTGGGTCATATAGATTTTACCCATCTTGCTGACCTAGTAGATTTAATAAATCTCCATCAGTAACTGTAGTGCAAGATTATGCCGCTGAAAAACCTAATTTCAATACAAAAAATGTAATCTTTATTGTCGACAACACATGAGCAAAATGTTCAGGTTTTGCTGTTCTAAACAAGCATATTTGTGCCAGAGGAAGGCTGTGTAATTGGAAGAATTATGAATTGATACGGAATGAAAATACATTGACTAGCTTCTGCTACTTTAGTTGTCTAAAATAATATATTATTTCCAGTTTTCTTGAAAGCACAAATGTTGTGCAATCTGTTGCACTTCAACCATGCATAGAACTCACACAGAGAGTGTTGCTGTTCGTTCCACCACATTTGTATTATGGCTCTATGTTATCTATTTAAACAGTTATCTTAAAAGCCTACGTGCTGTCTGTCGGCTGTCAACGTTTTCTTTTTGGTAAAAACATCCAGACTGCTCCTGTGGTGATCATGTGGTTATCATCACTGTATGCTGCAGGAAATGTGCATCGCTTCAGAGACGTCCTTAAAAAGATATATGCAGAACCACAGCTTTTCTATGTGCTTTTCCACCACATAATATAAACGCACACAGACACAAAGAGGCTATGTGTATGCAGGCATTTATTTACCAGAATCTATAATAGGTTGTCATATGACACTTCAAGCTAAAGCCAAATTGTTCCAGTAGCATAAGTCCTCCTCAGAGGTGCACCTGTTTGCGGCTCTTCAACAACGCAGCGAGCAGACTCCAAATATAAGAGAATATCTCCCAGGGAGACCAGTGTAGTCATCTCACTAACACAAGTGTATATGTATGAACATGCGTGTTGTTCAAGAGCAATGCGTGATCACCAGACGCTCCTGCGATGCTGGTACTCACCTGTGTGAGTCTCCAGGAGCACATGTCATCAGCTCCTGGAGACATGCTTTACCTGGAACTACCACATGAGAGGTGTTGAGTACTTTTCCAGGTGTTTATATTTCTGTCTTTGGGTCTGAGGAAGGATTTTGTCACCAGATAGCATTGCAAACCATGCAAGATGCAATCAAGAAACGTAACAGGTGTGAAGAGGATATCAAATTGAGTTTCAAAATTGTCAGTGAGCCAAGCAAGGGGGTCAAGTGTGTAGTTAAGATCCTACTTAAGGCTGCGTTTGGAGATAGGTGTGTCTGAGCCATTGCTCCTGAAGTAGGGGGGTAGAAAGTTTGGCAAGGGGCTATTGACCCCTCCCCCACTTTACACCCAAGGCCTGATCTATAACTCATATTTGGTTGGTGCTACAACTACGTATAAGCGGGGTCTATCTTGAGTATAAGAAATGTTATGTACGTCAACCTACTACTTACTTACTATTTATTTTCAAGAGAAAATATCTGGCATTAAGTGTGTTATTTTTCTGTTGAAAATGGCACATAGATGAACTATCATTAAGCATTAAATGCACAATAAATGAAATTGCTTTACTGAAATGAGGCTGTATCTCAAAAGTACAGTGATGAGAATTTGACGACTGTGGAGCTGTCATCTGCATGCTGTTAACTCAATAATTGTTCAACGAAAGGTTTGATAAGAATTTACTAATGCTTACATCGAGACCTTAAAATAACGTTTCAGCAATAACATCTACATTCCCTAAGGGGCAACACACCACGTTTAGCTGTTGAGGTAATGCTGGACTGCTGCCAGCATCTTGGTTTTGATATGGCATCAGTTCAATGGGGAATTATAGCAGGGCTACCATGCCTAAATGTCACAGATACAGTATCTGTCAACCTCTCACTCTGTCTCTCGCCTCACACTCAGCTGTGCACGTCCACAAAATGCCAACATGAGCAGTTGCCATGACAGCAACTCCCTTCTTTGCCTCCAACCCTTACTCTATTCTGGTCAGAGCCATGCTCTACCTCCGTAACCCCCCCCCCCCCCCCCCCCCCCCCTCCTCTTTCTCTTTTTTTCCTCTCTTCTGGGCCTTCTTCAATTGTGAGAAAAACATTTTTTTGGCGCTGCTTCACTCTGAGTTGGTAGCTAATAAGTCTCAGTATTTATGTCCCAGGGTGTCTTGTGTTACCTGCAATCTTAACTACTTCCCGCTCCTGTGCTCTCAAATAGCCTCAGGGGGGCTACTAGAGAGGTCTGGCTACTGTGCAGACCCACAAATATGACCTAGTAGAGCAACCTTATTTTGCTAAGTATGAAGGTTTGAAGACAGATTTTAGGCCAAAAATATGATTTAGTTCCATTAAATAAAGAAAAATCCCCCCTGGAGGCTTTAAACATTTCTCAACCCCTACTCAATCTGCTGCAGGTGTTGAGGCAGAGTGTCTGGTCACTGGGCAGGGTAAGGAGGGGAAATCTTGGAGACAGAACTAATGTGATGATGAGAGGGTTTGAGTTTCTCTGACTGTAAAAGCTTAGACCACTGACAGGAAAGGGTGTGATATCTGCTGAATATTTTCCCCTCTGATTTACTGCAACAGCTTTGCAAGGTAAACAAGTAGCGTGGAGATGTTTGCCAGGCAGTGTGTTAGTTTATCCACCGACTATGTGGAAGATTCAGAGCCTTATGCAGGTTGGGTGTGTGTGCGTGTGTGTGTGTTTACTATAACAATAGCTGAATGAATGATAGCAACAGCCTGTGACAGTCAGCCTGGCTCATGTAGGAAGAGCATCATTTTTCAATTATTTCACAATGAAGTATTGATTACAATTCTATTGGGTTGAGTATTTTATAAAACAATTGAATGAACTGCAGAAGAACAACAATGTCAACCAAAGGGGGCGGAGCTCCACCAAGGCCAATCACATGCTCCTTAGTTGGGTCTGGGGTCCAAAGTTGTATGGGTTCCAATCGGCCCATGCTTTGCCCTAGTTTAATGAAAATCAAGCAGTTGTTTTTTCTGTAATGCTGCTCACAAACAAACAAACAAACAAACAAACAAACAAACAAATACAATTGGGTGGGGACTCAGGCAGGAAAACTGATCATATAATTCAACTTAAAGACTTAAAGCCCTTCTTAATAATAAACAATTGTATCTCTTTGTTATTCAGAGAGGTGTTTCTGTTATTTGGCCTACCCTCATTGATATTATTACAGTGGACAAGTTTATAGAAACGCCTCTCAGTATAATATAATACAATTCAACAAGTTAATTTGATTTATATATCAGCTTAAACCTTTACTAAAAGGCAGGGCTAGTGTAATGTACCACGGGGCGTCTTTTTTTCTGAATCAGACGCAGGAAGAGCACCAGATTTGTGTCCAGAAATGCGTCAAACTTTGCTTTGCAGGACCACTCTGGATGTGCGTGTCTGCTGATGTATACACATGAAGCAACACAACTAGTGATTTCATCTAAAACAAGTGTGTGATTGTTTTATGAATGTAAATGCATGGTGTGTGTGTGTGTGTTCGCCTGCCTGCCTATGTGATACCTTTCTGTCCATCGAAGGAAGCGCAGGATTATGACACTAAGGAGGGAACAGGCTACTGTGACAGCAGCAACTTCCTCACACACACATACACAGACCTACACACAGGCCCAGGTATTCAGAAACCCCCCACTGGCTTTTTATTCTACAACAGTTCACTCATCTTTCTCCGGGGACAAATTAGTTCCTCTGGCGTGACAGGCAGACAAAGAGCCGACAGGGCCCGACCTGCGTCACGAACCCCAGCATGAAAACAGAGTAACTGTTATTGCTCCATTCACAACTCATCTATGACCTTGCTGGCTGGTTTCACGGCTGGTTTCACGGCTGGTTTCACACATACAGTATGGTCTTGAACCCGGCTCTACCAACAGCACTTGCCTGGATTGTCAGGAAATGTGGTACACACATTCATCGGTCACCCTTTTCTTGTAGCTTTGGTTTATGATCAAATACCGATGACCCATCAGCCTCAGCTATGCTTTGTGTTCATTGCTAATTAGTAAATGCTAGCATGCTAACATGCTAAACTAAAATGTTGAACTTGGTGCACATTATACCTGCTAAACATGAGCGTGTTAGCATTGTGATGTTAGCATTAACTCCTACAGAGCAGTGTGGTGTGGACCTGTTTTAAGTAATGGAAAAGGAGATGCTATATATTTCCTGATATATTAAGTACATTTGTTGGCTCGATGTGATCTCTGATTGTTCTCTCCTTTCAAGCTGTCTTGGTAGTATTGCATCAACATTATTTTTGACTGATGAGGAGATACGGTGATGATGTGTTTAGGGTTTACTTCCTTTTTGCATTGAAATCCTTACAGAGTGTCTTATTGAAAGGTTGTTATGTGCAAAAATGATTTATTTACCTCCCTTCTTTCCCAAATCCTGCGCTTAAATGTTTCCCTTTCCTCTCTCCCAACTGCTTTTGGGAGGTTTGGATGGAAGAGGCTCTCTGGCAAGCCCCTTCTGACAAAACCTCTGGCTCAGACTGACTCTGCCCCCCCTACAACCTTTGAAGTAACCTGAAGCACATTTATAAGCTCACTTTGCCAAATGGCTAATTGTAATCAGATGCAAAAAAAGGGAATTTAACCGACCTGCACTAATACACTTTATAGTCCAATTTTACGCTGTAATATAATGAGTCCAACATCTCTTAGTTTGTGCCTTGAACCGTGGCAGATGATGCGCAATTTGTGGTGCTATCAGCGACCGCAATCTGTTCTTTGTGAGTTCGTCAACAAGTGTACTCAAACAATATTTAGAGAATAATTTACATAAGAGATGAGATTGTACATTTTCAAATGAGACATCAACAGTGTCATTACGTGGAACGAGGACACAGGCAAAGTGGTGTACTTAGACTCAGGTTTCTCTCTTATGACTCATTGTCAGTGAGATGTACTGTATAGTGCGAATCAGCACATACAGTACAAAATGTGCAAGTTGACCAAGTGCACACGAACGGCAACTTTTTCATACCTGTGTAAACACTTCATCTCCTGAGTTTAAACAGGCTAAGGCTTTAAGTGGTGTATCCAGTGTTGTGTTGTGCAAGGTGTTGGCTGGTCACGTATAAAAGGCTTTTGTACAGTGTATCATCAGAGAAATCAGTAAAGGGAGAAGAGTCTGTTCTTTAGGGATAGCAGATAAGACTTTTTACCTTCTTCCTCTCCGTCTGAGAAAAAATACAGACCTGCACTGTTTGCTCTACACTGGAATGTGTATGTTGTACCCAGGAACTACTTCCTTATGTCTGGCTGTGTGTATATGTGTGTACAATATGTGTCCGTACATCAGTCACACTGATAATGACCTGATGAAAGAAAGCTTTGTGAGTTTGCATTTTTCCCTCCCTTATTGAAGGTGCAAACTACTAAAATATTGCAGCTATACTTTTCACTGATTAGCAACACATGCATTTAAGCATTGTAAGTTTGTTGTGTTTACACTTGGGCTATGTCTTTCAGGATTACTGTGATGTATGAGATATGGGTCACATTGTGTTTCATAACCACAACCATCTCAGGAGAATAATTCACATATTTTGCTCAAGTAATAGCACTAACACCACACTGAGCTACTATTTTAAAAGTTTAAAAGTCATGCAGTTCCCATGCAGTACAATGTTCACTTCTATACTGTTATTTATTATATCGTTAGATTATTATTACACATACACATGCATTAATGCAAAAGCAGGATTGTACTGTTATAGTTGTTAGGGATGGAACTCATTTTTATCTATTTAACAATTCAGCTAATCTTTCCATGTAATGGAATAATAATGTTTTGTTTGTCCAGTTTTATGATATGTACGGAGAGGCATATTGTTGAAATTAGTTTGCCAATTAATGCATTTTTTTTTTTTTTTCACCAACAATTGCTGGATGCCAGCTGGATTCAAATCAGATTTTATGTAATGTTTTCAACGGTGAATTTCTAATGTGTGAGTAAACCAGAGAAACAAAAAGCTTGTCTTGAATCAGTTTTAGTTAGAAAATAAACCATGGATTCTGTGTTCATGGCTCAATACCCCAAACTTCCGGCTACAGACATTCATTCATATTTTACAGGGCTTGCTATCTTTTCATGAAATGGCAGGTGTCAGTTTGCTTGTTTTTACCCACAATGTGTCTCATTTATGAGGGGGACAGCTCATTATGTGGAGGACCCTCTTGTGTCATATGAACTTAACCTCGGGTCATGTATTATCCTCTTCAGCTCTCCATTGAGTGCTCCTCTCTCATTCTCTTGCTATAGTGTGTGTTGCACTGTACCCCAAATGGACATCCTGTTTTGAGTGTTCCCCTCACAGATTAAAGTTATGATTCTGGACAATGATCCACTCATACATATAACTCTTGTATGAGCTGTGGCCGAGTAAGGGCAGGACTAATGGGACTGCGGCAGATTGTCCTGCATTTTGTGTTATGTACAGCAAACGTAAAGTACATTTGCTAGTTGTTTATTTTTACGAGTTAGGACTCAAGACTTGATGATTAAAGGTATTTCGAATGTTTGACAAATAGATGAGTCCTGAAAGATTTCTCAATTGTGTTTCATCTTTAAGCAAAACCTAAAACCTTGATTTAGAAAGCATACACAAATGAACTCCCTAAGTGAATGCTTCTTCTCTGAAACAATGGATGTCTAATTGTATTGAATTCATCTGAAGCTCATTTCATCAGAGTAGTATTTCAGAGTAGTACAATTCCTCCCATCACTTGACCTTGACATAATCACCTGAGATTTGAATGGGTTACATTTTTTGAGTTTTTGTAATAACTGGTTTCCTCACACCATAACCACAACAACTGAAAACATGAGCTTTCCCTGACGCTACCAAGTACTTATTTGTATCTAAGTCTAATCGATAATAATAATTAAAAGAGATGACGAGAAAGAAAGTTGGCTACTTTCCCTTCATTTCCTTCCATTGCAATTCTTCCGAGCAGCCACACTGCATGTCCAACATTACCATCATCATCTCCACTATGTGTGACACATAATACCCCGGAGTTCAAAAGAAGAGTGGGAACCACTGCCCAGTACTAAACCACAACAGCCATTAAAGTGTCCTCTCTCTAGTTTGACTATTCCCTGCCAATAACACTGACTCGCTACTTTGAAATGTAATGTGTATGCAACCCTGTCTACTTTGACAAATGTGTGTGTGTGTGTGTGTGTGTGTGTGTGTGTGTGTGTGTGTGTGTGTGTGTGTGTGTGTGTGTGTGTGTGTGTGTGTGTGTGTGTGTGTGTGTGTGTGTGTGTGTGTGTGTGTGTGGTGTGTGTGTGTGTGTGTGTGTGTGTGTGTGTGTGTGTGTGTGTGTGTGTGTGTGTGTGTGTGTGTGTGTGTGTGTGTGTGTGTGTGTGTGTGTGTGTGTGTGTGTGTGTGTGTGTGTGTGTGTGTGTGTGTGTGTGTGTGTGTGTGTGTGTGTGTGTGTGTGTGTGTGTGTGTGTGTGTGTGTGTGTGTGTGTGTGTGTGTGTGTGTGTGTGATGTGAGGAGCTGTATGTTTGCTCTCAGAGAGGAGGTGAGGAATATCACGGCCCTCCTCCAAACCGCCTGGTCTCCTGCTCTGTTTCAGATCTTACCGTTGTTTATATGATACGACTCTTGGAGACAAGGTGACGTCGTTAATAATATTTTCTACCATAGCTTCTGTATCATACAGGTTACAGTAAATGTTTGTCTGAGAATGCATAGTAGTGTCATTTCTTACTCACTGCGGACTGGGTTATATAGCCAGTCTGGAAGTAGAGAAAAATAAAAGCTGTTTTTTAAACTTGTTGAGGATACCAGACAGAATAAGAAAGTTTATTATTCACATTTTAAACCATAACTCAATGAATTATTAACACAGGTTGCCATCTGGAATGTTACATCTGTTACTCAGTATGTTTTTTATTTATTTTTTGCTACAAAATGGCTTAAATGATTGTATAAACATAGTTGCCGATCTTAGTTGAAGTTTCTGTTGATTGAGAAGTCAATTAAAAGACTAATTGTCGCTGCTCGATGAGAGTACAGAGAAGGACGTCTTGACATTCCTCCCAAAACAAAACAAAAAAATGTCATACACTGTTATTGTTGTTGGTATATTTCTAATCTTCACCTATAAAGGTTTACATACATTTCTTTAATAATGATACGCTCTGTCCTTTGCTCCCGTCCAGGAATTTGTTTTTTTGTCTTTTCTTTTTAGTTTGTGATGATAAATGAATAGGCACCCTCAAAGAGACATGGGTCGAGGTACAGATACTGTAGGAAGAGAGAAATCTATTTGGAAACTAGAAATGTGTTGCATACGATGTTAGTTCATTACCACCATGTGAAGGAAAGGTACACTCATGTCAATGCCACTCCTGTGCTCTCTTTGTCCTTTGTCCTACTCTGTTTGTCTTGCTTGTAATAGTTGTTTTGCAATGTCTTATTGCTTTTATTATAATGTGATGTTAACAAGATAATGGTACAGGACGTTCTGGCTTATGCAAAGTTGTTGGGTGGTAGACTGTTTAACTTGTTATGTTACAAAGACAGAGTAAATATATTGGGCATTGCGTGTGATTGCTATAAAGTACCTGTTCCTGATGTTGCAATGGCTTGACCCCTGGACCAGCTATTATTGAATCCATCATTTTATATTGTGTGTGAAGTTCTTCCTAGAATAATGTAATTCAAAAATATCACCAATAAATGCTATAATGTAACTTGAATAATTTAAATGAAGTTGACATCCATCAGAGGACGGAACATAAACAGTCAGACCCTCATATCATTTTTAACAAACCCAAATCAAAGGAAGTGTAACAGTTGTGTACCTCTTTAGAATTTTTTTCCGCTATTTAGGATATTTGTAACTTTGCTACAGTACAAATAGAGTTGATGGATTTACTAATTATTCGACCACAAATTGAATATGATAACTTTACAACATCTGTCTTGGGATTGTATATAAAAAAATATCCTCTTGGCTTACTCAGAAATGTCTACTAACTTCGCACTGTCCCTTTCAATAAACTAATACAAAATATAAAGTATACAAGTATTAGCTAGCTAGCTCAGTGCCTTGGTGTAACTCTCCGCTTCTATAGATTTGAGATCAGTCGGCAGCCTGCTGTTTAGCTAGATATCTATAACTGGTGTAGCATCTCTGCATGTTTTGATAGCCATGTCATCTCAAATAAGGAATCGAAAGGTGCCAGCATTAGGTCACATTTCCCCATCCTCCTGCCCTCACACTCTCAGTTGTCAGTCAGGTTCCCAAAAGAGGGTTGGAGGTTTCCATACTGAGTGGCTTTCAGAATAGCTGGCACAAGCTTTTCAAAAGGAATAATTTTCCAAAGAGTGACCGTCTCTTTGTGCCTCTCTGTCTTCATACAGTTATTTAAAGTCAAACATAAGCCTCTGATGATCTAGTAGTGGTGAGTTTGTTGTTCAATTGAAAGTAATCCCAGTGTTGAAACATGGCCAGATTTGACAGGCCTGGCCCTGGCTTCAAAACATCCTCAGTGTCATAAATAAGCTGTAGTGCCAAGTGTTTACCCGACTCAAAGCTCTCTATACCCGCTGGCACAGACTCCCCGTGGCTCCCAGCCGAGGGAGATCCAGAGCTGAGTTTTAGGAAAAGACCCACATGGTTGTGTTGATGAGTGTTTGTGTATGCAGGGTTGGTTGAGTCATAATGATGTTATCAGTTATTCAGCATCACCTTTGAGTCTGCTTGTTGATTTAGTACTTTTATCATTAGAATTAACTTGTTTAAGTCAGCAGGACTTTCAAAACAAAGCAATTGGTTCAGAAATGATCACCTGTGTCGTTTCACCTAGTTATTTGTGATAGATAAGGTTTTGTTCATAATAATGTAACACTGCTTTAAATGCACCATTTGTCAATATTGTCTAAATTTGACAAAAAATATGTTGAGCTTATTCGTTTTTTTGTGCCTTTTTAAAAGCATCTTAGTTTGTTGCAAATGCTTTATCAAATGCGTGCAAAAAACCCATTGCCAAAATAAAATTGGCTCTAGGAAAAAAAAGTATTAGTTCTCTCTCTTGGAAGAACAAACCTAATTTTGGACTGCTAACAGTCTGTGTGCAGTCAACCATGGCTGTGTCTAACTATGTCATCTTCACTAATCCTGCAATGTAAGACATGATGTCATTTAGACTCTGGAAAACAAACCTTTCACATCTGGTGTCAAGAGCAAACAGTCTGAGGCAAGAGACTTCACAGGGCTCAAGGAGCATTTGCTTCAAAATATCGATAAAATGTTCTTTTTATATTAATTATTGAACCTGTGTCATGCTCTTTTCCAAGAAATGTGCAAACTCTAACAAAATTATGTAGTTGATTTATGTATAGCTGCAACCACATAAATATGTTTTCTTAATTATTAATTTGTCTAACAAATACATACACACAAAAAGGTCACACAATTAAGAACGAGTTACAGATAGATGACTTTTTACGGATATTTTAATCCTCGATACTGTAAATGAGTTTAGGCATGCCACTGAAAAGCATTTGCACTTTAATGCTAAGAACACCCACGTCACTCAAAATCTGTGTCACTTCCCTCTTTCAGTAAAAGAGAATAGCTCTTCACAGAAAGGGGTTTCATGATTTCATTTTGGTTTCTTCTTCCTTTTTCTCTTATAAAACTATAATCACACATGCACTTCCTCATACCTATCTTCCCTGGAATCAGTTAGAGCTTCAAAGTTCTGCACTATACTGTAGTAATATGTGAGTCTCTGTTAGAAAATATACAACACATTTTCAAAGACTTGTCAGCCGTCCTTTGTGACAACTGACGGGCTAGGAAATCAGTACCATGTGGCTTTGTGCTATTTCAGCCAGACATTACTCCATTCCAGTTGTTGTTTTGTTATTTACTTTGACTAGAGTCGAATTCCATGTCGGGTTTTAGCTGCGGCCTGCCACAGAAAGAGAGTGCAGGTTCAGAAAGCTGGAAGCATGCACTCTGCAAGTATTTGAATTATGCCATTGACGTCAGCACAGTCATAAAGTAGACTGCTGCCCTTCCCCTGAAGTATTCCCCTGCCAGCAGGCCTGTTCAGCTCAGCGCAGATGGATTCAAACGCTCTCTGCTTCACAGACCCGCTCTTTTGTTTGTGGGTTTTTGGATAAGCAAACCCCCCCCCCCAGCATGCCAAAAAACACCACCGCTACCACACCCTCTTTGTGGAACAGGACAGAAAGCCGCCTTTTCAAGATGACTTCAATAATAAAATACCCCCACTTCAATTCAATTGCTCCTGATTATTATCAACAAAAAAACAATACAGACAAACTGGGATTTTGTTATCATTACTCTGCGGTCACATTGTTGATGTTCTGGCAGAAGTAGGATCAAGATATCTTTTATTTTTCTGAAATTCCTACAAGACCGTGATGCCACATGTCTGTTAAGTTGTATTTTGGATGAAACATGCATTTAATCTTGATTCAATCAGGAGGTTTGATTGTGCCAATATGAACAAACACAGTCAACCTTGTTGCCAATAGTCTTTATTAGCTCAATTAGATTTTGTTAGATTGTTTGGGATACACATAAACACAGACGCAGAGACATTGAGACACCATGCCTACCCATCATGAGAAGGCATGCTGTGTCGAGTTTGTTTGAGGATTGTCTCAGCTGGTCTTAATATGTTTCTGGAGACACTGATGTTTCGTTGCACGCACACCCCATTTGTGCCTGCTCCGTCCCAATCTGGATCAACCTTGCCTGACTCCATTAAGAGGCCTGCCATCTAAAGAAGACAAGATAATGTTAATAAGACAGTCTTTTTGATCTTGGCAAGTGTTTTGACCCAAATTATGTTTTGGCTTGGCCTCGATAAAATTGTTATTCAGATACAGCCAAGAAACGGAAGGAGCCCACGTAAACCAAGCCTCTGAAGGTTGTTTACTTCCTCATAATTGGAAATCAAAACCTGTAAAAGTGATCTGAGCCCTGGTTGAGAAGCGCCACAGAAGCTGCTGCGCCTGCTGTATTTCAGGATGTAACACAACATGTATTACATGGAGCGGAGGTGGGATAAGTACTCAGTTTTGTACTAAAGTAAAAGTAGCAATACTAAATTGTAAAAATACTCTGTTACAAGTAAAAGTCTTGCATTCAAAATCTTACTTTAGTTAAATTACAAAAGTATCGGAATCAAAATATACTTAAAGTATCAAAAGTACTCATTATGCTTAATGGCTAATTTCATAAGGTGTCTATAACAGCTGGTTACGGTATTTTGTATCTACTTGATATACTGCTGCTGGATTTCTTAACCTATAATTATATTAGATACTAGATCTTTTTGAAATAATAATGCTTTGCTAATAATCTAAATCTGTAAAGTAACTTAAGCTGTCTGATAAATGTAGCTGAGTGAAAAGTACAATAATGGCTTCTAAAATGTAGTAGAGTAGAAGTATAAAGTAGCATAACATGGAAATACTCAAGTAAAGTAGAAGTACCTCAAAATTGTACTTGAGTACATGTAATTAGTTACTTCCCACCTCTGGTATGGAGTAGCCCATTGTAGTAAAAAAAAAGTCACAACATTTTTCATAAGAATTGAGTTTAGGTAATTGATCAAACTTTTCCCCCTGATTTATAAGCTGAATCAGGTCCAGCAGCTGCATGCCAGCCCATTCTGATTATGCAAAGCCTTTCCTAATGATTTAGAAAATATCTCTTCACCCTTGACATCAGATTCATCCCTGCACCAACAAAAAACCTCAATCATAACTGTAGAAGCTTATTTGAAACCTAAAGAGCAAAAAAAGCCCCACAAACAGCGACAGAAGTTTGGCTAAATGGGTTCATGGCTCCTCTGATCCATGCTAATCAACCCGCAGGCTAATGCCAGACAGCGTGACAATGAGACCCATTCAGTCCAGTCTGTACTGTTGCTCCCCATGTGGGAGTTCAACCTAGGTAACACAGACAAAGCCTGGTCTGTTGCTGTGTGTTTGTGTGTATGTGTACACATGTTTGAGTGTATAGAAGCAGAGAGTAAGAGAGTGAAACACTGTGGTGTGAAGGAGCAAAAAGGGGGGGAAGAATATGTGTGTGTTTATGAGAGCAGGAGTCAAAACAGATGGAGAGAGTGAGTGAGAATGCAGCTCAAGGACAGGACGGTGTTACGCTCACAGGTCCACAGAGTGCTGATAGGACGGACAAACTGGCTCATTGACGTATGTCTGTTTTATCAGAAAGAATAAGAGAGATTTAGGAACAAACATTTAAGGTTTTCACAACAGAACATGACGACCAGGCAGATAGCAGTGGATATTGTACTGTATGTAAGAGAGAGGAAGACGCACATCAGGAACCTGTGATGTCAGACTCTCTGTCTGTGTGTGTGTGTGTGTGTGTGTGTGTGTGTGTGTGTGTGTGTGTGTGTGTGGTGTGTGTGTGTGTGTGTGTGTGTGTGTGTGTGTGTGTGTGTGTGTGTGTGTGTGTGTGTGTGTGTGTGTGTGTGTGTGTGTGTGTGTGTGTGTGTGTGTGTGTGTGTGTGTGTGTGTGTGTGTGTGTGTGTGTGTGTGTGTGGTGTGTGTGTGTGTGTGTGTGTGTGGTGTGTGTGGGGGGGGGGTGGGGGGTGTGTGTGTGTGTGTGTGTGGGTGTGTGGTCTGTCTGCCTGCCTGTGTGTCTGCCTGCCTGTGTGTCTGTCTGTCTGCGTGCGTACGTGCGTGTGTGCGTGTCAATGGTCTTATGTGCAAGGCATAACTGAAAATAAGCAATATATTTTTCTTTCAGACGAAAGCTCTGTGTGTCTCAGTTGGGTCTGAAGCCCCATTAAGTCTAGGTTAAAATCATTTATATTTGCCGTTATCATCAGTCCCTCAATGCATCATTACAGATGACAAATTACAGGAAGCTCACATGATTATCCAAGAAATATTGGATATGTCAGAATTGGCTCATATTTGTAATTTAGTTTTATGTCATTGTAAATTGAATATGTTTGGTGTCTGGACAACTTTGGCTTCGGTGAACTGGGCTTTTTTTACCGTTATAATTGATAATTTATTTTAAAAATGTATATCAAATTTGAAAATATGTCTTGATGGGACTTAAATAAACAGATGCCAAAACTCTCTTGGATGGAAATAGATGGGGGTGCCTAAAGTGCAAACAGCATGCATGAGCACTTTAGGCACCCCCAGTAATAATGTCCTTCCCAGCGTCTACAGTGCACACGCATGCTGTATGCTGCATGATGTGTGCACTATAGGCTTCAAAACCCCAAACTTCTCAAGAAGAATACATCCTGTCCTATAGTCCCATCCATAAGTGTGCGGTCTAAAATCCTTATGAAATACTGGACTTTCTAAAACAAAATTCTCCCAACATGAAAACTCTCCTATTCTCCCTCCACCTGGAGACAGTTTGATTAACACGGCAGAGCATTTCCGCTGTTATTCCAAAGACTCTGTAAGGGATCTGGTATCACTGTCCACCCTTTGGGAGTTTTTGCATGCTACATGGATTTATGGCTTTCCGTGTTGTATTCCCACTGAATTCTGTAGTTAATCAGAAAGGAATGTGTACATCTGTATGTCAAGGGGAGTGTGTGTGGTGTGATCAGAATTGACTTCAGCCACAAGCTAACCTGGGAATAGCCGAACAAACATTTCCTGCTGGCAGTTACATAAAGTAAATTATTTCTTCAACACAATTTAAATTCATCACCATTTTCCGATTAAAGTTTTTTAACAGTTTTTAACCTTGATTTAAAACCAATTGTTCTACATTTTGTGCTAAGCATTTATTCACTCTCTTTTGATCTATATCAATGATGTTAAACTCTCGTACAAACAAATTTGAAGTTGTCGTTCTTACATTTTTCTAAATGTATTAAATTATATACAATTTTTACTAGAAAATGCAGACAGTTGAGTTTTTTAAAACTTTGAACAGAGCCAGGCTAGCCGTTTCCCCTTGCAGTTTCCAGCCATTATGCTATGCTAAGCTAATCAACTAGTCTTTAAACAGGACAGCTATGTCATGATGTGTAGATCTTCTCATTTAACTTTTGGCAAAAAATGTACAGTATTTTCCAAACTCCAAATTATTCAATAACCTCCATTTGAGGTTGGTACAGTGACCTGCAAGTGAGCCAAGGCCAAGGCGACATCATAACAAGTTGTAGACAAAACAATACAAACTAAGTCAAATAGACAAAACAAGAATAAAACACACAATGCTGCAAAGTTAACGATAATCAAATAGAAACCTTCACTGTGGCTCGCTATCGGCTTCCTTCATTAAATGTACTTTTGTAAACTATTCCAAGTGGCTACAGCAGAAAACATGAAAGCTGTTTTGCTTAATGGAAAGAGAGCAAATATACAAACGTGTAGTTTGACATACAGAGATGAGTATTGTTTGAAAAGTTGTTGCAGTTATACTTTAGCCTAATGCCACATTAAAACAAATCTGAATTCCTAATCAGTCAGTCAGCGTCCAAAATGTGTCCACTGCTGCTTCTGGAGGGTCACCACATGAAAAAGGCCCCAGTATGCTTTACCAACACTGCATTACTGTGATGCTTTAACCGGCCATGACTGCATTAAAGCTGCAAATTCACAAGTGGTGAACAGTGTTCAAATCTTCCATTGCAACATAATGTCCAGTCATTATTTCCTTCCCTTCTGTTTATTATTCACAACCGCAGGGCAACAAAATCCTGATACCATCTATTGAGACATTATTTGTATTCCGCCTCCCTGTAAATCAGATAAATGAGCTGTAATGAAACACAGAGTCATGATGTCATTTAGTCACTTCTCAGAACCCAGCAGAAATGTTTAACTCATCTCACGAATCAGGGCCGCAATTCTTCCCACTTTTCACAATACTTCTTAGTGATCAATGCTATGGTGTGCATTTGAAGTCATTATTTGGCTTGTAATGAGTGGAGAAGCAGCGCTGCCCTCTGATCTTTGTTAGGAAGTGTTGTGTAACTGCCTGCAGGGATCAGATACCCAGTTATTTTGTAAAGCAATGGATGTCACACTCTGACTCTGTCTCCCCTGTTAGAGAACCTGGCACTGCATGCGTATAAGTATGGTTTCTCTTTATGTGTTTGTGGTCTGTTAACAGTTTCACATAAAGACATCTTACTCAATACATTGGTAGAAAAAAGGAAGATTCATTTATGAAAGAGAGATTGTCTTCAAATGACGTCTTAGCCTTTGTGGTCATAAGTGCTCTGCTGATTTAACCTCCAATCTCCACAATACCATATAGACGTTGTCAGATGAAAGTGCACTGCAGCCTTCCTACTCTGCTGCAGCTAGCATCACAACACAGGCAGGAAACTGACTATCCCCAAAGGAGGATGACAGATGCAGCTGTCACAAAGACACACACAAAAACACACACACACACACGCTTCAAGTCCTCTAGTATGACGTCCTTGGGCACATTCAATCTGATAACAACATATGCCTGTACATGTACACGTGTTGTGATTTTTTTGTGTGTGTGTGTGTGTGTGTGTGTGTGTGTGTGTGTGTGTGTGTGTGTGTGTGTGTGTGTGTGTGTGTGTGTGTGTGTGTGTGTGTGTGTGTGTGTGTGTGTGTGTGTGTGTGTGTGTGTGTGTGTGTGTGTGTGTGTGTGTGTGTGTGTGTGTGTGTGTGTGTGTGTGTGTGTGTCTGGCTGCTGGAGAGAAGAAACCTCACATAAAGTCCTGCGTTAATAAATCCACAGAACGTCATACACTTAGAAATGCTATTGAAATCAGGCTTAGTATATTACAAATAAAATAAGATGTTTTTTGACATACATTAACTACAACATTCATATTTTGATTAAAATCTAACATAAAAATGTGTGTCTCTTTTAACTTGATCTGAGAGACAGTCAAAGAAAAACAACCAATGACTCATGGATAGACACACTAAGAGGAACACCTGTAATACATGTCGTTGTTTTTGCAGAAACCATCCATACCTCATACTTCATACCATCCTATATCCATAATGGTGACTTAAGTGTCAAAACTGTCTTTAGTTTCTATTTGAACAGTTTACATTTTTGTTGTTTTTAGTTCACTTCTGGTGGAAATATTGTTTCTTATCCTGCTAGTGAGTCATAAACTAAACTGAATATTGACTCTTGATATACCATGGCTTGGCCTCCCTCAGCTGGAAAGTACATGTTTGTGTCTGAGTGCAATAATGAAACATCATAATTAGTGTGTATGTACAGTTCAGCTGTGTTTCTGCGTGTTTTCCGGTCTGCCCCTGTGGGACAGACTCTGTAGATCTGAGCGCTGATCAGAAAGGTCCTTGTATCGGGGTGGAGGCGGTGGAAATCCCCTCTTAACGTGTGTGTGTGTGTGTGTGTGTGTGTGTGTGTGTGTGTGTGTGTGTGTGTGTGTGTGTGTGTGTGTGTGTGTGTGTGTGTGTGTGTGTGTGTGTGTGTGTGTGTGTGTGTGTGTGTGTGTGTGTGTGTGTGTGTGTGTGTGTGTGTGTGTGTGTGTGTGTGTGTGTGTGTGTGTGTGTGTGTGTGTGTGTGTGTGTGTGTGTGTGTGTGTGTGTGTGTGTGTGTGTGTGTGTGTGTTTTTGTATGCTGTTTCCCTTAGTCCGTCTGAGGCCATGAGATCACACAGAGCAGACTGCTGTAACTTAAGTATTTGATGGTATGCAGCAACATGTCCCTTCTGTTAAAACAAGTGGGAATATAAAAGCATGTATGTGTCGCTAACAATCAGGGAGTGTTTAACTGTAATTCCTAAATCCCCTTTTTTCTTGTATAAGCAACATTTGGATGCAGTGATGAAAGCATTAAAGCATCAGCATGAAAACAATCAGCCTCTCAATTACTCTGTGGTACATTTAAAAAAAATCATATTGCTATTTATTTATTTTTCCCCTACACCAAACATTAATTAGACAAATGTAAAAAAATGAATGGATATTGTATCCAGCACCAATCTTTTATATATTACATTTTTGACATTTTGAGACAAAAATGTTAAATGCCTACCCTTTACAGGCATTTCTGTTTCAATCATCTTGTCCTTAAATGTAAACCTTATTTATATAGATAGTCTTACCCTTTAACCCTGCAGATGTTTCCCAGAATCTATCAAATGATGTCATTCAATTACAAATAACTCAGGAACAGTGAAGCCAGTTAATGCTTTGCAAAGATTTTAGTTGAAACTTTTTGGTCATTAATATCCAATTTTCCTCTGAAGGGAAGTATGTAAACCCTTCGATTAGAAGTGGTGCAAGTTATTATCTAATGCCTCAATGCTTAGTACATCAATTCTTAGTTTTTTATTTGATTGGTGGTAAACTGAGTGGAGTGAAAACGGATCAGAGTAAGACTGTTATACAAGCGCCATAGTTAAGTGGATCTGGCAGCTACCTTCTGTAGAGAATGGATTTAGTTTGTGGGGACCCTCAAGAAGTTGGGCTTGTGACCAGTGTGAGGTCCCGACTCACTTAGCAAGATTGTACAGCTCTTTACCCATTTTTGTGGGTTTTAAAATCAAAGTCATGAACGTGGTTAAGAGCTCAAGCAATAAATCTATTCAGTTTTACCCTGATGCAGCCTCACCACCACACACACAAACACAAGTCACTATGTTGATCACATCAGCATCCTCCAGCCCCAAAATGAAACCCAATGTAGTTTTGTGAAAATATTACAGCTTGAAACTGTGTCTTACTGTCAGTTTGGTATGGCAAACGGTTCTGAATAACACAGTGTCTATCTGACTCTATGGCTAACCGCCAGCCAGATGTGTAAACCCGAGCTGTAGCCAATGCTTGTGTCTCCTTCAGGTCTAACAAAAAATGCTGAATGCTGTCCCTTCTCTTTTCTCAAACGTTTGATTACAGCATTGTTTAAAAGTAAACCAATGTTTTTTTAGTTACTTTTCTTCTTTTGATTGCATATTGTTACATTTCTAACAGCACTACCAACACCAGTAGATCTGTGGATTACAAACCATTGGCAATGTGCATGTGCAGAAAAGAACCAACTCCTTAAGTATTCACATCATTTTCACATATTCACATAAGTTTAACAGTTGCAAAAAGGGATAAAAACACTTATCAGCGGTATTACTTCTGTTGAATTTATTATGTATTAGCATATAAAGATGAACCTAAGTAAACTGATTTACTGAATGTGTTATCCTGCTTCTAGCATAATCTTAAATTTCCGCTCTTTGTAAGCAGTATGGAATTTAAAGCTTGGTTATTGGTTGTTACATAAATGTTCTTCTGCAGAAGTTTTTATTGTACATTTTGTCTCATTTTTAACAAAGAACTGGGTACTTTAATCACACAATTTCTCATCTGGTGTACAGATGATTCAACCGTGAGAAAGTCATGCTCAGGGAGTCGCCTTGGATGCGCTTTGATTGCAATTCACCAGAGAATGAGCAGAACTTCTGAAACACTGGGGAGAGAAAAAACTCCCCCCTACTTTCAATACTAATTCTTGCATGTTTGCTCCTCATAAGTATAGAATAACAAAAACAAGCTCACCATTCGCACATAAGAGTTTAAAAGTTCAAAGAAAACTGTTCCATAGGATGAGAAGGACCTTGCTATGCTTTGCAAAAACACAAACCACCTCAGAAGTGCTGAGAGTACGGAGAGGAAACATCTCAAATGAGTGTAAACTGTTCTGACATCAGACGCTTGTGGAGTTAAACTAAACACACACTCCCTCTCTTTCTCTCACTCCCCCCCACCAGAGTGAGGGAAGGCTGTGGGCAGAGTGCCAGGTGCCTCTCATGTTTGGGAGAGCAAACAGGCACATGCCTTTGATGGCGAGGAGATCAGAGCAGGGGACACATTCTATGTGGCCACGCTAAGGTCGCCGCAGTGCGCACCCTGCTGCCATGTTGTGCTCTGCAGCTAGGAGACCAGGAGTACACACAATGCAGGGGCAGCAGAGTGTGTGTGTGTGTGTGTGTGTGTGTGTGTGTGTGTGTGTGTGTGTGTGTGTGTGTGTGTGTGTGTGTGTGTGTGTGTGTGTGTGTGTGTGTGTGGTGTGTGTGTGTGTGTGTGTGTGTGTGTGTGTGTGTGTGTGTGTGTGTGTGTGTGTGTGTGTGTGTGTGTGTGTGTGTGTGTGTGTGTGTGTGTGTGTGTGTGTGTGTGTGTGTGTGTGTGTGTGTGTGTGTGTGTGTGTGTGTGTGTGTAACCTTGACACACAGTTGTAGGTTATAGTGGAAAAACATCAACCATAGGATCAGGACTGTAATATTGACTCTATATTCATTCAAAAATGTGTCAGCAGTGACTTCAACCCTTACTTGATTTTGGTCATAATCACACTCGTGTGTTAATAATATTTTAGGAGAAGTCTTTAACTACATTTGTAGTCATGCAAGTGGCTAAATAAAAATGATCTACCTATCAAATATTATTGGCTTGAACTTAGATAAACTTGGATTCTATTAAAAGACCTGGAGAACATTCTTATTTAACATTCTATTTTTTCTTCTTTGTTATCATTTAGGTTTAGGCTAAATTGACCCATACTGTCTCTACATGTATATTATCTTTGATTAGTTATGGTGATTTAGTTGTTTTAATTTTGTTTTAAGTATTGGATTATGTCTTTTACTTGTGTTGCTCTACAATCACTTAATGCTGCATTATTTAAGACAAAATGTTATATATTATTTAAATTAATATGAAACATGAAGGTGAACAAATTAGGATTTAATGACTAATCATTCTGCAACTATTTAAAAAAGCGGTTAGAATAAACTTCCCTTAAAAAATGCAGTGTTAAGATTTTCTTTGTTCTTCCTTTTTGTGTTATATGATAGTTACCAGAATACTGTATATTACATTTTTCAATCAAACACAACATTTGAAGACTTTTTATTTACTATTTTCTGACATTGTATTTACGAATCAATTATTCATAAAAAGAAAATGATTGTGATAATGAAATACGATAACCAGTAATTTACCCACTTTTTTAATAACTTTAATTATTGCTATACTGTATGACTTAAATTAAAAAGAACAAACAAATGCTTTACAAAGAAAAAACAACACAATGCATAACCACACAATAGCAAACACACTGTGGCTGCTTAAAGTTACGGAAATATTCAGTTCAGTTCTGGTAAAATTGATACCTAAGACAGTTCCTGTTATTTTGTATCCGGGCTACATATCTTCAGTGGTTGGTCCTGTGACTGTGTAAGCACTGGCACTGCAAAACCACACCTTTCCTTTATTCACCAAACCAAAATGACAAATGTTATCGACTACGCATGAACTCATTAAAACTTAATGCGGGGTCCCACCCGAAACTGATAGGCCCAACAAGTTGGTGCCTCAGCTCAAGAAACAATATATGGTGACTGTCCATAGTCAAGATGGGGTTGTGATTACACAAATTATCCGTCGATTATCTTCGTACAGTATTTTTTTATGTCATTTTGAGAGTTGAAAATGAATTCCCAAAAAGTATGCTTCGGCCTTATCTGTATTTTCACATGTGTAGATTTACAGGTGTCTGTTTCCTGTGAGGTGGTGTAAAGTGCGTCTGTGTGGTGAGGGTGAGGGGGTATTTGGTTTCCTGCTAGGAGTTTGACTTCATGTAAATGACTTGAGGGCCTCAGAATGTGAGAGTGCGTTTTGTTTTTGTGTGTGTGTGCTTGTCTGTGTGTCTGCAACTTTCCTACTCCACTCTGCTGACAGCTGTGAGTCCGACACAGTAACTTCCCCACAGCTAAACCCTCCTCATGATAAAGAAGCTCTGCAGCCGGGTGCCCCCTCTCACCGCTCCCCCTCCTCAGCAGCAGCTGCAGCAGCAGGCGCCCCGAGTGGGACCCGTGGGTGGATGCTGCCTGGGAGTGGCTGGGCAGCGCTCTGGCTCCATGTGCACTGTCTGTTCTAACTGTGTGCCTCTGTGTGGTGGTTGCTTGTCGACAGATGAGGCGTACCAGAAGCTGGCCACGGAGACGATGGAGGAGTTGGACTGGTGTCTGGACCAGCTGGAGACCATCCAGACCTACCGCTCCGTCAGTGACATGGCTTCCAATAAGGTAGGCAGGCTCCATCATGTGATTTGTATTATTATATTCTTCTTCTGGCTAGCCTTAATTGATTAAGATACACTTTTGCTTTTAAACAAACCCTGCAAAAAGCACTGATCCTAAAGAGGGGAAGAGAATCCAGGGATACTCTTGCTGTAAACACACATGAGCTTAGCATGACCTTGGCAAAGTCAACAAAGTTTGAACAAGTGCAGTAAGAAGAGGTTTGTTTTTTTTAGAGGCTGAAGTAAGCAGTGTTGGTCTAAACGCACAGTTGTATGACTGAGACTGGATGTCACTCATCACATGATTTCTGCCTGAACCAGCATCAAGCTCCATCCTTTTTTTCTTTTTCTTTTTGTGCAAATATTATCTGACTAAAGGAAGTGTGGCTTTAATGTCTTGACCCGCTGTGGTCCTCTTTTCATCTTCCCCGATAATCCACTTTTCATCGTCCACTGGTTATTCTGTTGCTTCTGCGTCATTGATTGGGTGTGATGTGCACCAAGGTTTCATTCCTGTTTTGTTTTTTTAAATGACCCATTTAACCATATTACTCACTGACAGGGCTCATTGCACAACAACATTTGGCTGTCTCTATAAGATGTATTACTTATCAATTAATCTCCTAATTGTACATGTATCTAAGAATTGCTAATTATGATTCATGTTTTAAACATTTTTAATATAAATATATAGGAAGTAGGAAGTTACAGATTTTACAATATCAATATACTCAAATCAATACTTAAAGATTTTACGACTTGCTTGTGGCAGAACAATCCCGGAATACTGCTTTACTGTATATGCCGTGTGGTAGCTGTTTGTAAGAGTGCCTGAAAACAGTTTGTTAAGCAAGCCAAGAGGATAAGCTTGTTATTTCACATAAAATTGGACAACAGGATGTGAGGGATCCCGCAGTGGGTCAAACACAATAAACTAAAGCGGAAGAGCGAGTGTGTGTGTGTGGTGTATATGTATGTTTATGTGAATGTGCGCGTGTCTGTATGTGTGAGGGCAGAGTGACTCTCTCTTCCTGTCTCCTTCCTGATCCCCCTCTCTCTCTCCAGACGACAATAGACGTCCCATCATGCCCATTTAGATGGTTGTGTTTATTTATCCTATTACTGTCGTCATCTGGACATACATCCAACACAGTCAGCTGGACTGGTTTTGGTTTGAACACATGGACTGGATAAATACTATTTACCACTTTAAACAACAGACATGATATGACAAACAATGGATTTAAGGCTACAAGACAACTGAATAACACAGGAGAGTTCTGTTGGAGCATAATGTGTTCAGGGTTTTTCAAAAAAGAATAAAAAGTCTCACTTTTTTATTATATTCATAACTGTGGTTAAGCTGCTGATTCATATTGACCTCACATATGTGGACTTGTGGGACAAATGATCTCACTGTAGACTGTAATTTTAGCACTTTTGCAATCACAAAATATTTGGCAAACATTAACCGCAGGTCATGATTGATTTCAGGAGCCTCTCCAACTCGAAAAATTCCAAAATATCCCAACTATTGATTAATAGAAGAACAGTTCTGGTTTTTAACCAGCAAACCCAGAAAAATATTACCTTTAAATTTACCTTTTAAGAATGTTGCAAATTGAGATGTGTTTCTCCAGACATTTAGCCAGCAATGTGAGTGCTGGACGTGACTGGTCAGGTGGCACAATGTGCTTGTTGTGTATTATGACCTTTTCTCATTACTGTGACTTTGGCATGTGGGTGAATGCGTACTCGCACGTAACCATCTGATAAGGACTCTTTCAAACATGTCTGGCATGAACTTTTTGTGTTTGTGTGTGTTTGTGTGTGTTTGTGTGTGTTTGAGTGTGTACGTGGTTCTGTGTCCATATTGACATTAGGTTAATCCCATTGATATCTAAGCAGTCTTACTCCTAGCCTTGTTTTCACAGTAAGCTAAAACATTACACAACTGCTGCCGCTCTGTCATGTGGGGCGTAAAACTCGACCTGGTTTTATTAACATGAACATGCCACTCAGCTAATGTGACCCCTCGACTACCTGTTGTGTGAAGATGGAAAACTGTTATTCAAGCTGTGTCACAGTATGGAACATGAGTACGTGGGAGGTGAAATTTGAGAGGCTGTGGCTGTACCTTCAAGGTGAAGTGCAGGCTGTCGCTGCACCCGACTGTCCTCCTTGTTATGAATGGCTGACGTAGACATGTCAAGGCCTGTTGTGAGTTGGAATATTTCTCTGTGTTGTGGCTGTTTGGGTCTAGGGATGAAATGATAAATCAGGTATCTGTTAGGCAATTGGCACAAATAATTTGTCAACATTTGTTGTTAATTAAGTAATCAGTCAGCAAAAAAATATATATATATATTGCTGTTTGATTTTAAGTTGACAAATTAGTTTCTTCCAGCTTTGGGAATGATAGGAGTTTTTAAGAAATTAGTCTACAGAATATTTGTATTGATTAAGTCACTTTTAAAACATCAGAAAAATGTAAATTGCTAATGAATTAATAATTAACTCTCACAGTTCTCTGGTGTTACCGTTTGTAATTTCTGTAAAAAAAAAAAAAACACAAACAGGTGCGATATTTTATAAAGGATGTTATTGGACTTTATTAAATTGCAGATCAACAAATGTCTACCATGGTTCATAAATATTCACCACCCGCAAACATGATGAAAGAAACAATTATAAATATATGTAAATACTGTAGTTTCAACACAGAATTGTGGTATCTCTTTACACAACAACACAGGTTGAAAGAAAATCAATTGTGGCTCGTGGCACACATTGGATTTTCTATTGTGCATTACAACAAAGTCCTACATTTTTCTTTCACCTCAAATTTGTGCATTTTTTCTACAAATGTATAAAGGCAGCATAAGAGTGCTTTTGGTTATATTCCATATGAAGGCATGCTACTTTTCAAGTTAAAGTAATCACCTGTGTCTATCAAAACAGGAAGTGTTTTAGTCATCAGCATGGATTTATAAAGGGTGATCTCAACAGTGTCGACCCCAGAGCTATAACTGCTGGCTGCAGGAGTCGTGAACAGAAAGCTTAGAAGCACAAGAGGCAAGAGGCGGGACTACCCCCATGAGGGAGTGTGTATGAGCCAGAGGTCTGTCTCTCTTGCACTCACACAGTCAACCATTGCTTCACATACAGTACACAGGGTGTGAGGTACAGCCTAGTCAGACCTCGAAGCCCAAAGTGAGTCACTAGAGCTGTTGCGTTTCCCGGCGTCAGAGAGCCAAGGCTTGTTCCTTTCACTCATCCTGTAGTCAGACTGAGACAGACACTTTATAGGACGGCAGCTCCGCTCTACTCTGCACTCTACACACCAACATGGGAGCCTGCTGCTTTGACAAGAAAGAGAGGAAGTTAGGGAAGCTCAATGGTTGGAGAAAGGTGAGTTATTTTAGACTTTTCAAAAGTTTGTTGTAAAGAGTTGACTTTTTTTGTATTATTTTCTCTGTGTCGTTTTGGTGGACTTTGAGTGCTTAACTTTGCTCAACATGACATGACTTGAACATGCTTCGTTGTTTTTAAAAATAAAAGTTTCAGGTGCTCCTTTTTGTCCTTTGTGATGATTAAAGTGGTCACCCTAACATTGAGAGGACTTTAAACATATCTTACAGCTGCACATGCTGAGCGCCTGCATTAGGGTTTTCTTACTTTTGAAAGCATTTGATGTTTAGTTCCTTTACTGTACATTACATAAGTTCTTTTTTCAGTGGTAAACTTATTTGGTCATTTTCTTTTTAAACCCACTTTTCAGAGGTTCTTGCAAGGAGTGGAGCATGCTTTCTGCTTTTGAGAACCCTTGTGCACACTTTATTATGACACTGAATTAAGATGTGTGGCAGTTTTTTAAGACACTGAGAGAACTCTTGCCATCCTTAGAGCAGAGAGCCAAGTTTAATTCGGTGCAGATCAGAGATGGAATGTTTTTCTGTCTGTTTCAGGTAGAAATGTCATTTGTGGGATTACTTAAACTGTACTTTAGGATATCAGACTTTTAATTACACATGCTGTTTTGTTCTGAAACAATGTTAAACTGACTGTTACCTATATAGTAGTTGGTACTTGGTACTTTCAAAAAACTGTTTTGTGGAATCAAAAGCATCTTGGAAAGATCAGCCTGCGAGTTTGACTTTCTTTAGAAGAGTCAAGTGTCATCTAAAGAGACAAAGGGAATTGAGTTATTAAGCACAAGGACCGTGGATGTAGGTTACGTGAGACAGAGTAAGGTTATACGTTTTATTTCTGCATTGTATCAAATCCTCTGAGTTTTCAGAGGGTTTTTTGGACTGAAGCCGAACACTCTGATCATCTGTGGAGAAGAGAGAGGTAGCGGCAAAGTGGTTAGGTGCTGATTAAAGTTTAAAAACAGGATGAATAAAGAGTGGCAAAACCTTTGTGGATCTTTTTCTCAGAGGTTAGGAATATAGATGACATTAGTTTTGTTTGCATTATCGAACATTGCTTTCTGTGTTAGTTAAGCCCTCATTTGAGTATAGAATAACAAATATTTTTTGGGTAATTCAAGGATTTCTTGTTTCTTGGTGTATTACTGCGTCTGTAATATTTCACACCAGATTGTTTTCTGCTTTCGAAGCAACCAGAGCTCAAGGGTGCAGCTGAGTAGCCTGTTAACTGTTCTCCTTCAGCCAAAAAGTGTGTTGCACACCACATCTGACTCTGGGACCTTGCACAGCTGGAAGTGATAGAAATGAATCACTCAGCTGAGAAATTGCTTGCTTACTTATTCCTCTCAATCCATTTGTTGTCTCTGTCTGTTAAAGCTGATTGTTCTTTCTGATACATCTTAATGTTTGGATTCAGAGAAATTAATCCACTCTTTCTCATAAAGATACACATGTGCATGAGTGAGTCAGAGGAAGTGAGAGGTTGTCCATCTCTCAGAAACTTCTGTAGCTTCATATGACTTACGCATGGTTCATACGTAGGAAGGTTTCTCAGTCTTTACGGAGTCATGTCACAGTACGTCTGTGCCGATGTTACCTGCCTGCGTCATATGTTTGCAAAAGCGAGAAGAAGAGAAACCACAACTGTAGGTTTGCCTCGAAATGTCTCAAAAGTCACTATCGGTGATGTTGCATTCAGTAAATGTACGATTATATTTACTAAGAAGATTCAGATGGTAAAGAAATGTTGTTATGGTATTAATAATTAATTTAATTAAAGCTACTGAGGAAAAAAATGTAACCTTTTTGTGTTATTGATTTGCTTTTCAAAACTTTCACACTCATCTTTGTAAATACAGATTAACAGATTAGTTAGTTGAACAACTGCCAACACAACAGTTGTTTGCATGTTTTTATATTGTATAGAAAAAGATCATTTACACAGTTTTTTTCTCCATAGGTCAAGCAGTGCATTTATGTTACTGCAGGGTTAAGAGGTCATTACTCTCTGAAAACTGAACAGGCTGTTTTACTGCTGACTGAGCGTAGTGCACCCACTAGTGGCTCTCAAAGGCACAACTTCAATCTGAACCACTTCAGATGAGAATCAAGCAAAGATAAGGATAAGGGGATAAGAGGAAAACATATAACGACCGAAAGAAGCAAATGTGTCATATATACTGTATATACTATGTGGGTATGTGAAAGAGAGATACCCATAAAGCTTAGAGGGGCTAATCTTCCTCAAACGTCATGGTGTCAGTAGGAGGTAAAGCGGCTTGCCCTGATATACAACACAATCAGATACACACTTGCAATAATACACACATACGAGTGTGTAAAACATGCATGTGACATATCAGCATCAATTGTGGTTAACTGTAGATAATAGCATTTGTTGGCTGCTGCTGAGTGTGTGCACTGAGGCATTTCTTCCAGCCCTTGGGGAAGCACAGCTCTTCAACACATTGCCGAGAGACATCCCCCGCTGTTATTTCTGGTTTCTTTATATATTATGCAGTAAGCTATTATATAAAGAGCTGCCTCCTCTGTTTCTTTTATTTATTTATTTATTTCCTCTCGCGTCCCACCTCCCTGCTTCTGGTTCTTTCCCTCAGTGGGAGGATAATCCGGGATCCTCTCTGGGAAGCTTTGATCTCCCCCTCATCTTTCCGAACTCGTTCGCACACAAACGCATCGGACTGAGAGGTTCTGTGGGAACTTCTGTTTACAGTTTCCCATGGATTGGCTCTGAACTGACAAAACTGGATATTTTCTCATTAGCGAAAGCAGAAGAGCGATCCGCTGAGGGGTTTCACGGAACAAAAGTCGTGACAAAAAGCACAAGCAGCGCCATCAAAATAGGCTGGCGGTTCTGGTGTAACAGTATATCAGTCAGGTGGCCCTAGCCTTGCACACTGCAGCAGTATCAACACCTGCTCCAAGGACAGCCCATTGATTCTGCCATCGAAGCAGACAGACAGAGAGATTGATGGCAGTGTTGGCAGCAGGGAGAGAAATTGACATGTAAGTGGTGGAGAGTGAGGGAGAGATGGAGCGGAGGGGAGGGGAGGGGGAGGTCGATGAATGTGAGCAGAGGCGATGTGTGTGGTGCATTCTCGTGACAGCTCAGCAGCTACACCACACGTCTGCCTTGGAAAAGGAAAAGGGGAAGCCTCTCCTCCTTTTCAAAACAGCCCTACACTGTCTGCCTGATGCTGTTGCCATAGCGTTGCGGTGTTCTGGTAATTGGCGCACACACACTTTCACCGACCAAATTGGGGAAGGATGCAATTATCTCCCATCTCTCTTTTTTCTTTTCCTCTGCTGTGACCGTCTTCCTCCACTCCCTAGTTGTCTCGCGCTTGGTAAAAATAGCCCTGCACAGATACCCTCCAATATTATTATGGGATGCAGATAATGACCAGGCTTATGAGATCTCCACAATGGCCGCCACGCTCGGGATGTCAGTAGACAACAGAAGACTCAAAAGAGGGAGAGGATAATAATAGACATAATGGCGATAAATACAGTTGCATTCACATTCCTCCATCCCCTCTGTCAAATTATTGTTTTACTGCAGAGGGAAGGAATAGCTGTACAGCTCCACGAAATTCCTTCACAATGGCTGAACTGACGTCATGAAAGAATGCCTTTGAGAGGGAATTACAGGGGTTGGGAATAGACAAGGATGGGATTCATGGGCAATGGTTGCACAGCTGGAAAACGTGAGGAGAGAGGACATCTTATCAGGAACTCAAGTCTGGATATGAAATATCAGTCACTCAAACATCCCATCACAACCTCGTGTTTACACCAATGCCAAGCCGTAATTAGGGCTCCCCCCTTCTCCCCACTTTCTGTCAAATCATGTCTTCTGAAGAGAGCGTGTTGCTGGGGCTGGCAGACTACAGCGGGGGGGGAAAGAGACAGGAGAGGGAGGGAACCGAAGAGAGAGACAAAAGCAGGGTAGGAGGGGGAGTGAGCGCTACAGCAGTGAGAGCAGCAAAGCAAGACAAATCCAGTGGAGGAACCCCCCCTCCAGTCAGATGAACATCACTACCTCACTCCCTCCCTCCTGCTTCACCCGTCTCCATCGTTGTTTTTTTCCCCCTCCTCCCTTTCTCTCTCCTCTATAATTCATACTGCTCACGGCTCCAGCTGCTCCATCCCAACCACCGAGCCTGTTGGATCTCCTCCTCTACTCGCTACATCGTCTTCTCTTTCCTCCATTTGTCCGTCCATCTATTCTTGCATCCCTCCACAGGCATGGAGAGTCAAAGCTGGCCTTTTTATGCTGCTGAGAGGGAGAGTGAGCCATCATCGAGCTGCTCTCTTAGCTGCTGAAAAGGGAAACACAAGACAAGAGAAGAAGGGATTTTTTTGTCCTTTTTGGCGTTGAAAGAATCCTGTTTGTCTGCCTCCATTTTTTTCTATTGGATTACAGTTCTGGCTTTGTGTAGGAACCAAAAAACGGGGTCCAAAATGCCTGAAGCAAATTACCTGCTGTCGGTGTCTTGGGGTTACATTAAGGTGTGTGGCGCTTATCTACGTAGCATGTCGGGATAACATATGGATTTCATTGTATCGCTTTGCTGTGTTGCTGTTGAAATTCAGCATTTTGATAATTATTTTGTGGAGCATTTGAGATAACTGTGCTAGCCTAATTGCACCGAAATACATTTCCATCATGATGAAGGGGGTCTGGCAGAATGGTGTTTGTGGCTCAGGCTCCATCTTGAGCCCTTTGCAGAGCTCTGTGTGTCTGTATGTGTGAGTTGGTCTGTATGTGTGTGCACGTGCATGCATCAGTCTGTCATAAACAGCTGCTGCTGCAGTGCTCGGGTCTCCATGTTCTGTCAAATGCATCCGTCTCCCTCAACTATTTCCTCTATTCAAAATGGTTCATGTTATTGAAAGTACATGAACATTTAAAGAATGTTGTAACAAAGAGGAATTTAGAGTGCACTGTGCAGATTTTGCTCTTGACATCATTGAAATGTTTGCATACTGACGTATGTGATTCAGTGCAATAAAACTGAAAATTGGTTGCCCGGGGTGAATTGAGGGTTATAAAAAGGGGTTGACTTCCCCACTGGTAAAACAAATAATGATCAGCATCCTCATTAATTCCAGGGAAAATGGAGGGGGAAATAACATGTGTGTCCCCCCACTGATTTGACGCTGTAATTAAATAATAATCTTGAGCTGGTGGAATACTGCTGCATTTTCCATGGAATCTTGTACCATAATGTTTCCCAGGTTTTCCCCTCTCTGGAAACTGACGACATGTCTTCCCTCTCCCCCCTCCTCTCCCTCTTTTTCTCTTGCAGTTCAAGAGGATGTTGAATCGGGAGTTGACGCACCTATCTGAGATGAGTCGGTCCGGGAATCAGGTTTCCGAATTCATCTCCAACACCTTCCTAGGTAAAGTCTAATGTACATGCACTCAAAATCACTGTCAAGACTCACAAATCTTGTTTTTATAGTTAATCAATAATCATTACCAACAATAACTGTATATACATATACATATAAAGTCCCAACAGTTCATATACAAATACAAATACAAAAAATATAGTTGCTCACAAAGACCGCCCCACTCTGTTTTGCTGCAATGTGTTTGTGGTGGTTCAGTACATGTTAAGCTGTGCAAGTTGATCTGGCAGGCTTTTCTGTGGGGGCGTACCATAAAACACTGCGCCATTTAGCTTTGTCTGGATGTCATCGGGCTCCAAATGGCCATCGATATTGAAGTGAGAAGGGCACATTTCTTAAAGAATGACGAAGGGCAAAAAAGGGTGTTTAAGGTGGCCGACTACTGTTAACGTGTAATTTGACAACAAGGGGCTTGTTAACAAGAATCTGAGCGGTCTGGAAGTGGATGCTGTCAGTGTGGGTTGCAAACTTGAGCTCTGAGAATAGATGGGAATACATTTATATATTTTTATACTGTATTTAGATACTTTTCTTCTCTTTTTGGACAGCCGCATGAACATCATGTTGCTTGACCCCGGTACAAAACAACACTATTGAGTCACTGTGTGGCAATACAAATATGAAAATCGGCACTATAAGAAAAATCAGCCGATTTCTTCAAATGGGTTCAATGTAGGCTTTTGGTTAATGGGAGAATCCCACAGGAGCTAAAGAAAATAACGTGAAAGTTAGACAAATTATTCAATTATTAGAAATACAGATTGAAAAACAAAAGGGACGCTAGAAGGGTGACAGAATGCTCCTTGAAGTAGTTCAGATTATTTATGGGCAGTGGCTTCTGATCGATTGGCAACCTGATCCGGTTTAGTGTTGTTGGCGGATCCCTCCTCACCGGATCATAGAGAGAGAGGGAAAGGTTGATGAGAGACAGAGAAAAAACAAACGTGGGAGGGAGGGAGAGAGGGAGATGACTGCAGTGAGGGAAAGAAATGGAGGTATGGAGGAACCCCCTTAGCTGGCAGTGAGATGATCTCGGCAGATTCAGTGACTCATCCCCATCTTAGTGCATCTTTGTCAGCGGGGACACCTTGTTGTCACTCCACCTCTCGCTGCCCTGAGAATCCCGACAGAGATGACTATCGCTTCGATAAGGAAGTCGGGATTACCCCACTGGCGGTAGGGAAAAAAACAGTTATGAGGAGTGGGAGGGGAAAAAACGGCTGAAGCAGCAAAGCTGGCATGGTTGGGCCTCAGCTGACCAGTAGGACTGCTTAATCCTCCCATCCATTAAGATTAGCATCACGTCAGTAATGCCCTTATTTCTGCTCTAGATATTCTTTATTCAGGCCCAGATAAAGGATCATTTCCTGCCACATGCCATGTTCTGCAGAGGTTATTCTTAGGCACAACATAAATCCCAATCATTTTATTATAGACTATCTCGGTTTTAAAGCTTTCAACTGATGGAAAGGCAGACCTTTGAACCGTACAACAATGCTCATAAAGCCTGGTAATTCCCTAGATAAATAAAGACTCATTTAGGGTGATTTCAGTCCAGGTTTTCTCACTTTCCTTTAAGGATTGTTGGCAGATAGCACCCTGGCCATTCACGTGAGCCTTCAACCCCGTCACAGCTGTCCTTGCAGCATAATTCTGTCATAATTCCCTTTGATCAGCCAGCAGCAGAACACACCTAGTTCGGGGAATACACCAAGGGGAAAAATGGCCCCAAAAAACCCACCCCTCCCTGCCTTCCCTACTGCGTCTCTCAGAAGAGAGCATATGGAGGAGGATGAAAAAGAAATCGAAATAGACGTGGGAGGTGACAGAGTAGAGGGAACGAGAAGGGAGAACAGGAGAGAAACAACAGAGCAAAATGCAACACATTTTTACTTCGGCTGCTTCAGTATTATTATTATTTTTGTGAAATCCTCAAATTGGGAAAAAAAAAGATAAGATAAGCTTAATGCAAAGAAGAGAAGAGTGAAAATGGATAAGAAAACAAATGAAATTAACTTTGCTTGACTAACACATTGCAGTCCAAAACGAGCGGATTTCAACTGGTACATCAGGTTCACTCAGCTTAAAATGTATCAGTCGTATCAGTCCATGCCGCCCGCAGTATATTGGCACTTGCTTATGTAGAAAGATGATAAAAATGACACTGAAAACTCTCACAAACAGATCCTTCTCTCTCCTACACACATACATGTACTGTAAAGGACGCAAAGACACCACACAGCATTGGTGATAATGATGGCTTGTAATAAATTAGAGGGCAATATATTGCTCTTCCCCTTGTTTCCCACGCAGCACATGTCTGAGAGCGCTTAATTGCCCATTCTCAATTACCACTGGAGGACTGAAGAGAGAGCGGGAGACAGAGAGAAAAAGCAGAGAATACAATGAAAGAGAGAGGGAGGGAGAGCGTGAGAGTGAAAGTGATTATTTGAATTACAGCTGGTAATTGAATAACCCTCCACAGGGGAAGGCTGATAGCTGAGTCGCAGCTTGATAGATGAGTGCGCAGCTCACATTCGTGCCGATAGCCAGTCCCTTCAGGATTTCATTCTCTGTGATAAACACAAAGACCCCTGCAGGCTATGACTTATTATTGGCAGATTTCTATATTTACTATTGCAAAAAAGTAAACAATTTCCCTTTTTATTGTTTTTTTTAAAGGTTTTTATAAAGGTTTTAAGTGTGTTTTAGGACTTCTTGCTCGATGTATTTGTAGCCAGGCCAACTGTGGTTGAGTCAACTTGACAAACGAGACATGAAAATCCCACTCTACGCTAAGTGATTTGATAAAGCTGTGAAAGATGTGGCAGTTTATTGAATGGCCGACTTTATGGACCTGCCTTAGCTGTGTTGGAGCCGCAGCTCTCAGTCTGTCAATGGACTGACTTATGAAAGTCAAGAGAACAGGAGATGAGATGTGAGCCACCTGCTAATAGGTGGGGGGGCAGAGAAAAATGAACAGTAGCAGCACAGAGAGACTGCAGGTGGAGGGCAACATGAATGAACAAATGAATGGAGGTACAGATGATGAATGAGTGAGTGAATAAATAAATCCCTCAGTAGCCAACCAGCTGCAGGTGTTTCTACAGTGCAACTACACCTGGATCCAATGGCAGCATATGCACTCATTTGATTGCAGACTAGATTCATTATCAGACCTCTTCTTGTATGAGGCCAAATGTAACCAATTTTCTTACACATTTGTAAAAACTAACAACGTTCTATCTTCTTGTCCCTCAGACAAACAGAATGAGGTGGAGATGCCGTCGCCGACATCCAAGGCGCGAGAGAAGAAGAAGCAGACGAGGCAGCAGCTGATGACACAGATCAGCGGAGTCAAAAAGGTTTCCCATAGTCCTTCGCTCTCCACCAGC
Source organism: Trematomus bernacchii (assembly GCF_902827165.1). NCBI lineage: Eukaryota > Metazoa > Chordata > Actinopteri > Perciformes > Nototheniidae > Trematomus > Trematomus bernacchii. The sequence continues at coordinate 14,835,137 of NW_022987739.1, forward strand.
AGCATCTCGCGCTTCGGCGTCAAGACCGATAAGGAGGAGCTGCTGTCCAAAGAGCTGGAGGACCTCAACAAGTGGGGCCTGAACATCTTCACCGTTTCAGAGTACTCCCACAGTCGGCCTCTTACCTGCATCATGTACGCCATCTTCCAGGTATGAATTGTCTGGAATTCTGTATTCTGTTGTTTCTCCACTTATAATTAAGTTGTTTATTTCTACTAAAATGAGCCACACTTATTCCTAAACATTCTACCATGTTGGTTTTCCTAGGAGCGAGACCTGTTAAAGACATTTCAAATCCCTGTGGATACGTTCGTGGCCTACATGATGACATTGGAGGACCACTACCATTCAGATGTGGCCTACCATAACAGCCTGCATGCTGCTGACGTAGCCCAATCCACACACATCCTCCTCTCCACTCCAGCCCTAGATGTAAGTTATTATATAGTTAATTATACTACTTGTGTTTAATACCTCAGATCAGGGTCTTGGAATATTATCAAATTAAGGTCCACTTTCAACTTTACGGGTTAAAAAAATCACCACTTCTGACTTAGTGAGTATCCACAGAAATAGGGGGAAACTCAATTCGATCACCCCATTTGCAATTATCCTGGATCGCCACACCAGCTTTCAAGATTTCAACCTCCTTCCATTGAATCCTATCTTCCCCCATTGATCGGGGAATTACCCCTCGTTCCTCCAACACTTGGCCCTCTGTGACTTATTTGTTAGATTTTCCCTGCATGCATTTTGTATCAGTATTGGTAGGACACAGTCAGGTCAGAATGCCCCGGACTTTAGCTATTGATCTTCTCTTCTTGGCTGTCTTTCATCTATTGAATCCTGCGCACACAGTGTTATACATGTACTTGATCTGTGTAGTTTGAAAGAAAGGCAGACTTCGTATTTGATTGAAAATTGGCATAGATATTATAGTTATTCTTTAGTTTTTTTTAACCCTTTAGAAATGTTTAATGTTTTGTTTTCCACCTCTTCTTAGGCGGTGTTCACAGATCTTGAGATCCTAGCAGCCATCTTTGCTGCAGCTATCCATGATGTTGACCATCCTGGAGTATCAAACCAATTCCTAATCAACACCAGTAAGTCAAAATAATACCCATCACAGGACTGATTGAAATTATTTGTTGCTTTCCTGAAAATGTATAGAATAGATAGTAATAGAAGCCGTTATGACAGAGACTCAAATATATATTTTTGACGCTTTTTCAGACTCTGAGCTGGCGTTGATGTACAACGATGAGTCTGTGCTGGAGAACCATCACCTGGCTGTGGGATTCAAGCTACTACAGGAAGACAACTGTGATATATTCCAGAACGTTCCTAAGAAGCAGCGACAGTCCCTCCGCAAGATGGTCATCGACCTGGTAAGAAATCCTGTTTCTTAGTATTTCCTCTTCTCGATTTAAATTATAACATTCCGAAATGATTCTAATGCTGATGAATGGTTCTCTTTCTTTTTCATGCAGGTTTTGGCCACTGACATGTCCAAACACATGAGTCTGCTGGCTGATCTGAAGACTATGGTGGAGACAAAGAAGGTGACGAGCTCAGGAGTGCTGCTGCTGGATAACTACACAGACAGGATACAGGTGGGTGTTGAGATTTAGAAAAACAATAAAAAAAGGGACAGTTAAAAGAAAAAGCATACTTCATATATTTCCTTGGATGGACTGTGAGAATGTGATTGGACACTGCGAGCCCTCCACCTCTCTTTCGCAGCTTTTAATAGCTCAAATCAATAGTCAGTGTTGGCGGAGGTTACTCAGCCAATGGTCATTAGCCGGCCTCCTACATAGCTGACCTCTGCTCCCTGCTGTCACTCTTTTTCTCACTCCATCCCTCTACACTTGCCCCTTAATGGTCTTTCTAGGATTTCTTCTTTCTAGACTTCCTTTCATAACAAAACCCTTTATAGAAAGAACCTTAAATGCCCCTTCTGTGTAAATCTCATTCGCCTTAATCTGTAGTAATTTAGACTAAAGAAGAAGAAGACTAAAAATGTCTTTTAAACTTTGGGGGCGGAAATGATATATACTCACTACACAAGCATATACTAAATTGCATTTCTGTATTATTTACAGGTGCTGCGTAACATGGTGCACTGTGCCGACCTGAGTAACCCCACCAAGTCCCTGGAGCTGTATCGTCAGTGGACTGATCGGATAATGGACGAGTTCTTCCACCAGGGAGACAGAGAGAGGGAGAGGGGGATAGAGATCAGTCCTATGTGTGATAAACACACAGCCTCCGTGGAGAAGAGCCAGGTAGGCACTCAAAATATCTGCATTTATATATGAAAGAAAAAGTTATAATAATCTCACTTTCGGTTCTAATGTGCCTGCTTTCTACTCTCTAGGTGGGTTTCATCGACTACATCGTGCACCCTCTGTGGGAGACGTGGGCCGATCTGGTCCACCCTGACGCCCAGGACATTCTGGACACGCTGGAGGACAACAGGAACTGGTACCAGAGCATGATCCCCCAGAGCCCCTCCCCGCCCTTCTACGACCAGGGCGTGCACGGACACAGTGGAGGGAATGGAGGTCAGGGAGGAGGGGAGAAGTTTCAGTTTGAGCTCACCGTGGAGGAGGAGGACTTGAATGGAATAGAGAAAGATGGCGAAGGGGAGGAGGATGAGGAAGAAGAAGAAGAGGAGTTGGAAGAGGAGTTGGAAGAGGAAGAAGATAGCCTGGGAGATTCTCGTTCTCCTCCCCTGGACTATTTGGACGGTCAGGAGCTTGAGGAGGGAGTCATGATAGAGCCGGCGATAGAGATTGTGACCCATGAGGCGTCGCCCACAGACACATAGGGCTTCCATCATTAGGCTCACATGGTGATTTGAACGTTTTTGGCAAAAGGGGGAGATCCTCTTGCAGCTGTGCTTTTTAATAAGCCCATAGAAGCAAAGGCTTAGTTTGGTCCCTCACAGGGGCGTTTGCACTTGGGTGTTTGAAGCCAGACACGGACGGACAGTTTCGGTGAGGCGGCTTCAGAGTTCTCAGGAAATAATTACTGCGAACATTTTAGTCTTGATGGACAGGCGAGACTGAGAGTCGAACTTGAAGGATTGCGGCCAGTTTGGGAAATAGTTACTCTTCTTTCTGGACCGGCATTAAATGGACATTGACACTACTGAGAGAAGTTTTGTACCTTAAGACTTTTTTACAGATATGATATGATCTAGAAGTAGCATAGATTAAGATCTACTGATGGAGACACATTTGTATAGCAAAAGAAAGTGTTTACTTTTTCCTGTACCATTTGTCAAAGGACTTTTGTGTGCCTTTTTTACTATTGTCTTTATAATAGTTTTTTATTTATTGAACACTCTAGTATGTCTGTGAAATGTTTTTTTCTTATCTGAAAGAGCAAAATCTTTTTTTGTATGGTAAAGAGAACAGTCTTCCATGTATTGGGCAATAGAGAAATCCAAACAAACGTCGACAAACTAATCTGAATAGGGAAACATTAACACCCACATTATACGCACATTCTGTCACTTTTGTTTTTCAATCTGAGCACAATGTTTCATACATGGAATTCAAATGCTTAATTTCCCTCATGCTTCATGTTACATGAATGTTTGTTGCTTTCTTTAGCAGTTGTTGGTCAATGAATGTCACAGTTACACTAAATCATCTATATTCATCTCTATACATCATCTTTTCTCTTTGCTGTGTAACAGTCTGCAATCCATTGGTCGACTTCCTACCTCTTTCTCACCAAAACTTGACTTTTGATGCAAAATGCTCAGCAAGGATGTGAAATCCTACACTTAAAACTATTTGATCAGATATTCCTGCTACATTTTCAATGTACATTTATGGAGCATTTGATCTGTTTGGTTTTGTCTTTTCATTTTCATCAACCAATTGTTTTCGTGTTGGTGTGAAAAAGAGGATAGTCTAGATCAGGGGTGTCAAACTCAATGTAATCGCGGGCCACATTAGAATTATGGTTGCACTCAAAGGGCCAGTGGTAACTTTAAGACTATATAAATATACATAGATAAATATATATAATATATATATAAAATAATGTATTTTTATTTTACAATATTTCCTCTGCATTGGATTATTATCAGATAGGGTAATAACTTGATAATTAACTACGTCTGAAAGCAGAAGTCTAGGGCAAATCATTGCAAGTTATTGCAAGTCTCTTCAGTGCGCGTCTCACAAAATGAGATGCATTGTGGGACATGTAGTTTATGGGCAACGTGCTCCTGTAAAGCGGCACGTAACCTTATAATAAACGTATTATATTCTTTGCAAGCTCTTGTGGGCCACATCAAATGAAGTGGCGGGCCGGATTTGGCCCCCGGGCCTTGAGTTTGACACCCCTGGTCTAGATCAAACCCTCATAACCTGCAATCTATTACTAGTTTCAATCAGCAGTAATACGAGCAAGTCTTAAAGCAAACAGATAGTGTGCTGCTTAGATCTGTAATAAAGTCAGGAATGAAGTCTACCAAGGACAAAATGCACAACAGCGGTAAATCTATTTCTGTTTTAGCCTACAAGTACGCTGCAGTTTTAATAATCCTGTTAGATGGAACAGGTCCTAACCCCACACCCGTCTGATGTAAGGCCCCTACCCCCACCCCTCGGCAATCAGGCCCAGACCACATGATTAAAGGTGCTCGTACAGCTGCCTATTTGCAGGGCGCTCTCAGACCCTCATCAGAACCTCTATTCATATGGTTTACAAACCCCTTTGGGCTCCACGGACATGACCCCAAAACAATCAGGCCAGCTATTTCTTCCTCACAATAAAAATCCCTCAAGTGCTGCGTCGGGTCATTGACGTCAATTGAATTCCTCCCCCTCCCCCTTGACTGTATCAGGTTTCCAGGACAGAGGGGTTATAGGGATTGGAAACAGATGGAATTGCTGGATTCGGCATGGCAGACTTTACCCTCTAGAAAAACAGAGGGATAATTAGGTGCTCTAGTTTGAAAACAAACCAAAAAAAGCCTATTTTTGCTGCTGAATGAGGTTTGAAAATGGTGTGCAGACGTTACATTTATGCTCCTGACGCTTCCATGACTAATTTGTATTAATGTGCTAGTTGCATCTATATTTACAGCTCTCCATTTCCATATTAGTTTACTGATATACTCAAAGGTACTTCATTTATTTCACTCTAGCATGCGTAAGTGGCAATTGTCTGTGTGCAGTATGTATGTGTGTACAGTATGAAAGGTTTTGTATCTGTGTGTGTTTGGATGTGTTGACTTTGTCATCAGGCCTTACCCCCATCACTCCTCACCTTTGTCTCTACTGTTTGTCGCTAGGAGCTCAAGTTGGTCCTTTTTGCTGTTTATAACAGTGTGTATTTATTCTCTACTTAAAGCTTGTAAATAAGAAATACTGGTTCAGTGTAAAATCTATTTTAATTTATATGCACTTGCATTACCTGGAAGTGGTGGTGTCTAATGTGTAGAAGACTCTGGATTAGAGTCTTTTTATATATGTATTATATATTGTTTTTTATATAAATATATATATATAAATATATCTAAGTATATATTCGCACAATGTTTTGAGTGCCCAGCAGAGCAGCAGCTAAAGATACATGTTGTTGTCACATGAAGACCTTGTAACTTCACAAGACAATGGAAAAACATTTATTAATTAAGCTTATTATAAAGGAATATTAAACAAAGAAATAATTTGGCACTTATATATTCGCAAGTTTCTCTTGGTTAATTTGATTTAGGCTTAGATACATTTCTGAAATAATAGCTATCATTTTAGAGAGGACATGTCCTCATTTGGTTTCGTAGGTAATTTTTCTGATTGGAAGCTATTTTGATCCAACTGAGTTTTTGAAGCTACAAGGTTTTCATCTGACAGCAGTAATTTGGTAACCCAGGGGCGACATAGAGGACATGTTAAACTGCATAGGCTGTGAAATAGGATACATGCAGGCTAGCTAAGGAACACAAAGGCTTAGTCGATGCTTGGTATCAAAGTACACCAATAGCTTATTTTCTCTCAGCAGCTTGTCACAACCTTAGCTTCTCCATCCAGCATTTGAATGCAGATTGCTGATATTATGAGGCCAGATAGATACAGGTTTACCGACAAACACAAAGCAATTGTCTCCTTTTACACTTAACGCACTTGATGTAAAAGTAGATAACACGGGGACTGTATTGGTAGCATGCTACAATACGCCCGGCACTGACGTGAATCGTTCAGAATTAACAACGAAACATGATCGTATGTAACTGATTGTGCTAATGTGTGAACTCTTTCTGACCAAACTTGTTAGCAGTTTTGAAATTCAAATTTGTCAGTATTAACATTGTTTATCTATGTTCAAGCTTTTTTTGGTCCTAGTTGTGTCCAAATGGTTAGCCAGATTTAGCACTATCTGCATGAGAGATGGGGTTTTTTATGTCAATAATATGTTCAAGTCCGCCAATTGGTGGGTTATTAAATGTTTCACACAATGTATGGTATTATATTGTATATTGTGTTCGAAAATAAATCTGAAATACTTTTTCTATTAAGTGATTAAAAGCAAAGCATGAATACATTCCTTGGATTTCTGATATTTTTTTCTCACTTTTATCGACGTCACTGTAAATTATTACCGCCAATTAACAGCAGGTTTTTAACTGTATCAATCTCCTATTTTTGAATACAACACAATACTGGCACAACAAAAGAAAATGACCAAGGCAAGGCAAGGCAAGGCAAAGACCAAAGGACTTTTTAACCGTAAAATTAATCTGGATCCTTTCTTGTCTTAATCTATGTTATTCTCTCAAGTTATTTGGTGGTTACTGGTATTTGTTTCATAACTCAGTGCAAAGACATGCTCCAGTTTGTTACTGGATACTTACTGCCTATTAGACTTTTTCAATACACATCACTAGGAGTCTACTGAAGTCACTTTAACAGTTGAAGTACATTAAGACTTCTGTGCAAGATAGTTATTGGTTAAATCAAGACAAGTTTGTATACAAACTAAAAATCCATACACTTTCAGGGCTTGCTGCAGTATGTTCCACCTTTTACATTTAAATCTCTAATACTGCAAATGTTCAATGACATGCTACTGCGCAATATGCAGTACATATGCTGCCATTCATTGTGTTGTATGTAGGAGTAAGTTGCACAACTTGATTTGACACGGTGTCTTTTCAGGTGATTTATTGAAAAAACCCACCAATGCTGGACTTGCAGACTTTGAGTTTAAATGGTGGGTTTACTACATCCCATTCCATGAAAAACACCAATCTCAAAAATACAGAGAAATTCAGAATCCCTCCTCTATTCTCTGGCTCAGGGCTCATGGGATATTATTTCTTTGAGTTTTTATGTTCATGGTCAACATTATGATAAGAGGAAATAATCAGCAGATGCAAACAATGTCTATTGTGTTCAAAAAGTACATCTGAAATACTTTTTTAATAAAACCAAAGCATGTTTATATTCCTGCGATTCCTGCTGTTTTTTTTTCTCATCGCCTAGTTTTCTTTAGTCTGGGTGAACATTAAATTGGGTCACAGTCATGCTTCTGGTGGGTTCCCACATGTTTGTCACGTTTCATTAAGGCCCAGACTCACCAAACTGACATCACAGAACGAGGGACAACCAAGGCTGATTTTTGCATCGCCTCACGTCTCACATGTTTGGGCCAAGATGTTACACTTGGACACAAAGACTAGGCCAACAGTCAAGTAGCACATACTGCACCTGAATGAGAGAAAATAACTCTCAAACCCAGCAGGTGGCTGTAGTCTGAATTGATCATTCAGAGGGAAAAGACCTCGGACTGTGGACATACTGTATATCCTGCCGCTGAGCACTCACTTGCTCATTGCCTATAGCTTCATTCCAGGTTCCATGTTGTGACAATATTAGTGTGTAGGGTCAAATTAGAAGAGCCTCTGTATGTGCCTTCTTGACTTACTTGCTTATCTCACTTCCCTTTCTCTTTTTAGGAACAGATTATCTTTAACTAAACAGCTAAGAGTGATTTTCTCACTGACATGCCAGCAGTCCAGGAAGACTAGGTCCACACACTTACCGATGACTAAGGTTGTGTCTCGATAATAAGATTGTTTCAGTGGTACCCTGTTTGACAGTTATACTATACAGGAAATGTTACAGAACAACTTACTTTGAGTCTGAGATTGTATCTATATGCAACTGTGGTTCTGTTTTGTAAAGTCAAGTTTAAGTTCCCAAAGTTGGTTAATCACATTATGTATAAAAATAATAAAGCCACAAAAGGTCAGGGGACAATGACCCGTTCTGTGAGAGGAAAAACCCTGTCAAACTCAAACCCCTGGAGAGTGCTGGAAACTAAAGTAGAAGTACATACAACATACTTTAGTGTGTTTTAGTATATCTGTACTATAATAATAATAATAATAATAATAATAATAATAATAATAATCTTCATTCTCTGATGTCTCTCTTTGCTGCATCATCACATCTAATGTGCTGAGACAGGAACACACTGTGACACAGACTCAGCACTGCGGCCTACACACAATCTGACAGTACTGTCCTCATGTGACATAAGGCCTTCACACACTCAAAAACACACATAAACCTGTTCATGTTTGCACGTGTTGAAGGCACACACACACACACACACACACACACACACACTACAAAAGTCCTTTGCAAGACATGTTTCCAACCTAAACAGTAGACGATAATTGCATCTCTTAAACGATAAAAAAAGTTTAGAATTTTCCTTGGAATGTCCGAGAAATGCATTATATAAGCTCTGTGGCAAACAAACATTTATGATATTTGCCCAAGATAAGTTTCACAAATAAATACCACTGAAATTATTAATTATTAATGAAAAATTAACATTAGACTGTATACAAACCATATAATTGTAGCATTACTTTGTGTCACCCCCACTAAGCTAAAGGTGCACTAGCATTCACCGTGATGACGTTTAGTGCAGCTTTTTTTAAACACGTCAAGGTTTAAAAATGTAAAGGTACTGTAGGGTATTTAGTGATGCATTTTATGTTGAAGGAAAAATAAACATTAAAATCTCTGCAGATTGTGTTATTCACAGATGATCATTAGAGCAGAAACACGATTTTTTTTTTAAACATGATGTCCCCATAATATATACTAACTCATTTCAAGTTTTTAGGACTAATTCCTACAGCACTCTATAAGCCTTAATATAAATGTATATGCATATTTCGAAGCTATTCCAGATCCAGATTAAAAACATTAAATACACATTTCTGGTGAGCAACCCCAGTGAAGGTATGAACAGAGTGAATGCATAGTTTCAACTTTAACTATCAAAAACAGGTTTTTTACAGTACCCCCTGTTGTGATTCCTCACAAACATTTACTGGAAAGGATGCAGATGCTGATGTCTGCAAGTGGTTTTATTGCCACATTATTAAGTACATTCATTTAACATGTGGGACCTTACTCACAGCCGGGATGAGAATGCAAACAGTCTTGATGAAGCAATTTTTCCAGGAATATTCAGATAGCCCGTCATTTTCCACGAATGACTGGTTTGACTGCAGGGTAAACAGGCTCTAATACTCTATTGGAAACTTCCCATGGAAAACAACATTTATTGCTATTGGTAATGGCTTTTTTATTGTATTTACTGCAACATCTTCCGTCTTTAAAACATAATGAGGATAGTTTTGCAAAGGTGTTACAGTCTTTCTTTCTTTTTGGGGGCTTTTTTAACAAATAAGTGGTGACACATTTTTATAAACTGGATATACAGATTAATAGTAAATGAGCATATTCAAATATAAAAGATTCTTAATGACTATGTTTAAACAGCTCACTTGGAAGAAATTGTTCAAGCCCATTCTAAAAAAAAACCTTAATGACATGGGTTAGAGGCTTGTCTTATTTCCATCCGTGACCCTTCACAGTATATCTAATTTCATTGTGACCCACGACAAGAGCTCTGATGCTGTCTGCCCTTGTATCCACTCTAACCTTGCTAAGAGAACCATGAATGAATTATATCACCAGGGTCTGTCGTCCTATTCCCCCTCTTTGCACTTTTTTTTATCTTTCCAATCTCCTCTCCTCCACGTCCAAGTTGCACTCGCATGTCCCACTGACATAGCCCAGTAAAAGGAAGAGATTTGATTTGATAAAGGAGTATGTGCGTGCATATGACGAAAGAAAGATAGAGGGAAGACAGAGACATAGAGAGGTTTATGGGACAGGTGGCCTCCCCTGTCACTCCTTTACAAAGGTGACCTCCATGTCTTTGTAAAGGAGTGACAGGGGAGGGATGGCTGAGTTATCTAATCAAGTTAAAAACAGAGCAAATCATTTCACCAGTACAGGAAAATTACACCCCTTAAGTTCTTCT